>NC_139221.1:104050372-104762872 GCF_055691185.1 Crinia signifera | reverse complement strand
CTGATAGCCCAAAATCTGCTGCTCATGCCTCCAAACTACTCTCTCTAACCTCCTCTCTCAGCCTCTCCCAATGGACTGACTCCTCTACTCATCGGGATGGCCACTGTCTTGATCTGATATTCACTAAGCTGTGCTCAGTGTCGGAATTCACCAATTCTCCTTTCCCTCTCTCAGATCACAACCTTATCACCTGCATGCTGTCCTCTAGTACTTCTAACTCAAAAACACAGAAATCCTTTAATCCACCTCAAGCCCGCAGAAATATTAATGATATTAATTTTCAAGTACTCTCCTCCTCACTGCAACAACAGCTTGCTCCTATTTCTGCATTCACTACTCCTGAGATGGCGGTATCACACCTAAACCTAACCCTCAAAACAGCCCTGGATGAAGTGGCTCCAGTTACCCACCACACTCCATGTAGGCCTAGACGCCAACCGTGGCACTCTAAATTAACGAGACACCTACAAAATATCTCACGCAAAGCTGAGCGTAAATGGCGTAAATCTCACAGTCCAATGGATTTCTTTACATATAAGAATATCTACCAGTACTATAGTTATGCTCTGGAAACTGCCAAACAAACATATTTCCAAACTCTCATTTCTGCTCAAGTTTCTAACCCAAAACGACTTTTTAATACATTTAAATCCCTTCTCAACCCTCCCTCACCCAAGCCACCAACCACTATCCATGCACAAGATCTTGCTTCCTACTTCAGGGATAAGATTGACAAGATCAGAGATGAATTGGTATGCTCCAACTCGGTTGGTGATATGTTCAATTCCATACCTGAGCCCTCTGAAGCATTTGCTTCATTTGATCCCACAAATGAAGATGAAGTATCTGCACTTTTCTCTGCCTCCCACTCTACTACCTCTCCTCTTGACCCTTTACCCTCGCAAATAAGTAAATCTCTGTCTCCTGTGCTCATTCCAATCTTAACTAAAATCTGTAACCTCTCTTTCTCTACTGGTGTCTTTCCTTCATTGTTCAAACAAGCAGTTATTACTCCGATTCTGAAAAAACAGAATTCTGATCCAAGCTCTCTCTCAAACTACCGTCCCATTTCTCAACTTCCATGCACCTCCAAACTACTTGAAAGACTTGCTTATACTCGCCTCACACACTTTCTTAACTCGCACAACTTAATGGACCCGCATCAGTCAGGCTTTCGTGCCCAACACTCCACAGAGACAGCACTGACTAAAGTTGTGAATGATCTGGTCACTGCTAAGTCTAAAGGCCACTACTCACTACTAATTCTTCTAGATCTCTCTGCTGCTTTTGACACTGTTGACCACACACTTCTCATACAAACACTACAATCCATAGGTCTTAAAGACACAGCCCTCTCTTGGTTCTCATCCTACCTCTCTAACCGCTCCTTTAGTGTTTGTTTCTCTGATTCTACCTCCTCTTCGCTACCTCTTTCAGTTGGAGTACCTCAGGGTTCAGTTTTAGGTCCCCTGCTTTTCTCAATCTATACCTCATCTCTTGGCAAAATAATCAGCTCCTTTGGATTTCAGTATCATCTGTATGCGGATGATACTCAGCTCTACCTATCCTCCCCGGACCTGTCCCCATCTGTATTGAGCCGTGTCTCTGAATGCCTTTCTGCTGTTTCATCCTGGATGTCATCTCGCCACCTCAAACTTAATATCTCAAAAACAGAATTAATTATATTTCCGCCAATAAATAGTAGTTACCAACCTGATATCTCTATCGCTGTTGAGAAGATGACAATCACTCCTACCTCTCAAGCTCGCTGCCTAGGTGTTATCCTTGACTCAGAACTTTCCTTTGTACCCCACATTCAATCTGTCTCAAAATCATGCCACATGCACCTAAAAAACATATTTAAAATTCGCCCTTACCTTACACAAGACACTGCAAAAACTCTAATCCATGCTCTCATCATCTCACGCATTGATTATTGCAATAGTCTCCTTATTGGCCTTCCCCAATACAGACTCTCACCACTACAGTCCATTATGAATGCAGCTGCAAGGCTAATCTTCCTAGCCAGACGTTCATCATCTGCAAAGCTACTCTGTCAGTCACTTCATTGGTTACCTGTATTCTACCGTATTCAATACAAAATTCTTTTACTTACACACAAAGCCATAAACCAAACTACACCAACATACATATCCTCTCTTATCTCAAAATATCATCCAACACGACCTCTACGCTCCTCCCAAGATCTGCGTCTCTCATCCACACTCATTACCCGCTCCCATTCCCGACTGCAGGACTTTCTTCGGGCTGCACCCACTCTGTGGAATGCCCTCCCAAGCACAATAAGACTCTCCTCCAGTCTCCAAACCTATAAGCGTTCCCTGAAGACTCATCTCTTCAGGCAAGCTTATCAAATTCCAGAACCAGTCATAGAACCTTGCGTTCTGGTGGAATCGATGCAATAAAGAATACAGTATCTATCCTTATGTATCAATGCCTATTTCCCTATAGATTGTAAGCTTGCGAGCAGGGCCCTCCTACATTTTGACTGTCTGTAAATACCCTGTTTTGTTGTTTCACTGTCTGCTATTGTAAAGCGCAACGGAATATGCTGCGCTATATAAGACACTGTTAATAAATAAATAATAAATAAATAAATAATATAAATGAGATCACAGGTCACTGAAATAATTCATATATAATTATATCACAAAATACTTTAATAACAGTATGATGCTCTAAACCAGTGATTAACAAACTGGGTGCCGGATACCATGGGCTGCCTTGAGTCACCTGGCTCACATTGGTGGTCCAGGACCCAAAAATAAAATTTATATATATATATATATATAAAGGGCAGTACGGATGGTGTAATGGTTAGCATTACTGACTCACAGCGCTGAGGTCATGAGTTCGATTCCCACCATGGATCTAACTGTGTGGAGTTTGTATATTATCCCCGTACTTGCGTAGGTTTCCTCTGGGTACTCCTGTTTCCTCCCAGAATCCAGAAATTTACTGGTAGGTTAATTGGCTCCCAACAAAAATTAACCCTAGAATGTCTTTGTGTGCATGTACATGTGGTAGGGAATATAGATTGTAAGCTCCACTGGGGCAGGGACTGATGTGAATGTTCAACTATACTCTGTAAAGCGCTACAGAATAAGTATGCGCTATATAAGAAGCTGTTAATAATATATATATATATATATTTACCATCAAGCAGATAGGGAAAATCAAAGATGGTGGCTGCCTGGGACTTTGGTGTAGAAGCGGTAAGACTGTAACTGAAGTACTAGCTTAAATATATTTTACAGCAAACTCTGCCAATAAATATAGAAGCACAAGGGTGGGACACGGATCACTGGACCCTAAATCAAAATTCACGGGAGTTTCTGGCAATTCCTGTCTACTCCCCTAGACACCCCTCCAGTTTGACCCATGCATTGAACCCCCAGTGAAATACTGAGTTGCTGAGGGTAGCTTAACACTTAAACTTGCATTCTTTAACCATTGAATGCAGAGTGGTAATTTATGGCAGACAGTTGTACTTCACCAACTGAAATGCCTATATATATAGTATAGTAAACTTTACTAACTTCCCATTGTAAAATTTATAGCTCAGTATGTTTGGATGAAATCATGTTAGCATGGGTGAAATAAGTAAATGTAGAATGTAGTTATAAGCATAGGCATCACTGTGATCTGTTATCCTTAGCAAAAAAGGTTAATGATGAAAATGATACAAAGTTTCTGAGAAACGAATGCCTCATGCTTGAGTTAATTAACTGCCGATATAAAATGTGAAACATACTGTAGCAAAAGATTGTCTTTTAAGAGCCAATCACACATTGTATGTGTTTTAAGCAGTTTAGAAATTTGTATGCCAAGCATTATTCTGGCACCCTGAGATGCAGTTTCAATATCTGCTTCTCCCTTCTTATCATATGCTTTGTGAGCAATTATTAACACAAACACACAGCAATTGAACCGGTGATTGAAAAATGAGGGTGATTATGATGAAAAGAAGAAAAATCACAAAGGCATCCATTTCAAGTGCAATACTCAGGACATTTAGTTTTGTCTTCTGAGGAAATGCAAATAAGTTTGTTTAATTCAAAAATGCAGCAATTCATCATTCTCAGTTTAAAACAGGTATATTATCGTGTTGAGAAAAATAACGTAGCAGTCAATTGCTATTGTTATGCTACAAGAAAACATGACGTATCATGAAATATAAATCATGACATTACAGTGTGACTCTGAAGCAGACTTCCCTGTTCAAAGCAGGACCATACAAAACACTAATGTCTACCCAAGTAGGTATTGGGTTTGGATACATGAAAGAGAATGCAGATATCCAATATATTGTTAAAAATTTGACATACTCATTGACTAAAACTTGTTTCTCATTTTATTTTTCTTTGACTCAAATTGACATAACTTTTTCTTTGTCTATTAGTATTTTTTTTGTCTATTAGTTTTTTTTAAATTTAAAATAGAAGCAGGCTAAGGTTAGTTTGACACAGATATTGGAGTGAACAATTAAATTGTAATAATCCTAAACTACAAGTTATTCTACCACACATAAACGTAATATAATAGTGTGCACAAATTTCTACTTAAATTGGATGGATTAAAGGTAGTGGCAGACCAGGAGTTTTAATCTGTGGGATTTTTACAAGTTTTTGTAGTAATGCATTCCCCACAATGAATTATGGTCACAGTAGAGTTGGGTGTGGTTTAGAGAAGAAACATTTATACTTTTAAAAAAAAAATCTTAACCATTTTTTAGAATTGTTTACAAAAATTCTGAACACCTGTTGGCTCTAGTACTAGGGTGGTATACCTGCAGGATCTTTGTACATGCAATGTGGCTCTTTAGTGTTTATGTATTAAACACTTACCCAAAAGCCACATGTCACAACCTTCCATCATTGTTAATTTTTGCCATATCCCTGATTGCCTAATCACATAGGAATCATGGGCACTTCCTGAGTACTGGGCAATCACAGAAAGGATCTGGAAGGATGGGCCACAAACCACCATCATTTTCATAGACTGGAACATGTTCCTATTCCTAAATATCTCTTAATTATGTGATGGTTCCACAAATGAAATGCTTGTGCCTTCCACTATTCGTATAATGTGCAGGAAGCCAGCAATTGCACAAAATTGCTGCTTGGCCATAGATAAGAACTCCTCTTCCAATGGCATTGATATAAACTGCTTGGTTTGTTGGAAAAAAGCCGGCATGACGCACCTTAGGTTCCAACTAAATAAAGCCTGGGAGACACCTCCCAAGACACTTAGGGCCTTATTCTGGTTAGGTCGGTGAAACGTACGTACGGTCCGTTTCACCGTACGTTTCCCGTATGCGGATGGTGAGCGTAAGTCCGCCCACAGAACAGCCACACACGAACGGTCACAAACACCGACAATGGGGAGTGGCGTACACTTGAGCGTACGCCACAGATAACTGGCGTACGCCACCGTATACTGACTGGTCTCGTCCGTTTTCCCACGGACAGCTTGCGTATATCTGAGTGTACGCCACAGTGCAAGTAGAAATTGAGTCCAAAAACATCCTTGTTGCTCTTTGATGTGGTTTATGTGTCTTTTTCCATATAAAAAACTGGTATGTTTGTGCTACAGTGAAAAAGTTGATATGTCGACCTGTGTGAATTGAGTGTCCTGCTTTTTAAAGTATACAAAAACACTTTCTGAATGAGTGTAGATGGTTATAAAATAACTACATTGACAGGTCTTTGAATGAATCTTACCTAAAATTAAACCAACCTTTACATGTTGAAGTGTAGAAAGATATGCTTCCAATGTGTTTGAGGGCTGTGTGTGGCTTGCAGGTAGTGAAATAATGGTTTTCACTTAATAGCCTGCAGCATTGCTTATTACATTCAGGTGTATGTGTTTGTGTAGTAATCAGCCTTAATTAGCAGACCCAGGCGTCCGCTCTCATGCGGTATCTCTAGTGGTGGTCTGGAGCTATCTTTGGCGTCCGCCTGTTCTTGGGCCAAAATGCACGGTGCGTTCGCTGATCGAGGCATTGTGGCACCGTACATTTTTGGTGCACACCCCCGTGTACGCCCATGTTTACACCCAGTTTTCCTCATTATTCAGGCCACTCCCCTAAAAATTCCCCCATGCCGCCCACAATGACCGTGCTCTTGCGGACAGGTTTTTTCGCACAGAGAGACCCATCCTTGAGCGCTGTGAGGTCGCCGCACATGCGCATTGCGAAAGCTACGCATGCGCAGATTACAAAAAAAACCCGTTCCGCCCGTTTACGGTCCCACCGTGCCGAGCAGAATAAACCCCTTAGTCTTGGCCTCTCTGCTTCTTTTGCAGGGAGCTCCGCCCTGCCAATTTTTTAGCTTTCTAAATGTGCCCTGCCCATTTGTGTGCGCCTTCAGTCACGCTGACATGCCGCTGTTAGTTCAGCTCTTCTCGCTCCCTTTCTGCTAAGTCACAGTGACCCAGAGGAGTAGGTGGCGTGGCAGAGTCTGCCTTCCTTCACGACTGCCTGCAGAGATGCTGCTGCTCCTTCTGGAGCGCTTTCCCTTGCCTAGCCTGCGGACGTTATCCACCCTGAGTGTCCTTCTGCTGGGCCTCCAGAGCATAAGCAGGGAGCTGGGGGAGATCAAGGAGGGTGGCCTAGGGGAGGCAGAAGTGGAAAAGCACAGCTGTCAGGAGATGCCGGGGATGTAGCTGGGCCAGTACCTGGTGTCAGACTGGGAGTGTGGGTGAGTGCTGTGTACCAGTTACCCATGTCATGTTTGACATTGTTAAGCAGTGCTCAGGCTGGTACACTACTCTTTTGTATGTGTGTGTGTTGTGGATATATATAGTGCCAGAGATGGGTAGCTGGAGGTGGTCTGGGTGCAGGAGATGGGTAGCTGGAGATAGTCTGGTTGTAAGAGATGGATAGCTGGAGATGGCATGGGTGTAAGAGATGGATAGCTGGAGATGATATGAGGGCAGGAGATTGGTAGCTGGAGGTGGTATGGGGCAGGAGATTTCTAGCTGGAAGTGGTATGGGGGCAGGAGATGGGTAGCTGTAGGTGGTATGGGGGCAGATGGGTAGCTGGAGGTGGTATATGGCCCCTTACCCACCCCATCCTGAAAAATGAATCCTGGTTGGGGATTTTCCACTCGGTGTGTGTGTGTTGGGGGGTCCACTTTGTGAAGGGGGGGCAATCCGCTCGGTGGCCAGTACCCTGCCCTAAAAAATTCCTAGAGTAAACACTAACACCAACAATGTTTTGAAAGTATCCTGGTGTGCAAAAGTGTAACACAGATAAGAACTATGGGTCTAATTCAAAGCTGATCTTTGGGCTGCTAATTTGTGGAGCCCTGCAATCAGGTATGTGCGACCCTGCCAGAATTAAATCCTACCTTATGCATGCCTGCAAATTGCTTAGTACGGCTTGGGAAAAATAGCTGGATCGGCTCTAATGATTTTTTTCCACTGTGTGGAGTCCAGGACTAAATCCCGGGATTGAAGCTTCCAATCCCGGGATTCCGGGATTAGTACCCCCATACAAAAATTACCTTTTTGTTTAAAGCCGGGCAGCGCTGAGCGCTTTAGAATATGGCTCAGATGCTGCCCGGCTGAATGCTCCTTACCTCGATGCTGTTTGGGAGTCGGGACAGTGTGCAGTGCTGAGTCTGACAAGCATGGCGGCGCCCAGGCTGCGCAGTGTGACCCCTGACATCACGGCACGCTACGCAGCCTGGCCACCGCTATGCCTGTCAGACTCAGCACAGTCACTGTCCCAAACCCAAACAGAGCCCGCTGTGCCGCCCCCAGGAGACAGTCCCTAGTAGGAATGCATGTTTGGCTTTCTAGATCATTCAATATTATTTAAAACGTATCCATGAAGGCATGAGGTGGAAGCCTATAGCAGGTCCCCACCTCATCATCAGGCATTTCAAATAGGGTGACATAGGTGCAATAGATCTTTTCCCTTGCACACCTCCATTGGCTTTGCCTTAGAGGACGAGGACCATTTGTTAGAGTTAGCTGTAAATATCTAGATATTAACACTGCTGTAGCAAACTGGACACACAAACTTACTTCCTTAAATATGGTGCAACATTAGTTGTTCTAGTTGCAAAATTTAGCAGACACCGCCTGCACAGTGCACAGCGTCCCAGCCAGCAGGATCACTGACCACGACCCCTGGCGGGAGATGCAGCAACTCCCCAAGCCTGGAGGACCCCCCCTAACTCGGAACCCTGGAGGTAGATCAACCAACGTGACCCCCAGCAAAGACGCCTGACCGAAACCCCAGTGGTGGGATCATCATGGCCTCCAGGATTCCCGGCCACGTCCTCCGGATGCAGAGGGAGCCCGTCCACCCCACGCGACCTCTGGGGAATCACAGCAGCCGCCCTCACAGAAGCCCTATGAAGGCCCAGCTTCGGCCTCCGGCCTCACTTTTCTCCCCACACACTGACTCCAGCCACGGCTCCAACCAAGACCACCGGACATGCTGGCCAACTCTTCAGCTTCTCAGAGGAATGGACTTGGGACTCAGTCACTGTGGCATGTTGATGGGGAAAATGGCCTGCTGTAGCTCTGGAAGTAGCAATACCAATATGTTGCCGCTGATGGCTGCCTACAAGCTGTGCAGCTCAGCCAAATATGTTCCCCCTGTCTGCCTTGTTCATCACCCTCCACAGGGTACATCTATTGTATATATGCATGTTTTCTATAACTGTACTGTCTCTGTTTATTGTTACCTACCTACTTGCCTGTTGCAATGACCAAGTGGCACCACTGATGGCTGCCTGGGTGCTCCTGTCCTTGTCCATATCGCTCCCCTGTGCTGTCACTTTTTACCTGTAACCTACCTGGCTGTTGCACAGCAATCCAAAACTAATTCCTAGTATATGCAAGTATACCTGACCAATAAAGCCGATTCTGATAATAAATATAAGAAGTGGGTTCTGGGTATTTTAAATTAAAAATGTGCTAACAAATATTAGAGAATATAGAAGTTTTACAGATTTTTTAGAAATGTTATACTTTGACATGTCTTGAATATGTATCTGTTATATTTTAACTTTGTAAAGATGGGCTTACTTCAAGCACGGGCTACAGGTCAAGAAGGCAGCACGCTGGCGATGGGGAGAGGTGGTTGGCGACTACCACAGGCTTTGGAGTACAGCCCATTGGAAGAAATGGCCTTAGGTTATTTGGCAATACAAGTGGAAGTGTATCCAATATGCACAGTGATATAACAGTGTATACTGTTTTAACAATTTGCATAGCATTTTACTTAAAAACGGCCATTTGCCTTCAAAATTCATTTTAAATGGAATATTACATGGTTAATGAAGAAACAAAACACAAAAACAAAGCATATAATGTACAAAGACTTGTTGAACATTGATCACCCACAAGGTTAATTAGGTTTCATAAGTGACCTTTACTACTGACAGGCGCAACTTTATAAACACTGACAAGGTTTAAGAAATATTTATACAAGCAGAATTGATTAGAGATTTAAGAATCCTGCTGAGGGAATGAGCTATTATACATAATCTGTAATGCCTGCCCATCACATTCAGTGGAATAAAGTGATATACAGTGACCACCACTCTTACTACTCAGCAGGAGCGTTGCAGATCCACTTCATTTAAAATGCTAATTATTATTATGTTTGGGAAATTAAAGTACTTGGATAATGCGTTTGCTACCTCGGAGGATGAAAGCATTTAAAGAGCTGTAAAACATTTGCAATTTGTTTTTAATACTGCCATAACTAAAATTCTTACAAATAGATCATGCACTAAAATATTTATACACCTGTGTGATTTTATTTGCATAGGATCCAGAAACAGGACACAGTTATTTGACAGAAAGTTTTTCATGATGGAATGTACAGCAGACATAGAGGGAAAGACATGCTTTTGTGCAAATGTTCAGATCCAGCTGGTTAAATTGTATGATTCAATGAGCCTAACTGAACAGACGCTGACACAACCTGCATGTACTACTCAGTGGGGATAGTTATCAGACTAGTTTAGTGAGTAAATACATTAACTCAGAGAACAGCTGATCATATCCGTGTCATTGGTTTATAAGTGGTGGGTGTCATGCTGCATGTTTAATTGCAGATACACATTACTCATGATGTGGAAACCTGCCACAGAGGAATGAACTATACTGCATCAATTAATGTAAAACAGTGGCTTTGTTTACTCTTTAAATCATTAGTGTGTGTGAACATGGTGGAGAACATTCAGACAGCTGTGTAGGGTCTCTGTGCTGAATACCTTGGAGATATACACACACGCAGATATCCTTTGCTGTTCTACTTTACATTCAAAAGCTGAACAGATAATATGTATAATTTATTTGCGTTGAGTCTATGGGGCTGATGAGGAATTGAACATACATCAAATTTGTAATGTGTATGGTTCCAAAGTAGGTAAAGATCAAGTTGACAATTGCTGGCAATGCAGAATTGGACATATTCATAGAAATGTCTGTTTCCAGGCATATCTGATACACCTATTATAGTGAAGATGCAGGTGCCCCATGATGATTACAACAAGTGTGCACATCCAGGTACTCCACATTCGCACTAAGACACATTTTTTTTCAGAAGCACACAGTTATGAGCCACATATGGACAAGTTACCTTCAAATCAGCATCAGGACCTGTCTTTTAGCAGTTAAGTGCAGCCAGAGTTTGAGAAATATCCCACAAAAGCACATCTTCAGATGATAGTACGGGCAGTACTCCCACCATGGCTCTAACTGTGCAGAGTTTGTATATTCTCCCCGTACTTGCATGGGTTTCCTCCGGGTACTCCGGTTTCCTCCCAAAATCCAAAAATATACTAGTAGGCTAATTGGCTCCCAACAAATTAACCCTAGAATGTCTGTGCGTGCGTGTACATGTGGTAGGAAATATAGATTGTAAGATCCACTGGGGCAGGGACTGATGTAAATGTTCATATATTCTCTTTAAAGCGCTGTTGAATAAGTATGCGCTATATAAGGAACTATAAATAAAATAATAAGGTACTCTTTACCTAGATGGGCGCCCGCGATTGAAATCGCGGGCGTCGGGGGTAAAAATCGCGGTCATCGCGGGTACATAAAAATCTGCTACCCGCGATGACCGCGATTTTCCCATAGGGAACAATGTTAAAAAGGCTGATTGAGCGCGATTTTCATGGAAAATGCCTCAATGCCCGCGATTTGGCCATAGGAATCAATGTTAAATGGGCCACAGAGCCCAAATAGGCACAATTACCCCTTAAAATGTCCCCCCAAATTTTTAACGCCACCCCACGATCCACGCCAACCCGAAGCGTGGCGAGCGCAGCGAGCCCGCGAGGGGCGGCGGTACGCGTCCTCCGACCTTTTCATGCCCTACTATCCACTAGGGCGTGGAGTGAGAATAGAATAGTGTGGCGAGCATAGCGAGCCACCGAGCCCGAATCGTGGCGAGCGCAGTGAGCCCCGCGAGGGGACGCGGATACCTTCACAGGTAAACGCGTCCCCTCGCGGGCTTCACAGGTGTCCGCGTCGCCACCGACACCTGTGAAGCCCGCGAGGGGACGCGTATAACTGTGAAGGTATCCGCGTCCCCTCGCGGGGCTCGCTGCGCTCACCACGCTTAGGGCTCGGTGGCTCGCTACGCTCGCCACACTATTCTATTCTCACTCCACGCACTAGTGGATAGTAGGGCATGAAAAGGTCGGAGGACGCGTACCGCTGCCCCTCGCGGGCTCGCTGCGCTCGCCACGCTTCGGGTTGGCGTGGATCGTGGTGTGGCGTTAAAAATTTGGGGGGACATTTAAGGGTTAATTGTGCTTATTTGGGCTCTGTGGCCCATTTAACATTGATTCCTATGGCCAAATCGGGTCCATTGAGGCATTAACCAGTAAAATCGTGTCCATCGGGCCTTTTAACATTGATTCCTATGGCAAATCGGGAGCATCGCGTCGCGGGCATCGCGGGTACATTTATGGCCGGCCGCGACGCGACCAACACGATTTCCATGTTTAACATGGGTTTCAATGGGAAATCGCGGGCATCGCGTCGGTCGCGTCGCGGCCAGACATAAATGTACCCGCGATCACCACGACGGGCGCCCATCTAAGTAAAGAGTACCAATAATAAATAAAATAATGATAGGACTTCATATAAACAAGACATATCTATGCTTCTGACTTTGGGGCCGATTCAGACCCATTTGCAGGGATGCAAATTCACAGCCCTGCTGATTATTGGAAGACCGCGCATGTGCAGGGTATGCTGTGCGTATGCACGAGGTCAGCCTTTGAACAAAGCCGGTGATGGCTTTTCATCATTGCCCATTCTTAGGAAGATAGAACAGGCCGGAGGAGGGGCCCAGCCATTTTCAGGAAGGTACCGGGAAAAACACAGGTGGATCCCAGGCATTTTCTGTGAGGGCTTCTGACATCGGATTGGAGGAAATCCATCACAGTGCTGAGTAAGTCCAGAGCTACTCAACCGCTGCGCACACATGGGGGGTGGGGGTGGAATCCATTCAATGGTTAGGGAATGCAAATGGATTTCCCCCTATTTGCCCCCTGCGATCATGGTTGCAGCCATGCACAGGGGTGGGTTTTCACTCTGGCAGGGTTGGCGTTTACCCGATTGCTGGGCTATGAAGAATAGTAGCCCAGCGATCAGGTCTGAATCAGGCCCTTTGTTCACTGCCAGATTGTTTCACTGTTGTTGCGATATTATACTGGTGTCAAATACTGCTTAGTGGTTATTTAAAAACAGTGACAAATATACTGTAGCATTATCAAGATTTTGCTTGTTTATAACTACTAGAGGTCCACTTTTACATTTACTGTATAATGTATGATGTGGACTGCTCCAAATTATAGCACCAATCAATCATTTAGAGCAGTGGCTCCCAAACTGTGTGCCTAGGCTCCCTGGGGTGCCTCAGGACACTTGCAGGGGTGCCTTGGGTTGGTGGACCAGGATCAATTCATATTATTAATGGTCAATCTAACAGGCAAAACTAGTGCTGGTAGCTGCCAATCATAATATATGTGGACAAACAGAAGCAAATCCTGTCCCTCATCACATAACTGTGACATATAAACACAATGCACTTCATTTAATATTTTTATTTTCTAAATTTCTCAATAAGAAACATTTGGCACCTAGGGGTGCCTTGAAAACATTTTGATGCTCTAGGGTGCCGTGATTCAAAAAAGTTTGGGAACCACTGATTTAGAGACTGCAACCATACAGCTGTTCATAGGAAGATTAAATACAAGACTTTTTACAACTTCATACTATTTGAAATTTGGGGTTTTGAATTTCCACAAGCTTCTGATACCTATAATTGTGACTTACTGCCAAATCTCTTTCATGTAACAAGCAGTGCCGTAAATACACAGTTTGGTGCCGTATGTTAAGAAGGGAATTGGTGCCATGCCCCTGCACGCACCCCCGCCCCCCCTCTCCATACTGAAAAAAAAAGGAAGACAGTGTGTGTATATGTGTCAAAGGCAACATTTAGGGGCGTAGCTTCATGTGGAACGGGCATAGCCACATATTATAAATTCATGTTACACAACACAGTACTGGCCGTTATTCACATTACACCACACAGTGCCACTTTTACACATTCCACTGCAGCTGCACACAGAGTAACACCATATTACAGGACCACACAGAGGGTAGCACCACATGTTCCTGGCAAACACACAGGGTTACAGTGCCCCTCAGACACAGTTCGGATTGCAGTGTGCATCGGAACCAGTGCAGGATAGAGTGTTAGTCAGATATTGTGCAGGATACATGGTGGATCAGATAAAGGGCGGGACGCAGTGCGGGATATTATGTAGGTTGGTTAAGTGCAGGTCAGATACAGTGCACTTCAGACATTGTGCGGGATATAGTGGGGTTTGGATACAATGAGGGATACAGTGCAGACTGGACATAGTATGGGTCGGATACACTAACAGTACACTAAAGGTGCCCATACACTAGTAAGATTTATCTTCAGATCTGGCTGGTTGGAACAAAAACATGGTTATGGATTAATAACAGTTTGACAATTTCCCAGCATTTCCAAGCAAATGATCAACTGTAATTTGCTCTCATCCATAACCATGTTTTTGTTCCAACCAGACAGATCTGCAGATAAATCAGCGTGTGTATGGCCACCTTTACTGTGACAGGGCGTGTCGTGGTGTCTTTAGTTCGTGGGAGTCTTGGCAGTTCAAAAGTGGCGGCCTTGCGGGTGGGGGTTGCGTCAGTAGTCCAGGAGTGTCAGTAGTGTAGGAGTGTCGGTGGTGTCACCATTGTGGGGTGATGGTTGTGTTGGCAGCTGCTTCCTGGCTCTTGCAGGAGAGAGAGGTCAGCAACGAGGACCAGAGGAAAGGTGGGGAAGAAGCAGCGGCTGATTGGCTGATAGCCAGACCAGGCGGCTTTCCCAGCCAATCAGCGATAGCCCATTGATTTCAAAGGGACTTTTGAAATCTCCAGTCTGCCCACCGCTGCCACCCTGCCCACCCCTCTAGTCCTTGGTGCCAGCCTATCTCTCCTGCAAAAGCTGGACAGCAGCAGGATGCGGAGCAGGGAGAGCGCTCTGCAGACTACGAGTGTGCCAGCTGTGCAACTACAGTGCAGATGCGCTGTGGGGAAGGCACCGCTGGCACACACCTAGTTACAGCCCTGGTACTAAGTGCTACATTATAGCTGTAAACCTTAGCCCCAATACAGCTGGTCCCAGCTCTGATTTTCCTTGATAAAGCCATAAGGTAATTTAAGTAAATACTGACAGGGTGTTTAATGCCTTCAAGAACCCAAAAAATAGAAATGATATGAACATAAAAGGTGTTTTAAATAAGAGAAAATTAAAATGGTTAAAAAATAATAAGCTGAGCAAAACAAGTTGTTGAGAATTGTTTTTTTTTCTGCTGAGTGCAAATATGACGGACTAGCACTATTTTTCCACCCATTGCCTTAATAAATAAGCCTTATGGTGACAAGCAGACACATCTGGGGACCTGACATTCAGAGTATGATAACACCTTGTTTCCCAATATACCAATGGTTTAAATACGAGTTGGCATATGCAATATACATAAAAGAATATATTACCTGTCTTAGTTAGTAACACACTAAAGCATCTTTTTTCCAATTAGAAACACAAATCAATACACCCATGAGATTGCAATAATTGCTGAAGGCAATTTGTATTATCATTTCTTTCCTAATATCCCTGCTCTTTGAACAGGTTATTAAGAATGACAAACACAGCAATCTACCTTGGTATCATCTGGGCACTTTTCCCACAACCTACACCAGTTACCAATGCTAGTAACATGTAAAGCAATACCTTAAAATAAACAGCATACAAACTCCTTTAGATGAAGAAATCTTTGGAAACAAATTGGTAATGAGTTTTGTAAAGAGACAAGTAGAATGGTTATGTAAGGGAAGTTAAATCCGTGTAAATGTGTCGGTAACCTACAGACAAGCTAGTACTCAAAAAGGTAGGATTTAAGGTTAAGTAAAGCTGACTACACAACCAGTTAGGACATATGACCTATGAACTGAGGATCATTGTCGAGTTTTTCAATCAGCATTTGGAGAAAGCAACCAGATATTTTCTGTCATCCCTTTGGCATGTTAGTATAGTCTGAAATAATGTATATTTCTATAGACATGTTCTCATGATCTTCTAATGCGTTGTGTGCACTGAGGTGGCAGTCATTTTACTACATGGATCACCAATATACCCTGCATTACTATTATTATAAGTTGTTGTACTGTATTTTAGCAGTTGGATGTGTATAGGTATATGAAATGTCATGTAAAATTTTAATATTTCAATACTTCTTGATCTTAACCAGATAAAAACTTCTCATGAAAACTGGTTATGAAAAGCGATCAGTCTGTAAACATAATTTTAACAGAATATAGATCATGAAGCAGAACAATGATCATATGCAATTAAAATAATATCATTTCTAAAAATAGTATTTTTAAATGCTTTGGGTCAACTGAGTTCAGTTCAGTTCAGTTAAAATATCAGTAGATCTGTACAGTGGAATGTACCATGCACAGAAAACAATGAATTGCTGCTAAACATATACAGGTTGAGTATCCAATATCCAGATACACGTTATCCAAATTATTCTGAAAACCATTGTTTTATAAAAATACATATTTTTGTTGTTGTTAAAGCACTACTTGGGACATAATATATAACTGGCACTAAATATGTGCAAGAAAATGATTGCTTGGCATACAAATTCAGTGCCTGAGATCGTACACAAACTTTGTGTCCTGTTTTGAAACCTTGTTTAATGCACAAATAAAATATATTTTCGGGTATTTCATGTGTTTGCTTTGAACAACATAAATGCAAGATATGTACCTCAAGATACATTACTGAAATATAAAAATATTCCGAAATTCAGAATAATCCGTTATCTAAAATGCTGCTGAATCGCAGTGTGTTAGCTGCATTCGATCCCGACGCGCGGCCACATGATCAAAAGCAGGCAAGTCTATTTTTGCTTCGAACTACTACAGGGGTGAGGAACCTTTTTTGTGCCAAGAGCCGTTTGTATGGGGAAAAAATCCATTGGGGGCCATATGTAAAAATGTATCTTACAAATTGTCCTGCTGCAGCCGTCGCCAGCTCCGACAGCTGCCGATGAATAGGACTGACAGTCTCTTGCTGCTGTTGATTAAGAGAAATCTCGCGAGAACTACGACCTCTCGCAAGAATTCCCCTGTACTTGACTCCCGGCAAAGCAGATGGGCGGGCCACTTAGACCAGCTACGGGGACAGCATACGGCCCCCTGGCCTGAGGTTCCCTACCCCATATCTACTAGATCAAAAACAGTGCCATGCTACTCAATGCAGCATCCCCCCCTCCATCCCCCTGCGCACCGTACTCCGCGGTCCCTCCCTCCTGGATGGCTGATGCCGGCATTCTGCTGGTTCCCAGCTGCAAACGATACAGAATCAGTATAGACGGCCGCCAGATCGGTCAGTGTGTACACCCCTTTAGTAATGACATCTGTATTTTACAGCACATGTATTTTAAACTCCATTACTTGTTTATTTTATGTACTCTTCTGATAGAATTCTAAACATATATTTACATATTGTGTACAAATAAGGAAAAACATAATCAATGCTGAGCTGAATTTGGAAAGCTTTAATTTACAAGAAACAACTATTTGTGTTTGGAATTCTCATCAGGATCTGGACAGTTAATGTGGCCTTCCTCTCGCCTGCAGGGAATCTAGTCTCCATGAGAAATAGACAATAGTGATGGACATTTTATGCTGGCAGACACCATCAACACATTTAACAAAACAGTCGTCAACGTTCAACACTAGATGCCGATTTCAGACACATATTGACAGCTTTGCATTCCTGAGGCAAATTACTAAACCATCCTGCTCTTCATTTCTGGAGACCCTTCAATAGATGATTCATTATCCAAACGACAAAATGTCACATTAACTCCTCCTTCGTTGCCGAATACATCTAACATACTTTTCAGGGTACTGTATGGTAATGTTTCTTGTGAACTGTCTAGCAGATAAGACACTTAAGCCCCCCTTTTGTTGAAACCAATATTTTAACATTACATGGCAAAATGTAAGGTGAATATGTACTAGCTGACACCAATAATTAATAATGTATCTTCTAAATTAGCAAGCATAGCACGTTTCATTACGGTGTGCATCCGGAATGATCTAAAGAGGCAATGTTTAACACTGCTTACATGCCATCATTAACCCTCTTATCATCGTGTACACCCATACCCCAATGAGTACTCATATCACGTCCTAAAAATAGGGCACTAGGAAGGTGTTAATAAAAGCATTGGTCAGTGATGTCATCAAGGAGTCTTTCTATAAGCAATGTATAGGAAACTTGCTTAAATTCCCCAAAAAAAATTTACGGTCAGGGCAGTAAAATTGTGGAAATCTCTTCCCGGAGAAGTGGCGTCGGCAGAGACAATAAATGTATTTAAAATAAGGTTGGACAATCATCTATTGGGCAAAAACATCCAGGGGTACAAATAACAATCATAATCTGTATATAATTAAATCAGATTTCAGTTTACATAGGGGATGAAGCAAATAGATCATGCAATTTAACAACAAAGGTTGAACTTGATGGACACACATCATTATTCAGCCTTAACTACTATGTAACTTGCATGTGTCCAGAAGCAGATTACTTAGCATACCTGTCTATATAAGGTCCCCACTTGACAGTGCATGTCAGAGCACAAACCAAGCATTGTCAGGATTGTCTTGAGGCACAAATCTGGGGAAAGGTACAGACAAATATCTGCTGCTTTGAAGGTCCCAATGAGCACAGTGGGCCTTATTCTAGTTCACTGTTTCTGACAAATTCCTTCTTAGACAGAGAAAACCATGTGCACTCTGCAGGTGGGGTAGATGTTACTTGCAGGGAGAGATTTGTCACTAGGCCCGTGAGGCATGGGCCTAGGGGCGGCACCTGTCATGGGCAGCAGCTGCCAGGCACCTGCTGTCATGAGTTTGTGAGTGACTCGTTCGCTGAATGCAGTGCAGGGATGAGCTGAGCTCTCTGCTCTGCATCCCCACTACTGCATCCCTTGTATTAAACAGTAAGTGTCAATAAAGGTGTGTGTATGTATAATAATAATAATAATAATAAAAAAAACAAAATATATGTATATACGGGGGGGGGGGGGGATATTTTGTGCCTAGGGGTGGCCTGAACCCTAAATTTAATTTCCTACTGAGAAATGTTATCGATATTTGTGACAGGAGTGATTTACAGCCTACCACTGTCTTTCTGAAGTCTAAAGTTTAGGATTGTTTTTATCAGTTGTTAAATAGGTGGTTCATTAACTACCTTCATTATTGCACTAATAACTGCAAAACTAATATTGGTTTCAAGGACATTCCATCTCCACTGTTACTAGAGGAACCATTGCCTCTAGAAATTTACTCAATGTCTCTGATGAAGTCCTGAAGGACGAAACTCATTGGGCTGCGGATTGTTCTTGTATGTGACATCTCAGAAAATGTTGATGGAATTACACTTTTTGGAAAACTCCTAATAAATGTTTTTATCTATTTACTGATTTATTGAATTTAAGAGTTACCTTTTTGTAATTAGTATTGGTGATACAGCGCACCTCTATTCTGTCTTTCTATTTTCTTTCCTGTACCTTTGTTAACAGCAAGGTGTTGTAGGGGTGCCGCTTTCCTTTAAGCGCATTATTAGGTACACAAAATTTCTTCCATAAATATAAAGTAAACCTTTTTTCGGAGGAAGATATGTTATTGTTCCCCTGATGAAGTCATTATTGGGGAAACGCGTTGGATTTTTGCTATGTACCCTTGATTGATGATCAACTTTTATATTCTGTACCAACATTCGAAGAAACAAATAAATATGCCCTTTGGATGTACAACATCTTTGCTTACTTCACTGAAAATTGTAGACTTTCTTACCTGAAATTCATGGTTTAAATGATATACTATAGGCTGCCATATTGTGAACTATTAGTCTATTTTTAAATATCACTTTAAATTTAGCGCGTGGTGGAATATTGGAAAAAAGTATATATGTATATATGGATAGAGACGATCGGCACTCGGCCTAACGGCAGCTGCGTGATGCAAATAGTAGATAAGCGATGGAGACACTCCTGGGACTTACCATACTTTGCAATAAGTACAGACAAGACTATACTTGTCTGTACTTATTGCAAAGTATTATAAGTCCCAGGAGTGCCTCCATCACTTATCTACTATATATATATATATATATATATATATATATATAGATACAGAAGTACCAACACACTCGCCATTCCTAGGAATGGGGTGCAAACAGCACCCACATCCCAGGGTGGGGTGCGGTGGCCTGTGACCACACACTAGTAAATACAAACACAGGGGGCCCAGCACTCACTACAACAAACTAACTCACCTTAACATTCAAATAATCAATAAATAAATAATGGGGTTTTAGTTCATGAATTGATCAATGCATTTAAGCTTGCAGCCCATCGCCAAGGGACCCCATTTCACTGCAAGTCCTACACTAACTGGTTTTCTTGGGAACCTGGCACCTGCTTACACATCATAGCTAAAATGAACATGTGTTTTTTCTCTGGTTACTGTGATCATAGCTTTCTCATGCACCCTTGATAAGCTCATTTACCTGAAACCTGTGACAGCTGCCCCTTTAATACTAATTCAGGTGCTGTGTTTGGGATTGTCTCACCTTATAAAAGCCATGTTACTTGGCAGTTGAGCATTAACCCAGAGAAAAAACACATGTTCATTTTAGCTATGATGTGTAAGCAGGAGGCTTTTGTGCCTATCACCACGTCTTTTATCCTCGGGGACATGATCAATAATTACATGTTTGAAACTCGCCAGATTGTGTTTCATTTCAAAGAAATGTCTGGCGAGAGGCTGGTCAAAACTTTTACCACCTAGTGCTGCCCTGATTGTTGTGCGGTGCATTGCCATCCGCTCCTTAAAGGTGCGGATGGTTTTACCAATGTAGCATAAGCCACACGGGCACTTCACCATATACACAACATAAGATGTACTACAGGTGACAGCATGCCTGATCATGTATCGTTTCCCTGAGTGGGGATGGTAAAAGTATTTGGTTGCTATCATGTGTTGACATGTTGTACAACCGACACATTTATAGCATCCTGGTTCGCGTTTGCGAATCCTTTTGTCAGTCTGCAGATGTTCACTGATGTCACTATGGACTAACCAATCCCTAATACTTTTACCTTTTTTGTAACAGGGCATAATTTTAGAGTGTTTAAGCTGTCTAAGCTCTGTGTCATTCTGTACGACTGGCCATAATTTTTTGCTCCAATAATTGATATTACTACTGGCCGTTGTAAAGCCTTGCACCCAATGTATCCGCTCACTGTACCCAATGTATCCGCGTGTGTCAGGAGGAAGTTCCGGGGTTACCGCCGGAATGCTGTGTGGAGGGGAGGTTCAGTGAGGTAACACCCGGAACTTCCTCCTGACACACGCGCCGGGGGCCGGGCGACGGGACGCCAGGTGTAAGCTACACATGTATTTAAGGTAAGCACTGTCTTGTATGTTTTATCCTGTGTTGCCTGACGAAGGGCTAATAAAGGCCCGAAAGCTTGCAGATACCTTTTGGTCTGTGGTTGCCGTTATTTCTAAGTCCGTGGGTGTTAGCATCTGGAGTTGCTGTAAGTTGATTTTTTGCTGGAAGCACCGCGGCAGCTGCTGTGTTGAGGAGGGTGCCGGTCTATTGGACTTTGTTATATGAGCATAGCTGATATGTGGACAGCTGTTCACGGCTTTGCTTAGACGGATAGCACCTCCACAGAATTGAATACAGTGTACATATTTGTACTGAAGGAACTGTTACACCATTGAACATTTCTCCTGCTGGAATTTGTGCTTTGGTTTTTGGTGATCGCATCACAGCATATACCTAGTGCATATTTGGATGAAGCTGGTGGCTTTGATTGGACGCAGGTGCCTCATTGTGAGACTTTGAGTTTGTCAGAGAGTGAGACAGACGCTATACTATTCACTGAGAAATTTGTGGACTCTCTTGGAGATGTTACTCCAGATGATGTATACTTCCACCTATTACGTTTGAAGAAAAAAGAGGTGGACTATTTGCTGCATGGCATTACTTTGTCTGACTATGTGAGAGAAAGAAAAATTCCCCGGGGATTCCGGGTTAATAATGCACCGACTATTGGCAGACATAACGGTGAATTTTGCCGTAAATGGATTGCGGTGTTAAACAAATGTTCCCTCGACCTAATGACCATTGTTGTTGAGGAAGCCGCACGTGAATTGAAACTAGTACGCGAGAAAATTAAAGAATATGAGGGTAAAAATAAAAGCATCCTGGTACAAGATAAGAGTCAAGATTGGCTGGATAAAATTCAAACTCAGGTGACTGATTACAAAACTGAACTGGTAGCCTTTAAGAAAAGGAAATTGGACACTGTTAACAGAGATTACTCTGACCACCAGGTGTACAGGTGGCTATCTGGTAAACCTGATTCCAGAACCAATTATAGGCCCTATAATCAACGGAGAGGCCGCCAATATCCCAATAATTATTCCAGTGATGCACCCTCGTCATCAGGCGACGACACAGCCCGTTATAATCAAGCTGGTGTTAAACTCCCTTTAGGAGTGACAACAAGACGTGGCAGAGGTCGTGGCCGAGGCGTACAAGGCGAGGTGGCAAGCGATACCGCCAAATCAAAGAAAAACAAAACTCGCAGCAAATAAACCAAGTGTTCAACCTTTCTGACAGGATTCTCACAGAGCCAGAATTGAGGGTGTTGAATAAAGGTTTGAGTTTTGTGCCAACCAACCCTTTCAACAGTCTCAATTGGAAAATTGATTTATATCATCTTAATCGTCAATTAAAATTGAAGGACTTTTTCTCTAAAAGAACTGAGTCTTTACCTGCCAGAACTTTGGACACTAGTTCATCTATCTCCAAACGATTTTGCAATAAATCCAGTTTTGACCCTGTTACACATAATGTGGCCATACAAGGCTACATCAAAGCACTGGATGCTCAAGTGATGGAGTCACAATCTCAGTTATCTAAACGGAGAAACAATCTTACAAAAGATGAGTGGCAGGCTCTCAAGGACCTTAATGGCTACAGAGATGTAGTCATTAGGTCCGCGGATAAAGGGGGTGGGGTTGTCGTTCAGAATGTCAATCAGTATTGTAATGAGATCTATCAGCAGTTGGCTGACAAAAATGTTTATTGTGAATTAAGGAATGACCCAACTGATCAATATAAAGCTGAAATATTTAAAATTATTGATGGTGCTGTATTTACAATGTTTATTTCAGAACAGGTTGGCAATTTCCTTAAAGTGTCTCAGCCAAGGGTCCCCATTCTGTACACACTGCCTAAAATTCATAAGCGCTTGGAGAACCCCCCGGGGCGTCCTATTATATCTGCCCGGGGTGGACTATTTAACAACATTTCTCAATATCTAGATGTGTTTCTCCAGCCGTGTGTGCAGAGTGGGGATACCTATCTGAAAGACACTACGGACTTGCTGCTCAAATTGGGGGAGATTGGTGATGTTCCAGATGGCACATGCTTGTGCACCCTGGACATCACCAGCCTCTACACCAATATCCCCCATGATGGGGGATTAATGGCTGTTGAAAAATTGTTGTTGAACAATCCTCTCTATGAAGGTCCTAATTTGGATTTCTTTCTGTCTCTTCTTAAAGTGGTACCAACTAAAAATTATTTTTTGTTTAACAATCGGTACTACTTGCAGGTAAGCGGGTGTGCCATGGGGTCCCCCGTGGCCCCCGCTTATGCCAACACATACATGGTTGATCTAGAAAGGGATTTTTTCTTTTCTTGTGAAGTTAGGGACAGTGTAATTTTTTACAAACGTTATATCGATGACGTCCTCCTCTTTTGGAGGGGGCGTCCTGAAGACTTTGAGAAATTGGTTTTTGACATCAATCAGAGGGATTGTTCAATAAAATTTACTTACCAGATGAGCCTTGAGCAGATAGCATTTCTTGATGTTATGATCACTGTGTCTGAGAACAAGATTTCTACTTCCTTGTTCTCTAAAAAAACTGATAGGAACATGATACTGAGGGCAGACAGCTACCATCCCCCTGCCACCATACGCAGTCTCCCATACTCGCAGTACCTGAGAGCAAAGCGGATCACCAGTGATACGGCTGCAGTAGACACAACCTTGGAAATGATGACTAACAAATTCAAAGAACGTGGGTACCCCGATAATATCTTAGAGGGAGCACGCAAAAAGGTTGAGGGTGTAACTAGGGAAAAAGCCCTTAATAACCCTAGTCATACTGCGGCTCAAAGTGAGAGTGAGCGGATACATTGGGTACAAGGCTTTACAACGGCCAGTAGTAATATCAATTATTGGAGCAAAAAATTATGGCCAGTCGTACAGAATGACACAGAGCTTAGACAGCTTAAACACTCTAAAATGATGCCCTGTTACAAAAAAGGTAAAAGTATTAGGGATTGGTTAGTCCATAGTGACATCAGTGAACATCTGCAGACTGACAAAAGGATTCGCAAACGCGAACCAGGATGCTATAAATGTGTCGGTTGTACAACATGTCAACACATGATAGCAACCAAATACTTTTACCATCCCCACTCAGGGAAACGATACATGATCAGGCATGCTGTCACCTGTAGTACATCTTATGTTGTGTATATGGTGAAGTGCCCGTGTGGCTTATGCTACATTGGTAAAACCATCCGCACCTTTAAGGAGCGGATGGCAATGCACCTCACAACAATCAGGGCAGCACTAGGTGGTAAAAGTTCTGACCAGCCTCTCGCCAGACATTTCTTTGAAATGAAACACAATCTGGCGAGTTTCAAACATGTAATTATTGATCATGTCCCCGAGGATAAAAGACGTGGTGATAGGCACAAAAGCCTCCTGCGTCTGGAGTCCAAGTGGATCTTTTTATAAGAGACTGTAAAACCGAAAGGGCTCAATGATCAACTTAATATGAGTATTTTTTCCAACTAACTGTGTCTCTGTAGAGTAACTGATTATGCCATAATTGCTCTGTCTTAAATCCCTTTGTCTAGCGAACTACACTTTAATGAATTTAAAGTATATTTAATTGCACTCTGTATATGTTCTTGTTTGTAAATATTATTGTTACATTTATGCGACACTTTTTGTATATATTGTATATATTTGTTTTTTTTATATGTAATCAACACAGAGCTGTCGACACGAACTCCTCCGTACACTGTGTATTGGAGGTGGGACTGGTTCACAGATCTGTGAGCGTCTTTGTCTCCATGGTTACCGCCGGAATGCTGTGTGGAGGGGAGGTTCAGTGAGGTAACACCCGGAACTTCCTCCTGACACACGCGCCGGGGGCCGGGCGACGGGACGCCCGGTGCAAGCTACACATGTATTTAAGGTGAGCACTGTCTTGTATGTTTTATCCTGTGTTGCCTGACGAAGGGCTAATAAAGGCCCGAAAGCTTGCAGATACCTTTTGGTCTGTGGTTGCCGTTATTTCTAAGTCCGTGGGTGCTCGCATCTGGAGTTGCTGTAAGTTGATTTTTTGCTGGAAGCACCGCGGCAGCTGCTGTGTTGAGGAGGGTGCCGGTCTATTGGACTTTGTTATATATATATATATATATATATATATATATATATATATATATATATATAGTGCAGTAAAGTCCCTCACTCCCCACTGGCTCCTGCTCCACTTAGAACCTTGGCCTGGGTGCCCGCTGTCAGCTGGAAGATCCAGTGCATGAATAGAATGGACAATGAATAGCATCACTCCAGGTACTTGTGAACCGAATTTTACTGTAAAATGTCTACAGTTTTTCGGGCCGGAGCGCGTCTTCAGGACAGAAAACCTGAAGACGGGCTCCGGCCCGAAACACTGTAGACATTTTACAGTAAAATTCGGTTCACAAGTACCTGGAGTGACGCTATTCGTTGTCCATTATATATATATATATATATATATATATATATATATACATACAATCCAATAGTGTTATTAAGCGCCCAATATACAATTTATTAAAACAATTTGTAATATCTTTCCACTCAATGTAGAATTTTTTTTTTTTTTTTTTAAATTCAGTCTTTCTTTATTTCATAATTTTCAAGTTTTACAAACAATCATCACATTAAGTTTAAATATACAATCATATATCACATAGTACAAAAAATTTAAAAGAGAATAGAAAAACACCGTTGAGATTTATCATTATTTGTATATAGTTATTTCATATAAAAAACAACAACAGCATTTAACCTCTTATACTAATAATTGTGCTGGGATTCCGAATTTTTATATTTGCATGTTTTCCTATTTGTTCTTCTAATCCTACTCTTCTTTACAATGTACCCTTATTCATCCATTCTTCCACCCAACCCTCCCTCCCTTTACCTATTTCTGTACCCCCTAGCCCTCCCGATTTATACTTTAACTATCTGTTTTTGTGCTTCTATCTGCTTATTATACCTCCTACCATTTTTTGCGTGTCTATCTGAATATATTATGTGTCAGTATCGGTGGCAATCCTATTTTAACTTTTTGTGTTTGGTGGTTTATCCATCCGTATAGTGTTTAGAAGATATCCATGGTGCCCACGTACTTTCGAATACCCTTAGGTGTCCACTTCTCCTTATGTGCATATGTTTTTCGTGTTCTACCGTGTTATTCACTGCTCTAATCCATGTTTTAATATCTAGTCCTTCTTGCCCCATCCAATTTTTTGCTATTTGTGCTTTGGCAAGTGCCCATAACTTCTCCCACAGCCGATTATTTGAAGCCCCTATCTCACTAGAGTTTTGGATCCCCAATATACACTCTCTAACATCTGGGTTTTGGTGGGTTCCTCTGATATCCCCTATAATGCAGCCAACTTGTCCCCAAAACTCTTGGACCATACTACATTCCCAGATCATATGTATGTAAGTCCCTAATTTCTGTTTACATTTAGGGCATGTTCCATCACAATTTGGATCATACTTTTTTTTTTAACTGGGGTAACATATGTGCGGTGGAGTATGTACAACTGAATTTGCTGGCATCTTATGGATTCCGTTGCCCTCAGGGGAGATGATAAGGCTCTCTTCCATTCCCTATCATTCATTTTACCCACTTCCATCTCCCAATCTTGTCTGAGCTTCACTATTTGGGGGTTCTTCAGTTCTTGTATTAATAATTTGTATATTTCTGAGACCTTCAACTTTTTTTCTCTGTCCAACATTACCTTTACTGGGGAACTATCCAATTTAATCCTCTCTTTCCCAAAACTCATCTCGAGGCTGCCCCTTAGTTGTAGGTATCGGAAGTAGTATCCTCTGGGTAGTCTATATTCCAGTTCTAGCTGACTATAGGTTTTAAACTTCCCATCCTGGACTAATTGGCCCAGCTTATCTATTCCCACTTTGGACCAGGATAGTCTAGCCTCTTCCTCCCCTATGTCATCTCTCTACTTTCTGTTTCCCCTCATTGGTGTTTTTACCCATACTGCAATTTCTGGGTCTATGCCCCTGTGATCCATAAGTTTGTTTGTATAGCACCATATATTTATCGCTTGTTTGACTATGGGATTATTTTTTTTTTTTGTTCTCTTTATGCAACTGGTGATTATTGCTTGTCTAGCTGTTGTTTTTCCAAAGCACTGAGTTACCATTTCCTTAACCTGATCGTTTTCCCTACCTGTTATCCACTCTTGTATGTGTGTAAGCTGGGCTGCTATATAATATAAATACAAATGAGGGAGTCCCAATCCACCTGCTCCTTTTGGTCTAATTAGTGTATCCTTTTTTATTCTAACCCTTTTCCCTGCCCATATTATAGAGGATGTGATACTATCGATTTTTTTAAAGTATTTTTTCGGTATAGTTATTGGTGTATTCAAAAAGAGATACAGAAATCTTGGCAAAAACATCATTTTGATCAAATTGGTTCTCCCTGTCACTGTCAGGGGTAATCTGGCCCAGGATTTACCTTTGTCTTGGTACATTTTAATAAGTGGTTCCAGATTTAATTCAAGGAATTGTCCCGAATTATTTGAGATTACTATTCCAAGGTACTTCATCTCATCTACCCATCTCAGGGGGCAATCAGTATTCAGACTAGCCCTGCCCTTATTGGGAATAATGTGGGATTTTCCCCAATTTATTTTTAACCCAGAATATGTCCCAAATTGCTCTACTATCCTGAGAACTATTGGTAGCTCTTTTTCCCAGTCATTTAGAAATATTACCATATCATCTGCATATAGCGAGATGATCTCTTTTCTATCTCCCCCCTTTTGAACTCCCATCAGTCCCTGGGTTGATCTTAATATACATGCCAGCGGCTCGATTGCCAGGTTAAACAGGGCAGGGGATAACGGGCACCCCTGTCGAGTTCCCCTGGCTAACTGGAATTGGGCTGTCGTATATCCGTTGATTTGGACTCGCGCTTTAGGGTCTCTATATAATAATTTGATCCACTTAACATATTGTGGTCCAAACCCATAGATCTCCAGCACCGACCACAAATATTTCCATTCAACACAGTCATATGCCTTGGCTGCATCAAGAGACATGACTGCTTTTATTTTTTTACCAGGTCCATCTGTATCTATTCCCTGTAAGTTAGTATATAGTCTCCTGATGTTTTCCTTAGTACCCATTACTTTCCGAAATCCGGTTTGATCGAATTGGACTATGTCGTCCATCACTCCCTCCAATCTCTGCGCTAATATCTTTGCCAAGATTTTTGCATCTCCATTTATCAGGGATATTGGTCTATATGCGTCTGTTTTTTGGGGGTCCTTCCCTTCTTTCAGAATTACCGTTATCAAAGCTTCATCCATTGATATTGGCAGCTTATCTTCCTCCAAACTTTTGTTAAACAATTCAGTTAGTCTGGGTGCAATTGTGTCCCTGCATTTTTTATATAGTTCGGCTGGTATCCCATCGCACCCAGGGGCTTTATTACGTGGCATCTGATTAATAGCATTGATTGTTTCCATCACCGTTATAGGGGCCTCCAGACTCTCCCTCTGTTCTTTACTTATTTGTGGTAACAATGTTGTTCCTAGATACTGCTTAATATCCACCTCCTCATGAGTTATTACGCTAGAATATAGTTTTTTATAATATTCCACGAAGGTTTGAGCTATATCAGGGGTGGCTTCAATTACCTGACCATCTTCACCTTCTAATTTACTCACATATTGTTTTTGTCTCGAGCTTAGAACCAAATGGGCCAAATAGCTCCCAGGACGATCCTGATTTATATATCTTCTATGGGCGAGGAATGTCTGATACCTTGCTGTGGCTACGTTTAGTTCTCTAGCCCACTCCCTCTTTGCTACCTCCCATTTTTCCTTTGTGCCTGCTTCCTTTTCTTGGGAGTACTGCAATTCTAACTCTGTATTAAGTTTCTCTAACCGTTGTTTCTTTTCCCTTGTCTGTCTCTTAATATGTGCAATCTGTTTAATTAGGGAGCCTCTTATTATTGCCTTACTAGTATCCCACAATACACTCGGGTGTGCGGAGCCCTCATTATTAGCCCAGTAATCCCCCCATTCCTTTTCCACCCCAGAACCCGCCTCCATTTGTTCCAGCCAAGCAGGATGACATTTCCACATATTCTGACCTTTATCCTGACTCAAGCGAATTTGGGCCAATACAGGGGAATGGTCAGAGATCCCATGGGGCAAATATGCAACACTTTCAATTCTTGGCAGCAATTCACTATTAACAAAAATCATATCGATACGAGACATAGCCTCCAATGACCTAGAGAAACACGAATAGGTTTGACTGTCTGGATGTTTCTCCCGCCAAGCATCTTTCCACCCAAGATCGTCAATAAATTTATTAAATCCCTTATTTCCCTGCCTATAAGTCCCTCCACGGCTCCACCGGTCCTTATCTAGGTTTATGACATTATTGAAGTCTCCAAGACACAATACCTCTGCCCCTGCTGCATGAGAGATGAATTCTACCGCTCTTTCTCGCACTTCATACTGGAACGGTGGAGGGACATAGACGGCCAGAATACAAACTAACATACCAAACACCTGACATTCTAAAAACACATACCGTCCATTTTTATCAATTTCCTTTCTTTTACACTGGAAGGGTACGTTCTTATGGATTAACAGTGAAACTCCCCTCGAAGTATTAGTGAAGCTTGAGTGGTATGCGGCCCCCACCCATGCTTTTTTTAACAGTATCCCTTTCTCAGCCACCAAGTGAGTCTCACTCAAACATATGATCTGTGCATTATATTTTTTAATTTGATTCATCACCGTGGTTCGTTTTATGCAGTCATTTAGACCTCTTGTGTTCCAACTCAGCACTCTCAACATCTAAACTTATAACATTTTATAATTGTGTTTCGCTTACTACTTTTAATGTGGAATTTTCCCCTTATCAGGCGACTGGTGGTACAGAAAAAGCCCCTCCCCCCTCCCCCCCCTCCCCCCACCCTGTATACCTTTCCCCTAAAGGATACCTCATCAAATTCCCTTCCTCGCCTATCCCATTCACACTCCCCCTCACCCTCATTCACTTCCTCTTCCATTTTGGGATAGTTAGGGATTCCCTCCCTTCAGAACACCATGCAGTAGACCCTCCGACATGCAAATTTCTATTCCATAATTTATACTCGTGGAAATACTCGAAAACTTATTACGCTATTCTTAATCTTACTTTTTAAATCCCCCCCCCCCGCCCCCTGCCCCTTCTTATATTCACATATAACAATGTCCCACAGCCCCAAACTTCAAAAGACACAAGAAACCCCAAAAAAAACATAAATATAACGACATTATATCTTTACACCAGTAGTAATTTACACTATATAGTTGAGTCCAGAATTTGTACTTTTGCCCGGCAGTTATTCAGGGCAAGTTCTTGCTGTCTATACATCACTCCTCTATATAGCAAAATCTCTCCCAGTAATAATCAGCATGTGGTTTTCTTTAATCAGCGACCCTTTCAGCCTTTTTTATTCTTTTCCAACCACATTGAAGCTTCTTCCGCTGATGTGAAAAACTTAGTCTCGCCATCACATGCGATTCTGAGTTTTGCAGGGAACATTATTGAATATTGAATACCCAATTCCCTTAATCGTTTTTTAATGTTCACGTACTGCAGTCTCTCCTTTTGTACCTCCTTTGAGTAATCGGGAAATATCATAACCTTGGTTCCGTCTACCTCCAGTTTGCTTTTAGATCTAGCCAATCGAATGATGGTATCACGGTCCCTGTAATTCATCACTTTTGCAATGAACATTCTTGGCGGGGACCCTGGTGGCATTGGTTTCCCTGGTATGCGGTGGGCACGCTCAATGCAGAACAATGACGAGAACACCTCTCTCCCAAACTGGGACATCAGCCATTTTTCCAACCATGTCTCGGGGGAGTCACCCTCAGACTTCTCTGGAATTCCTACAATCCGAATATTATTACGGCGTAGGCGACCTTCCATCACTGAGATCTGAGCCTGCACACCCCCCAGCGCCCCTTTGACCTGGGCAATCTGCGAACTTATGGCCGTTTGAGTGTCCTCAATTTTGGAAATTCTACATTCCGTCTCCTCCACTCTAGCATTAACAGTCTGCACTTCCTGCCGTAGAAGCCCAATCTCGGCTTGCGTATTTTCTATTTTTGCCCCCAGACGTTGCTCGCACCCATTGATTGCCTCAAGCAATTGTTGAAAAGAGACATCTGGTGCATTATCTAGCTGGTCTGAGCTGGACATACTTAATCTATGTGGGGATATCGAGTGTCTGTCTTCTGCAGTAGTATTTTTGAGTTTGGCATTTGTTTTTGCAGTGCGTTCCACCTTAGTGGCTGCCGCCGCTTGCCCTGTCTTGCCCATTCTCAGCAGGTTTAACAGTTTTGGATCAACTCAATTTTCACAGTCCAGCTATATAGCTATATAACAACAGGTACTAGTACCGTACTCACAGTTATTCTCAATGCTGGAATATACCTTGACAGGAACCCTGTTGTCATCAGTTGAGCTGACGCTCGAATAATAGTCCTTGTCCTCGTGGGCTTGTTTTTTATGAGTGGAAGCCTTGTCTGTGCCTGCCGCTGTCGCTGTGATTTCGCAGCGCCTTCTCCTACTTTCACTTGCAGCCGCCGGCGGGTCTGTGCCCCACACTGCTCTGGCACCGCTAGACCCCCGCCACCGGTGCGCTATCTTCCGGCAGGCACCAGCTCCCACTCGCTCCTCAGCCTGTCTGGGCCACCGCGAGGCACCGCCGCCTCTCTCCGGCTCTCACCTCCGTCCCCCTCGAGCGGGCCGGCGTCTCTGCGTCACTCTCCCACGTGGGAAGTCAATCGTCCCGGGCCGCCTCCAGCAGTCTGTCCCACTCTGTCTTGTTCGGCGCCGCAGGGATTCCCAGGTACACTGTGCTTTGGGCGGGCAAGCGGGCTACGAGGAAGGCATCTTCGAGCTCCACATTACTGCAGCACACCGCTCATGTCGGAGGGTCCCGGACTTCCGGTCTACGTCTGCCGCGCCGTGTTCCCTCCCCCAGCAGCCCCCCCACTCAATGTAGAATTAATATCCACCAGAACTTCATTCAAATAAAAAACATTTATTAAAAATATATATAAAAAGGTAATACACTTGGAGAACTTTTCTCGGATGGTGATCAAACAAAGAACCCGACGCGTTTCGTCCCTTTATGGGACTTCATCAGGGGTTAGATATAAATCTTTTCAGCAATAAGGGATGTTTTTAAATTAGTACGAAGTTTAGGAGAATTTATTTACGCTGGATCTTTCAAATGATAAATTACTACTGTAGTACTTGTCCCTTATTAGAAGATGTTTTTATAGACTTATATGATCCGTCTTTATTTAGATCATGTGGCCGGACCTTTCAGATCATGTGGTCGGACCGTATAAGTGTGGCCAATGTGTTTAATGGATTTTTATAAGGGAATGACCCTCCAATACGATGAATATTATTGGTCTGGATCAGGGTGATTAATTCCAGTAAAATGGCCAACCCGGCCAACCTCCAACAAAGGACTACTTTTTATAATTTAGGGTTTGAGCCCCAGCTGTGAGTAGTTATCAAGGTTTTAAATCCCACACCTCAAAGTAAATGGTGTAGACACCTTCTAATTAAAAAGGAGGTGGATTAAAAAGCCCCCTAAGTATCACCAGTGCATGTGTGCTCTCCAAGATCCAAAGGGCAAGTCTATATATATATATATATATATCGGTCCTTGTAACAAACGTCACCTTGATAAAGGGGTTCGCTAACCCCGAAACATTGGATGTATTTCACTAAGCTTCACTTTGTTTATAAGACCCCGTGAGTGCCTCTGTTTGTTACAAGGACCGATTTCTACGACTTTTTCAAGAAGGCACCAGGGCAGTTGTTCCACCCAGGGAAGAGTGCCGTACTGATCCATGCCCATATATATTTGCACAATGGTCCTGTTAACCCACTGTCATGTGCTGAGGGAACTAAAACTATTTAGTCATTGACTTCATGTCTATGATACATTGCTGTTGTATTGGGCGGGCAGTGATGATCCTGCGGCTTGTGGATGGCTGCTTAAGGTTCTGGCTCTCTTTGTTTCCTTTCACTGCATTATTAATTTAATTGTTGATCCCAGAATAATGTGGGGTTATAAGAAAGCATCCTTACCTTGTTTTTGGGATTTGATGTATTCATTACACTTCTGGTCTCCTTCCCAGTGTAAATGACAACACCTATCACAGTACCTAGAAAAAACAATATGGCAAAACATATAAACAAATGACATTATCAAACTGCTACAATTGTACAGATAAAGCAAACAAAAAAAGTTGAAACTGTATGTTCAAAAACGGGTGGTGGATTGTTGAATCTGCATCCGTTTTCGACCATATACGTGTGAATTTCAGCAATCGACGTGTATTCCGACTGTTGGAATGTATCTGAAAATATATATATGAAAATTATTTTCCGATACACCAAATCAATTGAAAGGACCCCGACACAGGATTAACAATAATATTCACACACTTTATGAAACAACTTGGTTGATATTTACCATTATGTTGCATGTGGTAACTGAATCACTTATGGTTAGACCCAGAGTCATGTTATTTTGTGGAGTGTTTTGGATGTAACTCTTTTAAACAGTTTGTTAGTTGCACCTAAGGTTATTTGCGCAATTGCTCTAAAAAATAATTCTCTGTAGTGAGTACATTGAATACCTTCAACTTTGGATGCCATTAACAATAATAAAAACAACAAACAAAAACCAACATGAGTGAAACATTCAATTAAAATGTGTGGTTTTATTACATGCGCTACCTGACAGGATGCATCCTGCACAACAGGGGGACTTGCAGGCATGCAGTGCCACTATAGCAGTAAGAAGTAGCCTTTGAATGGTCGGGGTAAAAAAATATGGAACCTCTGGAAAAAGAAAATTCCACCTCAGTAGTACTAGTAGAATGGTCACTTTGGTTCATTACACCTATTTGGTAGAAAAAGTAAACACACACACACCATTGTTACATTTAATTAGGCATTGTCTGGTACGGATGGTCCATTCAATTAGAATGATAATGGCCCCAATGCAATTTCACAGCCCTGTACTGACCAAGCCAGTGCTGGATGGATCCAAACTCTGTGTGTTTCTAGGCTATAATAGAAACTGGCCAAGCTTGTGCTGCCTGTTGCTAGTTAGAATGGCCACACCAGACTCAATGCTCACGTTTTAATGAAATCCAGCACAGGCTGTCTAGTGCCAGGGTGGTTAAGAATTTTAAGACAGGGGCAGAATACAAAGTTGTTTTTATTCATTCACTAAAATGTATAAGAAGACTATGAAAGGGCCCTAAGTGATGTGGTTTAGATGCATTTGTAAAATATTGTTTTCTTTCTTTTGCATTGCCTCTGTTGAGACTTGTACATCCACAACAGCTATAGAGTTAAAAGTTGGCCATACAATAGGGACGGCCATCAACCATCGAGGATTTATAATAACTAGAGGATTATGGCCAATGTTGAATGCTTTTGCCATTGACAATGGGAGTACCAAATGGTTTCCATCCATCGATTGCAAAGCAAAATTGAATATTTTTTTTCTACAAGAATCAGGACACTGGCAAAGCCCCGCCCCGCCCCTGATTTACCCACAAGCCAGTCATTCTAAAAATAAGGGAAGGCCATTGTGTTAATGGAAGCATCAATGGTTACCTAGTGCAGCAGCACCCTGCCCGCCCTAGTTCCTAGAAGGAACACTATTATCCACCACATAGTTGGTTACCATCGATTGCTACGTTCCATATTGCCATTGACGGCAACCACACTGCTCACAATTTAGCAAGGTCACTAGTTTTTCCTGCTGTAGGAGTTGGTGGTTTCTGGTTTGTGCAGAGGGGCAGATTTTATTAAGCTTGACAAAGTGATAAAGTGGCTGGTACTTTATTACTGGCCAATCAGCTTCTAACTGTCTTTTAAACCAAGCCTATAACTTGACATTTATAAGCTCATTGACCAGTGATAATGTACCAGCCACTTCACCACTTTACTGAGCTTAATAAATCTGCCCCTGAGTGCACTCATCATCCAGATTGCTCCATTTCAGCAATCTTATACATGTACCACATCTATCAGATTTTGGAAAATTGAATCTGGTTTGGATTTGTATACAGAACATTGCTCTTAATAATTAACGGTTTACGGAACTATGCAATTAACGTCTTTGTAAATCATGCATGCTGTGTTTTCCTTTACCGTCATATTTAGATTTGTAGTATACACGTATGTAAATGACATTAATACTGTAATTTACACAAATCTGAAACTGCATCGGAAACTACACAGTAGGAGGCAGCTTTACAAAAATGGACTAAAACCTTGTGTAGTATACCTTTATAGTGGGCTGTTCATGGATAGGTATGTATGCAATTATACATTTATAACCAACAAATTGTACAGTATCAACAGCAACCTTTTACACGCACTACAATAAATAGTGCAAAAGCAGCTGAAACTGTAGTCACTGCATGTGTCTGACACACCAACTGTAAAACACTGGAATGTTTAAAAAGCTCTTCCAGATGTGTAAGACAAACCGCTGGTTTCTCAAATGTGGAGGTTTCTTTTATGGAAAACATAAATGCAACATGGCTTGTAAAATGTGTTTTCTCTCAATTATGGCATTTACAACTGAACTACTGTCGCACAAGTTACAGAGTGTCAGAGTTCTGTGGTTGAAGAAATACAGCGTTCAGTCCCTGAAATTCTCCAGCATTATACTGTAATGTGGATTCCCATCAAACACATTGCTTTGCTTTAATTACAACGGGGTTTTTATCTCTTGTGACACTAGCATTAATGTGAGTCCTCTTGAATAAAAATTAAGAAAATGAAAGACTGTTATTATGGTTTCATAACGGAGACACTGACACTTGTTATCTTCTGTAGATAAGGGTCTTCCCCATGTTTCCTGTACAATGATCAATATTCTCAACTTAATTTCACAATGCATTATGGGCTGCCTCATTTAAAAGATGAATGTCCTTGTTTATATTAGATGAACATGATGGCAAAGAAGGGCCACTTATAAACGTTAACGTATTGTAAACACTTCAAGTGTCACCAGGATGAAGTAGAATAATGAATAATTTACAGTAATGCACAGATGTCTGAGGTATACAGAAAAAAGGCAATCAACAAACCACGTATTATCACCAGTAAATAAGCACATACTCCTAAACTAGAGACATATATCTTACATTTTTGTTTACATTTTTTAGAAACTTCATTTGAGTTCTTGAACCACAAATATTGTATAGTCGATAGAATTACACTTATCTAGTGCAAGATAATTGGTCCTGACCAATCTGTGAAGGGGATTCCTCATTTTGATTGTAGAGGTGGCCATACATGGCCATACACCGCTGCAATGTCTTTTCACATGCAATGTATCGCATGAGACTCGTTCCCCTATACCGGGAGCGAGCCAAATCCGGAGATCATATATGCAGCACATATGATCTCTGGATCTGATCCGAGGCGCATGAGGCTGTGCATTGGATCGAATGTCAAAACACATCCGATTTGGACAGTTTTCAGCCAATCCGTTGGCCCAATCCATCAGAATTGGATAAAAACAGGCCAAATTGGCCTTCAGGGGCATAGAATTGCTGTCCAAAAATGGGGAGTGGTATTTTTATTTAAGATATGGACATTTAAGTTTAAATTGATTTTTTTCTAAATTCTTAAACACTAAAAAAAATAAATTTTGTACATAAATGTAAGTTTGATGGCCGGCGGGGCAGGGCAGCGGCTGAAGTTGAGCGCAGCGCTGATCTCAGCGCATCGCTGATCTGAGCGCTCAGCAGTGCTGCCCAGAAGAAGGGAGTGCAGACAGTGGGCACTGGCGCATAGCCTGGAAAATTCCTGGGAGTGCCAGCGAAGGGGTTAAGAAGAGGGGCTAGGCCACAGGGGGAAGGGTTAGGGGTAAGAAGGTTAGAGTTAGGCTGCACATCATGCAGGTTTAGGGTTAGGCTGCAGGAAGGAAGTGCGTGTTAGGGATGGGGGGTCAGTTAGGTTAGTATACTTACTGGACTTACTGTGAGGGAGGCGCTAAAGAGCAACAAGTTGTGGCTTGTATTCTACTCCATTTTATTTCTTTTTTTTTTTATTACTTTTGTCATAGTTTTTATAGTTCTGTCACCATTGTTTTAATAGTGCCATTTTATGCATTGATATTAATCTTCTCATATTGCATACTGGTTCAGTCAGACTGCAAATGTTCTTGATGGGCTACATGATACAGTCGCACAAAAAGTCTGGCCAGGGATATGTGGGATGTGCGAGAGTAGAAATATAACATATGGAAGGTTTGTAACCTGTGCAGAGATGAGGAGAATAGCTATTGCATGTTACATAGGTTGTTTTGGAAGTCGGCAAGCTTGAGGCTATCAGTAAACATGGTGACATTCATAATGTCAATACTGCAGTGTGGTATGTGTTGACCATGTCAACAGCATCAGAATGTTGATACATATGTGTACCTCTTACAGCGTTGCTGCGAAGTATACACTGATAGCGGCATAGCAGGATTTACATTTTGCATACGTTTCCGCTATGTTTAATTCAATGGGTGCCAGCAGTGATGCATATGCTTGTGGCATGCCACATTGTGTTCGCTTCGTGGTCCAGCTACAGCAAGCTGCAATATGCATCAAAGCTGTAGCGGAACATATCTCTATGGTCACAAAGTCTCTAGCTCTGATGTCACATTCGGAAGACGCCGACAGTCTTGGTTAGGTGTTGCCAGGAGGTTTAGTGTTAGGCATTGTGGGGAGATTAGGTTGTGGAGGGTGGATAAGGGGTCTAAGGGCAGCTAGAGATAGGCATTAGAATTCGGTATAGTGGGGGAAATACTCATATCGCCACAGGAACTGCCCTGTTGGTGACCGTCTGGCCAGGAAGATGATTTTAGAGACACTTGGAGAAGGTAAGACATAACTAGGCCACCAGGGTATGTGGACATTACATGAATGTGAACAGTTCTACTATTTCCACAATCTCATGTTGGCCTGGTGACTGCCGACATATCATTACTGATTTGAGTCTACATTTTTACTTTGACTATAATGTAATGAAAATGAACAAAGACATTTACTGTAGGTCCAAAAGAGAAATGGCCTGGAGGTATGCTAATCTCCACTATGCAGCATAATACTATAGCTGCAATTTCTACAACTCGCACCAAACTTCTCCAGCTGTTAAAATAGCCTCCGGCTAGATTAGGATTATGGAGATAGTAATGTAATAGACACACAATAAAAGACCAAGCTTTTATATTGGCAAAACAAAAATACTAACAAATGTAAAAAGTAAGCTTAAAAGTATATAATATGTAATGCATTAACTTTCCTCTATAGCGTAAAGTCAAGCAAAGTTAAGTACAAGAGGACAATGTGAAGTATTTTTTTTTTTAAGAAACAACTGCTTTGCAGAACAATTATAAAAATTGTCAATGCAAGCTAGTAAAAAGTCAGAGAATGTAATAACTATGGCACAACAAACTGCAAAATGTGTTGTACAAAAGAAATGCATGTAGTTATGCAGCTATATTGATAAACTGTAGGAACAATTCGCATGGAGAGAAAAAAAAAACTTTAATAGTGCTGTCTGATGAAGTCTCGCTGTTTAATCCTCAATTACAAGACTACTCAAGAAATTATCACACGAAGATATGCCACAAACACTTTGCAAAGAGTCAAAAGGGTCAAGGTCAAGCCATGAAGAAGTGCTATGGGAATTATGTGGGGAATACCTCAGAAATCTTCAGCTCTGATTGCTGCTGTCCTGACATTTTTAAAGGCGAAAGACCACAAATCGATAGTGCAAAGGATCAGTAACAGCAGTTTAATGTAAGGGCATAAGGGATTCAATGCACAGAAGATAAGGTGCAATGAATCCAGGCAGTAAGTGTCCATTAGGATTGATACCAGTTACAGAAATATAAAATGCATTATTAAAAATCCCAAAGTATCGGATCTTAAGCTATTTAAAAAAACTTACAAAAGATGCTACTTTTTTTCAATAGGTCTGGAAGGAACCATCATCAAGCCATGTATTCTTAATGGTAGCAAATAAACATTAACCTAAACAAAAAAAAAAAACAGGCTTACACTAATAACTTTCCCTACAGTATTAAGGGTAAAACGTTATTCTACTGTACCCTTAACAATCAGAAGGTACTCACCAATTTGTTTACAATAGCAGTAAGAATAGTCATAAGCTATCGATAAGAAGGTGGCATAACTACCATGGAAGAAATTACTACACTAAGCTCACTTGCAATGTTACAGCTGACACCAAAATTACTTAAAGTCCCAGAACAAAGCGCATGCTGATCCCGGTCCATATGTACATTGTACTCATATGCTAGGATTGTAAAATTTTAGGGGTTGAGGTGTAGAGGGAAGCATAGTGCACATAGGTGCATTGGAGGCCATATCAATATTTTGTTAGTGAGTCCCCCAAATTTTAGTTGTGGTACAAAATTTGCCTTAAACTGAAGCAGTACACAAGCAGTACACCAAATGACCTTAACAATTGGTGATTTTATTACTCCCCTGCTAGTTGCCACTGCATACTTCCCAACTTTTGAAGTTCATCCGTCGGGACGCTGCTCCCGCGCGCCAAAATATTCGGGGGGGGGGGGGGGGGGGGCAGGCCACGCCCCCATTCTGCCGCTATGGGGGCATGACCATTCCGCGAGGCCACGCCCCCATTCTGCCGCTATGGGGGCATGACCCAGAGGCTCTGTGAGCCTCTAGCCATGACCCCAGCCCCCTGGCTGCGGGAATAGACATGCGCACAGCGTTTATTCCCCGCTGCTTAGCAGCTGACAGGGGGGACTCCCAACAGCCCCCCCACACCGCGGGACACTGCCGCCCGCGGGTGGGACAGCGGGACAGGCCCTAACAATCGGGACTGTCCCGAAAAAATCGGGACTGTTGGGAGGTATGCCACTGGAAACAAACTCTACTGCATTTAGGGCCAAATGTATTACACTTCAAAAAGTGATACAATGGACAGTGATAAAGAATCAGCCAATCAGCTCCTACCTGTCATTTTTCAAACCCAGCCTGTAACATGGCAGTTAGGAGCTCATTGGCTGGCTGTTTATCACTCTTCATTTTATCACTTTTTGAAGCTTGATACACCTGGCCCTATGTCTTTTACCCAAACTGCAATAATTTGATTTCCAACAATACATAAATTACATGTATGCTACATACTGTAGCAGATAAATTAAATGTATCAGATGTATACCATGCATATGAATTTGTACTGCTATATACAAAGACAGATAACAACACTTTGATGTGGTGCTTGACGACACATACACAATATTATTCAAAATACATTTATTACACAAAATATATAACACAAATAAATACCTGCTGGGGGTTAATTAAAGTAATAACATAAATATAACATACAGTATATAGAATTAAAAGTCAATGTTCAATAACTGTTTGGTATGTAAAGCTCACCGCGATATTTAAAAAAACAAAAACGTCCTGTTAACGGCAGTGATCAAACTGCAAGTGATGTAACATTGTGGAGCCCGTTTTTACTGCTGCCAGCTGAGTGATCAACTATGGCTGCACACTGATCGTTAATATGGCTGCGCTAATTAGCCACTACAGCACCAGTAGGTAAACCTCCGATACGCGATAGTGGCAATGGAAGTGGCAATTAACAGTATTCACACTGGCTTCATTGACTATGAAAAGAGCAGTCTCCCAGGGGAGGGGTAAGGGAGAGGTGGGGATGACCAGTCGGCATTAACTAGCGTCTCATTACGTTATCTAAAACACGGACAATGGGGAAGTTGTGTGAGTGTTTAAGTCCCGTAGCCAATACGGCTATTGAGCTGATGGTTGGAACGAAAATCTGTCCTCTAATTATATAGTCCAGTATGTGTTAGTGTCAGTAATGTTGGTGTAAAAGCACATTGTTATAAAATTGCTACAGCTGAACCCTATGGATAAACAAAATGGGCTTAAAGCTTAATTTCTTGGGTTTTGGTGGTCAAATCAGCTCAGAACCACGTTCATATGGAAGGGGACTTTTAGCTACCAGAATATATGAACACTAAATTTCTGACCCTCACAAGGCTAACAGCAAGTGTCATAACCCATGGTGGGTCTGTATTATCGGGCCTATTAAAGTCTCTGGGGGAAAATGTGTCCAATTTGCTCACTGATAGCTCCAGTTCTAGGTGTCCTAGAGAATCAAGACTGGTACCATATGAAAGAGGAGACTAGTTTATGTGGGAAGCGGCAAGCAACTGTGGGTGGGGTGCTCTTCAATTGTCTGGCCAGCTTGTACAGGGGCTTCTGGCTTCCTCTGCAGCTAGGGCACCATTGCCGAACTGCAGGGAGGTGACGGTGAGCAATCCTGGCTCAGGTGGGTCAGTTCCGGCCAGGTGCTCAGCTCACAGTTGCACAGCAGGTGAATCCAAACCTTGATCACTGTAGCATCTTTGCCTTTGTCCGCAGCCCCTGTGTGTTAATTAGCGTAATGAAACGCACTTTTAGCAGTCCCCTTAGACATGTAAATCCTATGCCAATGCTCGCTCCATAGATGTGGACTTCAACAAAGTCCTGTAGTAATTTTGTTAACTCGCTTGGTGCTTGAATCTGGCCTGATAAGGACAGTACGGTGACTGTATGCTCGCTGTATCCCCATAACCTCTATGTGTTTTAAATAGAATGAGATGCATGTAAAGAAGTACACATAAACAGTACACTTATAACCTATGCAATAGCATTTTCCAAGAAAAATGTCTATTTAACATACAGTACTGTACAGTAAAGTAGTATTATAACTGTATGAATGCTAGACTAAGAACATAGAGAGAAAAAAAAAACATTGTCATTTACAGAATCAAACCAGGGGTCTCCGAGCATAGAGAGTTGCACACTTATCCACTAGCCTACGACACCTGGTGATATATAGCGACCCGTGCTCAAGAGTCTATGTAAAGAGTGATCTCATACCATCATTTATGCTTACTTTATACTGCATCTGCTAAGAGTACTGCAGGATGCTATGTTTATGAAATAATTTGCCTAGGGGACCCAGACGCTCCACCTGACCACTGTACATTACATGGCCCATTTGCCTGAGCTTGTACCGTACAGATGGAGCTTCAGCACCATTCACCGAGAATGATATGTACAAGAGTCTCAGACCCAACAGTGTTGCATTCTCATTGAATGGCACGGCTCCAACTGTACTGTACTGTATATGCTTCTGCTGCTGGATTAGTGGAGCATTATTCACCCAGCGGTGATGTGTATTGCAGTGTGTCTGAGCGAGCTACAAAAGTGGCATGCCAAAACTCTTGCCTAGGCGTACTGGCGTAATGGATGAGTGTGGCTACATCTGTAGAAGTGTTCTCCTCAGTTTTGCAAATTTTGGAAGCTGGCACACCTCTACTATTGTGGCAGCAGATAAACATATAAAATATAAGATCACCAGTCACTCTAGTGCCATACGATATATAATTTTTTATTTTGTATATACAAATACCGACTTAAGGTAACGAATCAGCAGTGCAGTATCCGTGGTGTCAAGGGAGGGATCCGCCAATCATTTGCAAAAAAAAAAATCACTTGGTTGAATAGTGCAGAAGGGCAAAGGTATGACAGTTTCCTACGCTCATATCACCAATAATAACTTAAAAATAGGCAAAATCATCTCCCCATCTTTGATTTCTCAACCAGAACTACTGCAAGGCAACTTAGCATGAATTCCACTATAACTGTAAGAACATTATCTCTGATTCTTGCTGCTATTGCAAATTATCTGTGAATTGAACTAAAGTTATAAGCTCACCTGACAATTAACTTATGACTTTTATTAGTGAGGCAGTCACCAAGCATAGCTGCTGCAAAACTACAAGGAAAACAGCTGTCACAGGTTAAAAAAAAAGGACCTTACACAAAAGTTCATGAGAAGTTGTGATCATCAAAAGGTTAATTAAAAATTATTAACCAATATATATATATATATATATATATATATATATATATATATATATATATATATATATATATATATATATATATATATATATGTGTGTGTGTGTGTGTGGGGGGGGGGGGGTCAGCTGGACATAATTAGAGGAGATGACGGCCTCCCTACAACTAGACACACAATGTAGATTATGAAATAGATATTTGGTTATTCAAAATGAATGGCAGTTGTTTAAAAGTAAAGATCACATTAAAACGTATAAAGTACTGGGAGTGTTTAAGTTTCACAGCTGCACCAACTACAGTATATAAAATACCAATTTCTGTTTTGGAAATTAACTTATTTTCACATTTGATAAAGGTTGTATGTATATTCTTTGGTACTTGTTTCCTAGAACGGCCACAATCGCGGGCATCGTGTACCTTTAACCCCTTCCTGACACAGCCAGTTTTTGCCTTCCTGACAGAGCCCTTTTTTTCAAATCTGACATGTATCACTTAAGTAGGGATAACTTTTTTTTGCTTTTACTTATCCCAGTGATTTTGAGATTGTTTTCTCGTGACACATTGTACTTCAAATTAGTGGTAAATTTGGGTCGATACAGTCTGTGTTTTTTTGTGAAAAATACCAAAATGTCGTAAAAAAATGGAAAATTTAGCGATTTGCAAAATGTTAAATTTTCTGCTTGTGAGACAAATAATCATACCACTCAAAATAGTTAATAACTAACATAGACCATATGTCTACTTTATGTTTCCATCATTATTTCAACTTCCTTTTAATTTTTTTGGACACTAGGAGGCTTACAATATGAATAGCAAATTCTCAAATTTTCAAGAAATTTCAAACACTGATTTTTTTAGGGACCAGTTCAGTTCTGATGTGACTTTGAGGGACTTGTATGTGAGACACCCCCATAAATGATGCCATTTCAAAAACTGCACCCCTCACAGTATTCAAAACAGCATTTTGGAAGTTTGTTAACCCTTTAGGTGTTTCACAGGAATTAAAACAAAGTGTAGGTGAAATTTCAAAATTTCATTTTTTTTGCAGATTTGCAATTTTAATACATTTTTCTAAGGAACACAGTAGATTTTACTAGAGAAATGTGACTAAAAATTGATTCCCCCAATTCTTTTGTTTTCATAAATATCCTATATGTGGCCCTAGTGTGCACGTTGACCAAACCACAGGCTTCATAATAGAAGGAGCACCTACTTGATTTTGGAGCCTCCTTTTTATGAGATTATTTTTTAGGCACCATGTAGGTTTCTAGGCACCATAAGATGCTAAAATTTAGGAACCCCCCCCACAAGTGACCCCATTTTGCAAACTACACCCCTCAGGGAATTCATCTAGGGGTATAGTGTACATTTCAAACCCCCAGGGGTTTCACCAATTGTGGTACAACTGGGCAGTGAAAATGAAAAATTAAATTTTTTACACAAAAATGCAGTTCTGGCTCAAAATTTTTCATTTTCACAAGGAATGAAGGAGACAAAGCACCCCAAAATCTGTGCCCCAATTTCTCCCGAGTACGGCAATGCCTCACATGTGACCAAAAAATACCATTTGGGTGCATGGCAGGACTCAGAAGGGAAGGAGTGATTTTTGGATTTTGCAGCTCAGATTCTGGTGGAATGTTGTGGTGGGAGCTATGTCGCATTAGCAAGACCCCCCAAGCACCAATACAGTGGAACCCCCCCACAAGTGACCCCATTTTGCAAACTACACCCCTCAGGGAATTCATCTAGGGGTATAGTGTACATTTCAAACCCCCAGGGGTTTCACCAATTTTGATACAACTGGGCAGTGAAAATGAAAAAATTACATTTTTTTACACAAAAATGCAGTTCTGGCTCAAAATTTTTCATTTTCAGAAGGTACGAAGAAGAAAAAGCACCCCAAAATCTGTGCCCCAATTTCTCCCGAGTACGGCAATGCCTCACATGTGACCAAAAAATACCATTTGGGTGCATGGCAGGACTCAGAAGGGAAGGAGTGATTTTTGGATTTTGCAGCTCAGATTCTGGTGGAATGTTGGTGGGTGCTATGTCGCATTAGCAAGACCCCCCAAGCACCAATACAGTGGAACCCCCCCACAAGTGACCCCATTTTGCAAACTACACCCCTCAGGGAATTCATCTAGGGGTATAGTGTACATTTCAAACCCCCAGGGGTTTCACCAATTTTGATACAACTGGGCAGTGAAAATGAAAAATTACATTTTTTTACACAAAAATGCAGTTCTGGCTCAAAATTTTTCATTTTCAGAAGGTATGAAGGAGAAAAAGCACCCCAAAATCTGTGCCCCAATTTCTCCCGAGTACGGCAATGCCTCATGTGTGACCAAAAAGTGGCAGGACTCAGAAGGGAAGGAGTGATATTTGGATTTTGCAGCACAGATTCTGGTGGAATGTTGGTGGGTGCTATGTCGCATTAGCAAGACCCCCAAAGCACCAATACAGTGGAACCCCCCCACAAGTGACCCCAGTTTGCAAACTACACCCCTCAGGGAATTCATCTAGGGGTATAGTGTACATTTCAAACCCCCAGGGGTTTCACCAATTTTGATACAACTGGGCAGTGAAAATGAAAAATTACATTTTTTTACACAAAAATGCAGTTCTGGCTCAAAATTTTTCATTTTCAGAAGGTATGAAGGAGAAAAAGCACCCCAAAATCTGTGCCCCAATTTCTCCCGAGTATGGCAATGCCTCACATGTGACCAAAAAATACCAGTTGGGTGCATGGCAGGACTCAGAAGGGAAGGAGTGATTTTTGGATTTTGCGGCTCAGATTCTGGTGGAATGAATGGTGGGTGCTATGTGGCATTAGCAAGACCCCCGAAGCACGGTGAAATGATGAACCTAATAATCCATAGATGTGTGGTATATTTTAAAACACTCCTTTATACATAGGCCGGGTTTGTCGGGGCAAGTGTCACACTGGAAAATAGTTTGCTTTCTTATTCCCTTTTTATAGCAAACTTTGCACCTTTTTTGTGTCCTGCCCTTTTTTCCAGTGGAGGGGATTTCATCAGGAAAATGCTGCCCTGGTACAATACGGGGGCCAGTACTAGAAGTACTGGGGCCCTCTGCCTGCTGGTTCCCAAATATTAGGCCCTTTATGACTTCCTCTTGAAAGTGCATAAATGTCCCCCTCTGGCTGGTAGAACGGAATAGCACGTAAGCGTTATACAGTGCCATCTGGATGATATACACGGCCAGCTTCTTGTACCAGATTTTTGTTTTCCGCAGGGCACTGTACGGCTTCAGTACCTGATCTGAAAGATCCACTCCGCCCATGTACCTATTGTAATCTAGGATACAATTAGGTTTTGAGGTGTGGGTACTGGTACCTCGTACAGGGATGGAGGTGGTACTGTCTCCATGAATTGTTGTCAGTATAAGGACATCCCTCTTGTCCTTATATTTGACCAACAACATATTTTCGGTGCATATTCCCCTGCTTTCACCCCTTCTCATTACTTGGGCAATGTGCGTTTTTGGGAGGCCTCTTTGGTTCTTGCGCACAGTACCGCAAGCTGCTGTACCTCTTGAACCAAGGGCCTTAAACAGGGGGATGCTAGTGTAAAAGTTATCCACATAGAGGTGATAACCTTTATCCAGGAAGGGGTGCACTAAATCCCAGACAATTTTTCCACTAACACCTACGAGGAAGGGGGGGCATTCTGGCGGTTCAATTCTTGAATCCTTCCCTTCATATACCCTAAACCTGTGGGTGTACCCTGAGGTGCTTTCACACAGCTTATACATTTTTATGCCATACCTTGCCCTCTTACTGGGAAGGTACTGGCGGAATTTAACCCTTCCTTTAAAATGTATAAGGGACTCGTCTATGCAAATGAATTTATCTGGGATGTACATCTCAGCAAATTTGGCGCTGAAATGATCAATGACCGGCCTGACTTTAAATAGCCGGTCAAAGGTGGGATCATCTCTGGGTGGGCACTGTGCATTATCGTTGTAATGCAAAAATTTAAGGATTAACTCAAAACGAGTCTGGGTCATGGCCATACGGTAAAGTGGGGTGCTGTACAGAACATCTGTACTCCAATATTGCCTAATTTCTGGCTTTTTTACTATGCCCATATGAAACACCAGACCCCAAAACGTCATCATCTCTACTGCATCTACAGGGGTCCACCTAACAAATGATGACGTGGGGTTTTGAGCAATAAACTGCTGGGCATATAAATTAGTTTGGTCCACCATTAAATTTATAAAATCATCAGAGAAAAATAATTTGAAAAAGTCAATTTCTCTGAGACCTGTGGAATCAAATTGGATTCCTGGGATGGCCAAAAACTCAGGAACCTGGGGCTCAAAATTGTCTGGTGGTGGGGTCCATACGAGATCAATTATTGGGGGGGGGTCTCAGCTGCTCTACGGGGGCGTCTTTGAGGGGGTCCCTCATCACTAGAGGAGGAAGAGGAGCTTAAGATGAATCCTTCAAATTCCCCGCTTGCCTCACTGGCTGTGTCAGAGTCAGAGGCAAGCATGGCATATGCCTCCTCCGCTGAATACATTCTTCTGGATGACTGGGATGACATTTGGGATGACATTTGGGATGCCATTTTTATTTTTGTGTTTCTGGTAGTGAAATGTTTCAACACGTGTATAGTGTAGGGGGGGTACAAACTTTATTTCAACACGGGGGGTATGTAGTGTGTAGTGTGTATGTAGTGCAGAAAAAAAAAATACTTTATACAGGAATTTGATCCCAATAAAAAAAAAAAAAAATTGAAGGGGTTAAAAAAAAAAAAAAAAGGTCCTGCGCCAAAAATTGAGCACAGATGTTGGTCAGTAACGTCCGTCACTGAACAGCGCTCAAAGGCAACAGGAATTTGATAAAAAAAAAAAATAGATCAACCCTGTGCCGAAAAAGCTGATCAGTGATGTACGTCACTGATCAGCGCACAGTGGCCACAGGACACCCACAAAATCACAGTGTGTGCAAAAAAAAAAATTAAAAAAAGACCCCACAGCACCCTCAAAAAAAAAAAAAAAGGTGATCAGTGATGCGACACTGATTACCAGTGAGGGGCAGCAGGTGCACAACCTTTGGTGCAACTGACAGTGCAACTGGCAGCAACTGACAGGTATATATAAAAAAAAAAACCCTGCACCCCCAAAAAGTTGCTGATCAGCACAGATATACTGATCAGCACAAAAGGGGGGGTAGCAGACACAAAATATAGCACTCTCTATCACTCTCTGTCACTATCTCTCTCTATCTATCACTATCTATCACTATCTATCACTATCTATCACTATCTATCACTCTATGACACTGCAGCAGCAGCACTGACAGTTATATATATAAAAAAAAAACCTGCACCCCCAAAAAGGGAGGGTAGCAGACACAAAATATAGCACTCTCTATCACTCTCTGTCACTATCTCTCTATCTCTCACTATCTATCACTATCTATCACTCTATGACACTGCAGCAGCAGCACTGACAGTTATATATATATAAAAAAACCTGCACCCCCAAAAAGGGGGGGTAGCAGACACAAAATATAGCACTCTCTGTCACTATCTGTCACTATCTGTCACTATCTGTCACTATCTCTCTCTATCGCTATAATTGGCTGTTCACATTTGAACAGCCAATCACAGCGATCGCCGACGGGGGGGAGGCATCGCCACTCCCCCTGGGCATGCAGGGACATGTCTGCTGTCAGGGACAGCAGACATGTTTAAACTGTCACCGCGTCTATAGACGCGGTGACAGTTAAATGGCATGACGTACATTTATGCCATGTGTCGGGAAGTACATCCCGGCCATGACGTTAATGTACGTCAAATGTCGGGAAGGGGTTAAGTTAAGGTACACGATGCCCGCGATGGACCCGATTTCCTTTGAAATCAGGTCCATTTTGCCGGCAAAGGGAAAATCGCGGGCATCGCGTCAATCGCGACCTTTAACATTAGCCCCGACGCGACCGACGCGACGCCCGCGATTTTGCCATAGGCTTCAATGTTAAAATATTTTTTAACATTGAAATCGGGAGCATCGCGTCGGTCTTGTGCCATTATAATGGCACAAGATGAGATGGACTTGATAAAGTCCATCTCACATAGTAAAAAATGTGAAATGGGTCAATATGACCCATTTCACATTATATATGGCCCCGTCGTCACCCCACTATTGACATGAAGCCGAAGCGTGGCGAGCGGCGGCGGTGCGCGTCCTCCGACCTTTTCATTCCCCTACTATCCACGTCAGCATGGAGTTGAGAATATAAAGTGTGGCGAGCGCAGCGAGCCACCGAACCCTAAGCGTGGCGAGCGCAGCGAGGGGACGCGTATACCTGTGAAGTTATACGCGTCCCCTTGCCACGCTTCGGGCTCGGTGGCTCGCTGCGCTCGCCACGCTTTATATTCTCAACTCCACGCCGACGTGGATAGTAGGGGAATGAAAAGGTCGGAGGACGCGCACCGCCGCCCCTCGCGGGCTCGCCACGCTTCGGGTTGTCATCAATCGTGGGGTGGGGTTTACGCTGCAAAATTGGGGGTCTAGGGAATATTTTACATTGAATCCAATGTAAAATCGGGTCCCAGGGACCCTATTCATATTTGATTCAATAAAAAAATCGGGTCGGTCGCATCGCATGCGATGCGACCGACGCGATTTTTCAGACACGACCACCCCGATGGAAATCGGGGTGGCCGTGCTAGGAAACAAGTACCTATTCTTTTTTTATGGCATTACAGAAATGTATAGTTAAGTTATGTAGGTAACCTTAATGAATAATAATAAACATAAATTAACTAAAATAGCTGCAAAAGATGTAATTTTTCTTACCAGATGCAACCACTGTGCTTGCCCACAAGGTATTTTCAATAGCAAGGCTTTCATGTAAGGATGGGTCGCTATCTTCCTGTAAGAAATTTTGTTTTTGAATATAATTAGCATTGCACATAACAAACTGATTTATTAGAAATATATATCACAAATAAATATGCATACATATAGATACATTAACAAATGAATTACTGTATAAAGACAAGAGGTGACCAAACCGGTCCTCGAGATCTACCAACATTTCATGTTTTCCAGACCACCTGTGGATCTGTAGAATATGCTGGTTAGAAACAAATGCACCTAGACCTCGAGGACGGTGTGGCTAACAAGTCTGATGAGTACCGCTGACCATAAACTGCTGTACACTGGAACCCTGCATCCGAGAGGGCACCTAGGCAATTAAACACACACACATTTTATATTATATGTATGTATGTGTATATATATATATATATATATATATATATAAAATGTCCTTTAGTTATATTAGAGACCACTGAAAGATGGTCCCTAGACTTGGTTTAACAATAGGGTGAAGTGGTGTAGTGAAAAGCAATACAATACAGATGTAGCCGTGGTCAACATTGCTAGATCACCACTGCTTTCTCCCGTTGGTCGTAAGAAATTTGTACCCGCAGAGCGGAATATCGCCGCTTAATGCTTTTCTTTGAGCTGCGGGAGAAAATCAGGTGCTGGGATCACGCTTATTGCCACAAGACTTGCACGTGGAGATTGGCGCAGGATAGATGAGTGTGGCTACATCTGTATGTCCCGGACAAAATGGTGGAGTACATGCATCTACATGGACATCACAAACATTGGATGCTACAGTTAACTATACAGAGATCATTTAGAGACGAGTTACTGGGAAAACACTTCCATGACTTTCATGTCCATGTGATTTTGTTGGTTCTCATACCCCTTAATAAGGACAATCATGTTTGGTATAAATATAGCCACTGGGATGGTACCCTCAATCTCTTGGCAATTGGGACATTAAGAACTAGCTATTCCTGTGTCAGATAAGCTTTGTTTGATTTTAACTATTGTACAGGCATTAATTGTTTTTTAATTTTTAAAATTCATTGTATTATGCAATTGTGTTACACTATTGAGTTTGCTTTCCATTCACTATTATATGTAATATTCATATAGTATTTATATATAAGTATTCACCAGGAGTAAATGAAAGCCTCCAGTGAAGAATCCCTAAAGATGTCACAGAATTGTAGTGGAATACCATGCGCTTAATGAGAGGAAGGTCTGGTGCATTGAAGTGGTTTTATTGGGTACACTGGGTTCACCTTTATTCAGTAGGGTCTTAACATGGGAAATGTTTATTTAAATATAATACACTAGGAGACGCTATTTATCAAGAGACATTACATCATGCCTATGGTCAAAACACAATTATTATTTTTTTATTGTAAAAACCTCAACATAGCTAAATTTTTGATTACATAGAGAACAAAACCATATATAGGAGGACTAAATGGTGTTGCACAAGTTGCTATTAACTGTCACTGGGGTTTGTTAATAAAAAAAAAATTACACATTCACTAAACAATGCATCAGATCAACAATCGGAATAGGATCATTCGTCAGACTGCATTTAGGTCTACAGTCATTAGGTCGACCCCACTAGGTCGACTGGCAGGAAGGTCGACCTGAGTTAAGGTCAACATGGGCCAAGGTCAACATGACTTAAGGTCGAATTTGCATAAAGGTCGACATGAGGAAGGTCGACTGGTCATAAGGTCGACATGGGTTTTTCACTGTTTTTTGATCCGAATGTGGACACAGTCGACATGGACACAGTTGGCAATGAGAATCGGACCCTCGCTTCGCTCGCGATGCTTCGGGCACGGTGCCTCGCTGCGCTCGGCACACTATTTTATTCTCCCACCACGCCCTAGTGGATGGTAGGGCATGAAATACCGCCTGTCGGCACATGTCAGCTCAAAAAACAGTGAAAAACCCATGTCGACCTTATGACCAGTTTACCTTCCTCATGTCGACCTTTATGCAAATTCGACCTTAAGTCATGTCGACCTTGGCCCATGTCGACCTTAAGTCAGGTCGACCTTCCTGCCAGTCGACCTAGTGGGGTCGACCTAATGACTGTAGACCTAAGTTCATTCTAATAGATGACCGCATCCCCAACAATCACAGTTACTGTACACTATAAAATAAACAGTTTGATTGTAGGACTTCTTTTGGTAGTTTAGTTTTTCTTTAAATGGGAATGAGCCTTTACTTTAAAATGTTAATGAAAATAGGCATAATTCCGAGAATGCGACGTGGTTTCCTTTAAGTTGTGTATGTTTTTATAACTTCAAGTGGCATTGTTCACATTGATATATTATATGTATTGTGCAGTGTTTTATTCTTAGTAGCTTGTTATGGCTCCCCAGTGTATATAGATTCTCTAGACATGTTGCCAATATTATATGTAGTGATAATGTAATTGGTATGAAATGGTGAAATAGTTGGTGACTTCTTAAAGCAATTGCTGCAAGATCTCATTTGGTTACATTTTATGTCCCTTCTATTATAATTAATGAAATCCAGTCATACACACAATGGTTAGTGATGGAGTACAATGGCATAGTAATGGGCACTTTACATATATTTTCAGCTGAAAAAGAAATGTTGAGTGTTGCTGTGGTAAGAAAATGGTTACACAAGTGGCATCGGCCTCAAGGACTTTACCAATTATTTTAATTAGTTAATGCTATTTTACTTAGTGAGAATTAGATAAAGAGCGATCACAATTATTTGATATAGAAATGATACTGTCCGCTTACTGTTGCAAAGATGTTCCCGGGGTGCCTGATATTTGTTGGAGGTGTAATGAAGAGATTTACTCTCCATTACATATATGGTGGGATTATCGACTACATTTTTGGGATCAGGTTATTTCTATCTTTAAGTCAATAGTTGGTAGAGGGGACCATTCTGCTCCATCATTCTGGCTCCTGAATCTATACCCTGACCCAGTGAAGGCATATAAATCTTTATTGAAGTTCCTTAATAGTGCTGCTAAAGTGGTAATCCCAGTCCTCTCCCACTATACAGGAATAGTTCACCCAAATTTAAATCTATATGTCTATGGAGGATTTGAGGGTGGCCCTGAAGAAGATTCAGGCGTTCACTGCTACGTGAGTTATTATGGGCAATAATCTGTGGACTTTGCCGATTTGATATGTCCAATGTTCCACAATATCTTTTTTTGCATATAATGCATATTTTATTGTTTGTTGTATGCATTGACATATGGTAAATTTTGTATTTTTTTCCCCAACAAGAGGTGTTGGCTGTTGGGTAAATGGGGGGAGGATACCTAAAAATGTGAAGAAAAAAACATTTTTGGTATTAGATTCCCTAAGTGTGCGGATGGAGATGGAACATCTGTGTCAGACAGATCTTTCTTACCCAGCATAATTCTGGTGTAAGTCCCTATACTAATGAGGATAGACTTCCATATGCAGTCACACAGATTTTTAGTATACATGGTCAAATTTTCACATTACATAATGTAGTAAGAAGGAAGCCAAAGCCAAACTATAAAGCAACCACAGAGGAATATCGCTCGGAAACATGGAATAAAATAGGGTCCAGCGAGAGACAAAGAGGAGAGAAATGGGTCCACCCAAAGGGGTATGTGTGTAGTAGGCCAAGCACCAATAATCCCATCCAAATGTCACTGATAATCTTCTCTCATTAACTCACTAATTTGTACCATCAGTTCCTCTCTAAACCCCAAGACAAACTACAGAGGTAGGCAACAACTGGCATTCCGCAGTGGCAAAATCTGTTTATACATCTTATAAAATGAAAGTTTGTTCATCTCATTGAGATACAGACAACGTAGAGCATACACACTAGACATATTCTGTTATCTGCATGTTCAGTACAATGGAGGATATAACAAGCGAGGGCCATACTGCGGATTGTGTATGCACTTGCCGATGCAAAGTCCCGTCTGCTAGGATGTCACTGGGTACACACATTGCTTGATGTGTAGTGCCAGAGCCAAATTCCTACATACTGGATAATATACTCCATGCGTGTCTGTTTGTGTGAGTGTGTATGTCTGTATCCTATGTTTGGTTGTGGCATGAGGTTTACGAACACACCAAATTTGGGGGAACTGCATGATTATGGTGCGCTGAACACCATTATTTCAGATTAAAACCAAGAAAACCTTGGTTTTAAGGCCTAAGAGCACTTCCAGGACTCCCTGAAAGTTTCTCATTTCTAGAAGGAAAGCAGAATTGTGCTTTATTGTGGGTTGTCAGAGAAAACACCTGCATATGGTGTACACAAGGTTTTAGGGAGACTGCTAGGGGGTCAGAAATAATGGTATTATCACGGTGCCCGTCGCGTCGCATCACATACCACTAATTAAGGTATGTGATGGCATGTGATGGACCCGATTTGAGGCTTTTCCCGGGATGAGAGTACAATTTTAATATCGCGATGCAGTGCGATTTCAATGTTAAATGCCCACCCAGACCCGATTTTTAATTGTATCCCCACCCTGATGGGTAATGACAATGTTAAATGCCCCCCCCCCCCCCATTGTTATCCCCACTATCAACGCCAACCCAAAGCGTGGCGAGCGCAGCGAGCCCGCGAGGGGCGGCGGTACGCGTCCTCCGACCTTTTCATACCCCCACTATGGAGTTGATTGTATATAGTGTGGCGAGCGCAGCAAGCCACCGAGCCCGAAGCGTGGCGAGTGCAGCGAGCCCCGCGAGGGGAGGCGCATTACTTCACAAGTATTACGCGTGTGCTCGCCACACTATATAAAATCAACTCCACGCCGACGTGGATAGTGGGGGTATGAAAAGTTCGAAGGACGCGTACCGCCGCGCTCGCCATGCTTCTGGTTGGCGTTGATAGTGGGGTGACGTTAACAATGGGGGGGCATTTGAACATAGTCATTACCCATCAGGGAGGGTGTACAAGTAAAATCGGGTCTGGGGGGCATTTAACATAGGAATCAGGCATCTGGGTGCCTGTACAATTACAAATCGGGTATAATCGCATCTCATCGCATCGAATGCGATCATATGGCATGGCATGATTTTGTGGTTGTACAATGCCCTGCGATGGAAATCAGGGGTGCCGTGATAATACACAAGTACCGAAATAATTAACAAGGTCATTGAAACCAGACTTTTAACTGACATGTAAATGAAGAGTAGGTAAGGCTGTACTGCCAATACAGGTAAAATGTTATGGGTAGCCCCAATATACACTGAGTACACTCTCAAACACTTCACAAGTGCAGCCGTTTTGCTGATACTAGTTCCGACGGTTCAAGCGCCTACAATCATCCCGCGTTCAAACTCAGTTAAATCGTGTTTTTTGACCATTTCTTTGCAAGCAACACAGTGCAATTGATGCTTCACTTGTCCTACATTCCCTTTTTATAGCTACCTCGCCCTTTATTGGCAACAACATGAAGTTATGGCTGATCTGCGTGTCAAGTGGTCATAATAATATGGCCACTCAGTGTAAGGTATGTATGACATACTATTACTGAGGACTCAAGTAAAAACAATAGTTGAAAAGCAAAAGGCCAGTACCAGTAAGCAGTAAAGATTGCTTGAAGTTATAGTGTGCAGAGATAAGAAGTGGTCTTAATAAACCAAATCATTTGTTGCTGCCAAGTGAGATGGTTTAGCTTCACAATATAAAGCCTCTTAATATATTCCATTAGGTTAGGATGGCAGCAACTGGAGGAAGAGACAGAGGCACTTTGTGGGGAGACTGGAAGGAGGCTACAACTTGATTCCACCGTAAATAGTGCCAACAAGTATTCTCCAGAGGGGCCATCAGTGTGGTAGTAAGCAACAGCACATCAGGTAGGTGGTAGTGGGGAAAAGATCTTCATGTCAGTAGAGGATGTGCCACAGGTTATGCAGCCGAATGCAGGTAATGGAAAGAAAGGTGGACATATCATTTAGACTGGAGAGACAAGAAGAACAGACTGGAACAGTATGGGAAGTCATCAATCTTAAATTAAGCTTCTTAGAAGTTGGCTGGCACAGATATGGAAAATGTCCAGCCCTCTATAGTATAACCGTGGCTCCATGACAAGCCTTTGCTTCTTCTGGAGAATGGGTATCCCATAGCAGAGGCATCACAGGACAGCTCCACTAGTTGGCACTCACAAAGAGAGGTTAGAGGAAAAGACTAAAGAAGTGGCAAGAACCATTAAACCATTCCTAGAGCATAGGCTCAGGAGGTCAGTTTGTTTGCATCTCTGGAAACTCTCTTCTCCAACCCTATACCACCTTGAACTGTTTTAACAGGTGTATGTTTGCCAATAAATTTAAAAAGTGTTATGTAACAAATATAGGGTGTCATTCAGCACATTTGCAAGATCGATTATTGAATGACTGCACATGTGTATGGATGACACCAAGCAGGGACAAAAATCAGCAGTTTGTTTATTGCAAGCCTGCCAGTTTGATTGACAGGAAGTCATCATTTGAGGATGGTAGCCGTCTGTTTTTGGGGAAGGTCAGGAAAAATGCCGGTGTTTTCAGGGAGGGCATGTGATGTCAGCTCTGGCCTCAATCAGCCTGTTTATATTGCAGAGATGTGAAAGGGTCAGTGTTATGCACAGACTGCACACAGTGGAAAAATTATTCAATAGCGAGTCCCAAGCCATTAGCAGATTTGCACAGGGCAGATTTTCACTCTGGTGGGGTAGCGGCTATCTGATCGCAGGGCTCTGCAATTTCACACAGTATCAATTAAGACTGAATAACCCCATAGACTATGGTATAAATAAGCATTCTCATATCAAAGAGCAATGTTTCAGTATTTCACAAATAAAATAGCAATACTCCAGATAGAGAGACGAGAACAGCTCATTCCTAAATTACACTCAACATGGGGGGTATGTAAGAGAGTACAAGAACCATTTTGCAGAAAAGAAAGATATGTAATTAACAGTTTTAAGGGACCATTACATTTTTCTAATCTCATAATACGGTCTTGCCCTTTTCCCTGGTTCTAAGTAAGGAAATCATTGCTTCCATTATAGCAGTGTTAGGATACAGTGGGGGCAGATCTGACATGCTACAGCCTACTCTTGAGATTGTGTTTTCCTGCTGGAGGCCTGAAGCGCTACAATATTACAATGCAGCAGAATCAGGGGGTCCTGGGTGTGAGCCCTCCACCAATCCACTACTAAAGTTGAGTAAATCCATTAAATAAAATATTATAAAGGTGTAAAAAATGTTTTAACATGACTTGGTAGTTTCAAAATTTGGATGACTTAAAGGTATGGCCAGTTTGTGCTATTGAATTGGAGTAGCATTTTCATATGAAACAAATATATATATCACTTAACAAATTTAGATTTTTTTTTTTTTTTTTTATATCTGCATGCAAAATATTTTTTTTGTCTTCAGGAACTTCATACCGATTACAAAAAGTCAATTTAGCCTAATTTAAAACCTGAAACGCATGATGAAATTACTAGATGCTATATGGCACTGCTGATCACTTTATAGTAATGTCAATATTGCATACGTAAATGAGATTGCAAAATTAACCCTGAATCTCATACTATTACCACACTGGTCGTATTTATAAAGAGTGGTACATTTCTTAAACTTAATCTTATTCTTTTAATAAATATGATTATTTGAATGCACTTTAATGCTACACTATGGCTATGCAAAAGTGAAGGGTCTAATATTCTGTTGATAGTTTAAGAAAAAAAGAAGTCTACTTATAGAACTTGGATCACAGAAAGAAGAGAACATTTGCCACTGGACTCTTAGTGGGATCCATTTTAGGAGAAAATCCTGAGTTTCTGTTCAATGTGCAGGAATATCCAGTAACATGAGCAAGAGGAAAGAGTGCTCTTTTAGCAAATTCTGAGATTATCTTTCAGAGATAAGTGGATTGTTCAAACATCAATATATGATACCATTTTACTTGTGTCAAATCCCATTTGACCACAGATCAATTTAAATTTTCTAGGTTTCATCTTTAAAATGTAACCATGAAGTTTAACTCCTTCATTTCACAAAGAAGTTTAAAAAATGTAATTAATAGTATTTAACAGTAGTACTACAATATGTATAAAACCCATTTGTACCATATTACAGTTTGAAAGGGAAGTAAAACTATATGTCTAAAAACGTATGGTTAATGTATGGTTTATATTATAAGGTCTCAAATTAGAAGAAATAGTGTTTGCTAATTTAGTAAGTAAGTTTCATTTATATAGCGCATTTTCTCCAACAGGACTCAAGGTGCTTAAATGCTACAAATGTGGCTTCTTCTTCCTGGCCCTAAAAGCATTGAGCTAATCCATAATTAAGTAATTCTATTACTAAGGATAACTCATGAACAGTATTAATTGAGTAACCCAGTATTTTTAACTATTGATGATGAAATATTAAAACCAGTAGCTTTCCAATTTTCTAAATCTGTAATATGCCGTAAAGAATAACTGAAGCTCAAACAGAACAATCCAAGCAAGATCAGAGCTGCTTCTATACTAGGTTTACAATCAGCTAAATTATTAGTGTACTCAAAAATTCAGGAAGAATACAGGTTGAGTATCCTTTATCCGAAAATGCTCAGGACCACGAGCATTTCGGATAAGGGATTTTTACGGTTTTTGGATTTTTTTTTAACTTAAAACTGTTAATTACATATCTTACAAATATAAAAAAATCTTTCTGCATGCTGCTTACCTGTTAATAGCTACATTTACCATTACTTGTTTGCTGGACTAACAACTAACAGCCGTTTATTGTTTTGGCTTACATAACAAATTTAAGCCATTAACCGTACTGTGTTTGCTATTAAAATTTGCCTAAACATCTATATTTGTAGCTGCAATAATCAAAACCTGCTTTGATGGACTAACAATTAACAACTATCTGTCATATCGGCTTACATAAAAGATCTAAGCTAAAACCTGCCTAACAGCTATATACACTGCTCAAAAAAATAAAGGAAACACTTAAACAACACTACAAGTCAATCACACTTCTGCGAAATCAAACTGTCCACTTAGGAAGCAACACTGATTGACAATCAATTTTGCATGCTGTTGTGCAAATGGACAATAGACAATAGGTGGAAATTATAGGCAATTAGCAGACACCCCCAATAAAGGAGTTGTTCTGCAGGTGGTGACCACAGACCACTTCTCACCTCCTATGCTTTCTGGCTGATGTTTTGATCACATTCGAAAGCTGGCGGTGCTTTCACTTTAGTGGTAGCATGAGATGGAGTCTACAACCGGCACATCAATGCGAGCTGTGGCAAGAAGGTTTGCCGTGTCTGTCAGCATAGTGTCCAGAGCATGGAGGCGCTACCAGGAAGGAGACAGGCCAGTACATCAGGAGATGTGAAGGAGGCCGTAGGAGGGCAACAACCCAGCAGCAGGACCACTACCTCCGACTTTGTGCAAGGAGGAACAGGAAGAGCACTGCTGACCTCCAGCAGGCCACAAATGTGCATGTGTCTACTCAAACGGTCAGTAACAGACTCCTTGAGGCTGGTATGAGGGCCCAACGTCCACATGTGGGGGTTGGGCTTACAGCCCAACACCAGGCAGGATGTTTGGCATTTGCCAGAGAACACCAAGATTGGCAAATTCGCCACTGGTGCCCTGTGCTCTTCACAGATGAAAGCAGGTTCACACTGAGCACATGTGACAGAGTCTGGAGATGCCAAGGAGAACGTTCTGCTGCCTGCAACATCCTCCAGCATGACCGGTTTGGCAGTGGGTCAGTAATGGTGTGGGGTGGCATTTCTTTGGGGGCCGCACAGCCCTCCATGTGCTCACCAGAGGTAGCCTGACTGCCATTAGGTACTGAGATGAGATCCTCAGACCCCTTGTGAGACCATATGCTGGTGCGGTTTAACCTGGGTTCCTTCTAATGCAAGACAATGCTAGACCTCACGTGGCTGGAGTATGTCATCAGTTCTTGCAAGACGAAGGCATTAATACTATGGACTTGCTGGCCATTCCCCAGACCTGAATCCCATTGAGCACATCTGGGACATCATGTCTCACTCCATCCACCAACGCCCTGTTGCACCACAGACTGTCCAGGAGTTGGCAGATGCTTTAATCCAGGTCTGGGAGGAGATCCCTCAGGAGACCATCCGCCTCCTCATCAGGGCCATGTCCAGGCATTGTAGGGAGATCATACAGGCACGTGGAGGACACACACACACTACTGAGCCTCATTTTGACTTGTTTTAAGGACATTACATCAAAGTTGGATGAGCCTGTAGTGTGTTTTTCCACTTTAATTTTGGGTGTGACTCCAAACCCAGACCTCCATGGGTTAATAAATTTGATTTCCATTGATCATTTTTGTGTGATTTTGTTGTCAGCACATTCAACTATGTAAAGAACAAAGTATTTAATAAGAATATTTCATTCATTCAGATCTAGGATGTGTTATGTTAGTGTTCCCTTTATTTTTTTGAGCAGTGTATATAAATATGGACTGCCTCCCTTATCCATATATATAGGGACCTCACTTGTCTCCATAAATATCAAGTTAATATCTAGGGTTCTTTACCTGTTGTACTATAATTACTTTTATGGGATCCCTTTCATGTATTTACTATTGCATGTGTATTTTTAATATGCACTTAAAACATTTTTTGCTATTCCAGGGCAGTGATTTGTATTTCTTTGGTTATGTCAGCTGTCTGCCCCCCACATGTGCATCACGAATGCATTAGCATGTGTACGCCCATCATTTTCATGGGAAAGCCCATGAAATGCTGGGCGTTCACATATGCTAATGGTCCTGCCAGGCACCCCATGCACCTCTCCACCCCCCGCTCGAAATGTAGGGAGCGTGCACCCAGCGAAGCGATTTTTCACTGAGTTCACACATATACACATGCACAGAAATGCTGCTGCGCATATGCAAAGCATCGGTCCCCCTTGCGAGTTCGGGCAAGAGCGAGTCAACCAAAATAAGGCCCATAGTATGTTACAAATGTGTGATACGTGGCCACATTTGGAATTGCAAGGAAATCAGAAGGGGGGAGGGGGGCATAATATATTGGATAATGGAAATTAAAAATTTTCAGATACAAAAACTTCATCTTCTATGTTCATCCCAAATTCATTTCTAAAACATCTGCAAAAATAGAAGGTTAGGTATTGGCCTAATATATTGGTCTATTATTTAGGCAAGTCCTGAATGCAAGGGTAAAATCTAGAAGATCATCATAATGGATAATATTCCAACACAGGGGTAAATTTACTAAGATGGTAGTTTTATTGAAGATGGCATTTTGCATTAGCACCCATCTTCAACAGAACTCTCATCTTAGTAAATTTACCCCACATTCTCTGTATTCCTACACAAAGTGGTGAACCATATGCGGAAATCATTACTTACATAATCAGAAAGATTCACAATACACCTAGATTCTATTATAATGTAGATATTTGAGAGTTTGTCCAAGTACTACAGATGATGATAGAGATGCTTCAGGTAATTTGTGTCTCTACCAATAGACAGAGAACCTCTTGTTGCTGTATGAGATTTCCTGTCATTAACCAAATCTGCAGAACTAAAACCCATAAACAGTATATGTTTTTTTTCTATAGCATGTATATCATACATTACAACAAATTAGACAGATAAAAATGCAATACCACCTTTTTGGACACATTGGGGGAAATTTACTAAGACGAATGTACATGGTGATGGTACATGGGCCCTTATTCTGATCGGTGCGGCCGGATCCGAATATGCGGCCAGCACCGTGCGTCCTAAACACCGCCTTCCATACGGATCGCCAACTCCGTCCGTACGCGGTAAGAAGCTGTCCGAACGGACCGCACGTGTATTTCTCATGAATACACCTCCTCCATCTCAGGGAACCTCCCCCATCATTCGATGGTCGCAGACCATCGAATGCAGGGCCGAGTGGCCAGGCAGCTCCCGCAACCTCAGACCACACGGGCATTTCTCCGTGCAAAAGCAGGGATCTGGGTGGGCAGCTGACATCCGGCAATGTCATATGTCCGCCCCCTACACGTGCGCCACGGCCGCATTACCATACGTACGCCCAGCGTTTGCATGGGAACGCCCATGAAACGCGGGGTGTAAACATATGGTAATGAGCCCAAACAGCCCTTCACACCCCTCTCCACCCCCTGTTCGTAGTGTACACATTTCATGCGGAATGTGGCCGTGCGTCCCGCTCGCACATGCGCAGAGACGCCTCTGCACATGCGCAGACACAAAACATCGGCGGCATGAACGCACGCAGATATTACCGCACCAACCAGAAAAAGGGCCATGGTGATGAATGTACATGGTGATCTGCATAGTATCGCACTGTGTAATAATTACTGTACAGTACTGTACAGTAATTATTACACATATCGAATATGTGTAATAATTACTGTAAACAGACAGATACTGCAAGCACAAAAGAAATACAGAGATATACTAATGCTTACATTTTGGCATTTTGACTGAACGACAGATATAACAATGAATCATCAGTCAGATTGTATAAACTAAAGGTTTGTGAATGATGTTGCTTACAGACATATTGGGCAGTATTCAATGAGAAAAATTCTCCATGTTTTATGGAGAATTATTGCTTTTTTCGCCTTGGACGGAGCATTTTGCTCTCCAAAAGTGAACCACCCTATTCAATGTGAAATATTCGCCGTCTTTCTAAGTGATTTTCGCCGTCTCTCTCCGTGTAGAAATTCTCCATCTTTTGATGGAGAGCTGGAATGTGAACTTTTCAACTAAAAGTTTTTTTTTTTTTTAATTTTGGTGTAAAAAAATCAGGTTTTTTTTTCTGTGAAGGGGCATGTTATTTTTATTCATGTGCTTATAGCACATGAATATATATTTAATTTAAAAAATATATATTTTTTTTAATTATTATTATTTTTTTTACACAGTGCAGCCAGCAGGGGGCCGGAGCGCTCATTAGATATTCATATATTCAATGCACCCGATCGTTAATATGCACGATCGGGTGCAGTGAATACTGGGTCTCCCGCTGGCTATAGGGGGCGGGGGCAGTTTGTGCTGCCTGGGTCCCGGGGAGCCCACCTCCCCTCCACATTCCTCTGGAGCAGCCAGGGAGACTTTAATCTCTCTGGCTGCTTCCGTCCCCTGGCTCCCTGAAAGCTCCCTGCCGCGGACGCTCGTCCGCTGCAGGGGTTAAGACTCGCCGCGAGTGGCGGCGAGTCTTAAATACATTGAATAGTGGGAGCAGGAGGCTCCGGAACAGGGAGAGTGCATGGAGAGAGAAAAAATCTCTCGCCATGCACAGAGAATTTTTTTAATTGGATACTGCCCATGTGTTACCTGTACAACACAGCCAATGCACGAAATAAAAGCACATTGGGCTGTGTGTACAGGTGACCCACCGCCTGCCCACACACCTGCACCAGGAGCCAGTGGTGATTGACCGCTCAACTGGGCAGCACCCTCCCATTTGTTACGTCAGTCACAACGATTGGTATAGCAAACACGCTGCCCGAGTGGACGACAGATCAACTGATCTGCAGATTTAACTACCAGGTTTAGATAGATTGTATCCACGTGCAGAATAGAACCAAAGAATACAAATGTGTTACCCACACCTTGTGGCGTAGCGCTGATGTACTTTTCCACCCAAATTTTTGTTTTAGCCACTATGTTTTTCCTCTAATCCTCTTCATGATATTCCTTTGATTTGAGCCATTTGTACAGATGAGTCCACGTATTTCTATGCTATATACATAATGCTTTTGCTCCGTGTGATACTGTAGCACCAGATGTCTTTATGTGCAACTTTCCCATTAAAATGCATATTATTCGCAAAAATGCATTTTGTGTGCATATTTTGCTGCAGTAGCACACAGAATATAAGCAAACCGCATATCGGGATTATTCAGATGTGATTGCAGAGCCCTGCGATCAGATAGCTGCCGCACCGCCAGAGTGCCAATCAGGGCTGAGCTATGCGTCTCCATGGAGACGCATCGCCCAATCACGCTCTCAGCCTGTGTCGCGCTGGGACAACGCGACAGAAGCTGTTAGCTGCATCGGAGATAGCCGGTTGTCCCCGCTGTCAGTGCGGGGGTAGCCGGCTCTGCAGCAGAAGGGAGACCAGCGCTGGATCCTGGATTGGTGAGTATGTGGTTGTAAAAGTGAGATGTGTGTGTGTGTAATAAAGTTTTACTTTCCTGTGTGTGTGTTTTCTTTTAACATTCTTTTTTACAGGTGGACTACAAGTCCCAGCGGGCCCATTATTGCCCCGCATGCTGGGACTTGTGGTTCTCCAAGTCCCAGCCTGCGGGGGAGGTCTGTTGGGACTTGTAGTTCTCCTGTATAAAGCAATGTTAGGATTGAAAGATTTGACACCATCAGGCCGGCGTCCAATGGCCAGGGACGCCGGTGACAGCCCCGGGCTTCAGCCCTGGATGGGTGAAGCCTTGGGGGGGGGGACCCCTTTATTGGGGGGGTCCCCACTCCTCCAGGTACCCCGTCCAAGGCTGACCAGCCACGGTGCTCATGGTACGGCCGGGGGACCTTATGTAAAAAGTGTCCCCCGGCTGTGGCATGACACTGCGGGCTGTTGGAGCCCGGTGCTGGTTTCAAAATACGGGGGACCCCTACACTTTTTGTCCCCCGTATTTTTGGAACCAGGACCGGCTCAATTAGCCTGGGGCTGGTTATGCTCAGGAGGGGGGACCCCACGCAATTTTTTTTTTTTTTAATACAAACCCAAAATCGCACATAAGCTCAAATTCGCACATTTTCATGCATAAAAATCGCACATTTTCATGACGAAAATTCGCCCGTTATCGCACTCAATCTCACTTTTTAGCCTCTAATGCGCATCCCATTAAATATGCGAATTATGACAAAAAAATGCGATTTCTGAAAGTGCGAAGTGCGGCGATGTGGAGTGTGAAAAATATATGCGCTTTTCTCTCAGCCCATAGAATGTCACCCCTTATCTCTTTCCGCAGCAATCAGGCAGCAAAAGCCTGATATCAGATGTGATTGCAGAGCCCTGCGATCAGATAGCTGCCGCACCGCCAGAGTGCCAATCAGGGCTGAGCTGAGCTATGCGTCTCCATGGAGACGCATCGCCCAATCACGCTCTCAGCCTGTGTCGCGCTGGGACAACGCGACAGAAGCTGTTAGCTGCATCGGAGATAGCCGGTTGTCCCCGCTGTCAGTGCGGGGGTAGCCGGCTCTGCAGCAGAAGGGAGACCAGCGCTGGATCCTGGATTGGTGAGTATGTGGTTGTAAAAGTGAGATGTGTGTGTGTGTAATAAAGTTTTACTTTCCTGTGTGTGTGTTTTCTTTTAACATTCTTTTTACAGGTGGACTACAAGTCCCAGCGGGCCCATTATTGCCCCGCATGCTGGGACTTGTGGTTCTCCAAGTCCCAGCCTGCAGGGGAGGTCTGCTGGGACTTGTAGTTCTCCTGTATAAAGCAATGTTAGGATTGAAAGATTTGACACCATCAGGCCGGCGTCCAATGGCCCGGGACGCCGGTGACAGCCCCGGGCTTCAGCCCTGGATGGGTGAAGCCTTGGGGGGGGGACCCCTTTATTGGGGGGGTCCCCACTCCTCCAGGTACCCCGTCCAAGGCTGACCAGCCACGGTGCTCATGGTACGGCCGGGGGACCTTATGTAAAAAGTGTCCCCCGGCTGTGGCATGACACTGCGGGCTGTTGGAGCCCGATGCTGGTTTCAAAATACGGGGGACCCCTACACTTTGTCCCCCGTATTTTTGGAACCAGGACCGGCTCAATTAGCCTGGGGCTGGTTATGCTCAGGAGGGGGGACCCCACGCAATATTTTTTTTTTTAATACAAACCCAAAATCGCACATAAGCTCAAATTCGCACATTTTCATGCATAAAAATCGCACATTTTCATGCATAAAAATCGCACATTTTCATGCATAAAAATCGCACATTTTCATGACGAAAATTCGCCCATTATCGCACTCAATCTCACTTTTTAGCCTCTAATGCGCATCCCATTAAATATGCGAATTATGACAAAAAAATGCGATTTCTGAAAGTGCGGCGATGTGGAGTGCGAAAAATATATGCGCTTTTCTCTCAGCCCATAGAATGTCACCCCTTATCTCTTTCCGCAGCAATCAGGCAGCAAAAGCCTGATACATATCAATTACCATATTTTTGCATAGCGCTTAGAGAGACAAGGAATACAAAATACGGTTACAACTCAATTTTTAATAATGTTTATAATAAAAATTTAATGTTTTAGACAGATGCAATAACAGCAAAATCACAGTCTGTGATATGAGTGCCTCCACCCAGAGTATATCTTTCTTTTCTCCTTCTCCCTTGGAATTAGTGTTTACATAATACTTCCCATACTCAGGGGTGCACCACTGACGGCCCAATAAAGAGACACAGTAAATCTATTGTGTGTCTAGCACCAATTTATCCATAGTAGGATTTCTCGCCAGTTTCTCACAGACTCCATATATCAAATCCTCATAAAATCCAATAACAGTGGTCCATTACCACTGACCTGTGCGGATAATACTCACAATATTCCCCTCCCCTTTTCCCTCATCATAATGTATTAAGAAGGGTGCTCAGCACAATAGATTATAGCAAATGCAGAGTCCGGGCAGATTAGGAACAAGAAAGAAAAGAAAGGCAAAGTGGTTGTGGGATAGGCCACAGGAGAGCTCTATGAAAAAGCTTTGTGTTCCCAGGAATGGCTACTGAATTTTTGGTTACTGGCAAAAGGTGACTGGGGATGTAATTCATGCCCCATTTATAACTCTCCAGTCTACTGTCACTGCACTTATTATTTTTGATCTGGATTGTTGGCACAGTATCTGAATGGCTCCTCCTGAGGATCTGAAGGGTAAATAGGGGGGCAGAGATTCACCCTGTACACTTATTGGGTTTTCACTGTTTTCAGTGTGTGATTGAAGGCATCTCCCTGAACAATCAATAAAAACCTGTAAACAGGCCTGGCAATGTTGCCCATTGTACACAATGTCAGCATACCCACCCGTATGGTGTTCTCGCTTTAGTGTTGCATTTTCACTGTGGTGTTTACTCTTCTTTCCAAAATCAATACACTTAAGCAGTAAGATCAATGGCATAGCCTCCAATGTTCTCCTTAAATGCAATGTTCTTCTTCAAAAGCAATTTGCCTCTGGTCCCCTTTAATCATATTTTATTCACTGTCCCATGCCTGGTTTTCTTTTAGAACTTTAGTTGGATTCATCTATACATCATAATTGTACATGGACTTCACAAGCACACATGCAAACAATGTCAATTCTCTTGGGGTGTGGATCAGTTGGTCACCATTGGGTCGACATGCATTTACGTCGACATGTGTCTAGGTCGACAGGGTCATTAGTTTGACATGGGTCGACAGTGAAAAAGTCAATTTTTTTTTTACCCTTATGTCCTAGTGGATGGGAGGGCATGAAATACCGTCTGTTGGAACATGTTGTGTCCGAAATGTACCACCACATTCGCTCGCTATGCTTCGGGCACGGTGCTGTCGGCACATGTCGTGTCGACATGGACACCGAAAAGTACCACTGCATCCGCTCGCCGTGCTTCAGGCACGGTGCCTCGCTATGCTCGCCACACTATTTTATTCTCCCACCACGCCCTAGTGGATGGTAGGGCATGAAATAACACCTGTCGGCACATGTCAGCTAAAAATACTGTAAAAAACCCATGTCGACTTAAGCTATGTCCACCTAATGACCCTTTCAACCTAACCCATGTCGAACTAAAGTCTTGTGGACCTTACTGCATGTCGACCTAGTGGTGTCGACCTAATGCTTGTCGATGTACTTGGTGGTGACCCAATGATCGTATCCCTTCTCTTGGAGCTGCTGTTTGAAACACCAATAAATTACAAAAATGTTAGACATTCCCAATTGCACAGCCCAAGTGACATTTTGTGAAGTAATTCGGTTAATTATTATACACTTATTCAATAAAAAAAGAAACAAATTCTAGCATTCTGTGATTTCCATAAAAAATATGACAGTTACAGATGTGCTTGATGCCTACTAAACACAACAGTAACCTTTTTGACTGTACTTGGTCTTTGGATGGATGCTGTATTGTCATTGCACTATTTATTGTTTTGCTGGACATCTTGTACTATATATTTACAGTATGCCACATACACACGCTTCAATTTAGGGTAATTTTTTATTTGATTCAAACTCAAATAAAAAATGAGTTGAAGCGTGTTAACTTCCTTCAATACAGATTTGTATCCGATGCGCGGACCCGCGGCATCAACAGCAGAAATAGACTTGTCTGGCAAGTCTATTTCTGCTTCGATATGGAAGATCAAAGGCAGTGTAATGCTGCTCTATGCCGCACCCCACCCCCCCCCACCCCCTTATTCCCTGCACGCTGTCCTCCTGCTGCCCTCCCTCCTGTTCCGGCAACTCACCGGGTATTAACGGCCGCCGGAATCGAAGCGTCTGTGTGCCCCATAACTATTTGAAATGTTAGGACTGACCAAGCAATTGTTTAGACAATTATACAGCATGTAATGTTGATGTAGCCAAAGCTATTGCTTAGACCTGCATATGTAACTATTAGAATGTTACAGGTGAATTTCAACAGGTGACAGGCAAACAACATGTGACAGATGTGATTGCAGAATATATATTCATTTCCGAGGTGCTGGATCAAATGCAGGTGCAGAACACATTGTTGTGTGCTGCCAAACCCCCTCCCTTGCTTAGCAGTCAATGGAATTTTGTCTCATGGGCATATTGTGTGGATATGAAAAATTAGAGAAAGCATTTACTTACCCGTGTAAAGTTACCTTCAAAACTGTGAATATCCAGTTGTGGCTTCTGAGCATAAACATAAGCATTGATTGAAAAGAGATCCTGCAATAGAGAGTGGCTGCAATTAATAAACAATGCATCTTGATCACTAAATAAGGGTATGTCATAGAAGGCATGACCAAAACAGCTTGTTCATTTCTAAATATGACACCATTGATTTTCTTTCTTTGTTCATGAAACAAAATCTTCATATTTTATTCCTGGCACGAAATAACACAGACCAAGAGTATTACCAAACACAATGTCAATGTGGATAACTTTTGTATTTGATACTTGAAAACAAAGCTATTCCTAAGGGAAACTAAAAAACCTGAGTAATATAATATGACTTACAAATAAAAGAACTATACATGTAGAATGCCATGACGATGTATTCAAATATTGCCTTCCACTAGCATTTCCGCAATGATAATTAGTACTCTGCGCAAGTCGATTTTGAAATGTTGGTCAGGGCCATAAAAGTCTGAATACGTAAATAATATTTCTGTTATGTAACCCTCAAACTGTAAGCCAACAGAGGTGTAACACCATAGAACTATACATGGACCCTTAGCTGTGGTCAGTGTGAGCATGCCTGCTTCCACCTTCACTGCCACACATTAGGTTACACTTGAAGCACAATAGGGCATATGTATTAAGCCTGTTAAAGTGATAAAGTGAAAGATGATAATGTACCAGCCAATCAGATGTGTTTGAAAAATGACAGTTCAGAGTTGATTGGTAGTGGGTTATCACCTTACACTTTATCACCTTTATAAGGCTTAAAACGTCTGCCCCACTATCACAAATTAATGCGCATTACTGAATTTGGGCAGAATCCACATTAAACATCAAGGTCATTTTAAGGTAAAAAGTTCCTACAATAAAAAGGTGATTACTCAGCATTCAGACAAAGATCTGACCAAATATTATGTTATACAATAACATTTACATGTTGGCAATACAGCCCTGTGAGAAACGTAACTAATGGTGAACCTAACTATTTTTTAGCCTTCTTATAATTTAAACTCAGGTGTTTCTTCCCATGAGAAACCACAAGTTAAATGAATAATCTTAATGATGGTTCCATTTCTCCACTTTTGAACCTAACCAAATACTGAAGGTTACTTTTTAGGAAAAAAATTGGGTACATGTGTAGTATCACGGCTCCCATCGAATGCCATATGTAGTGGCATGCGATGCAATGCGATTTTATGCATTTTTGATAAAGATCGCATGCGATCTGATGCGATGCGATGTCATTTTTCACAGAAATTATGGACATGAGTTGAAATCATGTAAAATGCACCCCAAATGTCATTTTTCACACTGTACCACCCCCACTATCAACGCCAACCCGAAGCGTGGCGAGCGCAGCGAGCCCGCGAGGGGCGGCAGTACGCGCCTTACGACCTTTTCATACCCCCACTATCCACGTCGGCGTGGAGTTGAGAATAGAAAGTGTGGCGAGCGCAGCGAGCCACGCAAGGGGACGCCGATACCTTCACAGGTATCCGTGTCCCCTCGCGGGCTTCACAGGTATCGCATTTTTCCCTGTGCGATGGCCATCGTGGGAGCCGTGATACTACACAAGTACCAAAAATTGTTCAGGCTACGCACTCAGCAAATCGGCTTTTTGTTGAGTTTTTGTTTTTAATGACTCAGCAATACTTAAAATGTCCCAAAAAATGAGTCTAACCAATCTAAGAGTCTATTATGGGAGTGAATCAAATAATAGGGGCAGTGATGGACAACTTGTCTGTTTCAGAAAAATTCAAAATTTAAAAATAACATTTAAAAAAAAAAAAGCCCCAAATCAATTCTGGAACTACCAGATCAGTCATTCTAATATTCCACCACAAGCTCCATTGCATGTTTCTAAATAGCCCCATTCCCATATGCCCTCTGACTATGACATGCTACAAAATGCATCCATAAGCAATCATACCCCTACATGTACTTTAAGACTCTGCCCATATATTACTCAGACCCTCCCAACATGTCCACCCACAGGCACAACAGGCAGTCCCCACATGACCACCAACAGACCCACTTTAAACTGAACATCACTTAGACATGTATTTCTATTTATGTGCTTTAAATCTAGTAAATACCTACAAAATGGTACCCAGAAAAGGCTCTGGTCAATGCAGGACCTTATTTTTAACATTTATATAACTCATGGGACTACTAAGCATATTTACAGGACTGTGCACTGATTTTTTTTTTCAGCACCTGCTGATCAAAAGCAGAAAAGTATGGGGAATGCCTGCAGATTAAGGAAGAATTGTTCATTTTTGTATTCATTTATATGGAGACTTTATTTTTTGTACATTAATTATGTGCTATGGACCAGAGTTATAAACAAGTTGAAAGTATGAAAATAGTTTTATACTGAAAGTAACTTGACTGTATACAATTTTTCATAAGTTAAATAGACACCCTGCATTGAAAACAGAGGTTCTATTAACACCCTGTTCTCATTGCCAAGCAAATTCCTGGGTCAAGCATGTCGACCAGGTAATTCAACACAGGTTTATTTTCAGTGTGAACAGGTCAACCAGGGTCAAAATTTCCGGGTCTCTAACCCTGCTTTTTGGTTGGAGACCCAGGTATACCGACCCAGGTTGACCCGTTCACACTGAAAAAAAAAACAGTTTTAAAAGGCACATTACCGTGTAGAACTGCTTCACCCGGGAATTTGCCTAACAGTGAGAACAGGAGTCTGGCGCTGCCATGTTCTTCACACTGGCAGTTGTAATGCGGTATTAGTCATAAATTGCAAATTCGTTTTAAATGGCTATGCAACCCATTTCGCTGCTGAGGGTTTCCTAACCACTTGGTTGAATGTAAGTATTCATCACATAAATATCAGTAACATTTTATGCCATAACTACACAAATTATACTTTGGATTTTCTTAAGACTTTGAGGGGTATATTTATTAAACTCAGTGAAGTAATAAAGTGTCTGGTTGTTATCAATCACCAGCCAATCAGCTTCTACCTGTCATTTTTCAAACCATGCCTGTAACTTCACAGTTAGGAGCTGATTGACCGGTAATAAACACACTTTATCACTTCACCAAGCTTAATAAATCTGCCCCTCAATTTTCAGAAAAGCATAACATCAATCTGCTTACAGAAAGATTCAGAAGTAGTAAGTATTGGCCATTAGACTTAGCAGTAATAAAATGATTCACTACCAATCAGATATTAATCTATTATCTTCTAGAAGATGCTAAATAAATATGTAGATTCTGATTGGTTGCCCAAAGCAACAACCTATGTGAAATAGAACTCACATCTTAGTAAATTTACCCCAAAGTGTTTGCATCACAAAGTGCGTAACTGAACATTTGAACAAACATTGACCAGGATTTGTGACCAGCTAAATTCAATTACAAATTCTGCATTTCCTTATGTCCTTTTCCTAAAGCTCTTGCCTTTTATTTACAAATTGTGTATCAAAAATTGCTTTTATTCCTATTACTCCATGGTGTCATCTTCAAGAGTACAATAGCCATCACTCTTCCTGCATATACTGTAATCCCATTTGTCCAAATTGTCACCTCAGTACTCCTACTAAGGGGTGTGGATTGTATTGTCGACCAGACTTAGGTCGACAGGCAACTAGGTTGACAGGGTTCTAGGTCGACATGGGTGAAGGTCGACAGGTGTGTAGGTCAACAAATGCGTTTATTCTATTCTCCCACCACGCCCTAGTGGATGGTAGGGCATGAAATACCGCCTGTCGGCACAAGTCGGCTCAAAAAAACTGTGAAAAAAACATGGCGACCTCACAACCTGTCGACCTAACCCATGTCGATCCAACGCATTTGTCGAGCTAAAACCATGTCAACCTGGACACCTGTCGACCCAACGGTGTCGACCTAATGACTGTCGACCTAAGTCAGGTCAACAATACGACTGTATCCCCTACTAAAATATGTGTTTTTTTTCTTCTCCTCCTCAAAGCCGCAGAAACATTAACATTCTTAATTTAATTAACTTTCAACTTTCCTGAAAAATTAGCTATTGGCCATTTCTGCATTCAATGAGACTGGCCAGAAGCAGATAAGATTTCTATTTAACTTTTTCTTTCACCTTCCACAATGAAGGAACTGAGGGCACTTAAGGCCCCCATACACTAGGGTGACTTGTGCTTAGGACAAGTCGCCCCCGACTTCCCCCTGAGCTTCCCCGGCTGCTCCCTGGGGGAGCTTGATTAGATTGGCACTTGATGTGCCATTTTTTACATGTGATAAATCGTCTTAATTTATCACATGTAAAAAACCCGGGGAGCAGGGGGGGGGGGGGGCTACAGAGGTGGGAGCTGGTGGGAGCAGGGGGGCTGGGGACGCTGCGGGGGACACGTCTGTGTCCCCCGCTGCTGGGGACGCTGCGGGGGACAGCGTCTGTGCGGCGAGGCGGTAGAGGGAGCAGGGGGGCTGGGGACGCTGCGGGGGACAGCGTCTGTGCGGCGATGCGGTAGAGGGAGCAGGGGGGTCTGGGGACGCTGCGGGGGACACAGGCGGCATAGAGCCTGGCAGGGGGAGCCGGCGGGAGCTGTCAGTGCTAGAAAAAAAAAGCCTATACAATGAATGGGCAGCCTGTGATTGGCTGAGCGCTCTCTCAGCCAATTGCTGACTGGCTGAGAGAGCGCTCAGCCAATCACAGGCCGCCCATGCATTGTATGGGCTTTTTTTTTTTTATTCAATACTGACAGCTCCCGCCGGCTCCCCCTGCCCGGCTCTATGCCGCCTGTGTCCCCCGCAGCGTCCCCAGCCCCCACTGCTCCCTCTACCGCCTCGCCGCCCCACTAGGTCCCAAGTCGAGTGGTCGGACGTGCAGAAGGTCCGACCACCCGACGCAGATCCGATGCGCATGGGACCGCGCATAGGATCTGAGGGGACATCAAAACTAGCCGATTTGGGTCCGATTTCGGCCAGATCCGACTGATCTGGCTGAAATCTGACCAAAATCGGCTAGTGTATGGGGGCCTTTACTGCTAACCACCTTCATACCATATTCCAACATTTATTAATTGTTGGAAAGGTTTTTCAAGAATAATAATGCTCCCTACCTTCTTAAAGCATATGTATTTTATCAATGAGTTCATGAGCATGACACTTATATTAGCAATATGATCATCATACAATCATGTATGTACTATTTAGAAATGGCACCCCTGTAATTTTCTCACACTGTCAAGCAGACATCAGTTAGGTGACTTTCTTATTGCAGAATTATGCTGCATCCCTCCAGCACAATTTCCAACATAGTTGTTGCAATGCCATAACTCACTGCATGGTGTGGCAGCCGATTCTTTTGTTCACTAACTCTATGGGGGTTATTCTGGTTGATTCACTCGGATGCATATTCACAGCCTTGTGAGTCAACCTAACCCCGCCTTGCGAATGGTGGTACACCAGCCCACCATTTGCAAGGTGCGTTTCTTTGCACTGGCTGCGAATGGATGATATACATATACATCCATTTGCAGCGTGCAGGGGAACACCCACATCATTCCAGTGACCATCGAATGATGTGGAATGTGCACGCATATGTAAGGGTGCTCTGTGGCACCCTTACATATGCGTGCACGTTCAGAAGGAAGTGGGCGGGCAGCTGACCTCTGGTGAGGTCAACTGGCCACCCCTGGCACCCATGCCATTAGCATTAGAATGCCCAGTGTTATCTCATCTCATGGGAACGCCCATTAAATGCCGGCCGTTTACATATGCTAATGGGGCCGTCCACCCCATGCCCCTCCCCACCCCTCCGCTGTCCTGGGTGCGTGCACCCCAGCGATCCGACTATTCGCAGTGGGTGCACAAACCCTGGACATGCACAGCAACAAAACATCGCTCCCCATGCAAACGAATGCCCTTTGCAAACAGACCAGAATAAGGGCCTATATCCTTAAACTGTTTGTGCAGTATATAAATACCGCATCTACTGTAATTCTATGCAGCATAGGACACTCAGCTATTGAATGACAATTTCAAAATAATCTTAATATGATTAGCTCAGCAGCACTGTGCCATTTCATGACAGGGATGTATCCTACTATTGTGGAGGGCATAACATTCATTGTAAAGGAGAGGAAACTTCATGTTGCATTGTAATCAGGTTAATTAACAGCATCAACTGCATAGATGACAAATCTACACATCTATAAATTATAAATGACACATTATTTAGAATGGTATAGAGCACGATGGGCCTTTTTCTGTATCTGTTCACATCTTAAACTGTTTGCCATTTGTTGTAATCTTTCACACGCCGGCCATTCATCACATTCTTGTCCTTCCTATTTAGTTTTCATCAAGACCATGAGAAATAATTCATATGAAACTAATACACATGTGGGTGTCCTATATCTTCATCATTCACTTCTTCCCCATCTGTTATCACCTACAATTTAGATAATCCAGCCTATTATGTGCTTTATTGTGAACAGAAAAATAAGAGTCTCTTGAAATAGGGGGTAGTACAGAATCCAATACCACACACACACAATAAAAACGGTTGTCCAGACTCCAGTCTTTCTTTATTAAGCATTTTACCTAAACAGCTCATACAAAAATTAAACATCAACTTAACACACTGAAAAAGCTCACTGCAATTTAATAGAGGAAAAAAAACCCAGGAAATCCTTTTCACCTGCTTGTGTAACACTACCAGTTCAGTCCATCTGGTTACAGTAAATTCTAGTACTTAAACATCACATTTAATTCAGATTTGTAACCTGTTAAAAAGTGACGGTCTTGTATAGCTATAGCACCAATTAGTACAGTACTTTATGTTGCTTCCAGAAAAGATTAAATAAAGGTTAATGTTATACAGTAGCCTAAGAAATGCACTGTCAGCAATTTGAGAAACCTAAATATAACCAACGTAGCCTACAGTGGGAAGTACCCAATAGCCAAAAAATTTGTTACACCAGATGTCTAGAGTATATAGCAAAATAAATCTGGTGCGTGTGGTTAATGCTTTCCCCATGTCTGCTTTGGTCCTGCCTATTGTTTTGAAATGATTCTCACCCAAAATGCAGCTGGGCATAAAAAAATGTAAATGCATTAAAATAATTATGAATAGAACAGACATGTTCGTCTAAAGGGGCATAAGCACGGGGCAATTCTCACCCCATTTGCAAGCGATCAGACTAGATCCCCCCCCCACCCACCGTGCTGACATGCCACTCAGAACTTTCGGTGTTTGCCATCATGTATAATGGGTATTACGTTGTTTGCCATCACGTGTAATGGGCATTACGGTGTGTGGTATGTAAGAGGGATTACAGTGTGTGTAATGTGCGTAGCAGAGTATGACAATGTTTAATGGGCGTAATCCTAGTGCAGTGTGTAATTTTTTTTTATATTTTTTTTTTTGTCGTTGTTTCTAAAGTAAAAATTTCTAATATAAAATGTACCCCCCCTGATTGAAAAAAGTGCCCTGCCCAGTGGTCAGCACCCTGCTCTAAAAAAAATCCTAGAGTGAACACTAGAGAAAGGTACCTTACAGATAGGCTTTGTCCAGGAAATTACATTAGGTTGACTTACTGTACAATGGAATTATCGGTTTCACAGAGGTCAGGTTTATTGATGGATCATGAGTGCACAGATCGTCTGGTTAATAGACTATTTTAACTAAGATAATGGAACTGCATTATGTCACTTTCTTTAAAACCCATTTGTCAGTAAAGATGCATTAACAATAGTAAACTATATATAAGGTCCTAAAAAATTGACTTTTGCCAGTTTTACTTACAGTATTTATATGTTTGTTTGCATACAGTTGGCAGAAAGGCCAGATGGGCCAATCTAACCGTCCGAAGACCGGCTCAAGCAGTATCACCACCCAGCAATGTGCTCAGCGGATATAGATTCTGGGTGGAAATTGCTGGTAAACATGATTTTGTGGAGTTCTGTGTCTGTCTGCAGAATACATCTCTCATGGGAGCTCCGCCCTGTAACGGATTTCTCAGGGGCTGCCCAGTAAGTACCATAAGCCTTCGGTAGTCACCCACAGGCCAGAACCTGACATTATCTGCCAGCCACAACTGAATTCCTCATTATATGTTACACAAAAAAAGGAGACATCCAATATAAGACTGCACCTCCTACCACATGATATAATCAAAAATACACTTGCACCGTAATGTAGACAATGCACAAACATGACACATCATGAAACTGCATAAAGCATACGCTATAAGGAATATTCTTTTCATAATAAAAGAGAATAATGGGTGACACGTGGAGGAAAAAAAAAACTAAATAGATATACCTTATATGCATTTGTTTACACATCCATAGACTCATTCAAATAACAACTTAAATAAAAATTCAGGTTTCTGATTACACACGTTTCCAAAATCTGCTGTATAAAAGGGACAGTGCCGGGCGTGAAGTGTAAGAAGGGTTGTAATGTTAGTATGGCCTGCATAGATACCTGATCATAATGACAGATGTAAAACTGGTCTCAGGGAGATGGATTTTATTCATCTGCATTACTCACAGAATGACTAGGAGAGTACATGATAATGGGGATGTTTTTCCTTTAGACGTCAGTATAATAATACAGAAATGACTGGGAGGTTATCAATAAGACAGGGAAACCTCCTCCATTAGGTCAAGGGCAACATTTGTTCACCCAACTTAAAGATCATTAAAATACATCCTTAATCATAACATGTGGTTCATTACAGATAAAATGGCCACTGGTTCAATAAAACTAATTAAATGTAAATGGTATTGTTTACTGCTGTATGGATCTTTTGATATAAATCAGGGAGTCACCATTTATTGAAAATTTCACTGATCTCACTGCTGCTAATAAATTTACTTGATCACATAAGATGGAAATTAATGTTTCACAACATGAAGGCTGACGGAAAAAAAAAAAAACCTGCACCACTTATGAGTATGAAACCACAGGAAACCTAACCTGCAGGTTACAGGTATTGCAATGCAGCTATTATTAAAGGATGTGTTGAAAATTTAATTGTCTGATCATTCTAAGTGGTTTGAGAAGACAACAAAATCTGCACTGATCATCTTTGTTGGTGTCATCTGTTCTTTACGAAAAGCTCAGAAGAAGGTTTATTTGTTCTGGGTGTCACTGAGGATAAGGTTACAGAGCTGTGCCAATGACGGGACTGATGGTTACATGACAATATGAAATAACCATAATCTATTATAGGAGGTAAACACTAAAATGACTGACAATTATGGGTAGTTTGCTCTGATGGTTGTAGCTCTAAGTACTCAAACTGCATTCAATATTCACATTACAGACATTTTCTCTTGCGATACCTATACATTTACACAAGTCAGAATTTCAAACGTCGTTGTCAATGTTTTTATTTGACATAAAAATATATAGATCTAATTAAAAAATTAGATACATTCTATCATATTAAACGGTGTTATATTTAAGAGTTTGTATAGAAACATTCTTTTTTCTATCTACCTTATTATTTATTATATATGCCAGCAGACTTTTTGCACTTTATTACAAAATACCTCTACACCTACGTATAAGAACTGCATTTGCATACATACTTTAGCAATCCAGGCCTTAAAGAATGGAACACACCACAAAATATGCATCAATAGCAAACATTAAGTTCATAAATGGTTATGGATACTACAGGCCAGCAGGTGGCATTCAAGAATTATAAGATCCAGAAAATCTTTTGCTGCGCTTGAACATTCGATGTCTTATTAACCCATCATCTGCTTAAAGTGTACAATAAGAATACTTCATATTTTCATAAATAGAACATTTATTTTCATCCCATGTACATATAAAAGGGTTTGAAAAGTGTTTTTTTTTAATATATATATATATATATATATATATATATATATATATATATATATATATATATATATACCCTGTGTGTTGTGTACATTCTTTGCAAGTCCAGAGGAGTGACATCCATTTCTGCTGTGAATGTATCCGTGCAATGGCACCCCGGCATTTGATATATATATATATATATATATATATATATATATATATATATATATATATATATATATATATATATAAAGAAATAACATTATGTGTTGGAAGAATATGCCTATTGTAGTAAAAATGTTTGCAATTAATTCCTGAATTGAATACAAGTAAAACTTGAGAGGAAAGCGGAGTGCTATCAATATCATGTCAATAGCAGGCAAAATAAATAAGCAGATGGTGAATGACAAGGGAACCTAACCGATTCTGGGATACAGGACAATTAACCAATATGTGAAATTAGATACTACCGTTTATGTGGTTAAAAAAAAATACAAGTACTGTAAGTGCGAAGTAAGCAAGTGTGCACATTGTCACAGAAGGTGTTATGAAGCAAGGAAACACCTTTGTGCTAAAGAATTTCTGCAAATAGCTGCTTTAGTGGCTATATGAAAAGCATCAAGAAACAGAAATTCTTTCAATGCACAGGAGCTATGCCAAGGACACTTCCTACAGCTCCTGAATTGTGTATCAATGCCACCTTCCCAATGGATCACATTTCACTAAGCGCATAGAACTGGGAAACCTATGAATGCATGTATTGACAGAAAAGCATGGCTACTCATGATTTCCCTTATTGAGAATAGAAATGATAAGAGGGAATTACAGGTCTCAACTGTTGTTCTTTTACTACTGTTAAAATTAACAAATTATATTGGCAAATTCCCAAATATTATGGACCTGGTGTGGACAACTCACATTATCATTTACCTAGTTTAAGCCCAAATTGATCAGCGATCCAGTTGTAGTGCATCATATGCATTGTGCTTGAATAACTAATCAGTAACAAATGATCTGCTAAGGAAGGCAAACACCTTCAGCTACATATTGTGCAAGATTACTGTCATAACAATCATGAAGGAACGTTACAAGGAATAAGTACAACACTGCACCTGCCCCCAAAACCTAAGTAATATCAACTTAATTACTGTATAACACTTTCACTCCCAGGATAATGGGCCTAGGGAACAGGCAAGTGCCGGCTGTCGCCCCACTGCTTTGGGTCAGGTCAACTCCTTTCTGAACCTCTTGGTGACATTTAGTATATGCAAAACTACAGCTACCACCAACTGTCACTCTGACTACACAGGACCTATGGGATACGGTCGGTTGGTCAACCTAAAAATGGTCGACAGTCATTGGGTTGACACCACTAGGCCGACATACTGGAAGGTAGACAGGGGTCTAGGTCGACATGGGGATTTTTTTACTGTTTTTTGAGCAGACGTGCCGACAGGCGGTATTTCATACCCTACCATCCACTAGGGCGTGGTGGGAGAATAAAATAGTGTGCCGAGGGCAGCGAGGCACAGTGCCCGAAGCATGCTGAGCGCAGCGAGCCATGTGAGGGGACGCGGTGCACTTAAACCAGTGCCCATGTCGACTGTGTTGATATCCGGGTCAAAAACCTGTGAAAAACCCTATGTCGACCTCTTGACTGTCAACCTAGACCATGTCGACCTAATGATTGGGTCAACCTAAAGACCTGTCGACCTTGTGCCATGTTGACCTAGACCCCTGTCGACCTTCCGGTATGTCGACCTAGTGGTGTCGACCATCTTTAGGTGGACCATACAATCCATACCCGGACCAGGTACTGGAGCACTAGAAATACTGATAACTCTAATTTCTGGTTGGAAATGTAGCGCTAAACTAGGAAACAGGAACATGAAGCCAAGGAATATAGCTAGGACTCGCAATTGCCGAGCCTAAGTTCTGTCTTTTTTCCCCCTGTTGAACAGTGATTGGAGAAACAAATCAATTGCCTAGAGCAGAGCTTGTGTTGACAGATTTGCAGTCATCTCACTACAACTTGCATGGTGGTGCACAGCACCAGGAGATGACAGGAAGGATAGTGAGGTACATGCTGCAAAAATCAGGGTGCACTGTGGGCAGTAGCACCCACCACATAGATAGCATTAGGATGACCCACAGGACATCTAGAGAGCGGTGCATCACATTGCAGGTAAGTGCTGGTGGTCTAATACTCCGGGACACAAGGTAATTTCAATGCTTTATGTATGTCAGTCAGGTTTCTCCAGATTCACTAACAGAAAATGTGATAAAATATCAGCAAATAAAGTCTGTAATATAAAAAAATGCTGAATATTAATTAAAAAAATATTTTAAAAGGGACATCCATTTTGGAGAAAATTATATTATGCACATATAGGATAAGTTTCTGTACAGCCACAGAAAGGACTATAATAAGAATGTGTGTTTTAGCTTTCAGATATATTGCTCCATTTTTACCATTTAAAAGTTTGGGGCCACTTAGAAATGTCCTTATTTTTTAAAGAAAAAGACTGTATATTTTTGGAATGAGGGAGGAAACCGGAGTACCCGGAGAAATCCCAAGCAAGTACAGGGAGAATATACAAACTCAGCACAGTTAGGGCCATGGTGGGAATCAAACCCATGACATCAATGCTGTGATGCAGTAATGCTAACCATTACACCATCCGTACTGGTACATTGTGTTTGCTAATCGCGTTAGAAGACTAATGGATGATAAGAAACCCCTTGTGCTATTATTTTAGCACTAGGGATGTGCGCCGGCCACTTTTTCGGGTTTTGGTTTTGGATCTGGATCTCCCTTGCGGGTTTTGGTTCTGTATTTTTTTTTTTAAATGCTAAAAATGGCTAAAAGAACAGAATTTGGGCCTGTTTTTGCTGCTTAAGTATTATTACCCTCAATAACATTATTTTCCACTCATGTCTAGTCAATTTTGATCACTTCACAGCTCACAAATTTTTTTCATTTAGTTAGGCCAAAAGGTTGTACCGAGGTAGCTGGATGACTATGCTAAGCGACAGCAGTGGCCATCATACACTTGACCCTTAATCTTCCAACATGGCACATCTTGGAAGCAGAGTGGCACTGCAGGGGCAGACATGGTGGCAGTTTAATAAACTACCCCCAAAAAACAGCAATGCTCCAAAGCGCACAACATACAAAGAGGTGCAAAATGAAATTGTCCTTGGGCCCTCCCACCTACCCTTATGTTGTATACAGGACATGTACAGTTTAACAAACCTATTTGATTGGTTTGTTTGGGCCCCACAAAAAACGGTGGAATGAACCTCCTCTTCAATTACAGTATTTCAAAAGTCCGATTCACATATGGCATCCGCGGACACACTTCGACTCTCCTCTGGGATTTGTGACATTTGTGAACTAGCCTTTGTCTTCTTAACAAGTTTCCTTTTTTTGATGGTACTACCAGAAGGCCTACCATCATTCTAAGACACTGTACCATTAGTCATAAACAAATACCAAGGCCTTAGCCTTTCCTTGCCACTGCGTGTGGTGAATGGCATATTGCCACTTTTATGTTTCTCTGCAGGTAACTTTACCGGTTTTTTTTTTATGGACCATTGTAAAATGACATTTCTGCTTAGATTTTACATGGCCTCTAGGCCTTTGACCATCGGCCTTGTCATGACTGGTGGTGGCAGCTTCAGCACTTCTATCTGGTTGCTGATCTCCACTTTTTCCTCCTCCATCATCCTCCAAAAATGTGTTTTTATTTGATTTTTTATACAGACAGTCACTTAACACTGTAAAACAGATTAGACACTTGATACAGCAGCCCCTGTTACACAGGACATAGCCCCTTTCACACTGAACAATGCGCCCTGTCACACTGGCCACTGCACCATGTTACACTAATACAGCAGACCCCTTCACACTGGACACAGCCCCCGTCACACTGGACACAGCCCCCGTCACACTGGACACAGCCCCCGTCACACTGGACACAGCCCCCGTCACAATGGCCACTGCAGCCCCTGTACACTGGCCACTGCAGCCCCTGTACACTGGCCACTGCAGCCCCTGTACACTGGCCACTGCAGCCCCTGTACACTGGCCACTGCAGCCCCTGTACACTGGCCACTGCAGCCCCTGTACACTGGCCACTGCACCCTGGCCACTGCACCATGTTACACTAATACAGCAGACCCCGTCACACTGGCCACTGCAGCCCCCGTCACACTGGCCACTGCAGCCCCCGTCACACTGGCCACTGCAGCCCCCATCACACTGGCCACTGCAGCCCCCGTCACACTGGCCACTGCAGCCCCCGTCACACTGGCCACTGCAGCCCCTGTACACTGGCCACTGCAGCCCCTGTACACTGGCCACTGCAGCCCCTGTACACTGGCCACTGCAGCCCCTGTACACTGGACTTGTGTACAGCAGCCCTAATCGAAACAACAGCACCAAACAAATAACAAAATGTATTAGCAGCACAACCACCGTCTTCCCTCTCCTAAACTGGAGTGAAGATGGTGGCGCGCCCCTGTGTCCTATATAGATTCCAGGTCTAGAATGAGGCGGGAACTCCCGAATCAGCTCGGATCCCACCTCGGATCATGAAGTTCGGGTGGGTTCGGATCTCAGACATCCGGACCCGCTCATCCCTAGTTAGCACAGCTAAAAATTAGGTCTGCTCGCTAGAAAAGCTATAAAACTGGCCTTCCTTTGAACTAGTTTTGCATCTGGAGCATTACATTTGTGGGTTCGATTATACTCTCAAAATGGCCAGAAAATGAGAACTTTCATGTGAAACTCGACAGTCTATTCTGGTTCTTCGAAACGAAGGCTATTCCATGTGAGAAATTGACAAGAAACTGAACTTTTCCTATTTATAATATAAAATACACCCTCTGATTGAAAAGTGTGTCCTGCCCAATGGTCAGCACCCTGCCCTAAAAAAATTCTAGCGTAAACACTAATTATGTAACTGATTTACAGGGGTCCGGTAATTATACTTCACTTCTTCCTGTTCCCCCTTCCAACCCTAACTCTCCTCCCACATACCATAACTCCGCTTCCTAGTGCCTAACCCTAGCTCCCACAAACTAAACCTAATCCCCCCTTGGCATATATGGGGTGGATATTCCAACACCAGTCTTCTGCCCACGAGCTGGGATTACAGCATCGGTATATTCAATATTTAGATGGTCTATACAAATTTTTGGGGAAAGTTTCCTAGTTATTTTTATATAATATTTTTTAGTGACTTTAAACGCATTTTATCTGTGATTGATTTAGACCCAAATGATATCAAAATGCACAGATCTCATTAAAATATAGTGATCCAATACATTCATAATGCAATGAAAACTGAACTCCCAAAAATCTATTCTTTTAGTTTTACATTTTGATATTCCTGTCTGCTGATTCATTTTGATATTCCTGTCTGCTGACCAAAAAATTACTAATTTGTATGGATGAGTCTGCAGAATGTACTGCCCAGTGTGGTCATATTGACCTAACCAAAATCTTTCTCCGTATGAGGCAATATTTTCATGAAACATAATAGTATTTATTAATATTTGTATTATTTTTTTGTGCACTGTATTGATAAAACACTTTTACCGCAGGATCCAGTTACCTGCTATCAGTGAAATAATGATACAACATTTGCAAAAGAACTGAAATTCAGGACTGACAATATAGGAAAGGTACCATGTAAATTGAAAAAAGTACAGTATATATAAATTGGATGAAAGTATTACCATAAACTGTACCTAAAACATACACATCTGATAGATTACGAAGGCAATGAAAACATGTTATTATATAATTTCCAACCAAACCTATTTCATGCCAAAATCACATTATCATTAAATAATTATAGGATTTAAAAACTGAAATTCAGGAAGTTTCTCTACCACATAATGGCGACCTTAGGAACAAAGTCTTGCTACCTTGCTTGGATCCTACTTGACTTTCGATAACAACTCAATCAAGTAATACTCTGAAATATGGTGATTTTTATACAGCTAGAAGACATTGGGAACAAAAATCCATCAAAGCATTTCCCTATAGATTTTGGGATCCCAATATCATGAATATTTGATCATTGTCAATGAGTTTTCGAATCAACTAATTTGTCATCAAGTTTCGTATTATCTCCCAATTGTTGAAATACAAACACAATATCTCTAAACACATGAGGCCTAATTCTATATTATAAAAAGCTTAATGCTGCTCCACACCTCTGTAGGGGTGAATTCCACTGTTTTGCGCACCAGCAGACACTAGATATCACTTGACTTAATAATTCAAGTATTGCTCCATTCAGGCACTCACAGTGGCCAGCTTTGAAATTACTGGTCTATTGTTCTGTCAACTTGATAGGCTGATAACTAGTTTATCATAATTCACCATTTACAAAATTGCAGATAACACTTTCTAAATACTTGCCTAGAAGTGCAAACAAGACGTAATGTTGCACATTAAGATTCTTAACATTAAATAAAGGGGAGAAGAAGCAGAATTTTTAGGTACATTCCTTTATGCTAAGACAAAGGCGATCCCTTTTATGGACAATCTTCAGGGTACGATGATGAATAAATTATACTCCCCTTTCTGGGCGTGTCTTCTTTTTCTTTTCTCTCCAAATTCGTATTTTACGTTGAAGAGATCATGGTTTATATTTGTGAATAAAACACAGAGTATATATACAATGGGTGAGTCTGTAACACAAACTCTCAGGTTCTTAAAAACTGGTTCTCTTTAGAAACAAATGCGTACCAAGACTCACATGAGTGATGGTGCGGTTACATTCATAAATATTATCTTTTGTTAAAATCAATGGCGTACCGGTACTCACGATATATGGTGCAATGATACTCCCATCAAGGTTTCTTTTGATTTTCAGGTATAAACGTATTTATTATAAAATTTGTAAAAACAAATAACAAGAATGAAATGGAATCTAGTATCAGCTTCAGTATGGTGTGAGAGAGGTAACGGCGTTACCCTGGGAAACCAAAGATCCGGATCTGGAGTCCCTAGGCACACTGAACTCCCACTAACCCAAAAAGCTTCAGCCAATTTCTAAATGTAAAGACTGAGTATGAATATCAAAATTTTTCGAGATGTCTCCGATCTCTTCCTTAGGATGCAAACTCAGTCAGTGGCAATCTTCTTATATAGCTGTCCTGATCCCGCCTCCTGACTTCCGGTTTCCGAAACCGGAAGGGATGGTTCCGTTTTTCTATAATGTTCCCCGTTTGTGAACAAGTGTCTTCTCTAATTGAATTAGATAGATAAGGTCGAGGGCTGCCTTGTAGAGGTTCCCATTTAACTTATGTCCAGCGCTTTCGTTTTTCCCTTATAAATTTTTGATCACGGAGCGCCCTGTGACTTCCGGGAGTGACGTCACTTCCGGTCGCGATGTTCCGTGTTTGCATGTGGCGCTGTAGTTCCCGTGTCTTCTGGGCTGACTTCCCTCTATTCAATTAAAGAGACAGTGTTATCGGGCTCTGGTTGATATTACCTTCATGTTGATTTTCTTTCTGCTCAATTTTTAAAGAGACAGTTATTCATTAATACAGCGCATTTTGAAATTCTGAACATTAGAGGACAATTATTAATTGATAAAGCTTATGGTATCATATTATCAATTAATAACATGTTGATGTTCATACTCAGTCTTTACATCTAGAAATTGGCTGAAGCTTTTTGGGTGAGTAGGAGTTCAGTGTGCCTAGGGACTCCAGATCCGGATCTTTGGTTTCCCAGGGTAACGCGGTTACCTCTCTCACACCATACTGAAGCTGATACTAGATTCCATTTTATTCTTGTTATTTGTTTTTACAAATTTTATAATAAATACGTTTATACCTGAAAATCAAAAGAATCCTTGATGGGAATATAATTGCACCATATATCGTGAGTACCGGTACGCCATTGATTTTAACAAAAGATACCTTTATGAATGTAACTGCACCATCACTCATGTGAGTCTTGTTACGCATTTGTTTCTAAAGAGAACCAGTTTTTAAGAACCTGAGAGTTTGTGTTACAGACTCACCCATTGTACATATACTCTGTGTTTTATTCACATATATAAACCATGCTCTCTTCAACGTAAAATACGAATTTGGAAAAAAAAAAAAAAGAAAAAGAAGACACGCCCAGAAAGGGGAGTATAATTTATTCATCATTGTACCCCCAAGGTTGTCCATAAAAGGGATCGCCTTTGTCTTAATATCAAAACCTGTCTTTTATCTGTATTAATTAGGAGATCTATGGGTAGTTCTCCGCATACATAGACTGGCTGACCCCCCCAAGTGTAGCGCTTATTAACCCTTCAAAAAACCCTATATCTTTGCACATTCCTTTATGCAATTGTACAGAATGGGATAATTTTTTTGAACTACCACATTTAATGCACAGAAGCAAATGCAAACAACTTTAAAAGGCCCACAAATAAAATTACACATTATTGTTAATAATATTAACATAGATTTCAAAAATGCTGCAGTACTATAATAAAAGGCAGCCTTCAAGTTCCCTTAATCTCATTTATTTCAGGCATAAATGCGGTTAAATGGAAAACTGCATTGAGCAGTGTACAAATGCTCATCTTTCCCGCAAACTTGTTGCATGTGTAGCCACATCACAATTGTGACTTTCCGTGCCTGCGTGTGACCCACTTGTGGAAGGGTAAGCACTTATAAGATCTTATGAATGGCAGGTGCATGGGCAGTATATGCACACATCCCCAGGTATACTATTTGAGGCAAATGACCCATGTTTGCTGCAATTAGCAAATAAGATCAGCAAAGACTTATCTGTATTTAGTATTATAGAATTATATACCATGTTATGCAGTAATGTACAGATAATACTTAAAATAAGAGAACCCGATTCAGGTCTTAAGGCACAAAAGTCCCTAGGCCAGGCATGTCCAAAGTCAGGCCCGGGGGCCAAAAGCGGCCCGCAGCCTTCAGATGGAAGCGGGCAAAGCATCAGATGTGGGAAGCACAGCACAGGACACTAAAGGTGGGGGCCCCGGCAAGCACGCTTACCTTGCTGTCTGCTGCAGTGAGGAGGTGCCGACCGCCACAGTCAGATGTGTTTGGTGTCCTACACCTGCTGCTGCAATCGTATATATCACCCTACTCCACAATCACAGTGACAGCAGTGTTTGGGGAGGGGGGGAAGGTTGCTCCCGTAACATGCAGAGCGGTGGAGGGCAGCAGCGGGAGCCCAAGCATCTCCTGTTCTTGCAGTTCCTGCTTTGCCTCTCCTTCCTCTGGCTCACACAAGGGGCTGGGAAACATACAGAGAAGGGAGGGGGCAAAGTGGGGGACATACAGTGAGGGAGGGTCAGGCTGGGGGACATACAGTGAATGGAGGCAGTGATGGCCATTCAGAGAAGGGGGAGCAGGGGCAGGCTGGGGGACATACAGTGAATGGGGGCAGAGTGGGGTACATAGTGAATGGGGGTCATACAGTGAAGGAGGGTCAGGCTTGGGGACATACAATGAATGGAGGCATTGATGGACATTAAGAGAAGGGGGGGCAGGCTGGGGGACAGAGTGAATGGGTGCAGAGTGGGGAACATACAGTGAATGGGGAACATATAGTGAAGAAGGGGCAGGCTGGGGGACATACAGTGAATGGGGGGCAGGCTGGGCGACATACAGTGAATGGGGGCAGAGTGGGGGACCATTCTGATGTGATTAATGATTCAAAGAATGTCAGGCTGAATGGTCGGCCCACACACATTTACAATTCACCAAATCTGGCCCTCGTCGCAAAAAGTTTGGACACCCCTGCCCTAGGCAGTTGACCACTAAATATCACTCGTTTAACCCTAGAAATGCAACTACAGCAGTAAAAAAAAAAAAAAAAAAACACTGGATGGCATGTGTTTTGTAAATGGTTTAATGGTTTAGCATTAACTACTTGAGGGATTTCAAATGACATGGGTGATGGGGTTTTATCATATAAGTTGTTGGAACAGAGGGGCTTAGTGTTTCTTATTAGTTTGCCTTAGTGAGGTTTCAGCTTCTTTAAATTTAAACGATCATGTTGGATAAGTACTTGGTCTTATTTTTTTTGTTATTCCTTATTTTTGGTGCTGCTCAATTGGAGGGCATACGAAAGTAGACATACCATTGTTTTAATAAATGTCTTAGCTACATGCTAGTTTTTAGTGCAAGTACATGAATCTTATTTATGAATTATAAATGAAATCTGGGGATGTAACTGGCATGACAAATTTGGTAAGAAGCAGGATCGCCAGTTGGTGAAGTAATTTGGATTTAAACAGTAAAGGTCTGGCTCAAAGTGATCCAACTGCATAGGGTTCCTGGGAAGTGCCTCCAGATTAAGAAGGCAGTGATTCCTGGCATAGAACCTAATGTCCCTTTTCTAAAAGGAAAGTGTTTTGTTTTTAGCAGAGCTCAGTATTATCACAGAGAGATATTAATATGTCAATTTTGTCACTCCTGCAATATCTATGTGGTAAGGCATTACGGAAAAAGATTGTCAGTGGAGAGCTGGTTCATCAGCCACTGGTAGAACATAGACTAGTAGAAACTTTGGGTAAAGAACTTTTTTTCTACTTTGTATAAATGGTTGGGGTTGTATATTAGTCAAGCCGATGAAGAATTTTTACTTCAACTTCTTTTTAGTTGGTTTGAAGTTTCCTATTGCAAGCATCAGCATTTTCTTCCCTTACAGTCTTAAACAGCTGGTTGTATGTGGTAAGGTAAAAGAGGAGTTTGGTTTGGCACACGTGCAGCCATTTCGCTGCTACTCCCATACTTAACGAATGTGTTTTCCCAAAAAGGGGAAGTTCTCAAATAGTACCAAGCAAATTCAGGTCATTAAGCACCTATCTTACCCACTAGAGGTCTCAGGTAATTAAGTGAATTAGCTTTTTGCTAGATGCTGCTCTAACTTAATTCATATGGGCTTCCATTTCATGGCATATACTATTATTCTCCATGTGAAGTTTCTTGTAAAGAAATGTAGTGCTTCCATCCAAAGGTGTATAGGCCATGCCAGTGTCACCTATCATTTGGCCAATTTTCATGTATCAGGCAATATGGGACCCCATTACTTATAATAAGAAAGTGGTCCTTGCATACTAACTTTCAAACTTTGGTATTGAAATTTACACCATTGCATGTTGCATATTGGTTGATAGTAAAGACCAAGTGGAGCTTGAGAGTCAGCAACTGAGATTTACTGTTGCGTATTCTTACAAATTCCACATGGTGTAGGGCATCTGATCTTTGAAAGCTTTATTGAGTTGGCAAATTACATTTGTTTTTTACATTAATCTCATATATCATCATTGAGTCCAGTGGTAGAAATCAAAAACAATATGAGATCAATTTAGGAAAAAGTGGACCATAGTTAAGCAAACCAGTCAGCACACAAAAACAAAGCATTCAGGTAACAAACACAAAATATTCACCCAAAGCCTGTGAAGCCTGTGGCTGAAATTCCACCATCCCCCCACAGAGTGAATACAAGTGAATACAGTACTTGCCTGTGCTGTATCAGCTGCACTACATACATTTATCTGCCTATAGTACCATTTGAGGACAATCCATTAGCCCACATACTGTAGTACTCATAAACAGGCAACTGGTTTGCATAGATATAGCCCCAAGAGCCCATTTACCCAGAATTAATTGAAAAGCTACAGTTGTATGTGATTTCCTTTTCCCCAGAGAGGTGAGACTTTACGAAACTGTGTGCAAATTCTCTGAATCAGCTAATATATAGTTGTGACTATACTGTATATATCAGGACACTACTGTATTTGTTCACCATACCCATATAATTACCAAATACCCAAATAAAACCAAATAATCGGGACCCGAGATTATATAGGGGAAATTGCCGACTAGGATACCCCTCCTAAAGTGAAAATGTATATTTTTATGTGTGTTATTTACAGCTAATTAGCTGCAGGGTGCGCAAAGTCACTTCATCACGCTTTTCACTTTTGTCCACAATTGTATTTACTACATGTGTTGAGTGTCATCTTATTTAACCCCGGGAGGTTGTGTCTAAATATATTTTATGTTCATTAAATATTATAATTTAAACATCATCTTATGTATCATTAAGCGCCATCTGGATCGTGTTGCTTTTTATTCTGTCTTTTTGGAGGTTGGCATACCTCTTATCCAGTAGCTGCTGATATACAGTACATACAAATATCTGGAGCACCTTCCACGCTAGTGCCTGAGATATTATTGCAGGAACAAACACTGTATGATAGCTGCTAATATGCAAAAATGGTCTTAACCCTTTGAGGCCAAGCTCCTGATGAAGACGCGAGCCAGCGTCGAAACGCGTTGAGCAGTATCTCTCCACTGCACCTAACTGCCATTTGCACTACCAGGACTGCACTATATCCCGCACTTTATTCCGGACCGGTTTCACTATTGTTTCCAGGACCTCTCCAATTCAGCAGCTATCAGCAGTGTCGTGCCAGGTATGCTTATACCAAAAGGACTGCCATAACTAAACCTGCTTGGATCACCTGGACCTACTGGGCATTTTTCCGGATTGGGACACAATCTATGCAGCCAGACATCTAAGGAGACTTTTCATTTCCCCCGTCTCCCCCTGGTAATTATAAACGTGCTGGTGCCAACATTGTGGAGATATTTACATCAGAGAGCCTCTGTTCCAATATATGTGTTTTTAATGTATTTTTATTGTTATGAATTATTATGAGAGCTCTCATTGAATTATATATTTTTTATTAATAAATGTTATAAATATTCACATGTGGTAGTGTATACTTTTTCAGAAAAAACCTAGCGCTGTACATCCACTTTTTTCCTTAACCCTTTGAGTGCCAACATCTCCGAGAAATGTTCAAACTATCCGCTTAAACCGCCAGCGTCGCTCACATTTGTTATATAAACACAAATAAAAAATTTTGTGTAAAAAATTAATTTTTTTCCTATATAAGGTAAACATTACTGGTCATTATGATGAATAAAATGTTTGCTTAGCAATTTTTACACCTATTTTGCAAATTCACATTGCATTCAAAGGGTTAAGATGAACATTACCGTAATGAACCTCTCCTGTAGACAATAACTCATAATACATACTGTTCTAAAGTTTGGATTGTGCATTTTGTATGCCCAATGAAAGGTAGACAAAATAATTGTCAATAAATTCAAATATATTCTCATTATTGCTCAGCAAAAACCTCTCCTTAATTCTTGATATAACCTGAACTCCTTAATCAGAAAACACTTAAACTAGGATACCATGGAGACTTCTTGGATTACAAAATCAGCTCTATGTTCAGTAGTAGGGGAACGCGAATAGGAATGAATTTAGCCATTTTAGAAAAAAATTTTACTAACCACTGGTACAGTGATATGTTCAAGATGTTGCTTTCATTCCATTCATAATAAAGTTGTTTTCTCTATGTTTACGCTGATAACATCTAGCAGTAAAGGTGTGGACATTCGATGCGATTCAGGTTTGATTCAATTTCGACTATACATTTTTGACGACCTGTACTTTAGGTACTTAAGATTTAGACTACGGTATCTTGCTATTTGACATTAGGTTAAATACATTCTACCGGTGAGATAGCCTGCACATTATATTTTTCTATGCGATACTGATTAACTGACAAACTAACTAATTTTCTATTTGATTTTGACTATATAGTCAAAATCAACAGCCATAATTGCATGATGTGTAAACAGCTTTAGGACTGCTCCCCTGTCTGCCTCCCTTGGCGCCGCTGCCCTGATTGGGACCCTGAATTAAGGGGACAATGCTCCTGGAGCCTGCTACAGAATATAAGGGGTGAGCTGTCTGTCTCCATTCTTATTTAAGCATAGCTCCACACAACTTGAGTATTAGCTGTTGGAGCATTATATATCATTAAAATCCTCCAGTGAACACTGGTGGTGTGCTAGCCACCACATTGTTATTTCTGGCTTTCCTCTGCAGCACTAACCGATTGCCACTAGTATTATGGCTGATTATTACAGTTGCTACTTAAGGCGATTGATGCCTCTGCCCAGAGGATGCTGGCTACACTTGAAAATGTAGTCGATATGCTTATAAACCCTTGCACCATGTCTGAATCTACGACTATCCTGGATCTCTCCTGCCAGAAGGAGATGTCCTCTGCTGTACCTGAAGATGGTACCCCGAGTCTTGAGGTTTCACCCTGTCGAAATGCGATATCTCCTAATGCCCCTGTTGATAATTTGCTTCCTGGTAGATGGCGCCATCAGGATATTTGTCCTATATTTAAATTGTCTGACATTTATATCTACACCCTCCTGGGACATATCCAGTTGTATGGTCATATCTCCTATTACATCCGATGTGGTTTCAGCACCTGATTGTGGGGTCTCTCTACAGCTCTGTTCTCTGGCTCCGACAGTTATGTTGAAGTCTGAAAACTCCTTACTCGCCTACTCCCTCTATCTGGTTCATATCCTTGGCCTGAAGGGATAATTGCTCTTTTTTTTTTAGTTTGTCATTGTATTTCGGTGAGACATGTAAATATACACTTCTGATTGTGCGACTGGGGCTGGAGCACCCTGATCTGCTACTGTAATCTTATTCTATATTACAAAAGTCTGTAATTGGATTTACCCAAATGGTACCTTCGGGTGATCGAGCATGAGTAGCGGTGTTTTGGGGGAAGTTTGTTTATCCTGATTGTGATTTAATGCGGGATGTACTCCAATGCATATTGCTTATATCACAATTGCTATTATATGTCTCTTTGCCCATTATGTATGCTCTGATTATTTTATTTTTCTTTGTACTTGTTTGGTTAAGTTGTACTAATGCAAAATACCAATAAAAAATAAATAAAAACAGCTTTATTAGTAGGCACAAGCACAAAACAACAATCTTCAGGGAAAGAAAAACTACTGTACAACAGAAAAAAATCCTCTTTGTCTGCAAATGGTGGTTCTGGATTATGGTAAATATTGTTTTCAAAAACAGAACTTTATCGACTAGTTAAACAATGGGCCTTATTTTGATTAATTCAGTGTTTAGCGTCTGCGCATGCGCATTTCTGCACATGTGCAGACACTGGATGCGAATTTTGCAGCCTTGCCAGTCAATCAAAATAAGGCCCAATATGTTATTCTAATGGTAACCAATCGCAGTAAAGATTTAATTTTGCTAGGTATCTTCTGAAATCCATGTTCGAATTGAATATATAATTGATATTGGCCCTTAAATAAGTTCGACCTGCTTCTGGGTTTTTGTACATTGACAGACAATATCAATACATCATCAAGTCTGGCCTCTTCCAAACAGGTAAGCAAATGATGTAGGACATCATTAATAAAGTAACAAACTCCCATTAGAGAATACAGGGATTAATCTATAAAAGGTTATTCCAAAAGTTCTAAGCTCCTTACCGAACCACCTTAGCAGTATTCTACTTTTGAGAAGTTTTAAATAAGCTCTAATGGTTATGTCTTACAAGTAAAATCTGAAATGTGTAGATGAACCACGTCTGCAGTTTCAATTAGCAATAGTGATAATTTAGATCTAAAAATGATTTTATGGTCTCTTGTAAACTTTATGTCTATAAATTGTCCCCAGCAACCGGGCCATACTGATGTATTAGTATCCATATGCAGACTATCCTTAATTGTTATTGCCAGGAATAGAGAAGGTGATTCTTATTTGGCTTATCCTTATCATGTGAAAAAAATACCATTGGAATGTAAAGATCAAGTATAAATCGTTCTACTGCAATCTGTTGTTAAAATTGAGGAATTCTCAATGGCACCTTCTCAAAATATGCCCTCAAACTGATTCCTACGTTAAGTATGTAGAGAATAATTAATTATAGAGAAGTATTGAGTCCTTTGGTATTTTTAAGGTATATTGTAGATATCCTGCGTGAAATTTAATAGGATGAGAGATTCAGAAAGTGAGAGATTTGGTAAGAAATCTCCAGTTTTTTTAAACGGCAATCATTTAAACTGCAAAATCAAAATGGTTTTGCAGTGTAAATGATAGCCGCTTTAAAAAAACTGTAGATTTCTTTTCAAATCTCTCACTTTCTGAATCTCTTATTCTATTAAATTTCACCCTGTGGGCCAGATGCACTAAGCTTCAAAAAGTGATAAAACGGAGAGTGATCAACAGCCAGCAAATCAGCTCCTACCTGCCAGGTCACCGACTGTGTTTGAAAAATGTCAAGCAGGAGCTGATTGGCTGGTTGTTTTTCACTCTTCATTTTATCACTTTGGAAGCTTAGTGCATCTGGCCCTATGTCTCTCCATTCCTCAAATTCGATCAATGCGTTTTTTTAACTTGATGCATGGATCCAATTTTTTTGGGAGTATTACAAACATTAGTTAATGTAGCTCGTCGTTTTTATTTGGAAAAACTTTACTGAATGTCATCCATGGCAGAAACTTGTTAATATGACTTCCGCTTGATAATTGAAAAGTACATACATTTCACCAATGAAGTCATCCATATCACCTTAATAACCTCTGTCTTGTTAAAATGTAGTAGATGCACAAATTACATCTCTACATATTTACCCTTAAGATTGAAACACTTGTCATAACATTACAAGTTTTCCAAAAGTAGTGTAAAAAAAAAAACATATCTTTGGATCAGAGCCACGGTTTCTCCTTTGCATTGACTGTACTGATCATTTTAAAACCTTTGCATCATAAATATAATTTGAGTGCTGGAGACAGATGTAAATCAGTGCGATATCTGGAGTATGGTGAATGACCAAAAACTTTCCTCCATAGCTTAAGGACAATCACATTGTGCAGACTGAAATGGGAGTGGCTGAGAGAGGGGAATGTTGCCAACAGACCCGGACAAACCACGCCTCCAAGCCTCTGGTTACTCACACAAGTTGTTTTTCTCCCACAATAGAGAAACATTGTTTTGGAAGAAAACTCATATGAATTTTCTTAGAAGTTACAGACAAGAAAGGATGCACTTGCAATTTTTGAATCTGCCATCGGAAATTGTGATTTGTTCTTTATAGTTGCTTGTATTAGCCTATTTACTATCCTCTGGTTGAAGAGTTTGTATAAGTTTAGCAAGAGAGTACATATTTAAGTCAAAGCAATTACTTGCTGAGTCGGTTCAGAACAGAATTTGATCTGGCAAACACTATGGTTGTGGCCTGACAGTTCTGTAAATGATCTGGTACAAGAACAGTTAATCTACAGAGAGAAAGGAATCATTAACAAACCATAACTAGTGTAGGCAAAAGTAAAGTGAGTGTAGTTAAACAAGTCAGAACATGAATAATCAAGCAGATATGTAGTCAAGAAGAAACCAGTCAAGTAAACATGTAACAATAGAATTAAACAGCAAAGCAAGACCACAAGAACAAATGAGCTAAATGAAACAGGAAGTTTCTGGGTTTAAAATAGCCCAAGGCTTCTTCTGATTGGCTACTTATTAGGAACAATTTACAACAGTAAATACAAATATCTAGGAAGAATCTATCCATGACTTCAGCTCAAAGACAAACAAGCAACTCTAATGGTGTGTACACATGGGGGCGATATGGCTTCCGATGTTCCCGATATAGTGAACATCGGAAGCCATATAGCAAATTAATTGTCGGCTTTTTAGGGCTATGAGCCCGATGCGCGCTCCCGAGTGAGCGCAAATTGGCAGTGATATAGTGAGGGCAGGCAAGACTATACAGTGTAGATCTGCACTATATAGTCTAAATTGTCCCTCTGCAGCATGCCATGCTATGCGAGTCCTGATGCAATCTGATCGTATCGGGATTCGCATAGCACGGCATATCTGCCGTGTGTACACACCACACGGACAATTCCAGACAGTGTCATAGTCAGATTGCTACACTCTATAGCAGGGTTGGATTTAAAAAAAAAAAAACAGTTTAAAAAAATAACTTGCTTTTTTGAGTTTAAACCTTTTTTTTTTTTTGTTTAAACCAATTTTTTTTTTGCATTGATGTTTTAATGAAAGAAAAATGTGTAATACAATTTGTTATAATACCATATTTGCCGGCATATAAGACGACCAGCCAACATTTCCGCTCAAAATATAGAGTTTGTTATATACACGCCGTAAAAGACTACCCCCTCTTCCGCACACCTTCCACAGACTGCTGCTAGTGACATGGAGACAGAGAGGGCAGACAGGGAGCAGGGACCAGTATTATAGTACCGTACCATATATTAACCCCTTGAGTGGTAGGTTTTGCTGGGGCAGGACAAACCTATCAGGGCAGGTTTGTCCTGCCCCAGCAAAACCCACCACATAAAGTTGTAAGCCCCCCTCACCTGCAGTGCTGCCGCTGTCCCCCCTGCCTAAGACGCCTGGGGGACCCCCCCCCCCTTCTTATGCATACCTTGATACTCCAAATCTCTTATCAGGTCATATAAGAGACATGTCAGTGCTGCCGCTGTCCTCCCTGCCTAACCGCCTGTCACATTCAGCAGTGACGTCGGCGGCAGGCTGGGGGATGTTCGTGGCGGCTCGGGAGGACTCGGGTGCCTGAGCGCTCCCGAGTCCACCCGACCATACCCGAGCCTGAATATGACAGGCGGTTAGGCAGGGAGGACAGCGGCAGCACTGACATGTCTCTTATATTACCTGATAAGAGATTTGGAGTATCAAGGTATGCATAAGAAGGGGGGGGGGGCTGAGGAGAGTGTGCTAAATGTATAAAAGTGTACCCCTGGGGCAGCTATGTGTATCCCTACGAAGTGCTCCCGGCGTATAAGACGACCCCCCACTTGGAGGCATGATTTTCAGGGGGAAAAAGTCGTCTTATACGCCGGCAAATACGGTACTTAGAAACCTTGATCAACCATGTTTCAATGCTAACATTAAGGGGAATTTTACTAAGATGGGAGTTCTATTGCAGATGGGATGTTGCCAATAGCAACCGATCAGATTCTATCTTTTTTTTTCTCCTAGAAGGTGCTAAAATAAATAAGTAGAATTTGACTGGTTGCTATGGGATTTTTTAGCTCAAGGTAGCATAGTTTCATGTTTTCACCGCCGACCTGGTTTACTGATCGAGTAAACCACTTTCCAATCTCCTACTTTGGAAACTGCGGTACTTGTTTCCTAGCACGGCGCCCACGATTTTCATCGAAGTGCATCTTATGCAATCGCATCGCATTCAATGCAATTTTTAATTGTACAAGCACCCTAATGGGTGCTTACAATGTTAAATGCACCCCCTTTGTCAACGCCACCCCCACTATCAACGCCAACCCGAAGTGTGGCGAGCGCAGCGAGCCTGCAAGGGGCGGTGGTACGCGTCCTCCGACCTTTTCATACCCCCACTATCCACGTCAGCGTGGAGTGGATTCAGGATAGTGTGGCGAGCGTAGCGAGCCACGTGAGGGGCCACGGATTACTTTACATGTATTCCGCTTGCCACGCTTCGGGCTCGTATTCCGTGTCCGCTCGCCACGCTTCATTCTACAAGCACTCCTGTTAATTTAACGTGAATATCGCATACCACTAAATACGGTATGCGATGGGCGCCGTGCTAGGAAACAAGTACCGAAAGTGCTTAACCCCCGATTTTCACATGATTGCCCAGTTTGTATGCACCTTTACACCTTGAACCCAGTACATTACATAAAATTAAAAAAACAGTGTAAGACAAAGCTAAATGGTAAGCACGATCCAAGATTATAATAATAGTTTAAATGTGCTTTGTTGGAAAACTAGCTTTCAGAACATTCTTTTTTATTAAGAAGCAATGAATGAATTCAAATAGAATTGGGAAATACAGTTAGTGCTTACCCCTAAAGCTGGTAATCTTTGAGTACAGCTCACAGCAATTTTCAACTTCCAGTCAGTTTCTCCATCTAGTTGGTCAGTGCGAATGAAACAGGAGCCTACAAAATGGAAAAATATTGTAAATACATATACCAAATAGTAATTTAATTGGGAAGAAGCTTTTCTATTAACTTCTTTAAATCCATAATAAAAAAAAAACATTTCTGAAGATAATTCTACTGGAAAAAGAGCTGTTATCCATGACAACCAACTAGATTCTTAATTTTGTTTCTACAGTAGTCCAGTTTAGTACAGTGATGGGCAGGAGACTGTCTTCCAAGTTCTCTACTGTGACTACAGCTCGTTTCTTCGTTACTGGAACTATTCTCTGCTTTCTAGTCTACAGTATTTGACACATGATTATCAATTTTATGGAAACATGGGACAATAAATGAAGCTCTATAGGTCCAAAATGGAATAGTAGGGAAATGTATAATATTTGTCTAGGAGCAGTCAACTTATTCATCACATGACCTCTTCTCCTGAAAAACCCATGAAGTGACAGTGCCAACAGCAAACACATCTAAGAACACGTGGATGTGACTTAGCACTACAGGGTATGTTCCTTGGGAAAAAAGCTATCATTCCTGCTTACTGTACCTCAGTAAAGCAAGATAATGAATTTGTAGGTGGAGCCCGTTAAGTACCAGTGTACTGCAAAAGTATGAATATTTTTGGTTCCACTTATTTAGGTCAACAGATCTATTACCCATCTGTCACATTAATGACATTTGGAAACCTCCCTTCAGAACTGTGTTGTGACTCTTACAACATTAAACCAACTTTTCAAAATCTGTTAGAAAATATGATCACCTGGCAGGTTTGCTTCAGTTACGTGGTAAAAATAATAATAGTTAGATGGTTGCCATGGACACCACCACCTCTTAACTCATTTACTTGAAAAATGTTTTTTTATTCTGTTTAATTAAAAGTTAGCCATTTGGTTTATTATTGTATTATGATGCTTCCCTGCTTTTGAGCTATTATACAGATTTTTCAACCTTCCCACTGTACAGTACATCCTGTCTAAACACATTTTAATTGCCAACAGATTTTTCGATGAAGCGGCTTCGCAATTGACAAAACCCTCATCAAATACACCCAATAAACATAGAGGAAAATTAAGTAATCCAATAAATATAATAGCAACAACACTTTAGTTCCTTAAAAACAGACAGAGGAAAAAAAAACATAAATAACCTCAAATAAAACATTCTGGCCTCAATTAGGTTTGTAATAACATATGAAATAATATAACAGCTGAATTTGCATTCATGAACGTAATGTACATGATTACACTTTAGGCCCCAATACACTATGCGATTTGGGCCCGATTTTGCCAGATTCAGGCGGATCGGGACGAGAAATCGGGTGAAATCAACCCAAATTGCAAGTGTATGACATCTGATCAGATTCGATGCATTTTCCCATGCGCATCGGATCGGAGTGGGCTACACATAACAAATTTTATGTGCAGCCAAAAAAATCACATGCGATGCGACCGACGCGATTACCACGATTTCCCATAGGGAACAATGTTAAATGTCCCAATTGACCCGATTTTCCATAGGGAACAATGTTAAATGGCCCACAGAGGCCAAATAGGCACCCTGAAGTGTGAAATGGACCCCCTAATTGTTAACGCCACCCCACAATCAACGCAAACCCGAAGCGTGGCGAGCGCAGCTAGCCCGCGAGGGGCGGCGTTACGCGTCCTACGACCTTTTCATACCCCCACTATCAACGTCGGCGTGGAGTTGAGAATAGAAAGTGTGGCGAGCGCAACGAGCCCCGCGACGGGACGCGGACACCTGTGAAGCCCGCGAGGGGACGCGGATGCCTGTGAAGGTATCCGCGTGCGCTCGCTACGCTTCGGGCTCGGTGGCTCGCTGCGCTCGCCACACTTTCTATTCTCAACTCCACGCTGACGTGGATAGTGGGGGTATGAAAAGGTCGTAGGACGCGTACCGCTGCGCTCGCCACGCTTCGAGTTGACGTTGATCGTGGGGTGGCGTTAACAATTGGGGGGTCCATTTCACACTTCAGGGTGCCTATTTGGCCTCTGTGGGCCATTTAACATTGTTCCCTAATTGTTCCCTATGGAAAATCGGGTCAATTGGGACATTTAACATTGTTCCCTATGGGAAATCGCGGTAATCGCGTTGGTCGCATCGCATGCAATTTTTTGGTCGCATGCAATGCGACCGACGCGATTAACATTTTAACATGTATTTCTATGTAAAATCGCGGGCATCGCATGCCATTATAATGCGAAAAAAACAATATTGAGAATTACATGAGAAAATATAGAAATAAAGGTGCCAAACTTTATTTTATGCCCCGCAAAAGAAAATGCTTAGGAAAAATGTTTGCACTCTTTTAAGTGATAAATTGTTTTTTGTGGGATTCAAGTAGCTCCACTTACCCTAACTTTCCCTACCTGGGCCCAGGGATTACGTTCAGGGTGTGCTGTCCGTTCCCTTTTAGATGCAACTGCAGGGTACTTTCAGCGTGTTGCTATGCAGCAAGGACGTTTATGCTGCCGCTGCTTTGGGTGCAGCGCTGAGGGTCCGACCACAGCGCCCCGTTCTCACTCGCGGCTCCCACTGTCAGTTGCGATGCTGCCCAGTTTGGCATAAAATAAGGTTTGGAACCTTTATTTCTATATTTTCTCATCTAATTCTCAATATTGTTTTTTTCATCTACTATTTTATTCCTTTCAACTTCTTTCTTTCTTTATATTTTTTATTCTATTTTAGTTTTATTTTATTATTATTTTTATATTTAATTTTTATTTCTTTTTATTTCATTTCGTCCTCTTACGCATACTATTTTAAAAAGAGTGCTCCTAAAACTACATTACGATTATAAATTTTTATTACTATAGGAAGCTGCCGAGTACACTTACAGTGCGGTTATAAACACCCTAAAACATATTGAAAATGTAAAGGTGAAATCCAAAAGCACCTTGTCTACTTTTTTTTGCATTTTTAGTTTGTAAGCATAACTTTTTTTTAACTTAAAAAAGAAAAAAAAACAGCTATTTGACACTTTTTAGGAGTGTGCAATACATACTTTTCTTATGCCCATTAAAGTCCCTCTACATGACTCAGCTAACAAGGTTGTCATCTAGTTAATTGTCCATTAACCCCTTGAGTGCCAACGTTGCTGTAAGAGATCCTCAAAATATAAATAAAAGAAATAAAAGAACCCCATAAAAGAACAGTCGCTGTAAGAGAAAGCTGGCCTTTTTAGTGGATATTTTGCCCATGTCTCACAGAAAAGTTGGCACTCAAAGGGTTAAGGTTTCCTCACATTTTTACACACTTCAAGGTAACATTTTGCAGAAAATTTGTATACACCCAACACAAGTACCACAAATTGTAATTTCTAATTTTATCTGTGAATTGTGAGTGTGTTGATTTGTGGGAAGTCTAAAGGTGCATATGATGATGATGGTGAAAATTGCTCATCGCACACAATTTTCCCAGGGGTGAATGGCTTTCCAAAGCAGGATGCTAAGGAAAGCCATGAACCCTGTTGCTCATCTGCTGGTATTACGGCAGCTGGCCCATACACACTGGGCGGCTTTTGAGCTGAAAGGAGCTAATATGACAAAACTGAGCTGTTTTCAACTCAAAATCACCCAGTGTGTATGGGCCGTAAGAGTTTCATGAAATTAACCTTTATTTGCAAAATCGCACCTATTTGGACTCCAATAATGTACACAGAAAAATAAAACCACTGCATAAAAAGGAAGATTACCTGATAGCTCTCCAAAGAGCGTAGTGCTAACAGTATAGCACAGTCTACCAGCTATTACATAATTTGCTATACTTTGAATAATTTTGTAGTACAGTATAATTGAGCTTAGAAATTTCCCCCATCCATTTTAGGATATCTAATGTAATAAGTGATACACAAAAAATACACAAGAAATTGTAGGTGGAGCCTACCAACCCTGTGCCAAATAAATTTGTCAAAATGGGTGTGATAATTTCCGAACAAACATTTTTATCATAATGACCTGTAATTTTACCTTATATAAGAAATATAATCTTTTTTTATGCAACATTTTTTTATTTGAATTTATATAACAAACGCGAGCGATGCTGGCATTTTTTGAGAGATATTTTGCACATCTCTCACAGAGATGTTGGCACTCAAAGGGATACGCATCAGTGTGCTGCAAATGTATGATTCAATTTGGTTCCCAACACACTCCTTTTAAAGCTTCCACTCTGTTATTCTAACTCAATCAGCATGAGAGAGTGATATCCAGCCTTGTCCTTGTCAACACCCTCACTTGTGTTAACTAGAGAATCACTGATATTATGTCTGCTTGTGTGTCAGGGCTGAAATGCAGTGGAAATGTTGTTTTTGGGATTAAGATCATTGCCATGGCAAAGAGGGACTTTGCAACTAATTGTAATTCATTTGATCATACTGCGTGACATTCTGAGTCTACAGTATGCAAATTGCCATCATAAAAACTAAGCCTGCAAACTTTGTGAAAATTTAAATTTGTTTCATTCTCAAAAAGTGTGGCCTTGGCTGTATTATTTATATAATATATATACCCGCACATACATACAAGTTATTTGTTGCGAAACTAAATAAGGAGCATTGAAATATTGCGTTTAATCCAAACGAGAGCTTTTGATTACTGTGCCACTCCAAAAAGTCAACTAAATAATCTCCCAAGCGCATACAATTACAGTGACACAGTTTTGCTCTCAGAGATCTCTTTCCATGAGAAATTGTAACAATTACATGATCCACTTGTACAGCAACGACCTTTATTGAATGAGAACTACAAAGACTTTGAGAAAGTGGCAGCTCTAAGAGGCTGTTAAGCCAAATGAATGCTTACTAGCAGAAGTAAAACAAATATAAAGCCTGTATTAAACGAAGACATCTAACTAATTGCCAATAAGTACGTGGTTGAAAGTTCAGTTCAGATGAGACATCTTATACAGTCTCAACCAGAGCTCCATTATTGGCAGAGGAAAATAACTTTCCATAGTAAAATGATGTGTCATGTTTTTAAATAAGGACTGGGCATGAAGGGCAGGATGAACATGGTTCATGGTAAGGATGAACATTTTAGTCAATGATGTACAACCATTAATACTGTATATGAAAAAAAAAATCCCCAATGCTGTTTTTGTACATTTGATGGTTGCTTGTCATTGTATACCACTATTCAATAATGTGGAAGTAATGGTCTTCCATGGGTTTCTGTGGCATAGATGTGAAGCATTGGGTTTTGATTTGAGTGTTAGTTGCAATTCATCACAAGAATGGATGTCAGAAGTTTATTCCCATTCGATGATGGGCTTCACATATATATCCCTGGCTCATGTCTCTGTCCACTCACAAGTTTCCTTTTCAATAACAGGTATTCCCTAAAAGCAGTATAGACCAAAGAGTGTAACAATCTTCTAGCTTCTGTGGCCAAATGAAACAGCCTCCGAGTTAGGTGACCACGCAGTATGCCTGCACAATGTGGTCGTTTTTTTTAAAGAAGCAATCACCAACAAGGCAAAACCATGCTTTGAAAGTGATTACTCTTTTAAAAAAAAAATGCCAGTGTTCGTCCCACAACCCACCGAGCATGGAGACTATCACATTTTGCCGCTTGATGCTTTTTTGCAACACAATGCAAAGGGAGACTGCTCTGATTTATCTCGTGTACACTTGTATATCTGTGTGTGACAGAGTCTCTGAATCTAGAATCTGTAAACAAAGTGCTGCAGCTGTTTTCAATACAAATTCAGTACTGCTTTTCTGATGGTGACCAGGGGACATGTCTGCCTAACACTAGTACCTGCACTCCAGGAGTTATTTTAGTTGAGAGAATCGATAGTGTAATCTGCTTAGCGCTTGCTAAGCACAAGACAGTTCCCATGAGATGTAACAGTTTTCCCCAGACTGGGCAAACTTAAATATTGGGAGGTATGCGCCCAGGCATTCTGTAAGCTTATAGCATAACTGCAGTGAAGCCACTGTACAATTTGTTTGACCAATCTCGTTCATTTTGGCCCTCCTGAACGATATTGGTCCAAATATCTTTCAGTGTATACACTGAAAGACATTGATGACCAATTTCGCTTGAACCCAGTGTCCTGGATGAAAGATGTTGATGAAAGACTAACAATCTAGCTAGAGTCTATACGCTTTTTTTTTTCTAAAGATAACCACATTGAGCTGCATGCACAGTTGACGAACAACTGCCGGGTACGCACATCAGCATTCATCATTCGTTGCACACGAGTTTGACCAATATCGTTCAGAAGTTCAAAATGACCAAAATTGGTCAAAAAAAATGTGTACAGTATGTACGCACCTTAAGGCAATTGACCAGATTTGCACAACAAATCTTATTAAGAAATAAGCACTTCATTACTAATAAAGTGCTTATTTCTTAAACTTAAAAAAGACTTCTCTATAACACACCCGAGACACTGACTTTACAATGGATTACATAACCTTTTGCACTTTTGGTCATGCAGAGGTTAATGATGTTCAGTGAATTCTCAGGGCTGATGCATAGTTAACAATCAAGTCAACAGTAGTAGCACCAGCACTGCAAGCAGCTAGGACGAAATTTGATATTACCTCATATGCACAGTAAGCAGGCTCAGACTCGTCTGGCAGGGCACCGGGAGATTCCCCGGTGGGCCCCATTGATTTCAAACTCCGCCCACTTTTAAATTGGGGTGGGACCTGAACTTTCATTACTGTCAACGCCACGGGCCTCGGTAGACTTCTTGACGCCGCCGGGTAGTAAATGGCATTCCGCTAGTAGCGGATGACTGACCCGGCGGTGGAGTCTGCCGGCAGCTGGATAGGTGCGCCTTTCAACTACGGACGGCTGTGGGCTGACGTCACGGACGTCCGCAGCTTCAGGACGTGTCACGTCTGGACCTGCCTAGGCTGCAGAGTGTCCACGGCGAGGGAAGTTTTTGCATCCAGGGCCTGAGAGGCGCTACCACCTGCCAAGTTCCTCTGACATCTCTGCTGCCAGTCTGGCCTGTATAACTGTGAGGGGGGTGTACTGAGCAAGGAGAACATGGGGGAGAGTATCTTGGGAGACAGTTGCCAATCGGCACAAGAAAAACCTGCAGATGCAATCATGAATGGAACATCGCAGCAAGGTAAGTTAGACTGCATTGTACTATATTATTGTCCATTCCCAATGGTTCTAAAAGTCTCAGCAGCTAGAAGTTTTAATGCAGTGAATTACAGATGGGTGATTTCAGGGTGATTTATAGTTTGCAGGGGGGCGCCCAACACCCTAGCACCGGCTTTGGCTGCATCACACACTGTGTGAGCTTCCCGCCCGCTCTGCTGGACGCACGTGACCTGCACACCCGCCCGCACTGCCGGAAGCACCCACGGCACCAGCCCACACCTGCACTGGAAGCACCCCCTTGCCAAGTTATTTTTGTGAGTTGCTTATTTATTTTTTTGAGGGTTGCTTGTTTTGGGGCTTATAATATTTTTTAGTAGCTTGTTATGGGCTTGTTTAATTTTGGGCTTGGTGTTTTTTTTATTTTTTGTACTTCAGACAGTCATTTACCACAGAAATGAGGGACAAACACATAGGTGAGAACCAGTATAACATGGTTATACTGCGCTCTCATGGTTATACCGCGCTCTCAGCCAATCATAGAAAAGCCAGTCATTTGCCAAGATATTTCCCTGGTGGGCCCTTCATGCCCCTGTCCGACACTGACAGTAAGTTATTTTATGCTTCCCCCCTTCCCTGCTCTCTTTATCCACAATTAACTTTATCATCAAGTAATACCTTCTTAGCGATATTTTGTAGTTAACAAATCCACCCAATATCTGCAGCTACTGTATGTATAGTGGTGCACAGACTGTTCCATTGCCAATAGCAAGTAGGTACAGTCGGGCAAAAAAGTATTTAGTCAGCCACCAATTGTGCAAGTTCTCCCACTTAAAAAGATGAGAGAGGCCTGTAATTTTCATCATAGGTATACCTCAACTATGAGAGACAAAATGAGGAAAAAAAATCCAGAAAATGACATTGTCTGATTTTTAAAGAATTTATTTGCAAATTATGGTGGAAAATAAGTATTTGGTCAATAACAAAAGTTCATCTCAGTACTTTGTTATATACCCTTTGTTGGCAATGACAGAGGTCAAACGTTTTCTGTAAGTCTTCACAAGGTTTTCACAAACTGTTGCTGGTATTTTGGCCCATTCCTCCATGCAGATCTCCTCTAGAGCAGTGATGTTTTGGGGCTGTCGCTGGGCAACACGGACTTTCAACTCCCTCCAAAGATTTTCTATGGGGTTGAGATCTGGAGACTGGCTCGGCCACTCCAGGACCTTGAAATGCTTCTTACGAAGCCACTCCTTTGTTACCCGGGCAGTGTGTTTGGGATCGTTGTCATGCTGAAAGACCCAGCCACGTTTCATCTTCAATGCCCTTGCTGATGGAAGGAGGTTTTCACTCAAAATCTGACGATACATGGTCCCATTCATTCTTTCCTTTACACGGAGCAGTCGTCCTGTTCCCTTTGCAGAAAAACAGCCCCAAAGCATGATGTTTCCACCCCCATGCTTTACAGTAGGTATGGTGTTCTTTGGATGCAACTCAGCATTCTTTCTCCTCCAAACACGACGAGTAGAGTTGTTACCAAAAAGTTCTATTTTGGTTTCATCTGACCATATGACATTCTCCCAATCCTCTTCTGGATCATCCAAATGCTCTCTAGCAAACTTCAGACGGGCCTGCACATGTACTGCCTTTAGCAGGGGGACACGTCTGGCACTGCAGGATTTGAGTCCCTGGCGGCGTAGTGTGTTACTGATGGTAGCCTTTGTTACTTTGGTCCCAGCTCTCAGCAGGTCATTCACTAGGTCCCCCCGTGTTTTTCTGGGATTTTTGATCACCGTTCTTGTGATCATTTTGACCCCACGGGGTGAGATCTTGCGGGGAGCCCCAGATCGAGGGAGACTATCAGTGGTCTTGTATGCCTTCCATTTCCTAATAATTGCTCCCACAGTTGATTTCTTCACACCAAGCTGCTTACCTATTGCAGATTCAGTCTTCCCAGCCTGGTGCAGGTCTACAATTTTGTTTCTGGTGTCCTTTGACAGCTCTTTGCTCTTGGCCATAGTGGAGTTTGGAGTGTGACTGTTTGAAGTGTTGGACAGGTGTCTTTTATATAGATAAAGAGTTCAAACAGGTGTCATTAATACAGGTAACGAGTGGAGGACAGAGGAGCCTCTTACAGAAGAAGTTACAGGTCTGTGAGAGCAAGAAATCTTGCCTGTTTGTTTTTGACCAAATACTTATTTTCCACCATAATTTGCAAATAAATTCTTTAAAAATCAGACAATGTCATTTTCTGGATTTTTTTTCCTCATTTTGTCTCTCATAGTTGAGGTATACCTATGATGAAAATTACAGGCCTCTCTCATCTTTTTAAGTGGGAGAACTTGCACAATTGGTGGCTGACTAAATACTTTTTTGCCCGACTGTATATGTATGTTTGAGTGGTATGAAATTGGTAATGTTGTCCTTCAGCAAGGAACACAATTAGCATTAAACCTTTTCCAGCGACTCATCAATTTCATCATCTATAATGAAATATTTTAGATTTATAGACAATATTTTACTGTTTTGGTCAGGTTCTGAGGTTGAGGTAGGACTCTGATACACATAATCAGTCTGTTAGCTCGGTCAAATTTACATATCAGAGAGACCAGAAAATGGTCAATTATTTGGACGTGACCCTAAACAAAGGAGCAGATACCATTGTTACCAGTATTTTTAGAAAGCCCACAGACCGCAACCATTTACTTTTAGCTTCCAGCGCACACCTTTTACATAGTAGAGTTGTTACCATTTAGCCAGTTTTTTACTTATTACTAGCAACCCTGTCGAGGCAAATATAGAACTTGATACCATGGTAAAAAAAAATTCAAAAGGGGTTATGACATAAATACTTAATTAAAACTCAAGCGAAAAGCCCAACAGTGTCAAAAGAAGGATTTATTCAGCCCCAAAGAGAATTAAAAGAAAAACAAATTAATGTGGGTGAATACCTACACACATCAATCACAAAAAACAACATGGTGACCTATCATTAAAACAGATAGTGATTTAGGACTAAAAGAAAACATCTCTGATGTCTGCGTACAGGAGAGGAAAAAATATTGGTAAAAACGGAAATCACGAATAAGAACTGGCTAAGAATACAACATTCCTGGGTACAGCAAAGAAAGGGTGCTTTAGGTGTACAAACTGTGTTACATGTGGCTTTCTACAGACAGCTACCTCCTTCTGTCATCCATAAACTCGGAGAAGATATTTAATTATCCATCATGTCACATGTACAACAAAATTTGTCCTATACACCATTTTTTGCCCCTGTTCTCTTCTGTATGTGGGCAAAATTGAGCGCCAATTCAATGAGCGCATGGCACATCACAGCTCGGCGATAAGGGCTGCTATAGCAAAGGGAGCGAGTTTATAGTTTTTCCCCTTGATGTGTATATATGAGTATTCTTTGATGAAGGCATTGTTTTCTTTAAATACATTGGTGTAGAGTTTATATGTTTTCCCATTTATGATGAAGACATAGGAAGAAGGAATGTCCCCTGAAAATAATTAGGCAAAGCCAGATCTAATGTAGAAAAAACTTTTTCTGCAAAAAACTGTAATTTATTCTTTAGTGTTTGATTGTATTTATATGCCACTAGAATCATTGTAAATGGTCGTTTTGAGCGAAATAAGCCCTGCATTGTTTTTTTCTTTAAATGTGTTTCACTTATAGTTTTAGTTCTTTTTATCACGATTAGATTATGCGGTACTTGTGTATTATCACGGCGCCCAGTTTTGTTACGTACGCTAACTTAGCGAAATCGCATCGCATCACATTACGTTATAGTAGCATGCGATGCGATTTTACCCTTCCCGATCCCTGTCATTCCCACCCCCTGTCAGATCTTGTCAGAAATCACTCTGAGGTGATATTCTGTTGTGAGAAGAAGTGTACCTCAGAGCTGCTGGAGTTTTCCTGTGATTTACAGTGATTTGCTTCAAGTTATTAAGATGGCTGCATCAATTAGCTTATTTACGCTTCCTCAGACAGAGGATGATGCTGTCAATTTTTTCAGGACCATCACCTGCTGCCAGTGATAGTTACTTGCACCAATGGACACCCCATGCGCTTGACGGTGTATGTGGCGGTGCCATATAAAAGCACGCCGGCAAAAGGTGAGCTTAAGAGCGGCCCCCTTTTTCCATGGGTGCCGCTTATTTCTGACTCTGATTAGATTTATTTATTCGTGGGAAGAGGAGCTGACATCAATAGAATATTGTCAGCGTGAGCTCCAAAAGTCCAATAACACAGAGGTACTGTACAATGCCTGGATGCGGGAGGCCTGTACCATGGACCTGATTGCACAGCCGCAGTGCCGTATTGGTGGACCGAGCCAGATTGTGGAGGTTGACGAAAGGAATGGGTTTTACCTCAGGAATGGGTTTTTGGAGGCATCTCATGTGAAATTGGACAGTGCTTCATTACTGTTGTGCCCAAATGTGACGCTGCCACTCATATCCGCCATACATGATATCATTGAGCCTGGCACAACCATTTACTCTGATTGCTGGCAGGCATACAGCACAGAAGAATTGGAGCATGCAGGATATCATCACAAATACAACTTTGTAGACCCCTATACTGGTGTGCACACGCAAACCATTGAGCGCTTATGGGGCTCCTGCAAATGGTGGAACAAGCGGCAACGGGGAACAGCACGTCACCATTTGGAGTCCTATTAGCAAGAATTTATATGGCGTAAAAGTTTTGCTGCAGATAAGCAATTTGAGCGCATACTTCATGCGCTGACGCTGCTCCCAAAGGCAGATTGACTCTTCTTTTTTCTTCTTTTATCTTTTTTAAATCATTATTCTCATTATTCTCATTATTAACAGTTTTAATTCATTAATGTTCTTATTATTCATTGACTCCTATCATTGTCAGTTTTTTGCTGATTATTGTCATTATTGCTTTTAATATGCTCTTCATCATTCATTATTTACTCAATTATACCAGTTATTCGTTAACACAGGTCTTCATTACTGTGTCAGATTTATGATATAGCAGGTGTGAATGTGTCCAGAAATCACCCCCATTATCCATGTCATCCTGGTGCGTGGCGAGGAGCGGTGGAACGCGTCCTTTTCATACCCCCACTATCCACGTCGGCATGGAGTTGATTTTTATATAGGATGGCGAGCGAAGCGAGCCACCGAGCCAGAAGCGTGGCGAGCGCAGCGAGCCCCGCGAGGGGTACGCAGATTACTTTAAATGTATCCGCTTGCCACGCTTCGGGCTCGCCACACTAGATAAAATCAACTCCACGCCAACGTGGATAGTGGGGGTATGAAAAAGGTCGAAGGACGCATTCCGCCGCCGCTCGCCACGCTTTGGGGTGGCTCGCCACGCTATATAAAATCAACTCCATGGCGACGTGGATAGTGGTGGTATGAAAAGGTCGGAGGACGCGTTCTGCATCCCACCACGCTTCTGGGTGGCGTGGATACTGGGGGTGACGCAAAACAATGCCATAGGTGCTTACAATTGTAAGCACCCATCACATGTAATACTATGCACAAACCACATCTCACTGCATCACATCTCATCGCATGGGTGCTTGTACAATTAAATATCGCATCGCATCTGGTGCCATGCGATCCCATGCGATATTTCATTGTATAAGCACTCCTGTGCACTTAATATGGACATTGCATCGCACAGCACTATACACGCTACGCAATGCGATTTTCCTACGCAGAATAGCCCACTAAGCTATTTGTTTAGTGAGCGCCGTCATAATACACAAGTACCGATTATGCAAAGTGGGCTCTAATAATTATGAATATATATTTTTATAAGTTGATCACATACTTATCCAATATAATTATTGATGGTTGCTATGTCAACCAACACATGTTGATGATGTTATAGACAAATGTCCCGGGAAGATTTTTGTTGCTGAACTAAATAGGGAACATTGAAATATTGCATTTAATCCAAACTAGAGGTTTTGATACTGTGCCTTTTCAAAAATCAGCAAAATAAATTACCCAAGCGCATACAATTATAGCATAGGACTTAGGTCGCAGTATAAAAACAACAGAGAAATTTGGAAGGGAATAATATTAGCATAGGGCTTTAGTTGTGGGATAAAAATATATATTGGCAAGTAATAAACCATTTTAGACACGTGCAGTCCACATAAAACATAACATTTAAATAGGTATATAAAGTCAAATTACAGACAGACAGCTAATTGTGCCCATAACATCCAGAGTCAAAACTGCATGCCAAACAGTCCAAAAACTCAGAACTCAAAATGCTTTCCATACGTCTTAAAGCATGTTTGCATGTTTGCTATCAGAAGACTGCAGGGAGAGCTATAGAAGTCATACCTTGAGATCCATTTAGAATGCCACTTTGTCTTGTTGTAGTTGATGTTATAGCTTGTCGGAAATAATTTTATTTTACTTTTTTTTTTATTTAAAACTACTGTTTGCATTGATCATTTGAGCATTGCAATAAATTTACCATTTAAAGTCACCTCATACTAATTTTTACACACATTCATGTGCTTTATCATTTTTATGCAACTTGTCAATGGCTCCCTCCATCCATCAATTTCATTTAGAATTATAACATACAGTAGATCAATATGGTTCAAGACCAACGTGGCTCTTGTGAACGGCTGACTGCACAGTATGACATGTATTGGCCTGCTGCATTTCCTCTCCACTTCAGCAGTTAATTTCATCAATAACTTATCTCATAGCTCGCTTCCCTCTCATCCAATAGAGACAAATAGTGCTGTGCCAAGTTAGCTCTCAATAACAGAGAAAATAAAGACTATTAATAAAGTGAAACTCCAAAAAATGGCTAAAACATTTTGCGTACAATTACATATAAAAAGTATCATCACCTGAGTTTCCAGACAATAAAAATTTCTGTGAGGTTTTTTAAGAGGGAATTAAACAGTAATCACAGGACTAGTCAAGTAATGACAAGAAGAGACAAACAAATATAAGTCTTCTTGCATGGAAATCACAGACTTTGCCACTGTAGCCAGTATTTAATTCATACTGCATACAATCAACGTACGTTAACATTACACAATTATAATTCTTCAATAACATACCGTATACATTAAGAATAATCCCGTTTACATTACACTAGCAAAAACTGTTCATTGCCCAAGTATCATTTCATTTATTAATTGCTTGTATCAGAATGCAATGTGGGTATATGCCATTATTCTAACCTGGTTATACATGATGACACTAAACTAGGATTTGCCTAAAAAAACAGATGACCAATTCTTTTTTTTTTTGTGGACATACAAATAAAAGTGTTTGAACCTCAAAACAGCTGCTATCCATCTACACACCATTATTTTGAAGTGGTTTCCTACTGTTTAAATCGTAACTACCATCAGTTACAATGAGTAATATGACAGTCATATTCAGTTAATATAAACAACTCCTACAAATATACATATAGAACAATGGTTCTCAGATTCGGTCCTCAGGACCCGACACAGTTCCCACTTGGAAGTTGCACTGTGCATGGCCAACATTTATTACATTTACAGGTGACCTGACAAACTTGAACTGTATGGGCACTTAAGAACCGAGCTGTAAAACCTGTTATTTAGATAATATATTTATAAATAAATAATAAAAAACTGGTACTTGTGAATTATCCGGGCGCCCGATATTGAAATTGTATTACAGTACATTAAGTATACGATGCGACGCGATTTCCCTTGAAATTTCCTTGAAGACAAAATCGCGTCACATTGTATGGTATTGTATGGTATACAATGCGACGCGACTTTAATCCATTTTGCCCAATTGTAATCCTGCCCAGGCCACTATCAACGCGAACCCGAAGCATGGCGAGCGCAGCGAGCCCGCGAGGGGCGGCGGTACGCGTCCTCCGACCTTTTCATACCCCCACTATCCACGTCGGCGTGGAGTTGAGAATATAAAGTGTGGCGAGCGCAGCGAGCCCGAAGCGTGGCGAGCGCAGCAAGCCCCGCGAGGGTACGCGGACACCTGTGAAGCTCGCAAGGGGACGCGGATAGCTGTGAAGGTATCGGCGTGCGCTCGCAACGCTTCGGGCTCGGTGGCTCGCTGCGCTCGCCACACTTTATATTCTCAACTCCACGCCGACGTGGATAGTGGGGGTATGAAAAGGTCGGAGGACACGTACCGCCGCCGCTCGCCACGCTTCGGGTTGGCGTCATTAGTGGGGTGGCGTTTACAATGGGGGTGGTATTTCACTTTTTTGGGGGTTTGGGGCATTTTTACATTGAAATAAATGCAAAATCGGGTCTCAGGGACCATTTTACATTGATTCCAATGTTAAAATCGGGTCCACTGCTAAAACCGGGTCCTTCTCTCGTTGCGTCGCATCGCATGCCATTTGGTTAACACGCGATGCGACGCGATTTTTCGGACCCGATCAAAACATCGGGCGCCCGGATAATTCACAAGTACCAAAAAACTAAATAGATAAGGGGTAGCCAGCTCCAGACCTCGAGAGCTACCAACAGTTCACATTTTCCTGACCAACTAGCAGATGCACATCACAGGTGTACTCATAGACAGATGTGGGGGGGTTTACCGTTGCCCAATAACCCCCCCCCCCCCCTCCTCTTGGCAAGTGGCTCAAATTACGACAGCAATGGTATTTAATACGGTTACTAGAGCTGTCGCCACATCATGCAGTGTAATGTAGGGTACACACCAGGACGACCCGCTCACGATGCACATCGTGAGCGGGTCGTCAGTGGCTCGTCCGACCCGCTCACGGTGACGCGGGGGGGCACGACCCGCTCACGATGTGCACCGTGAGCGGGTCCGATCCGATGGCGACCCGCACCCGGCTGTATGGTCGTCATTGAGATCCTACCTGCAGATCTCAATAACGACCGACCCGCGGGGCCGCGCATCGGATCGGTATCGGTCCACACCAGGACAGAAAAGGGCCCAATCAGCACACAATCTACATCCAATTGGTCGGAATTGGATCTAGATTGAGGGGATCGGGCCCTAGTCATCCTGGTGTGTACCTAGCATGGAGTGGAAATACAGCACAAGACCAGTGGAAGTTGCTTCTTTCTGAAGCATGCTGTGTTTGAATATGAATATTCAATCAGTGCACTAGACCAGAGAGCAGCCACCAGGAAGAAAAAACAGGAACCTTACCACGAGGTGGGAGAATGTGAGCTTAGAAAGTGAATTACTGTTTGTATTATGTTTCTGTATTTATATATTATGGTAGGTTTAAGCTTTTCCTGGCCACTTTATCATATTTAAATATGTTTGATACAGCCTATATTATAGACCATCTATAGTGTTAAATACTATTACTGTATTTCATGCAGTATCCATTGTATAAAAAGAACAATGTTTATTAATGTCAAGGGTCGTTACTAGATTCTTATACAACTCTCCCGACTCTGGCACTTACTCCAATGTTCCGAAGAGTGGGAGATTGTGGATGTAATTTGGAAACCCCTCTCTAAAAATTCTTTGTTTGCCACAGGGTGTACTCATTACTCACTGACACATTTTAAAAGATCCACTGGTGATTCTGTGAGGAGACCTGGAAAACATGAATTGTCGGTAATTATGGAGGACTGGAGTTGGCTACCACTGATTTAGATGCTTTAGAAAAAAAAAACAGTTTAACTGTAATAATAAATTAAATTCTAAAATACTTTTTGGCAAAACATTATAATATTCTTAAAACAAAAGTAAATACTTAGCGGTATGTAAGAATGAAGATATATAGACAAGGCTACTTGCTATGATATATAGACAAGGCTACTTGCTATGAACTTTTGGAGTTTTTGAGTCAGACACATCTGGCCCACATTGTTGGTCAGCCTGTTTTCTAATTTATGCTAATGCAAGAATCCGCTCAGATATACTGAAATCCTCCACCACTTCCTGTGGAACACACCTGGACAACTGGTTTCATGTCTGCAACAGTCATCATTAGTATCTGGACTTGACTGACCATGCAGAGTGCAAAAGAGCCATATGACACAGGTGGCCCATCTGCATGCATACTTTGATCCGAGTACATACCCATGGAGCTACTATGACAGAACAGATCTGTGTGTATGCAAGGTTGCTGCCAAGTCAACCAGCCAGATACACCGATACTGTGGAAAGACAATCCAAAGGCATTTGCAAACTCCTTTCGTGGGCATGTCTGATTTGGCAGGTGGCAGTCACTGATTTCTTTCTTTGGTACATGCATAGTATGCTATACTACGTTCCCATTGCCACTTGCATCCAACTCAGATTCTTCATCTATATATGAACAATTTTGGCAGGACTTCGAATTAAGGGGGAAAAAATTACAATTTACACTTGGAACAAACCATGTCAAACCGCAAGGGGTGCAACTGCATTTTAGCTACATTTAAGGATGCTAAAGTCTGTTCACATCCACACATCTATAAAAAGCCCTACAACTTAGACCTGGAATAACTTGGAAAGTCAGGACCCCAAAAAATGGGATCTACCTTCCCAACAGACATCCACATAGGGCTGTTTTTCCCATTCCTTGGTGGGCTGGTGCAGGTTAAAATTATATTTAAAGAACTAATAATATTGTTCAATACATCCCCATGATACTTGTAGAGCCATAATTGCAAGCATGCTTGGACATTAAGAGCTCACTTGTACCTGATGTCTGCCTGCAAAAAAATATTTAATCAAATACAAGAGAGACACGACAAAGGATTTAGTGTTTTACTTTAAAAAAAGAATAACATTTCCACCAAACACCCTTGTTCTCCATTGTTATACTCACAAAAAGACATAAAGCAACTGAACTTCATTCCATGTAGGCATCCCAGAATCTTGGCAACAAAAGAAAATCCACACTGTCTATGTGAAGGTTATAGTATAGTGGGTCAACAATGTCCAGGTACACAGTCACTAGGTCGACCCCTAATGGTCAACAGTGACTAGGTTGACACCTGAAAATGGTAGACAAGGTAGGTCGACATTGATAGGTCGACATGATCCACACCCTTTCATAGTTACGTAGTAGGTAAGGCTGAAAAAAGACTTGTGTCCATCTAGTTCAACCTGGTATCAAGCTGGTATAGATATCCATTGCTGATTTGGTAGGTTTTCAAGGTGTGATTTGTGTTTTTTTGGGGAATATTGAAAAGGAATAGAAGGGTGTGTGGGGAGAGTGTTTTCCTTATATAGGTACACATCATGTGTTGTGTTTCCTGTATTTAATTTAATATTTTCTCTTCACATGAGGATCACAATTGCTATTGGGTCCTTAATGTTAATTAACCCTTTGAGTGCCAAGCGAATTTTTCAAAATTGGTGTGAAAATTGCGAAGCAAACATTTTTATTTATCATAATGACCTGTAATGTTTACCTTATATAGGAACTATAATGTTTTATTTTTACACAATATCTTTTATCTGCATTTATACAACAAAGGTGAGCGGCGCTGGCATTTTTAGCCGATAGTTTGCATATCTCGCATAGAGATGTTGACACTCATATTTTGCACATCTCTCACAGAGTTGTTGCCGTTTTTAGCGGTTATTTGTGCATCTCTCAGTAGGTGTTAGAACTCAAAGGGTAAAGGGGCATATGAGACACTGGAAGTCCTGTATAGTGAAGCAGAGAGCTTGGGAGTGATGTAAATTCTATGGGAGCTGCAGACAGGGTATAAACTGTATGCATCTTAAGAATATGCATTGATTGGTGAAGGTGGTGTCAAGTGGGAAATGTGTCAGGTATGTGTCAAACCATTTACAGCATATAGAATTTAACTGTGCTTTAGTAGTATTATAGTAGATAAAAGCCATGTACAACAAAATCTGGGTGAACATGAAACCCAATTGTCCTGTGCATGGACATTTCACAGGACTATAACAACACATCTCACAGGATAGATATGCATTATAGTTACTTCACAAATAAGACATGTTTTTAATTTCAGGAATACAGTTTTTGAAGAGATTATTTATTATTAATATTAATGAACAGTTTATATAGCCTACACATATTCCGCAGCGCTTTACAGAGAATATTCACATCAGTCCCAGCCCCAGTGGAGCTTACAATCTAAACTCCCTAACACATGTACACGCACACACAGACATTCTAGGGTTAATTTGTTGGGAGCCAATTAGCCTACAAGTATATTTTTGGAGTGTGGGAGGAAAATGGAGTACCCAGAGGAAACCCACGCAAGTACAGATGACATGTGAGGCAGTAATGCTAACCATTTGATTACACCATCCGTACTGCCCAAGAGATAAAAATGAAATCACATTAACTTGAATTAAAAGCAATACCTTTGCCAAGTACTGCTTCCATAAATACTGCTTCCATAAGGTACTAAATGTTGCAGCAATTCTCTTTAACGTTATTATTATTTGACATGTTGAGTGTCCTCAATGCAAAAGCGGAAAACCTAATTTAGCAGGGAGGACAAACATTTCTTCTACTTTCTCTTTATCTCGAACAGGCTTGTTTCAAATAAATGTTTTACACAGGCGAACACAAGCTACAACAAATGCCAGTTAAGCCTCTGCAAAACTGAATTATTAAATCTGCCTGCCTATATCCTATTACAGTCTACTTATGAATACTTGATTTTATTTTGTATAATTGACAAGAGTTGTCAGGAAACGATGGTTTTCATGGCAATCAAATTAAGATCAGCTGGTATGAGTGTCACACAGAAGAGTGCGTGTCATGTGTTGATACATTAATAGATAGGCTGTTTAGAAAGAGGGCACATCGAGCTGTCATAAAGAGATGGACGTTACTTTGTAGGGATAGCAGCCTAAAATGAGTAACACTGAAAGAAGACATATAAAACTTTCTATAACAAAGGGAAAACAGACAGTGACTATGTATATCAAGTACCAGCAACTTCCTTTTTAGAATCATTTAAATGAGGCAGCATGAAACTTTTAAGTGGTTGAGTAGATACACAGTAACAAAGGAATTGAATGACGTGTCAAGGAGACAGTTCCTTTTATCTCTAGTAGAAAGCAAAGTTGAGTTTTGATAGTAATGAAGAACTGTAATATATCCCAAACATTTAAGCTATAATGTCATCAGCTGGGACAACAGAGAAACGCATATTGGCATTTATAAGAGATTGATGAAAATTAGTTCTAAAGCATTATTTTCTCTTAATACCACGGACAGAACTATGTGCGCTCAAGAGATATTTGATCTGAATTAAGAAACTGATGAAGCAATTGATTAATTGGAATTTAAGCCATCAGTCACTGGATCCATCAACAGATTCATTTACATTTTAAACAATCAGCTAATGGGCCAATAGGAGCCTGCGTATTAATACACCTTCAATATGATACCACGGAACTCATCACATTTCTCTATTGACAAGCACACAGATGCTTCTAATCCAAGCTTGATCACACTGCATATATTTGAGGATTTCTATATTGATGTTTGTGTTTAAGCAATATGCTGTCCTATTAAATACTTTATGGAATATATCAAAATGCAAAGACAGTACGGTTTAATTAAAGGATATACGTGTTTCAAATACTACTTACTTGTTGAATCAGACTTAAGCGGATATTATCAGACAGCAAACAACTAAATTCGCATTTAAAATGAGGGCATAAGGCACAATTTGCTTAACACATATATATATATATATATATATATATATACTGTATATATATATATATATATATATATATAGGCACACAAGACCTGCCCTCTCACCCTCTATAGTACGGTAGCCGCTGGGGTGCTATATAAATAGTAAAGTACAAACAATACTATATAGATAAATAGTGTTCACGCTAAGCTTCTTTCACAGGGCGCTGCGCCCTGCCCCTTTAAAAACTTCTCAATTCCGCCCTGCCCTTTTAGTCTCGCCCTGCGCCCTGCATAGTAATAGGTCGCATGCTTACTGTTTCTCCCCGCTCGGGCTGCCCTGCGCACGGCATAGTGATACAGGCTGCGGCTTGTCTCACTCCGCTCGCCCCCCCCCCCCCCCGCCCCCCGCGCCCGGCATAATGATACAAGAAGTGCGGCTTGCTGTCTCTCCCCGGCCGTGACACTTCACTCTGGCCACCCTGCGCCCTGCATAATAATATGCGCTGAAGCTTCAAGCTCTTCTGGCCAGCATGCCCCCTCCCCCTGTAGTGCTGACATGCCGCTAACCTCGCGGCAGTCAGCTATTACATGCAGCATGCCTCCTCCACCCTGCCTAGCTGACACGCCGCTCACAACGTTATGTGAGCTGCTGTCAGCACTATTTCAATCAGCATGCCTCCTCCCCCCTGCCTAGCTGACACGTGTCAGCTCTGTCAATTAATGCATGACCACTCCGCCTCCTTGACCTGCCCAGACACCTGAGACACGTGCAACACATGTGTCAAACACTATCAATCTGCATAAGTCCCCCCTCTGCGTAAATGCGTGTCAGTAAGGTTGACATGGGTTTTTCACTGTTTTTTGAGCCGACATGTGCTGACAGTAAGCACATGTCAGCTCAAAAAACAGTGAAAAACCCATGTCAACCTTCCTGCATGTCAACCTTCCCACATTGCAGAAAGGTTGACATGCAGGAAGGTTGACATGGGTTTTTTACTGTTGCTGACAGTCAGCACATGTCGGCTCAAAAAAAAACAGTGCAAAACGCATGTCAACCTTCCTGCATGTCAACCTTCCTGACATGCAGGAATATCATGTACATTATTTGGCCCTTTTAAATTAAAAAATGTGCCTTCCTGGATAAAAAATGTGCCCTCACGATTGAAAAATGTGCCCTCCCTGTGGTCAGCACCCTGCCCTAAAAAATTTCTAGAGTGAACACTAGATAAAGACATACTCCCAAAAAGGAAAAACAGCACTCACCAGACTTCTGTCAATATGTTCATCAGGATCAACATCCAGTTTAATGTAAATAGCCTGCCGACGTTTCGGTCACCAAAGACCTTTATCAAGGCAGCATTCAATGTAGCAGTGGTCACAGCAATAATCCAAGCCTATTCCCTAGGCTCCAGTTCCCTAACCCACACTTGGATTATTGCTGTGACCACTGCTACATTGAATGCTGCCTTGATAAAGGTCTTTGGTGACCGAAATGTTGGCAGGCTATTTACATTAAACTGGATGTTGATCCTGATGAACATATTGACAGAAGTCTGGTGAGTGCTGTTTTTGCTTTTTGGGAGTATGTCTTTATCTAGTGTTCACTCTAGAAATTTTTTAGGGCAGGGTGCTGACCACAGGGAGGGCACATTTTTCAATCGTGAGGGCACATTTTTTATCCAGGAAGGCACATATTGACAGAAGTCTGGTGAGTGCGGTTTTCCCTTTTTGGGAGTATGTGTGTGTGTGAGTATATATATATATATATATATATATATATACATATACATACATACATACATACATACACACACACATACATATACAACATGTGGTCCGGTTTTGCTGAATAATGGCCACTGGTGCCTTCCTAAGTATAATACATACAGAGGGGTACAGGTTGAGTATCCCTTATCCGAAATGCTCGGGACCACGAGCATTCCGGATAAGGGAATTTTCTGGTTTTTGGAATAAAAGTGTGTAAGGCATACTTACCTGTCCCCTGGTGGTGCCCCTGGAGTCCACAGCAGGACTTCAGCAACGTCTCTGGCATCTCCAGCAGTCCCAGGAGTGCTTTGCGCGAGTTCCCAGGCGCGCCGGTGACGTCATCTGCGCGCACTCACGCAAAGCACTCCTGGGACCGCTGGAGATGCCGGAGAGGATGCTGAAGGCCTGCCATGGATGTCGGGGGACTTGGTAAGTATTAAAAAAGGGTTAGGGGGTGGAAAAAAAGAGAAAAATAAATTTTAATTATTTAAAAAAAAACATGTTTTTTGGAATTATTCGGATACGGGATGCACGGATAGGGGATACTCTACCTGTACTTCACTGGGAAGGACTGCAGGCGGCACTCGGTGGGCTTGTAGTGAAACAGATGGTGATGTTTATTTATTCATATCGACGTTTCAAGACATATATGTCTTTTCTTCAGGATAACAAACATGAAAATAAATGCAAAAGTGCTTACCTATATAGTGCAATCTCTAGTAACAGCAAGGTGCAGCAGTGTGGACAGTAGGTGGGTGGCGCCGGGGGATGACGTCATAGTGCCCAGAATCCAATTCTGCTAGGCAATCTGGGAAGAGTAGTCTAAAGTTCTGTTTTCTGCCAGTGAAATATAGCCATTATAAATTTTGTTTTGGGCTGACAGTCATGCGCCCCTTTGCCACTATCACCTTATGAACATAGTTTACATATACTACATACAGGGATGCATACAATACATACGGGAGCAATGTTCCCGTATGTATTGTATGCATCCCTGTATGTAGTATATGTAAACTATGTTCGTAAGGGGATAGTGGCAAAGGCAGAAAACAGAACTTTAGACTACATTTCATATAATTTAAAACACTTTATCCAGTTCTTGTATAAAGTGAGATGTAGACTCCGTTCGGAAAATGATCTTTTTAATCAAAGCAAACCAACACGTTTCGTCAGAACGACTTTATCAGGGGTTTAGCAAAAAGGGACCTTAATATGAGGTCTATACAATGAAGAAATGTCCTACATAAAGTTTGGCATTTTTAAATCAATCAATAACCTCCATAGGGATGGATATATATGTATTATACTTTGAGATCTATCCTTAAGGGGGAGATGGTCCCTTATTAGGATTGACTATACTGGTCAGTTTTTAAAAAGCTAGATGCTAAAAGCCTCTTTTCTTGTCATATATATATATATATATATATATATATATATATATATATATATATATATATATATATATATATATATAATATGATTTTTTTTTATTTTTATGTTCTTTGGGAAAATTCCCTTAAAATAAAAAGTGATGAATTTATTTCTTTGCACTAGGTGGATATGGTTGACGCTAATCCCAATATGGAAATAATGCACTCGAGCCGCTGGTCCTCGATATGAAGGGGGGCTAACCTTCAGTGATAATCTATGAACAGGAGATATGAGGTAACCTGCGCTCAGGGTGTTAACTAATGAAGAATGACAATGCGTGAAAAGTGAAGTGAACACAAATTTATTGAACAAGTGCTGCATAGCACTGCTAGGCATTAGCACTAGCTAGTCGGATTAGCAGCAGACTGAACAACGGGTAGTGTACAACAATATGAGTGGTGTACTGATGGGGCAGACACACATGGGGTGGTGGGCTAGCGGCAGTCAAAGTGGGAGAGAAAAAGTCACAATGCACAGGTCAGTGGTGCGGGGGGCTGGTGTCCTGTCCCGCCCGCAGTGCACTTTATTTATTTCTTTAACTGAATCCATATAATTCAGCCGATCAAAGTTTTTCCAATTAGGCAGTCTAGGCGAAAATATAGCGACCATCAAGGGCGGTAAAGTAATCAGGAAAAAGGGGAGTATTCTCGGTACTTGCTTCCTAGAACGGCGCCCACTAAGCTATTTGCTTAGCGGGCTATTCTGCATAGCGAAATCGCATTGCATCGCATGGGCCATTTTAGGGCCATGCGATGTGCGATGCGATTTTCCTAAGAAATTTATTCACTGCTCTCTCAGCCCCGGGCCATCGCATCATATCGCATCTGCCGCAAAATCACATGCGATTTTATAGGGTGTGTGATGCCATGACATTAGGTATACAATAATATGATTGTGTGTCCCAAAAATAGGCTTAACGCACCCCCCCCCCCCCACGTGGCGAGCGTAGCGAGCCCCGCGAGGGGCAGCGGAACGCGTCCTCAGACTTTTTCATTACCCCACTATCTACGTTGGCGTGGAGTAGATTTTATATAGTGTGGCAAGCGCAGCAAGCCACCGAGCCCAAAGCGTGGCGAGTGCGGAATACATGTAAAGTAATGCGCATGCGATTTTGCGGGACTTGTGATGCAATGCGATGCGATATAGTGGTGTACAATGAGGGAAAAAAATACATGAAAAAATCGCATCGCATGCCGCTATAATGGGATGCGATTTCCCTACGGTGCCGTACATAGAAAATCTGGGCACCGTGCAAGGAAACAAGTACCGTATTCTCTCACCTAAAAAATGAGGAATGAGTCTTAGCTACACACGTAGTGTATGTACTTCAGCCATGGTATACAAAAATACTTAAAAACATAAATAAAGGTATAGACAAATTCCCAGACTTAAGGCAATGAAATTCAAAACATGGGAGATCCCATGCACTAATAAGGCTAGCAGCAACTGACAGCTAAAAAACAGAGACCACTCAGCTACTTGGAGCTCCAGCAGCTCAGCCTCGCTGCAGGACGCACGCAGACCAAGGCCGGCACCTGACACCACGTCTTGTCCGGCAGCAGAGACCTGGAGCTTCATATAGCTACAGCAGGACGAGTGCACGCGGACCTCAGTAAAAGCCGGAGAACCACCCACGCCACATCCCTGCTTGCAAAGCCACGACTGGGGACTAACAGCTGGGGCATACAAAGGCAGCATGAAGAAAGGCTGCTTATCTCAGGTGCAGCCAGCAGTGGGGATCGCAGCAGAGGCCTCTATACACAGGCCCTGAAATGTCCTTCCCTGTCATTGTAGACAGGTCAGCCAGGACACTGACCTCTCTGCTATAATAAGAGGGGAAGGGCCCCTCCTGAGGTATGCCTAAAATGTATGGAAAAGGAAATAAAACCTACAAGGTGGCCCATGTTAAAATTACAATCCCCTTTTTCCCTTCATACTTAACCAAAATCGATAAATGAGGTTCCATTATAAAGATCAGGTTCTCTGCTTCTGACAAATTGTAAATTTAGAATTGGACATTGTATTGTTTGTTTAAAAATTGAGGCTAAAAATTTACTTTTAGATCATTTGCAGGGGCCATCTAGTTATTATTACTACTGCATTGTTTTAACATTATTATGTAAGTAACTTCTGTACAATGTTGGAAAAAAATGCTCTAAAAAAATCCAAAAAATCCCTAAATAACTAGAATGTTACTTTACAACATTACCTCTCTATGAAGGTTAAATACATCTCTTCGAACACCTTTTAAAAGCCATTCAAACATCAATAACAATCTGGGTACTTGTGTATTATCACGGTGCCCAAGTTTCTTACGTACAGCACCATAGGAAAATCGCATCGCATGGGCCATTTTAAGGGATCCGATTTTCCTATGTAATTTATTCACTGCTCTCTTAGCCCAGGGGGATCGCATCGCACCTCCCGCATATATAGGTTGTACGATGCTATTACATTACCTATACAATTATATCATTGTATGACATACAATGAGGTTTTAGGCACCCCCCCACTATCCACGCCACCCCGAAGCATGGCGAGAGCAGCGAGCCCCGCGAGGGGCGGCGGAACGCGTCCTCCGACCTTTTCATACCGCTACTATCCATGTCGGCGTGGAGTTGATTTTATATAGTGTGGCGAGTGCAGCGAGCCACCGAGCAAGAAGCATGGCAAGCGCAGCCAGCCCAAAGCGTGGCAAGCGCAGCGAGCCCCGCGAGGGGACACAGATTACTTTACATATATTCTGCGTGCGCTCGCCATGCTTCGGGTTCGCCACACTATATAAAATCAACTCCACACAGACGTGGATAATAGGGGTATGAAAAGGTCGGAGGACATGTCCCACGGGCGCTCGCCATGTGTCGGGGTGGCGTGGATAGTAGGGGGGGTGCCTAAAACCTCATTGTATGTCATACAATGGCAGCCAATGATATTATTGTATACCTAATGGCATCGTACACCCTACAAAATCGCATGCGATTTTGCGGGAGGTGCGATGCAATGCGATCCCCCCTAAGAGAGCACTGAATAAATTACATAGGAAAATCAGATCGCATTGCATGGCCCTTAAAATGGCCCATGCGATGCGATGCGATTTTCCTACGCAGAATAGCCCACTAATCAAATAGCTTAGTGGGCGCCATGATAATACACAAGTCCCACAATTTGTGAAATCCCCCCCTTCAAATTATTGTGAGATTAATTTGTTAACATACAAATAATCTTCTTTCCAGCTTTCATCTGCAAGTTTCTTCTAGTTGCATAATTAAAATACCCAAAACTTGATATGCAGTGAAAGATAAAATAAACATATATGCACAACACCAAAATCATAAATAAATAAAACAGATGGCAAATGTCAATAAAGAGCCATCAAACTAATAAATAGCAGGAAAATCACCATTAAGAACTAAAGTCCAGAAAAGGCATTTGACCTGGTCACATGGGACCATGTGTACGAGTCGATGCTCAGATTTGTAATACCTGAGAAGTTTATATCCCTTTTGCAACTGTTATATACCAATGCCGCCACACAAATTCTGAGTAACAGATTTCTTTCTCAACCCTTTTAAATTCAATGGGGTACCCGACAGGGTTGCCCATTGTCCCCATTGTTGTTTGCACTAGCCCTAGAACCTTGCTATTGCCTTGCAGTCCTCCTCCTTATATTTGGGTATCTGTGTCGGTAGGGTGGAATCCAAATTGTCCCTGTTTGCAGATGACATTTGCTGTTTGTTTCTGACCCAACCAATTCTATGCTAGAAATAGTCTCATTGATTAATAGATTTGGCTCTTTCGCTATGTACAAGGTCAACTATTCCAAGTCCGAGCTGATGATTCTGTCAGGCAAATCCGACCCGATTCTATCTCAATTCCCCCTTAGTCACTACAGCTTTTAAATATTTAGGAGTTCGTATGCCCTCATCATTGGGCCACCTTTATTTTACTAATTTTAAGCTGGTGATAGCTGCAATATCTACACTCTTATCCTCCTGGGTTAATTGACCACTGTCATTACTGGGTAGGGCAGCTGTTATTAGCTTTTCCAAATGCTCCCTATGGACCTTACCAGACATGACTGAGCAATTATGAATCACATTTTCACCACCTTCTTATGGTCTGGTAAAAAAACAAGAGTGGCTTATTCTAAGCTTCAGTTACCCCGTTCAGAAGGGAAGTTGGGTGTCCCAGATGTCCATGCGTTTAGTCAGCTTTGGATACATAACAGATTGGTTATGGGGCCGTTCTGTTCACACCAATCATATCCTGGAGAAGGAACTATTTTACCTTTTTCCCCCAGTGCATTGCTTCACACACCCAAAAAACTGATTCCATTATTATTATTATTTGAAAGAGTTTTATTTAAGGATACATACAGAGCATGGGTTTTCACTAATAAGAAACTTAAGAGGTTCCCGCTGGTTTCCTGCTTTATAATTAACTGTGGCAACCCGCATTTCACCCCGAGTCTGGATAATTCACAATACAGTTTGGAAGGAGAATAGTTTGTCTTCCACACGCATTGATCTGAAAACTAAAAATGGGTTACCGAAGGCACATTTCTTTATGTTTTTACAAGTTAGACATTTTATCCATTCACTACCAGCCGCTATGATGGATAATAAGAATATGGATCTGATCCCCACACTTTTGTCTATGGTACGCACTGGTATCAACAAATTACGATACTACAACATTTGGGGTCAATTTCACTTTTCAAGATAGAAAGTGGGCTAGGTCCATGTATGCTTGGAAATCTAATATACCCTCTATTTCTAATGTAGATGTTCCTGAAACATTGCCAACTGACTTTGAAATATTTACACTCTACCTCTCTTCAGGAAGTTCATCTAAAAATATTGTATAGGGCTTATGTTGCCCCTGCCCAGAGAGCCCACAATGTGGTACACAGGCTGCCTCATATTTTCATAATTTCTGGCAGTGCAGTAAGGTAGCGACTTATTGGCCGATGATAAAGTACCAGGCACTTTATCACTTTTCCTCCCTTATCCCTGCTTCATACATCTACCCCTGAGTTATGTTGAGGTGGTAGTTGGTGGAGGAGTGGACAGTGCCTGATGGAGTGCTAATTAAAATTAGGGTAAGATATAGGGTAAGCACTTAAGGGCTTTATATGTGAGGGTGATGAATTTAATATGTATTCTGGAGTCAAGATATGAATTCTTTCAAGCAAAACACTCAACACATGACATCTATGATCTAGAATCCCAAACTACCAAAGTATGTTCTTAAAGGAAACAATATACTATGCACTGCACCATAAAAGTATGTTGAATGTAGGAATGATTTCCCATTAACTACACCTGAGGAAAAAAAAAACAATTGCCATTTTCAATTGTTTTATCTCCCAGTAACATTTAATAAGCTATTTGCTCTGCAGGATTATGTAAATTGTATATTTGTTCTCAGCTATTTGACTAATCCTCAAAGACCTTTAACAAAATTATTTAGTCTAATAAAGAAGAAGTTAGCGTGAGGATTTTCTTCCACCTATGCTATGTTTGAGTGGGGTCACAGTATAAAACAATGGTTGCATTACAAAACGGCCAGTATTATACAGCCGCTTAAAATGGGTGTCAAAACATTTCCAGCCTGAGTTAAATCAAATGTTAGAACTGGAATGGGAACTGAGGTTAGGAAACAGATTAAAGTAGTTTGGACAGGTAGTTGGCAGTTGCTCATGCCCTGAAGATAAAAGTTTATCTAGCCGTACGTGCAAAACTTCACTCTAGTCATTTGTCATTCTTTACAGCACAACAGTGCACTTTCAGAGACCACTTTTTTTTTGTAGATAACTTTATAAATTCTAAAACTAAAATAATGTAATGCTTCAAAAGCAGTAGAAAATTACAATCAATATGTTATGTTCCAGAAATATGTTGCTCTATTTTTCTTTTTTCTACCAGTACAGCTACCTAAAATCTGAGATTTGCTACACTCCATATAGACAATAATATGCAAGTAAAATAAAGATTGCAGCATGCTGCCACTTATAAGACAACCATTGTGTAATTGGAAGAAAAATGCTCTCTCATCATATTTGGGATGCGGACAGTAATGAGGATTGATGTCTGCAGAACTTGCAGGTCAATTTGGCTATATAGTCAAACTACCCACATGTTCAGGGGGCCCCGGTGACATCACTGAATGAGATTGTTTACCAATATTGCTTAGTGTGTATGCACAATATCAGGACCCGCTGACAATATTGGGTACTTATGTAATATCTGGGCTCCCGTTTTTCTTATGAGACCATGTCCACTCGCCACGCTTCGGGCACGGTGGCTCGCCACACTATATAAAATCAACTCCATGCGTAGTTGGATAGTAGGGGTATGAAAAAATGGGGTGCATTTAACATGGGAGCCCAGATAATACATAAGTACCCAATATTGTTAATTATATCGTCCGCGGACCCTATCATCTGTGTATGGGGCCTAAAACTGTCATTATAGATCTGTGAGCCCATTATGTATACCAGCTGTATCACTTTACACTGCTGCTGCTGCTCTATGTTTTCAGCATGTTTGCACACTATACTGTGTTCATGTTTATACATAATGTATTGGATGCTTTAATGTTTGCATACATGTTATATTTGTATTGCATAATCCATATGCTTATTGTAGTTTTATTTATTTATTTGTATATTTTTTACAGTTTTACTTAGTTTCTCTATTTTATAATAAATATTGGGATTATTCAAAAGAAGACATGGTTATGCTGTATGCCTGAAATTTGTCAAAGAGACATGGTGAGAAAATACTCAAAAGTTGTAATTAAATAAATTGTACTTTACAGGTCTGCAAGCATTCCATTCAAGAGAAATACTGGAACAAATAAAGTGAATGCACTGATCTGCCAATGTCTTAGCCATAGTTGGCTGTTCTGACATGGATATGATACACTTAACATCTTGACTGGTTTGGCCGCATCATATGTGACCTCATGAAGGAATGCCTTCACTCATATGGTTGTATCTTGATGCAATCCTCTCAACTGGGTAAAGGAGGCAGTGCCAGCCCCGCTGCTCCCTATGAGCCACCGCAGCTACAATTACAGGAATACATGCTTTCTGCAGCACAACCTTGCAGTGCTCAGGCCAGCCTAGGCACCACTCTCTAATGTTCCTGCTAGCCTGTTTTAGCGCAGCGCTGCGCCATGCCCGATTTTGAAATCGGTTTTAGCGTGGCGCTGCGCCCTGCCCCTCTAGCATACTCGCTAAAAGAGCCTGCTGCCTGTCTCTGCCAGTGTGCATGGGAAGCCCAGCACCGTCGTAGATAGAGAAAAGTGTGAATGAGCAAAGATGAGAAAAGTCAAACTAGTCAATGTAAATAGTACTGTAATTAAGCTAGCAACAATTCATATAAACAAAACCTCCTTCCTGTTAAGGAGGGTGCTGATGTACGCCAGCTGTATACCTGGTCTATATAAAATGGTGGCAAAAACTACGGTTGGTAAGGAGATCACCAAAAGGGGACCAGCGATTGCAACAGCTATGACAATTCACTGGGACCAGCAGCTATGGCGATTCCAGTAAAACTTTAATACAATCCTGTAGTTCATATGGTGACATCCCATGTACTACTAGGAAATTTATATCTTGCCTTCTCAAATTTTCAAACATTTACCGTTTCTTTGGTTATCTTAAGACAGGGGCTTGTTATGGAGAAGTGAGAAAACATTCATGTAAAATAAAGTACCCTTACCTAGATTTATTGTGAGAGTGTACACGAGTAGCTTCTGTCTCACTAGGTTTCTTTCAAGTTTCAGGTTGCAGTACTAATATACATTGAGCAGCCTCCTGCACACTCTGCAGTGCTAGAGTGAACCAGTGCAGTTGCAATAGGCAGTGAAGCGCCAACTTGCTTCTGAATACTTTAATATGAATCTAGGAATTGCTAGCACAGAGGACGGACCACTGCAGGCAGTTAGAGTATCAAAGTCAGATGTAGGATTTAGGAACACATGCAAGGCATTCTTTATTCAGACTTCTTATACACTTTACATTTTGTATATATATATATATATATATATATATATATATATATATATATATATATAAAGCAATGTCGCCCGGCACTCCACAGACCATAGCCTGTATTAATTACCCGGTGCCTTCCTCTCTGGACCCGTAGGACCCGGTATGTAAACGATATCGATCAGGCGGCACTCTCGGAGTTTGGTGAAAAACAAGTGAGGTTTATTTCTCCAACATGTTTCGGGCTATTGCCCGTCCTCAGGGAACAACCAAATACACTCTGTGATACAAATATATAGTGCAGTGCAAAACGAAAAAGCAACACTCCCTTCCGGTAAATTCCCGCCATATGTCACTTACCAGCGGCTTCCCCAGCCTGTATCTCCCTTTCCGGAAAGGGAGATACAGGCTGGGGAAGCCGCTGGTAAGTGACATATGGCGGGAATTTACCGGAAGGGAGTGTTGCTTTTTCGTTTTGCACTGCACTATATATTTGTATCACAGAGTGTATTTGGTTGTTCCCTGAGGACGGGCAATAGCCCGAAACATGTTGGAGAAATAAACCTCACTTGTTTTTCACCAAACTCCGAGAGTGCCGCCTGATCGATATCGTTTATATATATATATATATATATATATATATATATATATATAGATATATATATATCTATATATATATATATCTATATATATATATATCTATATATATATATATATATATAGATATATATATATATATATATATATATATATATATGTGCAGATGGTGGGTGTATGAGCGCAGGAGTGTCCAAGTGTCGGAAAGTCCAGTAAATCACCTGCACCTAAGCAGGGAAAGTAATCACACAAAAAGTCTTTGGTAAGACTGCAGCTTCCTTCTCACATACGGTGAATCCCGGGTCCAAGGGATTAGGTGAATCTAGGTAGAACAGGAGAGAAATGGGAAGGAGCGCTTCCTAGTGTATTAAAAGAGTATTTATTGAACATAAAAGGAGATACAGACTCCAGGGTACATAACAGTGATGCTTGTACCTAAAAATACAACACTGTGGACTGGTTACCACACGGCTTGATGATAATCAATCAGGCAAAACAGCTCACTCGTATGGGCGACCTCCGTGTCCTGGGGAACTCCGAAACGACAGGCGCTGGATTGCGCTGGATTGCACTGCAGAAGCGGGGACCAGCGCAATCCAGCGCCTGTCGTTTCGGAGTTCCCCAGGACACGGAGGTCGCCCATACGAGTGAGCTGTTTTGCCTGATTGATTATCATCAAGCCGTGTGGTAACCAGTCCACAGTATTGTATTTTTAGGTACGAGCATCACTGTTATGTACCCTGGAGTCTGTATCTCCTTTTATGTTCAATAAATACTCTTTTAATACACTAGGAAGCGCTCCTTCCCATTTCTTTCATGTTCTACCTATATATATATATATATATATATATATATATATATATATCAAAAGAAAAGTCCAATTAGCGCGCAAGTCCTTGTTCTTTTTATAGCAGGAATGAAACTGGCTTCTTCCACACAGAATATCACAGCACTTCAGGTCATATGAGACCGGCAGCTTCCTCAAATTACCCTTGCGGGCACCTGGATTCTCAGGTAGTGGATTTTCTAAGAGAAGAAAAGAGGAGCGCTCCAAATAGTGCTTTATCTATTTTTATTTTTCAGCACAATAAAATATCCGACAGGTACACTTCAAAATAGCATCACGTACCGCAATGGACGGTTAGGCACAACCGCGGGTGATAAACAGCATAAATCAAAGCTGACAAGCAGCAGAATAGCAGGATGACTGGATACAAGTGCTCTCACCACTCTCTCCAACACGGAGTTCAGACCGACGCCAGGCCACGCCCCTACGCGTTTCGTCACGAGGACTTCGTCAGAGGGCTCGTGACGAAACGCGTAGGGGCGTGGCCTGGCGTCGGTCTGAACTCCGTGTTGGAGAGAGTGGTGAGAGCACTTGTATCCAGTCATCCTGCTATTCTGCTGCTTGTCAGCTTTGATTTATGCTGTTTATCACCCGCGGTTGTGCCTAACCGTCCATTGCGGTACGTGATGCTATTTTGAAGTGTACCTGTCGGATATTTTATTGTGCTGAAAAATAAAAAAAGATAAAGCACTATTTGGAGCGCTCCTCTTTTCTTCTCTTAGAATATATATATATATATATTTCATTAGGGGAAGCTGATGTGCGTTCCAGCTGACGTTTTTCGCGCCATTTGACGCTTTAAAGGGTTAGAGGTTTGTAAACAGTGGCACACGACGCTGACATGCGTTAACAGCTCGTGGTGCAGCGTTCTGGACACTCCATGGTATGTATTGCTACAGCATTTGTTCTTTCTAGGCATGGATTATTGATAGTATATGCTCCTTAAAGGTTAATGGTTAAATATCTTGCTAAGATTTTTTCTTTGCAAGAAGGTGATATTGATAGAACTTTATTGGTCTGGGGATAGTGTGTACTTTAATATATGGTTGATTAATTCCCTCCTGGTACTCATACACATTTTCTTGTTTGTATTTATATTTTTTTGCAATAGGTGTCTTTTATTACTGGATGTATTATCTGATATGGCTGTCTTACACGTCTTGAAAAAAGCCATAATTCGGGTCGAAACGTTGACCATATGTGATGGCAGCGTAAATAAAATGAAATGAAATAAAAGGAATCATTTTTAACTCCAGTCTGGCGAGTGTCCTCCTTCTGTACCCACAATTATATCAAATACTTCCTCCATGGAAGCTTATTTTTGAGTGTGCACCACAGCATTTATGAACTTTAATAGCGAGTGTCGTCCCATTTCCTGGATATATATATATATATATATATAGTCCAGGAATCCGCACACACATCCAGGTCCTAGTAGGCAACAGCGGGGTGCTCCCCAGGGAAGATAAATTCCATAAATATTCCAAAGTCCTGATTATTGAACCAGAGAGGGCACTCACCAGTTTGCAGGTAAAATAGATGCTTTAATTAAGGTCAAAGTTCATGGTCGACGTTTCGACCCCCGAAGGGTCTTTGTCAAGACAAGATATGCTTTACAGTGTGTCTCCCAGGTAAGTCCAAGCATACACTGAGCCTGCCGCCAAGGTGCCACATATATACCATAGCCAATCAGAAAAGGGAAACTCCCACTAGTTAATTAATCATCAGGTGCAATAAGCAACTCTGATAGGTCACAGTCATTAGTCTGCGCCTATAACGTGAATCGGCAACCAACCACCATCTAGCCATGAGATCAAAATTACAAACACTCATCACACATATAATAAACACAAGAGGAATGGACTGAAGATATATACTACCATAATCGCCGGGATCGTGTGGAAAGAAACACGCTGCCGCAGCACCATCAGTATCCAGGGCCGCACGCAATCACACACGGCACCCGGACCCGGAAGCGTGCGTGTCAGCTGCGTTCCACTCGTCCCGGACGGCAGATTGGGTAGTGGAGTCAGCTGGGTTCAGACACGTGATCTCCGATCACCCGGAGTTAGCGCTTGCGGTCCATAAGCCTGCCGCTTGCGTGTCAACAGTGCCAGCAGGTGTGTTATCGTTTCAAAAAAGGGACACACTTATAACGAAAAAACGTACAACATATAACAATTATAAATAGACTGTATTAAGTCAAGGTTCGGATCATATTCAGCTATTATGCTGAGTCGCCACGTCAATGCTGCGCGGTCAATAAGGGCTGCTGAGAGCCGATAGTCATCCAGTCAAGGTACAAATAAAGACATACTTTAAAAATAAAAACAAACAACATATAACATATATATCCAAGAATGAGTGCATCTCTCCCTTGGACCAAATAGATCAACAGCACACATAATAAAAGTTGGCACAGGAGGGGTTGCATCAATTCACGCATGGGGATGAGGGGTCGAACTTGTAATATGGGACAACCTATACCTATTTGGCTAAGCCAGGTAATGATGGGTGCACCGTGGCAGTCTGTACAAATGTCACACAAATAACAGAATATGCATCTTGTATATATATTTTTTTAAATGATCCCACATGGCCTCCTATATGCCATTAAACATTGGCATTAACAGGGTGCCACGTGGGATCAGTCTCCAGAACAGTTGTACACCACCCATATTGACTATTGCAGGAACACATTAAGGGGATTGTTCTCATTCAACCCATTGGGGTCGATGGTGTTGAGTGTATGAATCCATCGTGCTTCCTTCTTTCTGAGGAGTAGTTCTCTATTGCCACCTCTGGGTGGTTTAGGCACATGATCGATTAACATGCATCGGAGAGATGACGTCTGGTGCTTAAACTTGAGGAAGTGGCGGGCGACTGGTTTATCGGAATTGCCGGTTTCGATGGCAGATCTTATAGAGAGTCTGTGATTCGCCATTCGGTCACGGAAATTACGGGTCGTCAGTCCAATGTAGTAGAGTCCACAGGGACACGTGAGCATATAGATCACGTAGTCCATCATACATGTGAGTTTGTGTTTAATTTTAATCTTTTTGCCCGAATGTGGATGGGCAAAGAAAGATCCAGTGAGCATCGCTCTGCATGTGGTGCATGATGTACATTTGAAACACCCAACTTTATTACTTTGTAGCCAAGAATCAGTGGTGGGAGATGGTTGTATAAGAGGGCGCATCAGTAATTGTCGCAGGTTGGGTCCTCTCCTGTATGCATTCATCGGTGGTGGTGTCCGCTCCAATTTAAGGTCTGGATCTGTAGTCAATAGTGGCCAGTATTTCTTGATGACTTTGTTGGCAGTATTGGAGGTGTGATCATATGTGCTCACATAGGTCATCCTTTCCCTCTTTATTTGATGCTGCTCAGATCGATGGCTCTCTGTGTATCGTTTGTATGCCTTATGGATACATCTGTCAACTGTTCTGGTGGTGTACCCTCTCTGGAGGAATCGATCCCTCATTTCATTTATTTGTAGTGTAGCCTGTTCGGAAGAGGAGTTAATCCTAAGCACCCTTAGGAATTGTGACACAGGGAGACTCTCCTTGAGTGTCATGGGATGCTGGCTAGTTGCTCTAAGGAAGGTGTTCCGATCAGTCTCTTTTTTGTAGAGAGTTGTCCCCAGTCTATCACCATCACGGTATAGAGTTACATCAAGGAAGTTGATTCTTGCTTTGTCGATGTTAAACGTAAATTTAACTGGTTCATTCAAGGAGTTAAGACATCCTATCATAGACTCAAACTCTACCTTGGTGCCTGACCATATGATAAATATGTCATCAATATACCTGAAGAATTTTTGTATTTTGTCACCATAGGTGGTATAAATGAATTTGTTCTCAAATGCCGCCATATATATATTGGCGTATGCCGGCGCGATATTGCTGCCCATCGCGGTCCCGTTGCATTGCCCATAGTAATGATTACTATACACAAAATAATTTTTTGTCAAGATAATGTTGATTAGGGACAACAAGAAGTCTATGGGTGGCTGGGTGTGTGAAGACGCCAACAGACTACTACGAATTTCATCCATCCCAGCTGTGTGGGGGATGATAGTATACAAGGACTGAACATCCATGGTTGCCAATCAGGCATCAGGGTGGATAGCTTGTATATCTTTAATTTTAGACAGGAAATCTCCTGTATCCTGTATGTAGCTGGGGATCTTACATACCAATGGTTGTAAATATTGGTCAACATATACCGCAAGCGGCTGGAGAACCGACCCACGTGCCGATATAATCGGTCGACCTGGTGGGCTCTCCAGTCGCTTGTGTATTTTGGGTAGGGTGTAAATAATGGGTGTAATGGGATGGTCCACCGTCAAGAAGTCCGCAGTTTTTTCATCAATCATATTACACGTCTTAGCAGTCTGGACTATTAAGTCTATAGTCTTTTTAATAGTCACTGTAGGGTTACATGCCAACTTTACATATGTATTGGTGTCAGATAGTTGTTTGTTAATTTCTGCATCGTAGTCGGACCAGTCTTGGACTACTACTGCTCCGCCCTTATCGGCAGGGCGTATTACAATCTGCCGATTATTTTTGAGTTCTCTTAGGGCCTCCCTTTGTGGGTTGGTTAGATTGTAGAATTGTGGTCTAGACTCAGTCAGTCGATTCATGTCGGTGTTAAGCATCCGGGAGAATGTTTTTATGCTCTCATTACGGGAGCCCGGATCAAAAGTGCTCTTTTTGACACATTTACTCTGTGCAGTAACCTTGGCTGGGGTTTCTAAAGGGAAATGCTCACGTAGTCTAAGTTTCCTACAGAATTTGTAGTTATCAACTGTCCAATCGAATGTATCATGTGGACATGTGGGGACAAATGACAGTCCAAGTGACAGAACAGAAGACTCAGCTTCTGACAGGGTGTGTGATGATAAGTTGAATATCATATTTGATATTTCCGCGGTCTGCCTACCTTTCTTCCCCCTCCCCCGTCTCGTGTGTTTCCTCTGCCTCTTCCTCTGTGGGCAGGAGGAAGGCCAGGGTCTAAAAAATCACTCCTATTGCTTCGTTGGTCTGAATGTTCACTCTCTGAGGACGATGCAATAGAAGAATAATCAGTATACTTGTGATCTTTCTGCTGTCTATATCTAGGGGGCCGTCGACTACCACGTCGATCAGACGAATCGCCCAGGAGCCAACGATATACTTGATGATGTTTATAATCGTTGTTAACTGTTTCATGTTTTTTACGCTTGAATAAAACCAATTCTTGGTGATAGGATTCTACTTGGTTTTTGAGTTTATCTAGCCAGCCTTCACTTTTGTCTGCTACTAGTTTTTTTAGGGACTGTGTTTTAAAGATGTCAATCTCCGATCTTACTTTTTTAAGCTCAACGCCGACTTCCTCGATAACAAGGAGTATCAAGTCAGCGGAGCACTTATTTAGTACACCACACCACTTGGCACAGAATGTTGGATTGGTGCGGCCTATTGTAGGAACATTTGTTACCCGGAAGCCCCTGGGGATTCGCTTATTTCGGTGGTAGTCGCTCAGAAACTGGCCATGTAATAAGAGATCAGTCTCGCGCTTTTTTAGTTTAAGATATTTATAGAATAGATCAGCCGATGTTTCTGTGGGTAAATCTTTAAATTCTATTTGGTCGAAATAAATCTTATCTGCATCGTCGTTAGTGAGTGAGATCAGGTGGTTTTGGGCTGCTGCAAGTAATTCTTCGTCAATAACATTAATACCAGACTGTGACATGATCAGGGCTTAATCAAACACCAGGTGACAATTTAGAGAGATAGTACAGGGCACAGAGAATGGGCACAGAGAATGGGCACAAGTGGTCAATTCATCAATAAGTTATAGTTAGCCAACAGTACCACTGCTATCTAGTGCTAGTTCAAATAAATGATTAACAACTGTCTGGAGACACAGGAATAAAAACAATCGCTCAGTAAAAAAACTCAGCATAAGCAAGGCTCAACAAGGTGAGAACACATAGAGAAATTCTTTGAGATCTCCAACAAAGTAATTCCAATGGGTGCAGGATAGAAGCACACCACGTAGGTATGATATACTTAAATATAGTCCAGGAATCCGCACACACATCCAGGTCCTAGTAGGCAACAGCGGGGTGCTCCCCAGGGAAGATAAATTCCATAAATATTCCAAAGTCCTGATTATTGAACCAGAGAGGGCACTCACCAGTTTGCAGGTAAAATAGATGCTTTAATTAAGGTCAAAGTTCATGGTCGACGTTTCGACCCCCGAAGGGTCTTTGTCAAGACAAGATATGCTTTACAGTGTGTCTCCCAGGTAAGTCCAAGCATACACTGAGCCTGCCAAGGTGCCACATATATACCATAGCCAATCAGAAAAGGGAAACTCCCACTAGTTAATTAATCATCAGGTGCAATAAGCAACTCTGATAGGTCACAGTCATTAGTCTGCGCCTATAACGTGAATCGGCAACCAACCACCATCTAGCCATGAGATCAAAATTACAAACACTCATCACACATATAATAAACACAAGAGGAATGGACTGAAGATATATACTTCCATAATCGCCGGGATCGTGTGGAAAGAAACACGCTGCCGCAGCACCATCAGTATCCAGGGCCGCACGCAATCACACACGGCACCCGGACCCGGAAGCGTGCGTGTCAGCTGCGTTCCACTCGTCCCGGACGGCAGATTGGGTAGTGAAGTCAGCTGGGTTCAGACACGTGATCTCCGATCACCCGGAGTTAGCGCTTGCGGTCCATAAGCCTGCCGCTTGCGTGTCAACAGTGCCAGCAGGTGTGTTATCGTTTCAAAAAAGGGACACACTTATAACGAAAAAACGTACAACATATAACAATTATAAATAGACTGTATTAAGTCAAGGTTCGGATCATATTCAGCTATTATGCTGAGTCGCCACGTCAATGCTGCGCGGTCAATAAGGGCTGCTGAGAGCCGATAGTCATCCAGTCAAGGTACAAATAAAGACATACTTTAAAAATAATTTAATAAATTTTTTTACTGAGCGATTGTTTTTATTCCTGTGTCTCCAGACAGTTGTTAATCATTTATTTGAACTAGCACTAGATAGCAGTGGTACTGTTGGCTAACTATAACTTATTGATGAATTGACCACTTGTGCCCATTCTCTGTGCCCTGTACTATCTCTCTAAATTGTCACCTGGTGTTTGATTAAGCCCTGATCATGTCACAGTCTGGTATTAATGTTATTGACGAAGAATTACTTGCAGCAGCCCAAAACCACCTGATCTCACTCACTGACGACGATGCAGATAAGATTTATTTCGACCAAATAGAATTTAAAGATTTACCCACAGAAACATCGGCTGATCTATTCTATAAATATCTTAAACTAAAAAAGCGCGAGACTGATCTCTTATTACATGGCCAGTTTCTGAGCGACTACCACCGAAATAAGCGAATCCCCAGGGGCTTCCGGGTAACAAATGTTCCTACAATAGGCCGCACCAATCCAACATTCTGTGCCAAGTGGTGTGGTGTACTAAATAAGTGCTCCGCTGACTTGATACTCCTTGTTATCGAGGAAGTCGGCGTTGAGCTTAAAAAAGTAAGATCGGAGATTGACATCTTTAAAACACAGTCCCTAAAAAAACTAGTAGCAGACAAAAGTGAAGGCTGGCTAGATAAACTCAAAAACCAAGTAGAATCCTATCACCAAGAATTGGTTTTATTCAAGCGTAAAAAACTTGAAACAGTTAACAACGATTATAAACATCATCAAGTATATCGTTGGCTCCTGGGCGATTCGTCTGATCGACGTGGTAGTCGACGGCCCCCTAGATATAGACAGCAGAAAGATCACAAGTATACTGATTATTCTTCTATTGCATCGTCCTCAGAGAGTGAACATTCAGACCAACGAAGCAATAGGAGTGATTTTTTAGACCCTGGGCTTCCTCCTGCCCACAGAGGAAGAGGCAGAGGAAACACACGAGACGGGGGAGGGGGAAGAAAGGTAGGCAGACCGCGGAAATATCAAATATGATATTCAACTTATCATCACACACCCTGTCAGAAGCTGAGTCTTCTGTTCTGTCACTTGGACTGTCATTTGTCCCCACATGTCCACATGATACATTCGATTGGACAGTTGATAACTACAAATTCTGTAGGAAACTTAGACTACGTGAGCATTTCCCTTTAGAAACCCCAGCCAAGGTTACTGCACAGAGTAAATGTGTCAAAAAGAGCACTTTTGATCCGGGCTCCCATAATGAGAGCATAAAAACATTCTCCCGGATGCTTAACACCGACATGAATCGACTGACTGAGTCTAGACCACAATTCTACAATCTAACCAACCCACAAAGGGAGGCCCTAAGAGAACTCAAAAATAATCGGCAGATTGTAATACGCCCTGCCGATAAGGGCGGAGCAGTAGTAGTCCAAGACTGGTCCGACTACGATGCAGAAATTAACAAACAACTATCTGACACCAATACATATGTAAAGTTGGCATGTAACCCTACAGTGACTATTAAAAAGACTATAGACTTAATAGTCCAGACTGCTAAGACGTGTAATATGATTGATGAAAAAACTGCGGACTTCTTGACGGTGGACCATCCCATTACACCCATTATTTACACCCTACCCAAAATACACAAGCGACTGGAGAGCCCACCAGGTCGACCGATTATATCGGCACGTGGGTCGGTTCTCCAGCCGCTTGCGGTATATGTTGACCAATATTTACAACCATTGGTATGTAAGATCCCCAGCTACATACAGGATACAGGAGATTTCCTGTCTAAAATTAAAGATATACAAGCTATCCACCCTGATGCCTGGTTGGCAACCATGGATGTTCAGTCCTTGTATACTATCATCCCCCACACAGCTGGGATGGATGAAATTCGTAGTAGTCTGTTGGCGTCTTCACACACCCAGCCACCCATAGACTTCTTGTTGTCCCTAATCAACATTATCTTGACAAAAAAATATTTTGTGTATAGTAATCATTACTATGGGCAATGCAACGGGACCGCGATGGGCAGCAATATCGCGCCGGCATACGCCAATATATATATGGCGGCATTTGAGAACAAATTCATTTATACCACCTATGGTGACAAAATACAAAAATTCTTCAGGTATATTGATGACATATTTATCATATGGTCAGGCACCAAGGTAGAGTTTGAGTCTATGATAGGATGTCTTAACTCCTTGAATGAACCAGTTAAATTTACGTTTAACATCGACAAAGCAAGAATCAACTTCCTTGATGTAACTCTATACCGTGATGGTGATAGACTGGGGACAACTCTCTACAAAAAAGAGACTGATCGGAACACCTTCCTTAGAGCAACTAGCCAGCATCCCATGACACTCAAGGAGAGTCTCCCTGTGTCACAATTCCTAAGGGTGCTTAGGATTAACTCCTCTTCCGAACAGGCTACACTACAAATAAATGAAATGAGGGATCGATTCCTCCAGAGAGGGTACACCACCAGAACAGTTGACAGATGTATCCATAAGGCATACAAACGATACACAGAGAGCCATCGATCTGAGCAGCATCAAATAAAGAGGGAAAGGATGACCTATGTGAGCACATATGATCACACCTCCAATACTGCCAACAAAGTCATCAAGAAATACTGGCCACTATTGACTACAGATCCAGCACTTAAATTGGAGCGGACACCACCACCGATGAATGCATACAGGAGAGGACCCAACCTGCGACAATTACTGATGCGCCCTCTTATACAACCATCTCCCACCACTGATTCTTGGCTACAAAGTAATAAAGTTGGGTGTTTCAAATGTACATCATGCACCACATGCAGAGCGATGCTCACTGGATCTTTCTTTGCCCATCCACATTCGGGCAAAAAGATTAAAATTAAACACAAACTCACATGTATGATGGACTACGTGATCTATATGCTCACGTGTCCCTGTGGACTCTACTACATTGGACTGACGACCCGTAATTTCCGTGACCGAATGGCGAATCACAGACTCTCTATAAGATCTGCCATCGAAACCGGCAATTCCGATAAACCAGTCGCCCGCCACTTCCTCAAGTTTAAGCACCAGACGTCATCTCTCCGGTGCATGTTAATCGATCATGTGCCTAAACCACCCAGAGGTGGCAATAGAGAACTACTCCTCAGAAAGAAGGAAGCACGATGGATTCATACACTCAACACCATCGACCCCAATGGGTTGAATGAGAACAATCCCCTTAATGTGTTCCTGCAATAGTCAATATGGGTGGTGTACAACTGTTCTGGAGACTGATCCCACGTGGCACCCTGTTAATGCCAATGTTTAATGGCATATAGGAGGCCATGTGGGATCATTTAAAAAAATATATATACAAGATGCATATTCTGTTATTTGTGTGACATTTGTACAGACTGCCACGGTGCACCCATCATTACCTGGCTTAGCCAAATAGGTATAGGTTGTCCCATATTACAAGTTCGACCCCTCATCCCCATGCGTGAATTGATGCAACCCCTCCTGTGCCAACTTTTATTATGTGTGCTGTTGATCTATTTGGTCCAAGGGAGAGATGCACTCATTCTTGGATATATATGTTATATGTTGTTTGTTTTTATTTTTAAAGTATGTCTTTATTTGTACCTTGACTGGATGACTATCGGCTCTCAGCAGCCCTTATTGACCGCGCAGCATTGACGTGGCGACTCAGCATAATAGCTGAATATGATCCGAACCTTGACTTAATACAGTCTATTTATAATTGTTATATGTTGTACGTTTTTTCGTTATAAGTGTGTCCCTTTTTTGAAACGATAACACACCTGCTGGCACTGTTGACACGCAAGCGGCAGGCTTATGGACCGCAAGCGCTAACTCCGGGTGATCGGAGATCACGTGTCTGAACCCAGCTGACTCCACTACCCAATCTGCCGTCCGGGACGAGTGGAACGCAGCTGACACGCACGCTTCCGGGTCCGGGTGCCGTGTGTGATTGCGTGCGGCCCTGGATACTGATGGTGCTGCGGCAGCGTGTTTCTTTCCACACGATCCCGGCGATTATGGTAGTATATATCTTCAGTCCATTCCTCTTGTGTTTATTATATGTGTGATGAGTGTTTGTAATTTTGATCTCATGGCTAGATGGTGGTTGGTTGCCGATTCACGTTATAGGCGCAGACTAATGACTGTGACCTATCAGAGTTGCTTATTGCACCTGATGATTAATTAACTAGTGGGAGTTTCCCTTTTCTGATTGGCTATGGTATATATGTGGCACCTTGGCAGGCTCAGTGTATGCTTGGACTTACCTGGGAGACACACTGTAAAGCATATCTTGTCTTGACAAAGACCCTTCGGGGGTCGAAACGTCGACCATGAACTTTGACCTTAATTAAAGCATCTATTTTACCTGCAAACTGGTGAGTGCCCTCTCTGGTTCAATAATCAGGACTTTGGAATATATATATATATATATATATATATATATATATATATATATATATATATATATATATATATATTTACATAATAGCAAAACATGTTAGGTAAGCTAGTCTTTTCATTAATACTAGCTAATATACTCTTCAGTTGTCTAAGTGTACATGGGCAATGGTTGTATTCAACATCCACAATTCTCCAAATTGTATTCATATTGAAGTTACCATTTCTCACACAAGAACCTCTCCATGGAGCACCAAGCTGCCCCCTTAGGATATGCCAAAGAAGGATATGTTAAATTGTTGTTAAATTTGGCCAAATGTTACGACTTTCCACATAATCCTTACACTCAGAGCTGCTGCTATTGCTCACCAAATTGCAGGAGTAAAATGGGTTTACATAAAAGCTGCAATTGTGTGCATACACAAAGTTAAAAAGAATTGCAATATCTGTGCTGTTCTGCACCATTAGCAAGTGGGGATACGATCACTAGGTCTACAAGCATAAGGTTGACGTGCAGGAAGGTCGACACAAGTGTTAGGTTGACAGTCAAAAGGTCGACATTGGGGTTTTTCACCTTTTTTTTTTTTTTTGTAACCGACATGTGCTGACAGGAGGTATTTCATGCCCTACCATCCACTAGCGCGTGGTGGGAGAATAAAATAGAGAGCCCAAAGCAAAGAGAGCACAGCGAGCCATGTGTTGGGATGCGGCGCTACGTTACAGTGTCCATGTCTACATTTGGGACGAAAACTGTGAAAAACCCGATGTCGACCTAACCCATCACACGTGGCAATTGGCGCAGAAAAGTTAAGCTTGGCTACATCTGTATATGTCACATACAAATATATACCATTTATTTGGCATGATTTATACACAATCACTAGTAGGCTTTAATGACTCCGCTCAACATTGGATATGACTCAATGTTGTTTTTCTAAAATAAGAACTCAAAAACGTTATGTATGCACAAGCAAAGAAGTACCTATCATCATCAGCAGCTAGGATTATACTTTTACAACTTCATAGTTATTTTAATAAATAGATTGTCCCCCCAACCATTAGAGCTACTTACTGCATGCAGTACCTCGCATGGGATATACCGCAAACTCCCATGGCAGCTGCTGGCCAGCTGGATCGCTCATGATACATCTCATGAGCCCTTTTGCATACAATGTATCGTACACGATCCCAGTCCTGACTGTGCGATCCGATGGATCCTTGGTGCAGCAGGTTCGATCTCTGGTCAAATATCTGATTTGACACTTTTCATCTGATTATTTTGGCCCTATCCGTCGAAATTAGATGAAAATAACTCAAATTGGACTAGTGGATAGGCACCTTGACTGTAACCTGAATCTAAAGCATGAACTTTAATGTTCAACCCACATCATTTGTATAAACTGTTCATGTGAGCATCAAATTCACAAATACATACGTTGCAACCATCAACGATAGTAACTTATTTCGTGCTGCTAGTTTTCTTCTGCATGGAATTCTCATTAGGTTTATCAGCCTCACTAATTATGACAACCATATAACTAAAATGGTTGTTAGCCTGTGGATCTAGAATCAAAACAGTATACTCTTTGCAAACTTACATATGAAACCACTATTTTGTAGAAGTAGAATTGCCTTTTGTTTTATTAAAAAGCAGCAAACTTTCTATTAATTATACACAATTGAAGTCAATAATAAAGGAATTAAAAGTAACACATTATTAATTAAAAACTGAACCAGGGTTTAAAATGCTAATTCAAAGACAGGTCACAGACAAAAAAGGTTAAGAACCCACGGTCTAAACATTCCTCAGTGTATACCACTGCTTTCAGCACTTCTGCAGCAGGAACAAAGCTGCACCTGCAGTAACAGGCTTTTTCCAGCTAGTCTACAAGAATCTTTATGAAAACTTCGAACTCGTACATTTTTTGACAGTTTCTGTTGTATTGTGGTTTATTTTTACTTATATTTTTTTTAAAGATACAAATGTGGAATTTTTGATATACCACTCAACCAAAGCATTTAACATACCAGTTTTCTCTGAGGTTCTCAGAAAGACCATGTCAGCTGGGATTCGTTGATTCTGTAAATAAATAAATAAATGTACGCATAAAAAAATAATTCCAATCAAGATATGCTCTAAAGCATTAGCAACCAAAAGGTCACAAACAGGATTGAAATGCAATTAAAATAGGATTTATCTCAGTACTTTATATTCTGCATTTGCAATTTAGAAATCAATATTTTAAAAAATTATACAATAAATAAGTAACAGTTAAGCCTTCCAAATACTTCCCATTGGTGAACATCTAAATGCACTATGAATTTTAAGAAGGACTGTCATTTTTTTATGCTGCTGTATACATTTATCTAAATTGCAATAGTACAATTCAAACTGCAGCATAGCACCAACGTACTGGTCGGGGTACACCATGTATCAATAAGCACACAAAATTTTGTTAGATAAATATCCAGAGTTTTCCATAAAATTAAAAAAGTGTATTATTCAAAGCTATTGTAGGTATTGTTTAATCTGTTTTCTTTGATTATTTTGGGTATAGGTTATTTAAACTTTTTGTTTATGTGGCTTCTAAGGCTTTGACTTGAATTAGGGTTTCAGTATGATTATCGAATGTCCAAAGCAAAACTGGACCAATGCCCATTGTTTGTAGCATCTCGTGCATCATTTCTTGTACTGTCTTTATGCTTCTAATCTAATGTCTTGTCTTTATGCATAGAATGCCTTTTTAGTATGGAAGCAATATACCTTAAACAAAAAACTGGAAATTTTAACTATAATGGACAAATTTTATCATTCTGCAAAATCAAACTTTTTTAAAATAGATGTTCACTTGTTTGTAGAAATATCAGACTAATGAGAAATTACAATACCGTATGTAGAATTACAGTATAGTACAGCAAATTATACCTTCAGTGATCACTATCCTGTTATACAACCCCATACACACTAAAGGATATTGTGAAAGATAGAAAGGGGCTTCTGAACAATATCGTTCACAGTATTATCTGGTGTGTACACTCAATAGCGTTAACGATGCGCGGTGCCACGTGTCATTAACGATGAATGAGGTCTGCTGAACATGCAGGTCAATCTGGCTATGTAGCCAAATGAAGAGGGGTGGAAATGCAGCGCTATGGTATCTAATAAAAATAATGATTAGGAATAAATTGGATGATCTTTACATATTTAATATAATAAAATGAATAACACAATTAATACTAAACCATGGTTTAAGAACAATACAATTGTAAGTCACCCACTTCCACAATTATAGCAACAGTTGAGGGGAGTCCGTTCCTATTATTACCCAGTGCATCCAATAAGATAGTTACCACTCCTGGCTGGGTAGGCTGGTGTTTGTGCCCATAAAGTCCAAGTGGTCGGCCCAGAGTTGGCAAAAATCGCTGGTATCCACTTGAAGGGAATTGTAGGACAGTTGAATGATAAGTCTTTGGTTACCAGATAGGGAATGGTCCCTCAGGAGCGGTAGTTGTTAGATCTGCAGTACCCCGGAGATATGGTGTATAGGGGGAGAGATAGAGATTCTGATGGGCTGGTTCGGACTGCAATCCATTAATAGTTCGTGGAAGAAGGGTGGCAGCAACCTTAATGGATAATTTGGGATAATTTTATATGAAAGCTAATCGCGTGGTTGAAACACCATTCTGCATCCTTACTAGCAGTTTGGCCCAAATGTTACTGAAATGGTTTATGAATGGTTTTAAATCTGAAGTCATAATACAATTAAAATTGTTTTACTACAAATATAGCTTGTTCTTTACCCAAATGTGTTTTTTCCATTCAGGCACATATACTGTATTAATGTAATGAAATGTATTGCAAATGCAATTTAATGGAGTTTAAAAAAGATAAAATAAAATAAAAACAAAACTAGAAAAAAAAAATCAACAGACTGGCTTCCCGACCTATAGAAATATGAGCAGAATAGAAATCTGGCAGTTTACAAGTGCCGTTTTTCACAACGTCTACCGTAATTTACACCCTCAATTCAAAACTGCCGAGGTGCCAAAGTAAGAGGAAATATAACACTTGATATGGCATGTCATATGTAGATAATTGAAGCAAAGAGCCACAGGCAACTAGACAATGCAATCTGCTGGTAAGCAACATGATGACATCATAAGAAAAGTACAATAAAACTCTGCTAGAGAGCAGAAGTGTAACAGATGTTCTTGCTGTGTATTTTTATTTAGCAGAGCCAATTCATAGAGAGTGCAAAAGGCTGACCTAAGGCTGCAAACACACAGTGTGCATTCAGCTATTTACAGATGTTTTATACATCTGTTCTTTTCAGCAAAGCTTTTTTGAATGTAATACTAACTGTGACATAAAAATAATGTTTTCAAAGATAAGCTACTCCCAAAAGCACAAGTACAGTGGCATTATGTTTAATACAAATCCAGAGTTTGTGAAATAGCTTTTTCTGAAAATGTCATGAGGTCCAAGGAAATGGATAGTGGCATGTATTTTTTAACCCTTTGTGTGCCAAGTGAATTTGTCAAAATAGATGTGAAATTTGCCAAGCAAACATTTATAATTATCATAATGACCTGTAATATTTACCTTATATAGGAAATATAATAATTTTTTTACACTTTTTTATTAGAATTTATATAACAAAAGTGTGTGAATTTTAGCAGATATTGGCACTCAAAGGGTTAATATAGGGTGAGGGGAAGATTTTGTAGACATTTTAATATTAGATCAAAGTTCAACATACACCAGTGGAAAGGTAAACTACATTCCTTAAAATGTTTAGCAGGGCCCTCATACCTTTGACCATGGGTCCTCAAACTGCGGCCTTCCAGATGTGGTGAAACTACAAATCCCAGCATGCCTTGCCACAGTTTTCCTATAAGGGAGTGTTAAAACTGTGGCAAGGCATGCTGGGAATTGTAGTTTCACAACATCTGGAGGGCCGCAGTTTGAGGACCCATGCCTTTGACTGTCTGTAAATACCCAGTTTGTTGTATCTCTGTCTACTATTGTAAAGCGCAACGGAATATGCTGCACTATATAAGAAATGGTTAATAAATAAAATAAAATTTGAAAATCAAAACCCTTTTGTTCATTTACTGGATAGCTTTGGGTTGCCCGATTTTCTCAGTTACTAAATACATTATATATACAGTTCCTGCCTTCTGTATTACTATATTCCCTGTCTTTGAGTGTAAAATACATATACCTAAAAATCAGAAAGTTTTCCTCTAATTTTTTGACTGTAATCATATTTACTATTTAAAGAAATCTGTAATTGTTCCTATAACTTTATTTTATTGTTTATTTACAGTATTATTTGCATTGCAACTGCTCAAAAAGTATTAGTTATATACATATTTATTATGCAACATACAGTATTTTTCCAGGAAGAAAATTAGAATATGATTATAGTAAATATTAAAAGGAAAAGCTTTTTAATAGGATCACAGACCGATTGTGAAGAGTCGCAGGAATTCTGGAAGGTAACATCCAAGTATTGCCTAAAGCTGTGTACACACGGTGCAATGTCGCTGAGCGACCATATTGACAGTGATTTGATTGTGCTGCATCGATAAATCGACAGGTGCATGCTCCCGTGTTCAGCCCCCTATTGGGCGCTGGTGTGTGATCAGCTGTTTCCATCTGCGGCTTTCCTGGCAGAGTCTCCTGTTCATCAGCGACCATCTCTGGTCGCTGATGAAAACTGGACACTGAGCTATATATTGCTAAGCAATATATTGCACCGTGTGTACACAGCTTAACAATCATGAAAAAGAAAATGCAAAAATTACAACTAAAGGAACTACACAAATCCATTTACACTTGTCAAGAGCTTATGATCTATAACAAAATTATGCTCTTCACTTCTGAGTATCGCAGCTTGAAGTGGAACCATGTACAGTTATGCAAAGTGAAGCACATATCCTTGTACTGGGTAATACTACCAACAAAACTGTTCATACAGATATAGCATAGAACAGCTTATTCAAGTAAGCCTTTCTAATTTTGAAAATAAATATCAAATTTGTGCCATCTACTACAAGTAAACCATATACTATTACCATTTTCCTTACTAGTAATTAGAATGTTAGATTGGTTTGAAAAATAACAAGGTGCTTAAAGCTGAGGCTTTCCTTAGTGACATGAAAATTGAACACTTCACACAAAATGTTTGTTTGCTTTAGTTGTAAACATATGGATCGTCCTTTCTAATGACTCATTAATTTCACAGTTAGATCGCTGTTGATGCATCTTCCAGTCAAGTGCTAAGCTCATTTGCAGTGTAATAATCAAAAAGACAACCCATTTATATTGCAAATGTGTGTGTATGTATATGTGTATGTGTATATACACCAACGCATAGATCGACACACAAATTAGCAACTTTATATGGGGAGTTTTAAAAGCCCCACTGCAGTTAGAGCTGTGATCTAGCGCAGTTAATGCAGATCTAGTTCTACTCTGCAGCTGTGGGAGGCTGGAGTAGGGCAAACCCAAAGGAAAGGCATTATTGGGGTGTATTCAGTGTTGGTCATTAGGTCTGTTTTGGTGGAAACAGCATATTTTACATCTCAAAAAAATTAAAATAAAGTCTATTTGATTTAGCCTATTCGAGGTCATTTTTCTCATCAGTCTAAAGCATTCCGCCTGTCAACTCATTATGTTTGCCTTGCCTCTTTTTATTGTCTAAACTCTGCAACGTGAATCTGATTTAGCCTATTCAGTTTCAAACTGTCTAAATGGATTTGACAGTCTTTAAGGTGCCCATACACTAATCCGATTTGGGCCGATTGCGACGAATCGAGCTGTGAAATCTATCCCATGCACCTCAGACCTGAGCCGGTTCCATGGGGTGCACGCATGTCGGAGACACTAGCGCACCCCATTTGCAGCAATGCTTGCGTGTCTAAGTCCGCCGGCCCACCCTCCAACAGCAGCTGTAATCGTCTTCAGGCATAAAAACATAACATACAAATACTATTTATTTTACTTTACTATTACTATTTATTTTACTTATTTTACTTCATTGAGTGCTGCCTCCGCTGTGTGCGATTAGCAGATATTTGGGTCCTCTCCGAAGGAGGTTCTGTGTCCGGCACTGATCTTTGTGGTTCGTTCAGGAGTGCACAGCCACCAAGTATACCTTTAAATGGCTGGACGCTGATTGGCTGAGAGAATTCTCTCAGCCAGTGTCCTCGCATCTGATTGGCTGAGAGAATTCTCTCAGCCAATCAATGTCCGGCCAGTCATTTCAAAATATTCAGAAGCCGCATCCCGCCGCCCAGCAAAATGCTGCTACAACCTCCCAGCCGCTGCTCGGATGGACCCCGCTGCCCGCCACTATGAGCTGCCCGCCCCCCTCCACCACCACCAGCTGGCTGGACCACGCTGCCCACCCCCGACACACGGGGAAGGAGGTCCCAGGTCGGGTGGTCAAATGGCCAGCAGGTTCAACCACCGGCTCAACGGATCGGGACAAGAAATCCACCCAAATCAGATGTGCTTGACACCCAATCCGACCGATGCGCAGTCATGTGCGGATCGAGTCGGACCCTACAAATCTGTCAGATCAGACCCTTCAGTGGCACATCATGGGTGCTATTTAGCACCCACGAAGTGTTGGGTCCAATCAGTAGGTGTGTGCCAGCAGTGAAGAACTGCTTGTACACACCTATGTGAAGGGGCGGGAAGCGTGGGGTTCAGCTGCACTGAGTGCCTGGGGGGTGTGGGTGCACCCTTCACATAGGTGTGTACAAGCAGTGCTTCACCGCAAATAATTCCCAGACCCCATGTGTTATCACAGATCCAGTAGCTGCTTATGCAGGGATTATGCCTCACGTGGTAAAGGATGCCAGTATTGAGGCTAGTAGGATAGCCCCCAGCTTACCTATAAGCAGAGGAAAAGCTAATAGGATACCTCTCATAATGTAACAAAAAGTTATTAGCACTCGGTGAATGAGTTTTCCAAGGTGCACATAAATATATGGCAAGGTCACACCATACACTATAAAAAGGAAAACACAGAAATATCAGTTTATTTAAATAACATACAATTTGTATTACCTTTTCTACTATGATTAGGTCTCCCACTTGAATATCTGAACTTTTTACTTGCACTTTACCTACAAAGAGAAGCAAAGTCAGATTCCTTAGAAAATATTTGAACATACAGTATATATATATATATATGGGGGGTAGGAAAAAAGCACTAGAATCAAACTGCAGACAATTGTATAGCACATATTACTACGTATTTCTCTATGACAATAAAAATTCTGTAGATATTGAACATCACACTGGATTACATTTTGTTCTAATTTATAAAGATTTTTCAGCTTGAAAGACAAAAACTAAAAACCGACAACGTAAACCCGGAAAACACAGGATATCTATTGTTTAAAACAAATAAAATAAAAGCATATAAAATTACATTTTGCAAACATAATTTGAAATATTTAATAAAAGATTATTGTTTTACCCCTATTAAAAATAAATGTACATCTTGCTAAACAATGGAAAGATCCCATTGGAGAAACCAATAATAAATAAAGCACTATTGTGCTCAAGACGTGGTACATGTGTTCACATGTTTTGTTTTTTTTTCATTTAAACTAACTTAAGCTCACAGCGATTGACTTCAGTTCATTTGCCGGCAATAACTGAAGTGTTTCATATTCCTCTACTACGGCCTTGGCATTTTTAGAAAATATTTTGCACATCTCTCAAAGCAATGTTGGCACTGAAAGGGTTAATAAATCCCGTAATAATAGCTAAATGATGATTACTTTTTCTAGAGTTTTAACCCAATCTGGAGGTTAAGTTGTGCAGTTAAACTAGTATAAAACTGTAGATATAATGAATTCAGAACAGCAATTATTGGATAGGAATGGTGTAGCAAAACAAACTAATTAGTCAATGCAAAGATTTTAGTCAACTGATTTTTCATCAAAACATTTCAGAAGCAAAACATCATTCACCAGCTGTGTAATTACCAATAATAAAAAGTTCAAAGCTGTCAGTGTTAGCTGCACATCCAGACTTTATGGTGTACCAAGACGTAGGCCTTTTGCCTAAAGCTGTATACAGAATTCAAGCATTGATATAAGAGGCAATAGTAATTTATAACAGTCACTAAACTAAAGAATTGCAGTTTGCAACAGTGTGATTTTGGGGGGGGGGGGGGGGGGGGGGAACGATTAAATATTTTCTAGATACATTTGCACTCTTACCACTAAAACAAGTTTCTATATATATATTTATTTATGCCAATGTATGAATACTGACCAAGACAATACGTGCAGAATATGTAAAAGAGTAGCAGGAACAAAGACAACCGTCTCCATCTTTACCTTTCGGTCAGCTGCATTACACGTAGTACATATCTTCCTAGTAGCCAAACAGATTTATATCTTTCTATCCATGTAGTTCACTGGGGATTAAAGCAGCCACTTTTGGATAAATACACTTCTGCTAACTTTCTACATAGAGATGTTTTTAATAATTGAGTTTTGTGAGCAGATTAATGTCTAATGGGCATACACGAGGTTTGATGCGGCAGCCGTCGATACCGATTGAATATCATCGGCCACTGGGTGCCAGCATTAAAGAGGAGGAAGGTCCGGACGGTGCATGGGGGGGGGGGGGGGAGGAGGGATGCTGCATAGAGTAGCATTACTCTGCCTTCGATATTCTAGATCGAAGCGTAAGACTTGAAAGACAAGTCTATTCCTGTTTTCGATCCCGGTACTACGCATCGGGATCAAATCTGGACGGAAGGCAGTTAACACTGTTCGATTTTCTAGAAGCAAAATCTAAGTGAAAACTTGTCCAAATCAAGCAGTGTGTGTATGCCCCATTAGTGAATCAGCTAAGAAACAGATAACAGCTTGAAAATCCCTTTCTAATGTGGGGTGCTGGTTATACAATGTATATCTACCATTACCAGTGCCTTTGTACTGACATATGAGAAGCATAATGCACTAAATTTGAGCAAGAGGCCTGCAGTTTGATATGTAATAGCATGCAGACTCACAATGAAGCATAGCCAGTGTATTAAGGACAGTACAGTGTATATACAATTCATTGCTTATATCATGTGAGTCAGTTGGTAAGCAACCACTAACTAGGGATGTGTGTCCTGTGCTTGTTATAGAAGGGGGAGGCAATCACATTTCCCTTTTTTTGTTTTACTAAAGCTGCAGTGGAAAACAGGATTGGAACAAATAGCATACAATATTATCAGTCTCATATAATTGAACAATAGTTTTGTGTGTGTGTGTGTGTGTGTTCCACTATAACTCTCAAATGCTTTAACTATTTATCTTCAAACTTTGCACACTACCTTATCATCTTAAGGGACAATCTAATTTTGAAGATGGGTTTAATTGGACGAGCCCTTAAGGGTGCTGCCATAAGGGCCCATGCTATTTCTGTTTTCATGCATTGTGATACTGTATGTCATTGGAAAGCTTATTACTTTCTGAATATAACACAATAAACAAACTCCCTTAAGTGGACCCTTAAAGGCCTATAAGGGTCCATTAAATGAAAAACATTTTCACTTTACAAAACTTTTGACAAACTGAAATGAATAAGTCGACTCATTGGCAAAGTGGTCTGTGAATCGAACACTGTAGATATCGTTGTGAATTCCATGTGAGATCAATCCCCAGTCAGTTATTTTTTCGCTTCAATGTTTGCTTATTCATTGAGCGTTTTCGGGATCTTCTATACCTGCTGCAGCAGCTCCTGGGATGCTGAGATTGGCAAGGGTAAGTGGATAGTTGGTGACTTGCTGTGCCTGCTGCAGTAGCTTTTGCCCGGCTTTGGTTGGGAAGGGTAGGTCGAACAAGATATGCATAAGCATAAACTTTCGCCCGTGCGTCAGACGAGCCTTAAGACTAGTATATTATAATTGTGAATGGGTGGCCCATATAGCCACATGTGTATGGGTAGCAGCCTCCTCCCACCGTCAGTGAGAGACAGTGTGATGGGTTGAGTAATGGCGATGCTAGGAACCAGTTGAAATATGTTGTAGCTAGGGTGAGTGTAGAGGTTAAGGGGAGAGATCCCTTGAAAATGAATTACCTGGGTCCAATATTTCAGTTCATTAGCCTCATAATTTATTCAAATTGAATTCTGTGTAAAGCATTGTGTCATATGGTGGAGCTATATAAATGAATGGGAAAAAAATCATCACTCATACAAATTGCTGAGGCAACCATGTAGTAAGCTGAAACACTGGCCATAAGAATGCCTGCCATTCCATAGAAACAAGGGAAATCACCTCACTTCACCTTGTTAACCAAACACGAGTTATAGTTTATTGCACTTTTCCAAAATTCTTGCTTATGAATCAACAAAACTGCGATTAATTTGCTTCTCAGCCACCACATCTGAACCAATAATAACTTATTTTGTCTCTTGATGCAACTGTCTGAACAACTTAAAAAGCCCTTATATCTATATTAAGGATAACATTACCACTTCATATACTCTTCTGACAGATGCTGTACTAAGCCTAACAAATGTCTACAAATAAAAATTGATATAGAAGTGTAAGAGGAAATTTAGTGCTTAGTGACATGAAATGAATTAATGTAGCAGGATCAGTGCTGCCAACAGCTTACCGGCTATGTGAGATGCTTTTCTCATACAAGTACAGGTATAACTCTGATAAATGTGGCGATATTTGTTTAAACAGATTAGGTAATAGGCTTGTCACTCATTCTACTACCTAAAAAAAAAGTTTATTATCTTTTTAGCATTTTGCATCACACATCATAGGTAGAGGCAATACAGTCTTTTGCTAACAGCAGTTTTTGCATCTCGGTATAAGTTGTCAAGATATGATCTGCAAGCCTAATGGAGCCTACAAACATAGCGATTTAAGGGCATTTTCTAAGTGATCTCACTAGTTTAGAAAATGCCCCTACATCGCTCTGTGTGTAGGGGCCACAGCGATGCGCAGCTGTGTGCTGAACGATCTTGATAAGCATTCTGAAGGAACTAGCATCACTCAGAACGCTCAGCAAATGTCTACATTTGTAGGCCTCTTAAACAATGTTCACGCATTAAATTGCTGGCGGTCCGCCCGGAATGTGTCCCCATGCCAACCGGCAGCCAAGACCCCCTGTCATCTGGCAGCTCTTACATTGGAGAGGGTGTCGGGCGAACAACAGGGATCATGCACATTACTGGAGCTGCCGGGTGATCCACTGGGCACATAGACGCTGTAACTGCAATAATGTGTGCGTCTCCTGTTGTTCGCCTGGCAACCTCTCCAACGTTAACGTGTTTCTGGCAGATAGGGAAAATGGATGTGACAATGGCTTCAGTCACATGATCTCTAGTGCTTCTTTATGCATCTGAAAAAGAGTACACTGTGACATCGATAAAGGGCAGAGATACCTCCTATTACAAAAAAGAGATGCGCTGTCTGGGTGGGAACAGACGCTTGAGAATATTAAAGAGGGTGGTCATTCAGCATCTACTCACTGCTCTTTGTATTGTCACAGGCACGACATTTGTAGGGGCAGTCAGTATTTGTAAAAAGCTGTTAAAAAACAACCACCCAGTGTGGGCCAGTATTTGGAAGGCTAAATTAAAAGTAATTGTGCTATCCATTGTGGGCCAGTTCTTAGCAGCTGATTAAAAAAAATACATCTGTGATTAAAATATAAAAATCTCAAGTTTAAACCCTTGAGTGGTAGGTTTTGCTGGGGCAGGACAAACCTACCAGGGCAGGTTTGTCCTGCCCCAGCAAAACCCACCACAGTTGAAAGCCCCCCTCCCTCACCTCTGCTCCGGCGTTAGTACGCCGGAGCTTCCCTGCCGCTGCTGTCCCCACTGCCTTAGCCGCCAGCCTGTCACATTCAACAGTGACATCAGCGGCAGGCTGGGGGATGTTAGCGGCAGCTCGGGAGGACTCGGGTGCCTGAGCGCTCCCGAGTCCCCCGATCCGCCCGCCAAAGTCATTGCTACTAAAAGTATGGCGGCAGGCGGCTGGGGAAGCGGGGTTAGAAGAGCCGGAGCACAGGTGAGGGGAGGGGAGGGTTGGGGAAAATGACTGGGGGAGCTCTAGAGGTGCTGCACCAGTGGTGCACACCTGGACACCCCTGGCGTGCACCTATTTCAGATTTGTGGTATGCCCGGAAATTTTCCAGGACAGCCCGCTGCGGCAGCGCAGCTGAGCCCGGAAAATTTCCGGCCATACCACTCAAGGGGTTAAATCAATATGGTCATAATTGAACCATTTTATTGTTGCGAAGACCCCCACTTTTCTGGGGAGAACACTGCTTAAAAGTTACTTAAGGTATAAGAAAAATGTAACTTCAGCACAGCTATGTACCAAAGTCATTTAAAATGATATAGTTAAATTAAGGTGCCTTTAAAATGACTATAATATGAATTTTATAGACCAGAGTGTCATTATCTCACTCAGCAAGAACTGTTGAGACATATACCACAATGCTTTCAAATAGTTTTTGATTATTAGCAGTACCTTAGTGATAGAAATATGAATTTAAAATGTGTAAATAAAATAGTATGTCTTGCTTTGTTGTTGTTTTTTCAATTGTAGTAAAGAAATAGCTTCTTAAAATTATATTACAGAATTGACTAATGTTTTTCATAACACAGTCCTTTTATGTTGTTAGATCAAATTACCCTACAATGTCTAAATAGGAACTTGCAAATTGTCTTCATTTCTTAGCAGTTTGATTACAATGAACTATTCCAAGCAGTGAAGCTAATCTGAACACTTAAAACAAAAAATGAATACAGCTGAATCTTTATGTGAAGATGTATATGGTTTAGGCACACAAAACACACACCTACCTACCTACCTATCCATCCATCATAGCAACACAAAAATTGCAATCTAAGGACTTTCAGACAGATATTCAGGTAAAAAAAAAAAAAGAAACTCCTCTGATCAATGTTTCAGTTTAGAACCTTTGAAACGTTGATCAGGAGTGTCCTCTGTTTTGGGGGTTTTTTTTGTCTGAAAGTCCTTAGATTGCCTAAGATTAGATTAGACTGTGTTGCTACTATTGTGAATACTGAGGTATCGGAGAGGGCACCAACACCATTCCATTTTCAATGTTTGGAGTGCCGAATTGAATGCTGGGTTCAAACTGATATATTGCTAGCTGGTCGGTGGGTGTATGAAAATTATGTCTGTAAGCAAAGTCATTCACAGATACAGTTGTGCTCATAAATTTAAATACCCTAACAGAATATGTGATTTTCTGGCCATTTGTCAGAGAATATGAATGATAACTCACAAACATTTCTTTCACTCATGGTTAGTGGTTAAGTGAAGCCATTTATTGTGAAACAACTGTGTTTACTCTTTTTTCAATAATTTTTTTTGGTACTTATGTACTATCTGAGCTCCCATGTTAAATGCACCCCATTTTTTCATACCCCTACTATCCAACTACGCATGGAGTTGATTTTATATAGTGTGGCGAGCGCAGCGAGCCACCGTGCCTGAAGCGTGGCGAGCCCCGCGAGGGGACGCGGTCTCATAAGAAAAACGGGAGCCCAGATATTACATAAGTACCTTTTTTTTTTATTGAAACACCATACAATACAGTCTTGTACATTTGTTAACAGACAATTGAAATAACGTGGTCAATGTGTACAGTTTCAAATACAAGCCATTTTAGACAATATAATGCTTAAGAAAAAGAGGAGTACTTTTATATCATGACATTGCACCATTAATCAAGGTCTCAGGCATATATATGTTCACAGTTGCCTGAGAGTTCACGAAGAATATGCCATTGGGTTTGTTTCATTAAATTATGTATTTTGTTGCCTTAAAGATAAGGGTAACGTGGATATATAACTTTTCCATACCACAAAAAAACTTGTCTGAGCCTCTCTCTCTCTCCAGAAGACACTCCACTCAATCCATAGTAAAAACATGGAGCAGTTTGTCTCGAAAGAGTTGTAACATTGGGGGTGCCACGTCGATCCATGTCTGCAATATGGCATTCCTCGCAACAGCACTGATAATTAAAGTGTTTATTTTTTTAAATCATAATGACAACAGAAACTACCCAAATTACCCTGATCAAAAGTTTACATACCCTGGAGATTTTGGCCTGATAACATGCACACAAGTTGACACAAACGGGTTTCAATGGCTACTAAAGGTAACCATCTTCACCTGTGATCTGAATGCTTGTAATCAGTGTGTGTGTATAAAAGGTCAGTAAGTTTCTGGACTCCTGAAAGACCCTTGCATCTTTCCTTCATTGCTGCACTGACGTGTCTGGATTCTGAGTCATGGGGAAAGCCAAAGAATTGTCAAAGGATCTGCAGGAAAAGGTAATTGAACTGTATACAAAAGGAAAGAGATATAAAAAGATATCCAAGCAATTGAGAATGCAAATCAGCAGTGTTCAAACTCTTATTAAGAAGTGGAAAATTAGGGATTCTGTGGAAACCAAATCACGGTCAGGTAGACCAACAAAACTTTCAGCCACGACTGCCATGAAAATTGTTCGGAATGCAAAGAAAAATCCACAAATTACTTCAGCTAAAATACAGGACTCTGAAAAAAAGTGGTGTGGTTGTTTCAAGATGCACAATAAGGAGGCATTTGAATAAAAATGGCCTGCATGGTCGAGTCACCAGAAGAAAGCCATTACTATGCAAATGCCACAAAGCATCCCGCTTACAATACTCCAAATAGCACGGAGACAAGCCTCAACACTTCTGGAACAAAGTCATTTGGAGTGATGAGACCAAAATTTAACTTTTTGGCTACAGCCATAAACGTTACATTTGGAGAGGAGTCAACAAGGCCTATGATGAAAGGTACACAATTACTACTGTTAAACACGGAGGTGGATCGCTGATGTTTTGGGGGATTTGTGAGCTACAAATGCAAGATGAATGCAGCATATTATCAGAAAATACTGGAGGAAAATTTGCTCTTCGGAAGCTGCGCATGGGACATACTTGGACGTTCCAACATGACAATGATCCAAAACACAAGGCCAAGTCGACCTGTCATTGGCTACAGCAGAATAAAGTGAAGGTTCTGGAGTTGCCACCTCAGTCTCCTGACCTCAATATCATTGAGCCACTCTGGGGAGATCTCAAACGTGCACTTCATGCAAGACAGCCCAAGAATTTACAGGAACTGAAGGCTTTTTTGCTAAGAAGAATAGGCAGCTTTACCATCTGAGAAAATAAAGAGCCTCATCCACAACTACCACAAAAGACTTCAAGCTGTCATGGATGTTAAAGGCCCAATACACGGTATTAAGAACTGGGTATGTCAATTTTTGATCAGGGTCATTTGGGTAGTTTCTGTTGTCATTATGATTTAAAAAGAGTAGATGTTGGACAATTAATGGCTTCACCCAACCACTAACCATGAGTGAAAGAAAAGTTTGTGAGTTATCATTCATATTCTCTGACAAATGACCAGAAAATCTCAAATTTGCTAGGGTATGTAAACTTATGAGCACAACTGTATATTGCGTAGGCTGTGCTGCATCTGAAGATATATTGTCTCTTCTTGCTATGTGTACACAACCAGTTCGCTGAACACCCATACACGTGCAGCAGGGACTGTCTGTGAGGAACAGCTCAACTGGATGGGCACCTTTTCATGACAGTTCAGTTAGAGACATTGGGCACTACATGCCAGGGAGACTAATGGTGTGTATGCACTAACCAATTGTTAGACAGGTGGGCCAGGTGTCCTTAGAAATGTATTTTCTTCATCAAGATTTTAAAACTAGTTTTACCATAAGAAATGCTTAAAGGGGCCCAAACACGGTACAATTATTGTATACAATTTGGACTAGATCGCTTCGCATCACATAGGTTTTGCAATGCAATGAGATGAGATCTAGTACAAAAAAGTATGTGCAGCACATACTTTTTGAGCTGTGCGATGAGATCTCATCGCACACAGCAATTGTACCATGTATGGGCACCTTAAGGCCTTGGTCAATTTACGGTAGACAAGCAAGGAGAAGCAGTGATTGTTAAACTGGGGTCGTGGTTCAAATTTTTGTGTCCCATTATAATTTACCTCTCCACATGTAATTTCAATGCCCCTTACACATCCACACCATTCCCCTTTCTGAGGGAGGTGAGTAAAAAAAAAGATACTATAGTAAGTAGCAGACAAAAATTGTCCTGAACCCTCCTCTCCCCACCTAGCATTTACTCCTCTCTTTTCCATAAATTCTAATACATAGCCCTACATACGGTACCTGGATTCAACTGGTCCAAACCCACCATAGTAGGAAGAAAAAGACACAATCGCAGCACTGCTGTGGGGGGAGGGGGCAATAGCCATACTAATGTGATTGCAGCAGCTCTAGACAGGATGTGGTCGCAAAAAGCAGCACTAATGTGAAGTAAGGGTGGGAAAAAGCATTGGAAAGGCATCTGCGTCTGGGTGGTGGTACATTACCATGCTGTAGACTAAAAGGGACAGTTCCATATTATTATTTTTTTTTTAAAAGACTGGCATCATGAGATGGCGCTCCTGGAAAAATTGGTGTGACCTTGCAACAAGTGGAGTGGCTTCAAGGGGAATAGCGTATCCATGAGCCACGCCCTAATTTTCATCATGATTCCTCACCCAAGCCCCAGCTCATACCAACCTTTGCCTCCTCACCAATTCCACTCAGGAGCCACAGCCAGGCTCCACTTCCTAATACAGGGAGAGACCTTGGATGACTCCAGGGTGAACCAGTGGGTGGAGCCAGGGAGAGGGTGCGAGGCAGTTTTGCCAGTATGATTGATTTGCAGGAAGAAAGGGTACAAGACTGTCTCTGGGATATGGGGTGCAGTGGTTAATGGACATGGGGAGTTGTTAGAGGCCAGTGTTGCAGGAACATAGTGTGCAGTTAGATCTCAGTTCCTCAGAGAAACAGGGAACATTAAGAGCCAGATGTATCAAGCTTCAAAAAGTAATAAAGATAGTGATAGAGAGTGATAAACAACTAGCCAATCAGCTCCTACCTGCCATGTTACAGGCTGGGTTTGAAAAAATGACAGGTATGAGCTGATTGGCTGCATGTATATATCACCCTCCACTTTATCACTTTTTGAAGCTTGATACATCTGGCACTAAGGGAGATAAGGAGCAGTGAGAGGTATGTCAAGGGAATAACGGTACAGTCAGGGGCATTGGAAGCAGTTAAAGTTATAGAGAACAGTAAAGGGCCAGCAGGTGAAATGTATGGGGTGCAGCAGATTTCAGAGCATGGTGCTATACCAGTTACCTATGGGTGTACACTGAATAACCTGTAGCTGCAGCGGCATAGTCATTGGCAATTCCAAGAGGAAATCCCTGTGCCACATGCAATCCTTGGGGTCCACACATATGGGTGATCAGGTTGGAGCTGCAGCTCTAGCAGCGAGGCGTTTAGAGGGTTTTATCACCCAGTAGTGCATGGAAAGCAGGACCAGAAAATGTATTGTAATTGTAAAATTAGGAAACTGTCAGTCAGCAGCCCCCTCTACGGGCCAATCAGACTCTGGATGCTGGGTACTCTTGTGACAGGCTGTGGGCCTTCTGCTTTCAACACTGTGGATCATCCTCTACACCCTCCAGTATACTGGCCTCTCTAGTACGGTTTTGGCCTCTTTCATCTCTTACCTCATTAAGTGCTCCTTCTCATGGCCTGCCTCCCGGCTCCATCTCACCCCTACCATCCTACATGTTGTGGTCCCCCAGGGTTCTGTTCTATGCCCCTTCTCTTCTCCCTGCACGCCTCTTACCTGGGTGCGCTCATAAACTCTGTTGGCCTTCAATACCACCTCTATGCTGATGACATGCAACTATAACACTCATCTCCTGACCTCTCCCCCTCTGTGTCTCTCGGGTATCCAGCTGCCTCTCTGCCATCACCACCTGGATGTCTGTGCACTCTCTGAAGCTAAACACGGACAATACCGAACTCAACATCTTTCCTCCATCCAGAGTCTTCGCCACCACAAATATCTCCATCACTGTGGACAGCACCATCATCTAACTACTACCTCTCCTTTCCCCTCCACATCCAATCCTTGGCTCAATCCTGTCGCTTCCAGCTACGCAACATTGCTTGCATCAGGCCGTTTCTTTCCCAGAGTGCGACTAAAGTTATTGTTCACTCATTGCTCATCTCACAGCTCAACTACTGCAACACTCCTCTCACTGTGCTACCACGCTACAAGCCTGCTCCCTCTCCAGTCTATCCTCAACTCTGCCTCTAGACTTCTTCCACTGCTTCACTTCTGCCAAAACCCTTCAAGAAAATCTGCACTGTGTACCATTCCCTTACAGAATCATCTTCAAACTTCTCACCCTTACATACAAGGCACTTACTAACTACACTGCTTCCTACCTAACTTCCGTACACACTCCATCCTGCCCTCTCCGGACAGCCTATGACCATTGCCCCTCCTATATCCCTGTCACTGCATCCAATATTTTTTCCATGCTGCCATCCTTAACTGCAATGACTTCCCTTGCTTTATTAGACTCTACCCAACCTTGTGAAGCTTCAAATAGGAGCTAAAAACCCACCTGTTCATCACTGTACATCTCCCTACCTGATGCCTCATGTCATGTTTCTGCTATGCTCAATTCCTACCTGGCATCCTTGCCTACACCTCATGATGTCACCTGTCTGTTTCCCCCTTCCTCTAGACTGTATGCTTCTTTGAGCAGGGCCCTCTTCCAACCTGTTCTCAGGCTTTATAGCACAAAAAATTAAACGGGGGGAAGCAGCGCGTATTAACCCAAAAATCGGATTCCTATAAAAAGCAATTGGAGTGATTTCATAAAATAAAACAAATTTTACCAAAACATGTGGAGGGCACTTTATTATCATATATGATCTAATTTTAATCTCCTATAGTCGGATTGGTCACATTTGTGTATTTTTATTAAAATGTATTTTATTTAGTGAAAAAAATGCTTTTTATAAGAATCCAATTTTCTATTTTTGCTTCCCCCCCCCACCCCCTCCCTATTTCTGAGCATCTCTCTGGATTGACTGTCCGAGTATACAGCAGCTGCTGGCTAAAACAGACTCTGTCATAGTGCCACTATCATCATTAAGGGAGTTCCAAATACTCTTTTGTAGCACTTCGATTACATCTTCCTCTTACTCAGCGACCATCTATATCCATATATATATATATATCTATGTATGTATATATATATATATATATATATATATATATATATTTTCTCAGCGACCATCTATATCCAAATCTATATCCAAATCACTTCTCCCTTGTAATTATTCCTCTATTCCACAGACAACCTACCTACCTACCTATCATCTACCCAGCTATACACTTCAATGACCACTTCTACAGACAATAACCCTTTAATAAGGAAGTTCCATAAGAGTAATACCTGTACATAAATCTTGCCTGTCATCTGTCCATTCAGGTCACAGTATTAATAATACAAAAGTCAGCCCAATGTTTATTTTGAAGCTTTCACAATTATACAAGTTTACTCAGATTAAGCACATTCATTAATCGCAGATTTAGGGGGGTATTCAATCTAGGATCACGGCTGTTGATCCCTCCCGACAGCCGTTATCCTGGCCCGTTTGCGGTCAGCCCGACAGCTTAACGACATGCGGGATTCAATGTCCCGTCTGGCGATCGGCGCAAAGGGGGCGTGGCCGCTAAACCGCCTGTGGATTGTCGATCTGCGACCAGGATCGCGACAACCCACATACTTTATCAGCAGTACGGGCCCGACAGCTTCTAAAGTCGGGCCGTTCTGCCATGATCCCGCTTCAATGCTGTCGCTAAAGACAGCACTGGATAGGGAGCCACCGTTATTTCCCCCATCGGAAATAGTGACGGCACATTGCATACCCCCCTTAATCTTAATTTGCAGACATTTTGTTGTACTAACCTCTAATGGTAAGTTTGCTATACATTTGTGAATTCATTTCTTTGTCTCTTTTGAATCTCCGATATTCATCTACTGCTTCCCTCACCATTGTGACAGTCAGAACAAATCCCTAAAAATAAACACACACACACACATAAATTAAAACAATGTTATATGGCGATGCATGCAAATCAGCATATGAACACTACACTATATTTTAATGCAAAATTTTGTACCGTAAATTACGTCTGAGTCATGACAGCCAATTCATTCAACCTTTTGTCTATGGCGACTTTGTCACTATCGACATAATGGTATGACCTAGGCACTGTCAACCTCAATCGGATACCCTGTCATCCTGTGCTCATAGAAAACAACAATTACTGTACACAAACACAAGCCTATAAGGCTACCAATGATGACTTATGACATATTCAACAACTGTCTCAAGTTCTTAACAAGCAACCCTATTTAGTGTTCAACACACTTTTATACAATGTCTGTAGTCCGCAAACATTGTCCTCGCCATTCACGGAATAGGCTGCTTAGTGCCACATTACTTAAAACAGAGACAACCAAGAGTACAAATGCAATGTTTTGATTTTCAGAGAATAAGTCTGCTTGAATTACAGTTCTGTGAACTTCAGCATTTAGCATGCATTTCAATTGTTTCTTTCCTCTTTCTTTTTCAATTTGCTAAAGAGCCAGGTGTCTGGATTTTACAGATTTGTGGTTTTGTGACTAATGTATCTAAATGAAACAACCAGTGAGGTTAGTAGAACATCATTAATATCGGGGTAGATTTTTCCTATCCGATGTAAGCTATGCTTGCATTTATCAACTGGTTCTAAATCGGCCCATATGCAAGATTATTTATAAAGTATTTCAGGTACTAAAGAAAGAAAAACACATGCAATTATAATGCTATCAGGACACAGTGTACATGCTTCACATCTTACTGCTGTAACAAAGATCATCACAGGTTCTCTCAACTTATGCATTATTACTACAATTATTGAAATGGGTTTTAGTTATATTAGTTTATCCAAAAATCTAACTAGTTAAAAATTGTTAGCAATTAATAACTTGAGGAGCATATGAAAGTAGTTAATCACTGAACTGGGGTGGTCGCATGGAAACAGTCAGCTGTGCTCTCCCTAACACCACTGTATCTCATAAATTGGATATTATACCAGCACATATCATGTGGGTATAATGCTTCCTGCTTTACCAAGGCAGTGAAGAGACAGTGATGAGAAGTATTAACCTCTCAGATACTTGAGTGGGGGAGTAAAAACTTCCCCTTCCAGCAATGCTTGCCAGGGCCCCATATAAGCCTTTTGCTGATGCACTGTCTCTCTCCAACCTTCCAAATCACTGGGCAAATGCGAAATCTCACATACAGCCTGGGCCCGGAAGGTGCCGCAAACAAGGTATAGAGCCATCTCTGCTGTGGTGAATGGGCAACGTCGCCTGCAGGTGTCAAAATCGAAAGCTGCAGTTGCTGGCACTGAAAGCGCTAATAACTGTTCATACATTGCTCGGAGTATTATCACGATATTATAAAAATACTAGGACCGATAATAACAGAGTGCATAGTGCCTCTGTCACATAGCACACTTCTTCTTCACTGACACCGCTAGTCCCTCATAACAACCCTCCTTATAGCTACTTCAAAATTAAGTAGATTGGACATCAGAACCTGTGCAAAATTGTGGGTTACTCTTTTTATTTGGTGTCATTTTTATGTTTTTATCTACTTCACACCACAAAACAAACAAATTGATCTTGCGCCAATTTCTGTTCGCATAAAACTAAAATTTATTCAGAGAAGGATACATTTGAGTGCAATTGGTTTCATGGGCAGATGTATTAAGCCTGGCTAAGAGATAATGTGGAAGATGATAATGCATCAATCAGCCCCTAACTGTCATTTTTCAAACCTAGCTGATTGGCTGGTCTGTTGTCACCTACCTTTATCTCCGCTTTATCTATTCACCAGGCTTAATACAGATGCCCCTCAGTTTCTTTTAAAATGTTGCTTCTGAAAACAGGTAAAAGCATTTGTCAAGTCTTATAGACAGTAACACTTTAACACAGTCACCAAGGGATAAAATGGATAAACATTGTTCTTTTCTTCAATAACCAGTTTGCACAGGAGAAATAGAAAGACAAACAAATAAGCATTTATTACAAAAGCAACTTACCAGTGGGGCCCAGTAGGTGTACAAGTAGCCGATTTTCAGAGCATGTACAAACTGAGAACAGGCAACTACCAGAAAATACAAATTCAAGAAAAATTTGAACTGTTGATATAAAACCTTTAAAAGAAGACAAAAAAACAAAATTAGAGGTACTGTGACTTCAAATTAATTATAATTTTGTATTTATTTATTCATAATTAGATGTTAACATAACCAAACCATTCCCCCAAATAAAGTTTACTTGTATACAAAAGAAAAAAAAGATTACTCTCTTTGTTGGGACACAACTTATTAAAATGTATTAATCTTTAATGATATGCATTAAAATTAGGACTGACAAACATCCATCCAACCATAGTCTATCACTTAATGGTAATAATAGAGGAGAAAGATATACTTATTTGATTTCTATTGGTGAGAGGTATAGATAGTGAAGCAGAATTCTAATAGTGAGTGAGATAGAATTAATATATTAGGAATAAATAAATTTATAAAAATGGGTTTGTAAATTAATGAAATTAATGAAAGGGTGTATCAGCCTCGGTCAGACATGGTCTCAATGTGGGGATGTTCTCCCATGAGGTATTGTATAAGCCAGGCTGATATTTTATATTTTATGTGACAACAAAGTGTGAGAATAAATCAAAAAGTGTAAGATACAATAATCAAGAATTAATTATTATGTGACCGTGTAACTAAAAATTATGGCGAAATATAATTGATGTTATGGTGGCTGTCACGGTGGGTAACAACAGCATATATATCTTTGGTACGCTATGGCTTTAGCTCATAATAATTTCATATGCTATGCAAAGCATTTATGATAAATTCACACAACAGGGACAGAATGGAGTATAGAAGCATAAAGTTGCTCTCTTTAATCACAAATCAATCCTACTTTCCAGCCGTGTGTCTCATGGACAGTGAACGGACTGAATGAGGGGGTGATTTGTATCTTGATCAAATTGATGAGAGCAAATAGAAGAAAGAAAATAGGGATCTCCTGTTGATGTCCAGCGTCCCGTGTCACCCCTGTTGGTTGTAACCCAAATAAAGTTTTAATGAATTGGCCATATGTGATCGTCTCCGGGTTCCAAGGGTTTTTTAAATGCAATCATCTTCGCTATTTAAGATGCTTCAGGTACATATACACTATTAAAAACTATGCATTTGACATATTAAGTGTCTACACAAATTGTTTAAAGAGTACTTCCCGCACTGCTTGAGACAGAGAATTGCTCAAGCATTATATATCCATAACAGCAGATAAATCCACTGTACCCTCCAACAATTAGAGAAAGTCGATTCTTACAGGGACATGGAAAACATTGTATCCTCTGTGGAAGACACCTATGTAACTTTCAGTGATACATGGTTCCGCTGGATGGACTTCAACAACTCGAAAACTTTTAGTATTGCATCCCCCCTTAGCCCACTTAAGGAACACAGGGACCCTTTCGACCCGGCTCCCTTTGGTTTGGAAGTAGACTAAAATATGTCCAGTTCAGCCTACCTTTGGTCCCCATGGGTGATACTACCCCTCCTTTCTCTACCATATCTATCTATGCTCTGACAACCCCACATAGGAATCTGAGCTACCCCCATCCCCACCCCATGTCTGTTTTTTTTTTTCTCTCTCTCGCTTATCTCTAACTTTTTTCTTGGATTCTATACATTTATTTAATTTATTGCATTTTAATAGTAGGCATCTAGTGATTATTACAACAGACAAGAGAAGTCTCACGTGCGCTAAAAAGTCCATATGTATGTAATCCTTGGAAGGATTAAATTTCTTTTCTTTCTTCTTTCCCGTTTCACACAGTTCCGTATATATGGAGAAACAGAAAAAATATATATACAAATTAGTGATATATAAGCACTGGTTACTTCTTTTCCTTTCCCAGTGGGATCTAGAAGAACAGAGAGCGTGTTCCCAAGATTTCCAAAGTGATCCAAAGCGGTTTATAGGGTCACCCCACTCGTGTGTATAGGGACTATGCTCACATGTATGCTTACACAAGACAGGGTGTGTGAACTCTTATAAAGGTATCTTTTTTTCACCAAATATGACTCCAATAGTCACGACAAATGCAAATTCCTTTTTATTCTTTAAAAATCACAGCAGGGCAGGGATAATATAATGACAGCCTTTCTACCATATAAGATGTAACCCGGGTGTAGAATATGGTACCAGATACTGCCAAATACTGCTCCACAAACTCTGCTGCTCACATGAATTTGACCAGACACTAAGTTTTCTACGCGTTTCAGCACGCTGCGGTGCCTTTTTCAAGATAAAGTGTCTGTAAACAACGAGTTCAAACAAATGAGGGACGGATAAAAAAGTTTTCCATATAAAAATATTTGTATATAAAAAATATATTCCATATATATATAAAAAAAATTATAAAAATACTGTGCAATAAAGTGCAAGTGCATATAAAGGCTTACCAGACATTTTAGGTCAGGAAATATGTGGGTATCCAAAGAGGTCCTGTGGAGACACTCCAAAACGTGTCCTCAGATCCACATAAACGCTGGTATACACAGCCTGGAATATAAGCCCAGGAAACCGGAAGTCCGCATACGTCACATCCGTTTAAGTGACAGACGCGTCCCTGCTGTATAAGACGTTCGGCAACTATGCCCTGCGTCTATAGGTCCGCCTGTAGGTGTTGGGATACAGCGCAGCACTGTTGCTGAAACGCTGTCCCTCTCTATTCAGTATGTGCGGAAACGATGTTGCGGGCGCCATTTTGGTAATGGGCGCATATAAGGGCAAATAACTAAAGAGGTTGTATAGAAAAAATGACGGGCGCCATGTTGGTTATGGGCACATGTGAGGGCAAGAGGCTGAAAATAAGTGTAAAAATATATTTGGCAGATCGAAATACCAAAAAGACCAACCCCATTACACCTTATTTACATATATGCACTAATAACAATAACAGAACAAAGTAAACAATAATTAAAAAACAAAACAGTATATGATCATAAAAACCATCTCAATTCGAACTCACAATTTAACCCCTTAGGAGCTAGAGTTTTGAGATCGTATATAAACCTCATTTCAGTTTTGGCTAGGCGAATATCTCTATTATTGGTACGCCAATCATCCTTAATCCATGCAACTGCGCTGAACATTTTAATGCCATCTGTTCTGCACTGATGTTTTTCTTTAAAATGCATGGAGAAAGGATGATTGGGGTTTCCATTAAGGATGTTACGTATATGTTCGGCCCACCTAATTTTTACTTGCCGTTTAGTTTTTCCTATGTACGCCAAATTACATGTGCATACGATAACATAGATAACGTAGTTTGTGTGGCATGTAATATATCTCTGCCAAATATATTTTTACACTTATTTTCAGCCTCTTGCCCTCACATGTGCCCATAACCAACATGGCGCCCGTCTTTTTTCTATACAACCTCTTTAGTTATTTGCCCTTATATGCGCCCATTACCAAAATGGCGCACGCAACATCGTTTCCGCACATACTGAATAGAGAGGGACAGCGTTTCAGCAACAGTGCTGCGCTGTATCCCAACACCTACAGGCGGACCTATAGACGCAGGGCATAGTTGCCGAACGTCTTATACAGCAGGGACGCGTCTGTCACTTAAACGGATGTGACGTATGCGGACTTCCGGTTTCCTGGGCTTATATTCCAGGCTGTGTATACCAGCGTTTATGTGGATCTGAGGACACGTTTTGGAGTGTCTCCACAGGACCTCTTTGGATACCCACATATTTCCTGACCTAAAACGTCTGGTAAGCCTTTATATGCACTTGTACTTTATTGCACAGTATTTTTATAAATTTTTTTATATATATATGGAATATATTTTTTATATACAAATATTTTTATATGGAAAACTTTTTTATCCATCCCTCATTTGTTTGAACTCGTTGTTTACAGACACTTTATCTTGAAAAAGGCACCGCAGCGTGCTGAAACGCGTAGAAAACTTAGTGTCTGGTCAAATTCATGTGAGCAGCAGAGTTTGTGGAGCAGTATTTGGCAGTATCTGGTACCATATTCTACACCCGGGTTACATCTTATATGGTAGAAAGGCTGTCATTATATTATCCCTGCCCTGCTGTGATTTTTAAAGAATAAAAAGGAATTTGCATTTGTCGTGACTATTGGAGTCATATTTGGAGAAAAAAAGATACCTTTATAAGAGTTCACAAACCCTGTCTTGTGTAAGCATACATGTGAGCATAGTCCCTATACACACGAGTGGGGTGACCCTATAAACCGCTTTGGATCACTTTGGAAATCTTGGTAACACGCTCTCTGTTCTTCTAGATCCCACTGGGAAAGGAAAAGAAGTAACCAGTGCTTATATATCACTAATTGGTATATATATTTTTTCTGTTTCTCCATATATACGGAACTGTGTGAAACGGGAAAGAAGAAAGAAAAGAAATTCAATCCTTCCAAGGATTACATACATATGGACTTTTTAGCGCACGTGAGACTTCTCTTGTCTGTTGTAGTATTGTCTTTCTGAGGTCCGGTGACCTCTTTTTGAAGTATCATATGCAGCTCTAAAGATTGCAGCGCCTGGAGTGAAATTCCCTTTTTCGTAAAATATCTAGTGATTATTGTTTGCCATACCATGCTCTGTATTATTTGTTTATGTACTTCTATGATAATAGTAATAAAAATCATTTTGCACTAAATCCACTATACTCTAGTCTACACAGTTCTTCTTCATGGCAATCACAAACTAAAGCTGAGTGCACACCGGACAATGGGACATGGCACTGCTCACAGCAATTATGACTATGGGTTAAATGTCTGCAACTTGCAAGCATCTGTAAGCTGATGTAGTGTATGCCTCATGTTTTAAAAGGGAGATGGTTTAAAAGGCAAAACTAGGTTAGTATATCTAGGAATCGAGCCGTGATCACTGGATTGCATTTAAATGTACTGCATCTGTCTGCATTCGCTGCTTCTGAAACTATACAGCAGTCATCACAGTGGCAGAAACACAAATATGAAAGCATTATATGGATAACTGCACACACTGGAGGTTGTAATACGGAGTATGCTCACTGTAAGTCAGCTACCGTACAAACTGACAGATGGCTGTATCCATTTTTCTTAAACATTTAAGAATGGACGCACAGCAACTAAATGCACAAACGTGTACTTTATTACACAGATAGTGCTGCAGATATTTTTTCCACTTATTACAATAGACAAGCCAGTCTTGATAAGTAGAATTATTATTAATATATTGCTATATCCATTTTGTGTAATTGAGTTGCAATTTAAATTATACAAAGCATAATCTTACTGTATGTGAAATATTGATCAATCATAAGAGACTAGGGGGTAGATGTATTAAGCCTGGAGAAGAGATAAAATCAAAGGTGATAACGCACCAGCCAACGATCTGCTAACTGTCATTTTTTTCAAACAATGGGGCAGATCTATTATAGCGGAGCTTATCGTGCCGCTATAATACTTCCTGCTTCACCTTATTAATGAGGCAAAGCAGGAGGGGAGACCGACAAGATGTATTAACATCTTGTCTGCCGAAGCGGGGGAACGCTAACTCCCCCCTCCGGCGATGTCCCCTCCTGGAGATAGAGCATCGGTTTACACTGATGAGCTGTCTCCTTACCCCCGGCCGGCTTGACTAGGCATGCGCCGAATCTCGCTACTCACGCAAGATCGCCAGCACAGCCCAGAGCCAAGAGCAGGGACAGCGCTGTCCCTGCTGTTGAGATAGGGCTTTGCCAGCCTGCTGCTGGTGAAGCCAATACCAGCATTGGGTGGAATGGTCAGCGATGCTGACCGTTCATTCGGCCTGCTATCATTTAGATACCTGTGAAGCCCGCGAAGGGACGCGTTTACCTGTGAAGGTATCCGCGTGCGCTCGCCACGCTTCGGGTTTGGTGGCTCGCTGCGCTCGCCACACTATTCTGTTCTCAACTCCACGCCGACATGGATAGTGGGGGTATGAAAAGGTCGTAGGATGCGTCCCGCGCCCCTCGCGGGCTTGCTGCGCTCACCACGCTTCGGGTTCACGTTTATAGTGGGGTGACGTGGGGGTGCATTTAACATTGTAAGCACCCATTAGGGTGCTCAAAAGCACCCTTTAGGGTGCTTATACGATTTTAAATCGTATAGGGGGTCAAAATCGCGTCGCATCGCATGCCATCGGGTACATGGCATGCGATGCGATGCGATACGTTCATCGTACGATGTACATCGGGGGCGCCGCTATAATACACAAGTACCTAATTCTACCTTTCAAAACCATAGGAACTATTACTATGACTGAGACATGAAGATTTCAATGCAATAAGATAGGGCACTTCTATAGCCTTAACCAGTTTGCACATAAAGCTGGCATTTATATACAGTTTGAATTACACATTCTTACCCATGGTCCAAAATAGGCAACTACACCAAAAAAAACTCAGTGTACAGATCCCAAATGATGCCACCCAAATCTTAAGAGTTTTATAAAACACCAGGTAGTAAAATACATGCTGCTTTAGTTATGTTTTTATGGCAAAATGCTTTTTGTAATGATCATATTGTAGATTCAGTCATTTTGTTAAATGTAGCAAAATGTCAGTATAAAGCAACATTGTAATTAAACCTTATTTACTTTTTCCTGTTAGTGCACGCGGAGATATGCTACCATTGCGAAAGCAAGAACGAATGAAGTCTGAAAAAGTTGACGAAACTAAAAACATTTATCTGTTACTGTAACATACAACAGTAAAAAGATGTCTAGAAATTCCAACTACAAATGTAACTTAATTAAAAAACTATACCGTATGCTTTTAATCACAACAATGAATGGTTTACTGTAATCTTAGTGAACTTTGCGACCTTTTGGAAAATGTGTGCTGTTTAAGCAATTTGTATGCATTTAATAATTTAAACCAAGGGAGAAAACAGCGGCTTGGTTCAATAAAGATGAGAATATTTATCTGTCTTAAAGACAGTTGACATTTTCTTACCTTGACACAAGATCAGCCTTTTAATTACACAGTCATTAGTTGTGTGAGTTTTAATAAAGGCACATATAAGATTCCAAGCCTTTTTCTACGATTGCATATTTAAACGTTCAATAAACTGTGCAAACTTATTAGCATTAAGAGAATAAAACCTAATGACACAGCAGACTAAAATGTAATGTGTTGGACTCATGAATAAATAAAATAACATATATATATACTTGAACTCAAATTCATTTGGCAATAAAATATGATGAGTTAAATAAACAATGTGCAGAAAGGGAGATGTACCACTATTAACCTAAATGACAGAGCTAAGTTGAAAACTATTCCTGAAAACAAAAAGTAAACTCTGCACTTGTAAAAATAGAGCAGGAATGGGATGTATGAAAAAGGCCACAACATATATATGAAAACAATTTTTTTAAGATACCACTTCAGAATAAATTTAAGATAAAAAACATATACAGACAAGTAATGTATATAATATGAATAACAAAGCAAATATTCTATAAACGAGGTGGATCAAGAATAAAGAATCCTCTTATGATAAGGAAGGAGTATCAGAAGCTTCCACCTTCTCCTCAACTCCACTGCAGGAGGCAGGTGTAACCCAGGCCGGTCTGTAGCTTTTGTTACCTCTCCTTGGTTATGGGCAATACAGGGAGGGAAGCCGTATTTGCGGTGGTGTCCAGAACTATCTTTGGCATGAAGGTGTAGCAGCTAGTTGCGCTGTAGACCTCCGGCTGTGCAGACAATAATAGCAATAGATGTTGATCTGGCAAGGTCCGCACTGGGATGCAGATCTATAGGCATGGACTGACGAGTAGGGGGAGTACCTGCCTGGGTGGGTACATGGTGTTGTGCAGATTACCCATTATCAGTTTTAGGGAGTCTCTCTGAGGGGGGCTCAAATGAACCCATGGCAGAATGTGTACATATTTAGATTGATGACAGTTAAAATGTCAAAATGTCATGTTAGGTTTAGGGTTAAGGTGTGTACACAATAGCCAATTAATTTTTAATGATCTGCACGATAATGATATTATTAACGATATTTCTTTGCATACCATCTAGTTTCTATGCACTATATCATTAATGATGTGCTCTCCCGTAATTAGTCATGTCATCTGTCGAAGGACGGTAATGATACCGTCGGTACTGATATCGCTGGGTACACACATATAGGCATGTATTCAATGCTCCTATGTCGCCGTAAATAACGGTGAGTGTGCATGTTTTTTGGAGAGTAGTGAACTTTTCTCTCCTATTTTGTGCTTCCCTGTATTCAGCTCTGTTGCTTCTACAAAAATATTTTGCGAAGCTAACTCAGTTCACCCTGCACTTCTCCCCGGTGTTCGCAATGTCTGTTCAATGGGCATTTTAGTGTCTCTCTCAAAAAGTGTATTCAATGCACAAATTGCGAGTCCTGCTGGTTTCTTTTTTTAGAGATGTTCTCCATTTTTCCCTCGGCATCTTTTTTAGGTGAACTGTAAGGTTATCTTTGTTAAAGTTGTTATTTTTTTTGTTTTTTTTATGGCTTATAAATTAAAAAAAATGTATATTTTATTTTAATGGTAACCAATAAGAAATCATTTTTGAATGCTCCTAGTAATTTCCCATGCTTCCTCTCTTCTTCCTCACCTAACCCCCAAACAGGCTTTTAAACATGCTAACAATTATAAAATAAATTAAATAAAAACACAGGGAAAAGAAACAATGCAAAAAACACAACACAAGGATAAAGGCCAAACAGAACAAAATACACCCGTCTGCACAAACCCAATTAAAATAGTCACACAGCCATTTGTTGTAAAATAAATACTGAACAAAACTTTAACCTTTCTAAACCTTTGTAAAAAAATACAAGTCCACAAATGCGAGGAACACGCTGCTGAGATGAACACCCTGCTCAGGAATATCCCAGTCTGACCAGCTCACGTGAAAACAGATGTCTCCAGTTACAGCACTCCCATTTGAACTCGCATAATTATGCTAAGTTCGCAAAAGGGGCCGGCGAGCTGGCCACAAGTTGAATACTGAGGAAGTCAGAAATGAGGAGATAAGAAAAAGTGCCGAGCACCTTCAGCGAGATCACAGGGACACAGAACAGTGAGCGGTGAGCCAGACTCTCAAAAAACATTGAATACTCCCGAAAGTGTAATGTGTACCCAGCTTTAGGCTGTAACTAGAGTTAAAATACCATAAAACCTCTATGTCAACATTAGAACTGTTGACGTTCTGGTGCTGATATTCTAAATGTCAACATTTTGTACCACACCTTCAACTATGGTTACACAGTGAGCTTGGTATAACTAATCAACAAACATAAGGGTCACTTGTAATATTCCTATTTTTGTCACTTACAATTGTAAAGTGCAACGGAATCTGCTGCGCTATATAAGAAACTGTAAATAAATAAACAACTTATATGTATGCCTGTAATACTATACAGGCCTTATTCTTACCCCAGGTATAAACGTAAAGATGTTGTACTTCTGGTTTTTTATAGCATTCCTAGGATATTTTTCCTCACATTTCTCTGGACATCCTAACCAGACGGTTCGAGCTCTGAGTTCCTTCCTCCTTCTGCAAACGTTTATGAGCCAGTCACAACAGCTAGAAAATGAAACACAAAGCAATTATAATATTTTTTTTTTTAAATACAATTTATCGCTTCCATTGAATATGATTTTCTTTTGATAGCATTTTTTTTTTTATTTTAGCATGAATTCAAGTCTTTCAATGTTAAAAACTTCAAGCATAATTAAGTAAACATAAGAGTCATATTTTTTTTAAATGAAAACAAAGGCTATACAGCACTGTCATTACTGAAGTATAACAATAGCTGTATTTGGTACTGACATTTACTGTTACTGCATTCATTCATTTTTGTAAAGACTGAAGCACCATATGGTACAATATGCATGTTGTTTACTAACCTTATATGACATATTTCTATAAAATGATGTCACATCTTAGAAAATTGCTTACATTTAAAATTCAATAGGATATAGTCCACACATTCACATTATGGGGTAAATACAATTAGACACAGTAATTTACTGTAGACTAATTGATCTCCTGGGGCTTTTCAAGTAGTCCCAAAGGAAGCCCAAAAAGAAATCCCCCGTTAGTGTGCAAGATGAAGAGAGATAGATCTGTAGTCCCTGGAATTTATCCCAGATTATGGGTATAAATCTGGATATTAAGTCTTTCAAAAAGATAAACGCAAGGGTGATAAATGTCCAGCCAGTCAGCTTCTAACTGTCATTTTTCAAACATTGCATATGCAATGACAGTTGGGAGCTGACTGGCTGGATGTTATCTCTTTATCACTCGCGTTTATCTCTTTTTAAGGCTTAATACATCTGTCCCCTATGTGTTAACACCACAAAATCCGTAATTTTACGTGGTGAGAAAAAAGGGTCTCTGATTAAATAGCTAGGGAGCTAATGTAACGAGCAGTTGCCTCACCTCCTTATAACAAAAGCAAACATAAAAATAGTATTGTGGCATCGCTTCACAGTGGCCTCAGCAGTCTCCCTAACTACACCCACCGCAGTCCCTAGTTACTTACTCTCCTGCACGTGCTGTAAAATGCCTGTACTTTTTGGGCAGTTTCCCACGCCAATGGAAGAAAGACCGCATCTCCCACATCCCGCCTTCTTCATAGTGAAGTGGGCAGGAAAAGGGGATTAACAGGGTACCCCTGTTAATCCCCTGTATGGGACGTTGCACCATTTAGCCCCGCCCCTACAGTGGGCCCACAAATCATGCCATTTAGGGGGTGGGGCTTAGTGAAATCACAAAGTAGAGATGAGATATGTGAAGTGGGTAGGTTTGCCACAGCACAAGACACAGTAGAGTGTCCCGTGCTGGGGAAACAGGCAGAAGCCATTGACAGGTAAGGGGGAGGAGGTATGGGGAGCAGAGGACCAAGCCTGGATAATAAACTGTATTCCCCCTCCCCACTGATTATAATATATGTCCCAGGCTGATATTGGGTAGTTTTTGATTAGCTACAAATACTGAATCAGCGCCTAAGAGGGAAAGGCACAGGTAACCAATAGTGATCACAAATATTTATATAATTTTAGTACTGACTGACTGTTTATAATCCCAGTGCCAGAAATGTTATTGGCATTCCCTCGTCAAATCACTCCTGGTCTCTTCAGTTATATCTCTCCCTCAGGACAGGGGACAGAGAGCATCAGAAGTGAAGTCGCATATTTAATGCACCGAAATACTCATATATCCTTTACTGGGGATGCACAAAGTGCAACTGAATATAAGAGTCACATACAGCCATCAAATGTAATGAAATCTAATTGCTTAACCATTGTTTTTTTCCAGAAGCATTTGCAATGTAATGCTATATTATAATGTGATGGGTATAGCCTAAACAACATACAAGCACTACAAAATTTTACTTAATATGCAGATGATGTTTAAAAAAAGACAGCTGGTCTTGTCAAGCTGCAGCAGTAATGTGTATTAAAAAGAAAGATCTATATGCAGCACAAGATGAACAGAGTTCAATAGGTTCCAATTATCTATGGGTACTCCCTTGTTTAGGAACATAAGCCATATTTGCAGAAATGCACTGATGAGCTGTTAATTATTGACATGTAAAAGTCAATAACGAATACTACGATGGTGCAGGTTTTTTTTCCCTCATATGTAGTTATTGGTTTCTACTCAACCTGTATCTACACTGACATCCTAAATCTTCTGTCTGTCCTCTAAACACAGACCCCATAGGAACAAAATGGAACAGATCTCCAGTATTTGTTACTTTTATTGCATTCTATTTTCCTGTAGGCTCTGCATACAGTTTTCCTTTGCAAGACAATTTATTTATAGAAACAGTAACAGTTGAGATGCATTACTATAGGAGATTGCTTTAGAAAAAATAAAAAAATAAAGAGCATCACATGAATAATTAACAAATCACAATTAACTGATCCGTCTTTGAAATAGGTATAGTTTATCTGAGCTTGCGAAGAGTCAGTTACTTAATCTAAGAGATCTATGAGGCTGTGTAAAGTAGATAACTATTTTTGCAATCATGTACCAACCATTACAGATGAAAAAGTAAAATGATATAGATGAAATGTCCTTTATATACTCCTAGGAAACAAAATATTTGACCCAAACATTTGTCCATCTTAAGATAAAATAGTTTATAAAAGAAAACTAAACCCGGACCCACTATGGTCACGGGGTTCCCATACACGATAAACACTCATCTGTATTGATAAAATTCTTCTGTGTTCCACAAACACTGGAAAGTATGGAGAAGTGGAAACTACAAGCATCTGGAGAAGAGACTATTGGCTTAGAGACAGGGGGTGTAAAATGCAACTGGAACTGATCGTTTCTGCCAAAATCATCTTATGTCATAGGTTATCTGAAATGCAAAGTGAAAATATATCGTGGGCCCAATTAACTGTGCCTCTTTTATGGTCAATCCCCTAAACTAAGAGCATATCAATAAATAAAATGGTGAAGAATGTGCTGGTGTTGGAAAACACACACTACAGTGGAGGCGGAGTATTGTGGGCCATGAGTGTTGGGGGCCCCCAGAGCCTTGTTATATAAAAAAGTAATGTTGATTGAGGGTGCATGGTGCATCAGCGGTGACTTCAACCTGATAGTAGGAGGAGGGCTGCTGCTGACGACAATGCCGCCACCCAAACACCCCCCCCCCCCCCCAGCTTCTCCCACCCAGTCCCCAGCTCCCCATCGCTGCTGCTCCTCATGGCCAATCCCCGGCACCAATGTGGCCCCGGCGCCTGTATAATACAGATGACAGGCACCGGGACCAACGTAGGTTCTGCGCATGCCCCTGGTGTTACCAGCACCAATTTTCAAGTTTTGTTTTCTTTGTACATTGCATTATTGTTGGTGTAAGGTGACACCTAACAAGGTTTATTTTTTACCTTGTTATTGCAAAAATGCTAAAAACCATCCATTCACAATAATTGGTTAAATGTAACCAATCTCCAACAGTTTCAGGGTGCAAGGAATGTTATTCCAAACTCTTTGAGATAGACATCACTGACACTAATGGAAGCAGATCAGTAACTATGTAGCTTTTACATAGAGTAGTAAATATATTTTTTGGGGGGTTATTATTTTAGATTTGTATCCATTTCATTAACATGAGACAATAATAAGATGCCTCCAATATTAAAAGCCACTAATGACATACTGTATTATGTATGGCATACAAAGCTAGATGCAATAAATGAATCATAGGGTCAACGGTAATTAGATTGACCCCAAAAGGGCGACAAAAGCAAAAGCTCAACATAGAAATGGTCAAAATATTTAATGATCCACATGAGTTTTTCAAATAGGTGTCAATTTGTACACTTGAGCACGTGGATCTCGTGGTACCTGTGTAAAATACTTGCGGCGCTGGCGTCCCTGCAATGCTGGAGCGGGCAGGCGTGTCCGTGCCGCGGGGGAACCTGCGGCACTGTCATTGTGTATAAAGCTGTCGGCGGCCACGTCCTTGCAGTGAATAGAAAATAACTAGCGCTTCCGGCGCGCGCATAGCGCTAGTTATTTTCTATTCACTGAAATGAAACCGCCGGCCGCCGCCAGCTTTATACACAATGACAGCGCTGCAGGTTCCCCCGTGGCACGGACACCCCTGCCCGCTCCAGCACTGCAGGGACGCCGGCGCCGCAAGTTTTTTACACAGTTCGCTAACCCTCCATGCTGGGGGTGAGGGGCGAACTGCCGCCCTCCAGGTGCCGGCGCCCTAGGCAAATGCCTAGAGCTGCCTAGTGGTGGCACCGGCCCTGGGAAGAAAGGCATACAGGGTCAATCCAATGCTAGTGTTTTTGATTAGACACTATGATACATGTACCACACTCCCATTTAGGATCAGCTGTGGGGCATTGAAAAAGGTGCTGTTAGTTAGTGTGATAGTTAGTAAGTTAGATACACTTGATCTTTGAAAAAGCTGCTGAGACACGTAAGCGGGGTAACTGTTTATGTCTGGTATCGGCCGGTACCTCTACAATTTATCATTAAATTTTATTTCTGTCATTATTATTGTTTTTGTATGTTCTTAATTAATTAATTTCAATTGAGATTGGCTTTATATTTCCTGATTCCAAGCACTTTCTTTTGCTTTTTTGTCGTTGTTTTCTGTTGTAAGGATTGGTGATCCCACTAAAGTTAGCAGCTGGATTAAGGGTTAAAAATACGATTGGTCATTAGCGCTACTATTCTTTGTTTGTTTTTGGTTCGCATAGAGCAGTGGGTCCCAACCATTTTTTATCCTGTGCCCCTTGATTGGGCTTTTCATTTATAAGTACCCCCCTCCTCGCAATTTGAAATATCCACAGTACTTATGAGTGAGGTGGAAGTGAGCGCTATGTGTGTGCAAAGGAATAGTGTGCAATCAGGAATCAGGTCCCTCTGTGTCTGGCCACAGGCTGAGTATTGTCTCTGGGGTTCTCGTTTACGCCTGTAGGATTATGGCCGCTGCGTCCTCCACCCGTATCAGTGCAAGACAGATAACCTCTGATGGCTAAGGGCAGCGTGGGTAGCCCCCAGTCGATTGCTGGTTAGGAAAAAGCATGAGGAGACAATGACGATGCTGCAGACAGAACCAGAAGTGACTCGATTGTTCATCTCCATGGCAAAAGGAGACTACTACTTCTTCCACCATTATGAATATTTTCAAGTACCCCCAACCAGTCTGCAGAGTACCCCCAGGGTTACAAGTACCCCAGGTTGGGAACCACTGGCAGAGAGAATACTCCTAAGTGAGGATGCCCACGCAGATGAAACATTTCTAAACATAGCAGAAGTATATTCCAGTTCATAAGTAAATAGAAAGAAAACAATGAGCACAGAAATGAAGGTCACATTGACAGGAGACTTTAATGGACGTTTATAGAAAGCTTTCTCTCTCTCTTTATATACATACACATACATACTTATACACACACACATACATATAAACATATCTAAACAGTGCAATTTCTTTATCCTTTCAATACACTACATCATCAGTCATTAATAGTAGTAAATTCCACATTTTACTACAGACACTGTAAAATGTCTTCTTCATAAGTTTGCATGCAATCTCTATTTCTCTGTTCTCAACGGGTGGCATTGCTCTCAGTTTATAGGCTTTGTGATAAAACTTCATACAGAGTTTCCTTTCTAGGCCATTAGACTTATTTAAAGATTGCTATCATGAGCTTTCATCCTACTTTTTCCTTGCATAAGTATACAGTTACAGACCAAAAAATAGAGATTAACACTGATATTCCCTGAAAAACATTAACTTTACTCATACAAATGAAATGGTCCACAAGTAGCATAAAAATCAGTAAAAAAAAAAAACCATATTAAAACCACATGTCAGGATCTCTCATGTGGAGACTCATTACTGAAAACACACACAAAAAAGTAAGAAAAGTAAGTAATGAAGGTAAATGCACACTTTTGTTTGCAGTATTACGAGGGAATCCAATTAGTCCCAGTAATTAACCAGACGTGAAAGAAGGTGGTAGCTGGGGTTATTCAATATGAGCACCTTTCTTTCTTGCACAATAAATTTCCCTCTTATGGGGCGTGAACACAAAAAATCAGGGATCCGTTCCTGCACCTGTTAAGGAATGCACGGCAATTGATAACAGGCTATTTATCAGGGACTTCTTATTGGGTTCGATCAGACACCAACGGGATCAGTTACTCCGCAGTAAATTTCCATGAATAATTCATTGCTCCCTGTCACGACCACCATGTCTGCCACCCATGCCTCCCACACTGAGGCGCCATGATGCTGTGAACTCTGCCTGGGCCTTGCTGGACACGCTGCCTGGAGTGTACTCCACACACTTCCTGGTTCTGAAACCTGTCACCTTCCTGTCAGCTATCTCCAGACTGAATCCACTACTGCTTGCCTGCTGTGAAGACCATCCACCTGCAGAACCCTGCTGCCGCCTCTACGATCTGGACAAGGTTAGCCCCCCAAAGGGGATCACCCTTTCCTCACCTGACAATTACTTCCACTGCAACTCTTCCTGGTCACAGCTACTCAGGCCTGCTGCAATACTTCCCGGATTCATCCTATCAACCATCCAATTGTTCAATCACCCAATCGTCCATTCAATCATTCAATCTTCAATTCAATCATCTCTTCAAGTAAATCCTTCAAAACAACTATTCAAGTTTATGTTTATTCTTCAAATCTACACTTCAAGTCATCTTCAGTTTTCAACCTCGTTATCCATCCACTACGAACTTTACAATAAGTTTTATATATCATTGACTCTGGTTATTTCATATCTTCAGTATTACCTTTGTGCCACAGTTCATCTTCTGTATCGCAGTATCTATATTAAAACTGGTTTTCTTTTATCCAATTGCATCCCTCCCTTCTGTCGTCTATGCAAAAACCTTACATCAAGGCACCTAGCCTCCGTTACACTCCAGCTGGTGCTACTGCTAGCGTGACACTCTCCTTAATGTGAAAAAGACAGATCCTTCAAAATGTAGTTTTGCAATATCTTAATTATTTGATGAGGATTATGAGAGATTAATCACATGGATTTCCTATTTTTCAGGTGAAAGCACATTTACTGTTATGAGAACTTTATCCTCATATATTAAATCGGGAAAGAAAATGATAAAATCATTCAAGGAGTTGTAGGGAAAATGATGGATTGATATGTCATATACCAAAAATAATAAAAATCAAAGCATTAAAACTAAATCCTGTCAACATATGCTATGTTGCGGATTATTAAATAATTAAATAAAAAACTAGATTTTCTCCTCCAAAAAAACTATTTCTCATCGTTACATAAAAACATTTCCTTTCTTGTTAAACAAAGCTCTAGGCTACAGTATACCTGGCTACAGTATACCTTATTAGTATTTATTTCACTTACAGACTTAATGGTATTAAAATGTACTAATGCACATCAACAATTCTAGATCATTTTACATCTGATTTTGTAAATATATGACGTTCACCAACTGCAGATTCTGACAAAGAAGTGATTGGAATTGTCGAGTCAGGTTGACCAACATGTTGGATTTTACTGAACAATTGGGGCTGTAGATTGCTAACATACCGTCCCATGTTGAAGAGGGGCAACCTAGCACTGAGCTAATACACTGTGCGCTATAGCAGGGATCACTGGAGGGAGAGCTTTTACTAACCCACAGACATGTTAATTATTCTGGTCGGTGTGGCTTGCTGGTTCACCTCAGTAAAGACACGGAGCTGGAAGCGTTATACCTGCATATAACATGTGGGTATAATGCATCCTCCACTGAATGTTAACCAAACTATACTTTAAAAAATCAATTCTGACGTGACTTGGTGCATACAAATGTGACTCATGGTATATTTCTGTACCCATTCAAAGGGCATTGATATACTGTAAGTGATTCAAACCTGTAGAAACAATATTAATTAATTTAGGCCTGTTTATCAACCTGATTAACTTCGAAGCTGTATAAAATATGGTGACGATGGACATTTTCAAATTTGCTGAATTGAACTCATGTTACCAGCTGCCTGTGGCTGGTCTGCGTAATTACACTTTAGCAGTCTCAATCCTGCTTGATCCAGTCTTCAGTCACTGCTACTGCATAATCAGCAGTTTACCTCCATGTGTCTGACTGCCCAGCTGCAGTTAATCTGTGTATCAACCCTGACAAACCCTGACCGTTCTCTAATCTAGAGATACTCTGAGCTTGCTGTACTCTGCAAGTGCCTGATCCCATGTATTCCAGCCTACTCTGGCTCAGCTTCTGTTTGAGTACCTGTTTTACACCCATCTGTCTTGTCTGTAACCAGAACTGCTCCACAGTTTGGCCTCGTCTTTCCATTTGTCTTTCTGGTGTGTTTCCTCGGTCCAGTTCTGTACCTCTGGCTACGGATGGAGCTGCCCTCAGTATTTCCAAGCACTCGCCAGATCCCCCCCCCCGGTGGGCGGCCAAGCAGACAAGGACGCACGAGTGGCTCACTCGTTTGAGCAACCCATTGCCAAGAATGGGGCACTCGAGCGGCTCATGCCCCATTCTGTTGCATGACACCAGCTGGCGGCTAGCGATCCTTTCTAATGAGGGCAGCTCCGTCTGTAACTGTAACGGCAATCCAGCCCAGTAAGTCAGTTTCAAGTTTCCGGGCATTGGGGCAGATGTATTAAGCCTTAACAAGAGAAAAATGCAAGGGTGATAAGGAGAGATAAACGTCCAGCCAATCAGCTTCTACTTTTTTCAAACATAGGCTGTAACATGGCTAGTTAGCAGGTGATTGGCTGGGCATTTATCTCTCCTTATCACCCTTGCATTTATCTCTTGCTAAAGCTTAATACATCTGCCCCAGTGTTTGTTCTCCGGTCCTGTCTTTTGTCTGCCTGTATTGTATTTAGTCACTACAGCAACTGCATCACTAACACCTCAGCCATTGCAGTTAAATACACAATTCTTGGTTCCTACATCTCCACTACTGTGGTGTTAGTGTACTATCTGCCAAAGGAGTTCCATGCCAGTCGCCCACGGTAGTGTGTTAATGTGTCTTGTTTGTTTGGTTCTTCATTTTGTGTCCCAATCTGTCTCCGGATCTGTACTTGCTTTGCCCATCCTCCTGTAGCAGCCTTGTCCTTGATCTGGGGGGCATCTGAGTATCAGTTGGACCTAATTCACCCGCGAATGGTGGTTGCTATAGGCAATGCATTAGGAGGCTTTAAGGACTGCTGAGCAAGAGCAACAGTGTCACCTTGCATCCAGCTGTAACAGCTCACTAATTATCCTCCATCTCTTATATAATTGATCTCACTTGGGTAACTCTTTCTATGGTATACGGTCACTAGGTCGAAATTGAAAAGGTCAACATGCATTAGGTCTACAGGCCTTATGTTGACACACTCAAAAGGTCGACAGAGTCATAAGGTTAACTCAAGCATTCTACCACACTAGGGTGTGGAGGGAGAAAAGCATAGTGCCCGAAGCATGACGAGCGCAGCAAGACATGCGAGGAGCATGCCATGCACCGATACGGTGTCCATGTTGACATTCGGGACAAAAACAATTAAAAACCCATGTCGACCTTTTGACTGTCGACCTAAGGCTTGTGTCAACCTAATGACCCTGTCTACCTAAAGCCATGTCGACTTAAGGCATGTCGACCTAATGATCCACACACCTTTCTACATACTTCCCAACATGACCGTCTCCAGCAGCGACACAATGCTCTGCTTCTGAACTTCCCTATTACTGTATCATTGCCATGCACTGACGACAGTGGCATGTAGCATATATTTTGAAAGAATTTTCATTTGAGAAATATAATTCTAAAACAATTGTGTAAATGAAATTAAATGGAGTTTTCATTATTTTATATTTATATAAACTAGAATTAAACTATTGTGTATTATCCAGATCAGGGAAAGGTGCAAAAAAGGAAAAATAACAGACACTTTACACTCAGCACATCTTATTTTCCTGTTGGAAAAAAGACATTCTGAAAAGTGCTTCCTGGAATATTCCCCTTCTTACCTCCGACTCTGTAGATTGCTGCTAATGAAAGGAGTAACCAAAACAGACTGGTGTAAATGTATTACCAAGCACTGAGTGTGCTGATAATTCTATTCCTGCTTTGCCTCTTTACCATGGCAAAGCAGGAAGCAATAGCAACAAGGTGTATGATCATCTTGTTCGCAGGAGTGGGGATGCTTCATCTCTAATCCTGGCCAGCGGTAGGGGCCCATTTATCAAACCATATTTGAAGCTAAATCGGGGGTTAGCCGCATATATTAAGTATCCCTGCTGCAATCCCCGCTTCACCGCCGCCGGCCCCATAGGTTTCTATGGCGGATGCAAAGCTGCCCGATGTATAAACATCGGGCAGCTGGCTTCGCACAACTGGGCTATCGCCATTCCGAGATGGCGATAGCCCATTGTAGCCTATGGGCTACACATCGCAGTGCGGTCAGTGGGGGGGTCAGCGCATAACCGCACATTTGCAGACCCCCCCGCCTTCCGGGTCAGCGTTTCGCAGGGACTGGCTCCTTTTAGAGCCCTGTCCCTGCCTCCTCAAAATTGATACATCCAGCCTGTGTGATCACATTTTACAATGCGATCCTGGGCGGTAATATTCCGCCCAAATCACATTGTACATGCGATCATGGTAAATGGCCCCGTAGTGTGCATGCTACTATCACAAGATCTTGCATGCACAGCCAGGAAATAGAATCTGTGAAACCCAATTGTAGCTGTCAAAATCGATAGCTACAGGTATCACAACTGTCAGTGCCACTGACCATTCTTACAGTTCCCATCACATTGGTGCGCTATCTTACAGATAGCACCCCAAGTTACACCTGCCTGTCACTTTGCACATACTGCCTTTGTAATACATTGAATATAAGCCATATCGGTGGCCACTTCTCCAGCACGATGAGTGTTGTTACATCTACATGACACCTACATGACAATCACTGACAGTAGGTCTAAATTCTGACATCTACTGAACATATCAGAGAAATAATGGACTTAGCCAACTACAGTATGATAGAGAGGACACATTATATATTTTCACACCTTGGGTGAAATTTAATAGGATGAGAGATTCAGAAAATGAGAGATTTGGTAAGAAATCTCCAGTTTTTTTAAACGGCAATTACACTTCAAAATTAAACAGGATAAGAAAAATGCCCTGAGATTGGCATCCCTAGTCAAATGTGATAGAAAATGTCATAGATAAATGACTGTATGTGGGATTTGAAAAAGTAAGGAAAATGGGCAATATCAAACCCTCCAACCTAGTAGGTGTTAAGGTAAAGTGGGTTCCAGACTGGCCCAGTGCTACAGCCACAAGTAGGATGAAGTCCCTTTTCAATTCACCATTGCTGCTTGAGTCTGTCCCCACAGCGCTGCTATTAGGACTTTCCAGCATCTGATAGAAACCGCTACAGGCACGCTTGCCTGTATAGGCTGTTAAAAATCGGTAGAAGAAAAAAAATGGACTGCAACCTACAAATAACCTATTCTCAAAAATGACTTATTTACATGAGAATGGAATGTGTAAAACTGGTTGCCTGGATTGTGAATCAGCCAGATGTCTGAGATAATACATTGAGGGATATGTACAAAGCTGTGGAGAGTGATAAAGCTCCAACTAATCAGCTCCCAACTGTCATGTTACAGGCTGTGTTTGAACAATTAAAGTTAGGGGTTTATTGGCTGGTACTCTCTCCATTACTTAGTACATCTGCGCCTTAGACATTTTAGGTAGGTGGATATTAAGTCTATGGGATGGGAAAAGAACATATTTCAGACTTTACTGGTCATCGACTTTATTCTAAATCACAGCCACAATCACATTATGGGTAAGCTGCAGTAACAAAGCAGACTTGGAAAATGTATATTGAACAGAGTAAACTTCTCCACCACCAAAACTTTATTTAATTTATACAGTGCTTACATATTATGTAGCAGATCATATAATATACAGCTGGTCTTAAAGGTGGTTAATTCTATGATAGAAGATAATGGTTGCTTTGATTAACCTGCCTTTAGTACTGTCCTACTTTACACTACATATTCTATATCAACATTGTATCATGCACTTTCACCTCTTGTTAAGTTAATGAGCAATACAGTGCATATGGTTTAGTTAACAACACAATAAACCAGCAATTTAATGTAGTAATTTTTTAATGCATTTGTTTCCAACTGAATCAGCACTCTGCATCATAAAAGTAGGAAATTATCTTCTGTGGAAGTTGTACAGAATTGCTAGTTTCTTAAGAAAAAAAAAAGAGTTAAAATAAAAATGTTAGGGTCTAAAAATGCCCTTTCCTTCCTAAATAATTTCAAAACAATATGCCTTAACATTAAACCCTTTGCTGTGGATGAGGAATCCCACTCATAATCTGTATGTACGTATGTATGTGTGGTACAAATCAGATTCAGAATCAACTTTATTGGCCAGGTATACTTTCGTATACTAGGAATTGGGAGGGGGAGGTATACAATATACATAGACAACATGGGACACATTGTATGTTACTTTACAGATAGTGTTTTGTGGGCATGCTGAAATTGTTCATTAGGTGGGCCACTTGGGGAAAGAAGCTTTTTAGTCTTCTAGTTGACTTAACCAAAATGGCCCTGAAGCGCTTGTAAGATGGAAGAATTTTGATCAGGTCGTGGCCAAGATGCAGAGGGGTTTCTATGATTTTTCTGGCACGTTTGTTGATTCTGGACACGTACAGGTCTGGGACAGGCGGGAGGTCAGTGCCGATTATTTTTTCCGCCGTCCTCACCACCCCTTGTAGCTTGTGTTTCGGACTATTTAACTACACAATCCAGAGAATATTGTTTAAATGTTTGAAAGTAAATGTTTATGTAACTATTTGACTGATAATGTTACAAATTCCTGATATGAAGGAGAAACATAGAAAATGATATAATGATAAAATACCAGTTTTGATTATCTACACAATTTATAAATATAGACTATGATGTTGTCAGAAGATTACGTCAGGAAAATTAAAAATTGAGAGCTGGTGTGAGATGATGTTGAATGAGCCTCAAATTCCATGGAGTGATAGGGAACATGTATATGTCCCTGATCAAAGGGTGGAATTGTTAAATGTATATGATTCTAGCCATTGTATAGTCATGGCTCTATTCAAAATCAGGTCATAAACAGTTTTTCAATTTGTAACGATGACTTGCATATTTTATTTAACTAATGAAATCCAGATGTTCTGTATAAAACAACAGGATATGTTACTTGGAAATGAACCTTCACACACATTGAAACTAAGTCATAAGACTGGCCTCTATAGTGCCAATAGATCTTCACGCAGTTAGAAATACCATACATGGACTTGTATGTCCTAAGGAAATGCTGGTTATGACGTATTATTAGGAGTGTCTGCCCGAATCATCATAAGTTATAAAACTAGCCACAACTGCACCCAGGTTCAGGTTGTTGTATGGTGGTCGTGGGTGTCACACAAGGAGAGATGAGGGAGCTGGAATGGGAAGATGTCTTGTCATGTCTTGTATTGAATTACATTCTTGTGTATGATGAAGAAATAAATAATCATGCCTTTTAAAATGGTTCTTGTACATGTCTTTCTTGCATGAGCATTGCAATGGCACTAAGTGGTAAACCATAACATTTCACATCCCCCTCACTGGTGGATCCGTACCAGTCTATGATCGGGGAAGTTATCACCCACTCGACAGTTGTGTAGCAGAAGTGGAGCAACAGCTTCTGAGGGACATTGACCTTCCTGAGTTCCCCTTAAAAGAACAGCCTCTGCTGGGCCTTACCAATGATGGCAGCAGAGTTGGGCCGCCATTTTAGGTCTCTGGAAATCTTGCAGCCTAAAAACTTGAGGGAGTCCACTACCGACACCACATTGTCAGCTAACATGAGCACGGGCATGACAGTGACTTTTCTTCTGAAGTCCACTACCATCTCTACTGTTTTTAGTGGGTTTAGAGCAAGGTTGTTGCTGCCACACCATGATGCCAGCCATTCCACTTCCCATCTGTAGGCAGTCTCGTCCAGATCCCTGATGAGACCTATGGTGGTGTCATTGTCAAACTTTTATGTCTTTACCGACTGATTCTCTGGAGGTGCAGTCACTGGTGTATAGGGAGAAAAGCAGAGGGGAAAGTACACATCCCTGGAGGGCCCCTGTGCTGATCGTGTGCATACTTGAGGAGAATTTACCAGCTTTCACCACCTGGTTCCAGTGTGACAGGAAATCTACTAGCCAAGAGCAGGTGGATTCTGGGGCCCGTAAGTGGAGTAGTTTAGAGGGCAGGATGCTGGAGAACGCAGAGCTAAAGTCAACTAATAGGGCTCTTTCATAGGTGCCTGGACCATCCAGGTGCTGCAGGATGTAGTGCAGTCCCATCTTGACTGCATGCTCGACACATCTATTTGCCTGGTAGGCAAACTGTAAGGGATCCAAGTGAGGGCCAGTTATATCTTTGAGCTGAATCAGCACCAGTTGCTCAAATGCTTTCATGACCACATACAGTACGTTAGGGCAACTGTTCTGTAGTCATCCATGGTTGTAATAAATGATTTCTTGAGGGTCGGGACAATGACTGAGCGTTAGAAGATGGAGGATACCTTGCGCTGATCCAGAGAGGTGTTAAAGATTTTGCTGAATATGGGGGCGAGCTGGGCAGCGCAGATCTTCAACGCAGAGGGCAATACACCATCAGGGCCCGGAGCTTTCCTGGGATTGGCCTGCTTGAACATCGCCTCTACTTCACCTTGCCCTATCTGTAATGCCTGGGAATGCATGCCAGGGTAATCAGAGTTTCTGTATAAAATTAAAAACTATTGACGTACATGTGCAGTACGGGTCTGCGAAGTCAGCAGTAGTATGTCATTTGATGGTCAGCGACTGGCAGTCTGATGTTGTTAGGGAGCGGAGAGAGTACAAAACAAAGGCATGTTGGCAGCACTGTGGGAAAAGGACGAGGCCAGATTTCCTTCAGAGGAATTTTCTTGGCTTCTTCTTGGTAGGACCTGTGGCGGCTGGCTTGAGCGATGCCCTGGGCCACGCATCTAGATGATAATGTTGCAGATGATTTGATGTATCCTAGCATGCAGCTCCAATCACTCCAACATATAAGTGCTGTTAATGGGGTCCTTCAGACCTGGTCGCTGTTCTGTTAATTTGCAAAGCCCTGCAATCAGGTATACGCCACACAGCTAGAGTGATATTCCGCCCCGTGCTTAGCACGGCATGCAGAAATTAGTTTGATCAGCGAATAGCTCCATATCTATTCACAAGCCGCTCACATCTAATGATTTTTTAGCTTTGTGCAAGTCCGTGTATAGCCCAGGGCTTACTCCAGGGCTGCGATATAAGCAGTTGGATAAGAGCCAGAGCTGAAAAAACACATCCTCCCCTCAACTGTCTGGGTACAACTGCGTTTTCCCTGACACATACTGTATGACCAGCGATCAAAAAAAGTAGCAGGATTATAAGGCAGGATGGCCTCTCGCTTGCGCACCACACATGCGCAGTCTACCGATAATCGACCGCCTGCGATCAAGCAGCAGCAACTCCATTCACAACTGAATAAGGCTCTTAATGTGATAAATCGTCCGATTTTTTTATCTACTATATAGCGGGTATTTAATCATTGCCTTTTTTGCCTGTTGAAAAAATGGCAATGATTCACCGATCAGCATTCTAACACAGCCATTTCCGCATGTTTTTTTGCCGTTTCAATTATTTTTATCAAATCAGCATGGGTAAATAAGAACCCCAAAACGCCCGCAAATTTACCAAAACACATGGAATGGCAGCAAATTCTAATTCGTCCTATACAGATGGAGCATATCTAGTCTGAGAGACATAAACCATGGGTTGTCTATCAGGAGTGATAGCAGATCCACATATAACTCCCAGCGAGGTCAATCTAGATTGACCAGGATGACTACTACCTCTGCTCATTTTATACTCTTTTGAGCAGATGTGGCAAAAGAGTTAAACAGGGAACAAGTACACTAATTGCAAAGACCAAGGCACCCGCAGTCCATCCAGCACCATCGTCCTTGGGACCCAAGTGCTGGAACAGTATAGAGGAATCTTCGTGTTGTGTCGGGACACCTCGGAACAATTTGACACAGGGCAAATAGCAACATCTGCTGCAGAATAAACAGATTTCTTCTCTTAAGGTGCCCATTCACGCACCGATTTCCCGGTACTTTTTGTGTTAAATCGCATCGTATCTCATTGCATGCGGTGTGCGTGCGATGCGATCAAAAGACAGTACAAAAAGTATGTGCAGCACATACTTTTTGTACTGTACGATGAGATGCCGCGGGAGCGCGCATCTCATCGCATAGCATCACACCTGGAAAATCGGTGCGTGTATGGGCACCTTTAGTCTTCTCTAATTTCCTGTCAGACGCTTCTTTCAAAGTAGTTGCTCCTCGAACTGGAGACACTGATTTTTTTGGGTCTCTTAATCTGGATAGGCTCCAATAATCAGCAGGTGGTGGTGTCCTAAAGTATAGAGTCCAGTTGGTAAATAGAAAATGTGGAGATCAAAAAGTTGAAGAACCAATGTGGGGAGCTGGTCCAAGTGAGAAACAAATTCAGAGTCCAAAGTCCAGAGTCCAAGTCTACACTCTGTTGCTGGACTTTGGACTCTGAATTTGTTTCTCACTTGGACCAGCTCCCCACATTGGTTCTTCAACTTTTGGATCACCACAATTGCTATTTACCAACAGGACTCTATACTTTGGGACACCACCACCTGCTGATTATTGGAGCCTATCCAGATTAAGAGACCACAAAAAAATCTCTCACAAGTAGATATAAAATACAAGGCATCCAGCCAGATATATTAATTTCTGTGGGACATGCCAATCTAAATTAGTACTGCAGTACGAATAAGCTATTATATATTTTTAAAAATGATATGTGTATTTTATTTATTATATATATATATATATATATATATATATATATATGGGTACACGTGGGGGTTTGACCCTGAATGCGCTTCCAATACTAGATAGCGGCCAACCTCTACAAAATCCCCCCTGTTAGTGGGACATGAGGGACACGACACGAGAAAAAGATGTAGAGGGCGCTGTAGGAATTCCCACCACCTTATTGTGTGCTCAAGTTTCAAGCAGATAGGTAGAGTAATAATTCAATCACATTTATTAAAAATACAAATGTATGACATTTACAAATTCATATTCTTGTGAACCGCAAGGAAACGACCCGACGCGTTTCGTCTCCGAAGAGACTTCCTCAGGGGTACACTGTGGGTGGTACAGAATGCCATAAGAATCATATATATATATCACACAGAATATTACAACTTTTTCTTTCAGAAATTTCGAAAAATATCATATATAACACATACCGGTAGAATGCGGTATGTTGTAAAAACAATCTTTTAAAATTCTTTGTAAGAATCAAACAGAGTTCGGAAAGGACTTTGTAAAATTCTGTAAACCAGAGCATGTGTCTCATGAGTCACAAGTAGCAAAATTCTACCACAATAATAGGAGGAGCAAAAGTAGGAGGATAATGAAGAGGAGGAGAGAAAGCATAAACGAATATAAGGTAAATGGACATACCCAATGTAGACAGGCCTTCAATAAGGGCCCTTTTGGCAGAATAGGGCGCTGGAAAAAAGGGGGAGGAGTGTACCTATAGATAGATGAACCATTAAAGGTCAAAAGGTCACCTAGCACAAAATCAATGCTAACAATTCATTAGCCATACCTACTTTAGGTGGGGTCATGTGCTAATTACAAATCTAGTTTAGGGAAAAGTGAGGCTGAGTAGACAATTATAACAGGGAGAATGCCCAAGACCATAAAAGACTCTAACTCACAACTAAGGGGTCAAAATACCATCATAGAGGCTATAAACGATAGTATAATCACTAAACCTCAATGATGATGGCATCTGAAAAGGACAACTTTAATAATCCGATTCAGTGTATATAACAGAGGACAACCTGATATCTTACGGGTCCAATAAAGTATGCATGGCTGGGCGATTTATATAAGCACAGTATAGTACCGGCCACATTACAAAAGCATTTGTAGTGTTAGTACCTGGAAATATCGGCATAACAATATTGTACCTCCGCATGATATAAATTACTACATCCAGATGAAATGGCTGGATATATCATAAATCCACATAATCAACATGGCTATGTGTTTTACCAATGTATAAATTTCAACAGTATATTCATATGAACAGGGTGACAATAGTAAAGACAATGGATATGTGAATCACAATCCAACAGCATAAGGAATTACAACAGCATAATAGCATAAACAATTGTCAGATATATCAAAGGGTAACCTACCAGAATTTGGTGAGCACAACTGAACTCTCCTGCACCTTTTCCAGAATGAATGGACTATGGGAGGGTGGACCTAATTTATACCCTGAATGTGGGCCGTCCTATCCGGGCAGTGGAAGGAGTGCAAAAACCGGGTATGAGGTGTAATGTGGATAGCTGGAATTCTAATTTAAAGTGAAAGTGCAGGGAGCCGTATAATCGGCTGATATAGATAATAGAGGGCCAAGTCACGCAACTAAGTGTCCTAAGTGCTAGTATACCTAACATTCTATATAGTGCACCTATGCATTCCCCAATCCGATAATGGGGATAATAGTGTTGCTATAATAAGAGCATAAATATTTAAGGGGAAAATAATAAACAGTGTTGAATGGGATAGAAACATTGTGTTTAATGATTAAACCCAATGTTCTTATGAGGTCTGGGTAAACCACAATGATGGATCTGACATTACATATCAAAATACAATGATGACATAGTAATGGGTGACAGAGGATATATATCCTATGTTTACAGGTTGTGAATATGGGCTTTTTACAGATTGTACAGGTGATACAGATTATAAAAATTCTGGTGATCACATGATGACCAATAATATCCAAGGAAATTTTATACAGAAATTCATACATAGATCTTAAGTGTGATATCACATAGTTTCATACAGAAATTGATGTATGGATTTAAAGTGTGATAACATATAAAGAAAGAGTGAACCCAACCATAAATAGTGTCCCGTATAGGGATATAATATTTAGAACAGAGTATGCCCCAAGCGGATATTATAGAACCGTAGTAGTGCCAATAGGATGGGAAAAAAGGGTACAAGGGTGGAGTATAAATCCTGAATCTCTTAAAGGATATACACTAATAATAGGAAAGAAGAAAGAACATATAATGGTATGAATGTATGGACAGATATAATAGGAATATGCTATGGGAAAGGTTCAAAGTATGCCCAGGGGTATAAGGGCCCAAAGTACCACACAAAATTAATTCAAAAGACGGGGACCCAAGGTGTTCAACCATACAACTTCCAAAAAAAAGGAGGGGATGGGCAGCTGAATGAATGGGACTAGTGTCCAAAAAATAATAAGGATTTTCTATGAACCTAAAAAGGACACTATGTCAACATTTTCATTTAACCCTTTAGGGTAAAGGGTGTTAAGTGTGTATATCCAAAATGTCTCTTGTTTGGAGAGTTTTAGGTCCCGATCTCCACCTCTGGGATCTACAGTGACTTGTTCTAAGATGGTGAAAGAGAAATTCTTCACTTCCACAGAGGAATTATGTTTATCTGTATAATGCCGTGAAAGACTGTGGATGGATACTTTATGTTTGATGTTACGGATGTGTTCTTGTATCCGAATTTTGACCTGCCGCTTTGTTTTGCCGATGTACATAGCTCCGCAGCCGCAAGTGATTCGGTAAATCACGTAACTCGAATTACAGGAAGTTGGGAGGTTCAGGGAATATTTTTTCTTTCCAGTCTCATGTTTGAATGGGGATTTTTCTATGAATTTGCAACACAGACACTTATTACAAGGTGTGCAACGTACCACTTTTGTAAGAAAATTACTCTCTGGTGGTTTTTTGGAGATAGCTCTCAATTGACTGGGAGCAATGATACTTTTAAGATTTTTTGCACGTCTAAAAATCAAATCTGGTTTGGGCGGTAGATGTGGGCCCAAGATGTTATCCTTCAGTAAGATGCCCCAATGCCTGTTCAGAATTTTCTTAATTTGAAAGTTTTCCTTGTTATATTGGGTTACAAAGGATCGTTTTCCAAAGTTCTTGGTGGATGGGGCTTCAACTGGTGATAGGAAGTCTTCCCGTGGTCTAGCAGACGCTTTACTTCTTGCTTGATTAATTTTTTGTGGGTCATATCCTCTCTCGATGAACCTATTCGCCAACATCAAGGATTGGTCATTGTAATCTCTTATAGAACTGCAATTTCTTCTAATGCGGCAGAATTGTGCAAATGGGATACTATCCTTCCATTGTGGTAGGTGACAGCTGTCATATGGAATGTAGCTATTACAATCCACTTCTTTGAAGAAAGTTTTGGTGGTCACTGTTCCTCCAGGGGAACCTTCCAGAACCAAGTCTAGATAGTCGATACTTTTTTGATCCATTTTGTGGGTGAACTTAAGATTGAATTCATTGTTCTGAAGGCCTTCCATAAAATCACCGATGGTGGAAATGTCCCCTCTCCATACCAGAATGAGATCGTCAATGTAGCGTTGGTAGAATAGAATATTCCCGTAGTACTTGGAATTGTAAATGTATTGTTCTTCCCAGACACCCATGAACAGATTTGCGTACGATGGGGCAAATTTGGTCCCCATCGCAGTTCCGGTGGTCTGCAGGTAGTATTTTTTATCAAATTCAAAGAAATTATGTGTTAGAATAAATTTGATGCTGCTGAGAATGAACTCTATCTCTTTAGGGTTACTCAGATTATGTCTTAAGAGTATGGTTTCCACTGCTTTCAGGCCTTTCTCATGTGGGATCGATGAGTACAAAGCTTGGACATCCACAGTCAGCCAAGTCAGATCTTCCTTCCACTGTAAATTGGTTAATTTGTTCAACAGGGAATGTGAGGCATTTTTGAGTACGTATGGCTGAAGAAGTATATCGATAAGATGTGACAGGTTGCATAATTTGAACCTTTCCCATAGCATATTCCTATTATATCTGTCTATACATTCATACCATTATATGTTCTTTCTTCTGTCCTATTATTAGTGTATATCCTTTAAGAGATTCAGGATTTATACTCCACCCTTGTACCCTTTTTCCCATCCTATTGGCACTACTACGGTTCTATAATATCCGCTTGGGGCATACTCTGTTCTAAATATTATATCCCTATACGGGACACTATTTATGGTTGGGTTCACTCTTTCTTTATATGTTATCACACTTTAAATCCATACATCAATTTCTGTATGAAACTATGTGATATCACACTTTAGATCTATGTATGAATTTCTGTATAAAATTTCCTTGGATATTATTGGTCATCATGTGATCACCAGAATTTTTATAATCTGTATCACCTGTACAATCTGTAAAAAGCCCATATTCACAACCTGTAAACATAGGATATATATCCTCTGTCACCCATTACTATGTCATCATTGTATTTTGATATGTAATGTCAGATCCATCATTGTGGTTTACCCAGACCTCATAAGAACATTGGGTTTAATCATTAAACACAATGTTTCTATCCCATTCAACACTGTTTATTATTTTCCCCTTAAATATTTATGCTCTTATTATAGCAACACTATTATCCCCATTATCGGATTGGGGAATGCATAGGTGCACTATATAGAATGTTAGGTATACTAGCACTTAGGACACTTAGTTGCGTGACTTGGCCCTCTATTATCTATATCAGCCGATTATACGGCTCCCTGCACTTTCACTTTAAATTAGAATTCCAGCTATCCACATTACACCTCATACCCGGTTTTTGCACTCCTTCCACTGACCGGATAGGACGGCCCACATTCAGGGTATAAATTAGGTCCACCCTCCCATAGTCCATTCATTCTGGAAAAGGTGCAGGAGAGTTCAGTTGTGCTCACCAAATTCTGGTAGGTTACCCTTTGATATATCTGACAATTGTTTATGCTATTATGCTGTTGTAATTCCTTATGCTGTTGGATTGTGATTCACATATCCATTGTCTTTACTATTGTCACCCTGTTCATATGAATATACTGTTTAAATTTATACATTGGTGAATCACATAGCCATGTTGATTATATGGATTTATGATATATCCAGCCATTTCATCTGGATGTAGTAATTTATATCATGCGGAGGTACAATATTGTTATGCCGATATTTCCAGGTACTAACACTACAAATGCTTTTGTAATGTGGCCGGTACTATACTGTGCTTATATAAATCGCCCAGCCATGCATACTTTATTGGACCCGTAAGATATCAGGTTGTCCTCTGTTATATACACTGAATCGGATTATTAAAGTTGTCCTTTTCAGATGCCATCATCATTGAGGTTTAGTGATTATACTATCGTTTATAGCCTCTATGATGGTATTTTGACCCCTTAGTTGTGAGTTAGAGTCTTTTATGGTCTTGGGCATTCTCCCTGTTATAATTGTCTACTCAGCCTCACTTTTCCCTAAACTAGATTTGTAATTAGCACATGACCCCACCTAAAGTAGGTATGGCTAATGAATTGTTAGCATTGATTTTGTGCTAGGTGACCTTTTGACCTTTAATGGTTCATCTATCTATAGGTACACTCCTCCCCCTTTTTTCCAGCGCCCTATTCTGCCAAAAGGGCCCTTATTGAAGGCCTGTCTACATTGGGTATGTCCATTTACCTTATATTCGTTTATGCTTTCTCTCCTCCTCTTCATTATCCTCCTACTTTTGCTCCTCCTATTATTGTGGTAGAATTTTGCTACTTGTGACTCATGAGACACATGCTCTGGTTTACAGAATTTTACAAAGTCCTTTCCGAACTCTGTTTGATTCTTACAAAGAATTTTAAAAGATTGTTTTTACAACATACCGCATTCTACCGGTATGTATTATATATGATATTTTTCAAAATTTCTGAAAGAAAAAGTTGTAATATTCTGTGTGATATATATATATATGATTCTTATGGCATTCTGTACCACCCACAGTGTACCCCTGAGGAAGTCTCTTCGGAGACGAAACGCATCGGGTCGTTTCCTTGCGGTTCACAAGAATATGAATTTGTAAATGTCATACATTTGTATTTTTAATAAATGTGATTGAATTATTACTCTACCTATCTGCTTGAAACTTGAGCACACAATAAGGTGGTGGGAATTCCTACAGCGCCCTCTACATCTTTTTCTTATATATATATATATATATATATATATATATATATAGGAATACAATACTGCCGGCACTCCAACTGCGATGAATCAACGTGCCCCGGTGCCAGAAAGAGATAATATACAATCCAATGAATCCCAAGCAGTGGGATAAGAACGGCACTCGGAGATATTCAACTTTTGAAAAAAGTGTATTCACAGCATCACAGGTACAGGTACAGGTAACGTTTCGGGGGACAAACCCCTTCCTCAGACCCTCCTACAGCAAGTTATACACATGAAAGGTACAGACTTTATACCTTACCTGCAGCTGCCGCGCTCCCCAGCGTGTCCTCGCCGCGTCAGACGCTCCCGGAAGTGGTCACAACACACTTCCGCCTCAGGACGCCCTGTGCGCCTCAGGACGCACTGGTCTATGACGGTGCCGCATTGTGAGGTAACCAGCGGTTCCCCTTGTCCTATGGATGCTGGCCATTTTCTTTGTATATGTTTATGCTTTTTCCTGGCTGTCAGCGGTCTCCCACGCTGTGTCTGGGCCTGTCAGGTCGCTGCCTGTGATGATGGAGCGCACACTTCCTGCCCAGTGGAACGCAAACTGAGCGTTGCTGAGCAACGCACAGGGCGTCCTGAGGCGGAAGTGTGTTGTGACCACTTCCGGGAGCGTCTGACGCGGCGAGGACACGCTGGGGAGCGCGGCAGCTGCAGGTAAGGTATAAAGTCTGTACCTTTCATGTGTATAACTTGCTGTAGGAGGGTCTGAGGAAGGGGTTTGTCCCCCGAAACGTTACCTGTACCTGTACCTGTGATGCTGTGAATACACTTTTTTCAAAAGTTGAATATCTCCGAGTGCCGTTCTTATCCCACTGCTTGGGATTCATTGGATTGTATATTATCTCTTTCTGGCACCGGGGCACGTTGATTCATCGCAGTTGGAGTGCCGGCAGTATTGTATTCCTGCATTTGTGTGAGTGGATTTAACCCCTCTCATACCGGTTGCAAGGCACCTGTATCAACATTATTTCATCCTGTATATGGATATATGGACACGTTGAATTTTGTCTTCTGAAACCCTGGAAGTGACACAGACTATACCTATACCACCTGTATTGTTATACCTGGAAAACCTGAGATGGAGAACCCTGCGACAGCAAATGCAGGGGATGCCCCTGGTTGCCAGGTTTTTACTGTACCTGCCTGTGAAACTTTTACCTACACACCTGCAGAAATTCAGGGCATTTTGTTTGATGAGAGTGAGTCGACACAAGACTCTGGCCTCTCTATGGATGAGGCATACCATCAATTATTTCGGCTACGCCGCCGTGAAATTGACTTTCAGATGCATGGCACATCTTTGTCAGATTACTTCCGTGCTAAGAGGATCCCAAGGGGCTTCAGGGTCCGAAATACCCCGACCATTGGACGCCATAATCCTGACTTTGTTAGAAAATGGGTCGGGATTCTGAACAGGTGTGCCCTTGACCTGATGGTGCTGGTCATAGATGAGGCGGGGCAAGAATTAAGAACTACCCGCAATAAGATCAGCACTTTCGTCAATGAAAACAACATCACACTGAATGATGCCTCCAATGCTCAATGGCTTGAGAAATTAGAACTACAATGTAAAGCCTATAAGGAAGATCTGGTGAAGTTTAAGAGAAACAAGCGTAGAACCGTCGACCTTGATTATGAAGAGAATCGAGTGTATGGATGGATATCTGGGACTAAGCAACAGCGACCTGAGTCTGGTGATGCAAGGAGACGCCCTTGGCAACCTCGAGGGAATAAGAGCAGAAATCGCAATGAGTCGACTGTGATGACTAGTGACAGCGACTTTGTAATTTCAGAGTCTGATGACCCTTCAAGCTCCCAAGATGCCCCTTTAGACCAGGCCGCCGCTCGACCCCGTGGAGCTGGCAGAGGCCGCCCACCCGCCGGGGCAAACAAAACCTCCGCCATCAGGCGAAATCCAGGACGCCGGGTGGACAATCGGAGGATGTAGTGATGAATCTATCGAAAAGATCTTTGACCACTACTGAGATCCAAGTCCTCAATAGGGGCTTGTCATATGTCCCGACCAATTCCCATGATCCATTCCTTTGGAAATTAGATCATCATAAGTTACTCCGTAAAATGAGACTTAAGGAGTTTTTCCAAGCACACCCGCAACAGGATCGAGATGGTCCGCTTGATAAATTTCTCATGAGTCGATCTACATCCACCTTTGATCCTCCTTCCCAGAATTCTTCAATTCGGACATTTGGTCGCCTCCTGGATGAGTCTGTTAATAAATTCTCTATGGCACCAGCCAAATTAAGGAAGAATCTCACATCTGCTGAGATACAAGCATTGAAATCTCTCAGCAGCTATGAGGATATCGTCATCAGGCCCGCCGACAAGGGCGGGGCCATTGTCGTCATGGATATCTTGGATTACCGACAGGAACTTTATGCCCAATTGTCTGATAATGAGGTATATTGTAAGTTGACCTATAATCCAACCAAGCAGTACCAATTGGAACTTAAAAATATCTTATCTGAAGCGGTTAAAAGTGGCATACTATCTACTAAAGTGTCTAATGCTATGTCATCTGAATGGCCTAAAGTCCCAGCACTGTACTCCTTACCTAAGGTGCACAAGAGCCGTGAGAAACCACCTGGGAGGCCTATTATAGCGGCCTGTGACTCCCTGTATCAACCAGTGGCCCAACTGCTTGACTCTTTACTCCAACCACTTTTGCCTCTCAAAAAATCGTTCCTTAAGGACACAACCAGCTTCCTGCTATTATTGCGGGACATTGGTACTGTCCCGCCTGGGACTTTATTGGTTTGCTTGGATGTATGTAGCCTCTACACCTCCATTCCTCATGAGGGGGGACTGGAGGCTGCATCTAACTTCATTGACTCACATCTGGACTCTCAACTGTTTGACCATGCTTTGTTTATCCAACTGCTTAGTTTAACCCTTAAGCGAAACTATTTCCTCTTCGACGGAGCATACTACTTGCAATTACGGGGGTGTGCCATGGGGTCTGCCGTGGCCCCCTCGTTTGCAAATGTTTTTATGTTCGTCGAGGAGGAGAAATGTTTCCTTAATTGTCCTGGTATTAGCGAGTATCTTTTATTATATACTCGCTATATCGATGATATTTTTATTATGTGGACCGGTGGGGAAGAGAAATTACAGGAGCTTGTTGATCATGTCAACTCTTTGGTGTCGACCATCCGATATACTGCTACATGGAGTTCTTCTGAGGCTAATTACCTTGATGTCACTGTCAGAATTGATGGTGGGGTGATTAGTACCGATGTTTACTCCAAGGATGTCGAGAAAAATACATTTTTGATGGCTTCTAGTCATCATCCTGCTGCCCTCAAGCGTGGTTTGCCCCTGTCTCAAATGATGCGCATATCGCGTATCATGAGCGACAGAGGTAACCTGGAAAATAGATTGGATGCACTTATCCTCAAATTTATCCAGCGAGGATATGATCCCACAACCTTGGAGGAGCAGAAGCAAAAGGTTCTTCATCTTCCGAGAACCCAACTTTTTGTCCCCAAAGATAGAGGTACATCATCCATCTTGCCATGGACCAGTACCTTTTCCACCGCCAGTCCTGTTATTAGACATGCTACCAACGCATTGTGGCCAATAGTTAAGACTGACCAGGATTTACCTGGTCTTCGTTCACTTAGGCCACTAGCAGCATTCAAAAGGGGTGCAAATTTAAAAGATCGCCTCATGCATACGGATATTACCGGTCGAGGCTTACCTAAACCCACTAATATCTCTTTTAAACCCCCTGGCTGCTATAGCTGTCTTTCCTGTACCACCTGTAACCACCTCATTAAGTGCCGTACCTTTAAACACCCACATTCAAACAAACAGTTTGAAATTAGGCACGTGCTTCATTGTAAATCCAGCTATGTGGTTTATATCATCCTTTGCCCATGCAATCTACATTATGTAGGGCAAACGACCAGGAGCTTTCGTGAAAGGATGGGCTTACACCGGTCTGCCATTGGTCTATCCATTGCGGGTAGAGATGTGGACCAGCCGGTGGCCCGCCATTTCAAAAGCATGGGTCATCCTCTGAGTTCCTTGAAGTATTTCATGATTGACCATGTCCCTGAGTCATTGCGTGGCGGCAATAGAGCCAAAAAATTACTGTTACTCGAATCTAAGTGGATCTTCAGGTTGGGTACTATTCAGCCTGGTGGTCTCAACGAGAAGATCAACCTGAACAGTCTCATATGATTGTTTCAGTGTTTATCATGATTGCTTAATTATATGCCTTACATTATGCCGTTTTTTTCTGTTTTGTTGTGTTTATTTTTACTCCTATGTTTATTTAATTGTTTTTTCTTTTCCTTTTTTAGGTCATATCATCCATGATGATTGGGGTCTGCGGGGACTTACAGAGCGGCATATCTTGATCAGGGGTTGGTGGTCCCCGTGTGGTGAGTACCAAACACTGGTCTATGACGGTGCCGCATTGTGAGGTAACCAGCGGTTCCCCTTGTCCTATGGATGCTGGCCGTTTTCTTTGTATATGTTTATGCTTTTTCCTGGCTGTCAGCGGTCTCCCATGCTGTGTCTGGGCCTGTCAGGTCGCTGCCTGTGATGATGGAGCGCACACTTCCTGCCCAGTGGAACGCAAACTGAGCGTTGCTGAGCAACGCACAGGGCGTCCTGAGGCGGAAGTGTGTTGTGACCACTTCCGGGAGCGTCTGACGCGGCGAGGACATGCTGGGGAGCGCGGCAGCTGCAGGTAAGGTATAAAGTCTGTACCTTTCATGTGTATAACTTGCTGTAGGAGGGTCTGAGGAAGGGGTTTGTCCCCCGAAACGTTACCTGTACCTGTACCTGTGATGCTGTGAATACACTTTTTTCAAAAGTTGAATATCTCCGAGTGCCGTTCTTATCCCACTGCTTGGGATTCATTGGATTGTATATTATCTCTTTCTGGCACCGGGGCACGTTGATTCATCGCAGTTGGAGTGCCGGCAGTATTGTATTCCAATATATATATATATATATATATATATATATATATATATATATATATATATATATATATATATATATATATATTTGTTTTGCTTTTTAATAAAATCTATTTATGGATCACACCGGGTTTCAGTTGTATTTGTGAGAAAGCAACTACCCATTTACACTTAAAATAAAAAATAAATACAACCTACTCTCATTTATCTAATTATTGAATAATTAATTTAACTCCAGACGCAGTGCTCTTCTGTTCTTTTTCTTCTTCTTTTCTTCCTACCATTGGGATGGCTAATCCCATTGAGCACTTGCAGCGGAGTCAGTGAGAGGGTCTTATACCAATTAGATCCCCACAAAATGTTCTACTTGTATATATACTAACAACTAACTAATTAGATTAAGATTAACTACCTTGTATACTAGAAGGATAAGTGGACACAACACAACGTTCCCTCAGTCACTAAATGTAGTGTCGGACTGACAATATTTTTGTTGTGGTTTTCCAGACAAAGGGATGTTTGATGCACAGGGCCGGTTCAAGAGAGGGGTGGCTGCAGCCACTCCCATCTCACTAGCGCATATCCTCAGTAGTCTATGGCAGGGGAGTATTGCAATGGAAATCAGCTAATTGGTAAGGGGTCTGTTCATAGGGCTGGGGTCTGTCAAGGGTAACGGGGTCCCTCCATGTAGGGCCCAATACGGAGTTGGATGCTGACTACTCCTCACCTGTATGAGGTGAAGTGCTGCCACTGACACCTCTAGAAGCCACTCAATAGTCCAAAATTACTCTTTTGTGTGTTAAAAGATGTCATAACAGAAATCGATAGCAATTTTTGCAGGGAAAATAAGCTGTTTTTAAACTTGCTGGATATGGAGATATAGTGTTCATTCTAGCACCCGCCATATTTGAAAACCCATGCAGTCCTCTTCCCTGCCTGGGGTGTCACTGTCTGCTGTGGTGCGTTTAGCACAATGTGGTCTGTATATCAGCACTGATATGCAAACCAGACCTGTGCTAGAAACACCACAGCAGACAGCGACACCGCAGGAAGGGAAGAGGAACTGTATGGTTTTTCAATATGGCGGGTGCTAGAATGAACACTGAGATAGGCAGCTGTGAAGACAAATATTGGAGGTAGGAGCAGATAGGCACATGGTGTGGGGTGGGAATTTGGGGGCTAAAAACTGGCACAGCTCAAAGTGAAAGTACATTGCATAAGCCATCATTGTGAGTGTCTATTATCTAGTTTTATTTAATATGCACATCATTCATATTCCGGAAACATAACTAATACAAAATTTGACCAAACCCTAAATTTATCCAGGTTAAAATCAGTGTGCCCAAAACCACACTCCAAAGCATTAACTTTTTTGGGAGACCACAATCCAAAATAAAAATCCTGCATTATTTTGAGACAAATGGGTATGTTTGGATTTTATTAACATTGCATATGTACACTTACATTTCATACTGTTAAGCTAGCCATACACTACCGTGATGTTTTGTGGAAGTGTATGGCCATCCGATCACCCTTGACCCACCCGAGACCTTACCAAGCAGCAGGATCGCATGCGGTCCTTTCACATCTGATATATTGCATGAGACCCCATTCCCTACCACCACGAAGGGGGTCAGAGTCAGAGCTCATACCTGCTTGCACACGGGACAGCGCATTGCATGGGATGAAAAAACACATACGATTTGGGTTTATTTCACCTGATTTATTGTCCCAATCCGTCGGAATTGTTTGAAATCGGCCCAAAATTGCAGTAGTGTATGTGGTCCTTTACTCCCAACCCTCATACTGCCAACAGCATATTAGTACTGTAAAAATCAAACCATGACTTAATGACAACAGTTTCACACCTACAGAACATCCACTTTTACTTGGATGCGGTAAAACGGGTTTTGAATTATATATCTTCCCTGCTACCTTCACACTGAGGAATTTCTCACTATGATTAACCTTCTTGTTATGACTGAATTTGTTTGACCTTATATTGTTTTCTTAATTTTTTTTACATCTTTTGTTTGGTTACCATAATTGATTACTCTGTAAAGGTTTGTTCTTTTAGCACATGCTCTCGTACAGCTCCTGAGAATAGGGCTTATTATTACCTGAGCCCTTTGTTTCAGAACTCTAAACATCTGTTTACTCGTATTCTATTGATTACATAAGAATTGACATAAGCCACATTGTTTGGCTGTTGGTCAATTATCACCTATATTTCACGAAGAGTGATGGCTATAGTCATGGCTACAAAAGCATGCATATTACATGATCCTTCATAGTTTTTACAATTCTTTAAAGGGCAGATGTATAATTTTGGACACTGGAAATAAAAAACACTAATCTCTATAACCAATTACATTTATAGTTATGGAGGTTCTACAGCCTGTACCATATAATCATCAAGGACAGGGGACCAGGATTAAAAATTCACAAAAATACCTGTAAATGAAAACCAAATTTGACAATCACCATTGGAACATGTCCCGAAGCATGCAGAAAAATGCAATGCATGGTTCCCTGAGACCAATGTCCTTTGAAAATACTACCCTGCAAATCAATGTGAGACCACAAAATTCAAATGTCAATCCCAAAAGGTCAACACCAGAAAAAGGTTGACATGAGCAAAAGGTCGACATGGAAAAGGTGGACTCGTGAAAGGCTCAACCTAAATTTTTCATTTTTGATGGTGTTAATGTTGACACCTGAGCACATGGACCCCCAAGCTAGGGTGCCAATTTGCTCGCCATGCTCTGACAAGGTACCTCGCTCTGCTACCGATCCCTATCAGAGTGCACGCGGATGGTAAAGTTTAACATTTTAAAAAATAAAATAATTCCTTAAGAACTCATTGACTATTTCCGGTGTCGACTATAGCCACATCCACCTATTCCTTGTGTCGACCTTCTGACTATGTCAACCCCATGTTGTTGACCTAGACATTGTCGGTCAGCCATCTGGATACCGAATGTTAACCCCTTCCTGACACAGCATGTTTTTGCCTTCCTGACAGAGCCCTTTTTTTCAAATCTGACATGTATCACTTAAGTGGGGATAACTTTTTTTTGCTTTTACTTATCCCAGTGATTTTGAGATTGTTTTCTCGTGACACATTGTACTTCAAATTAGTGGTAAATTTGGGTCGATACAGTCTGTGTTTTTTTGTGAAAAATACCAAAATGTCGTAAAAAAATGGAAAATTTAGCAATTTGCAAAATGTTAAATTTTCTGCTTGTGAGACAAATAATCATACCACTCAAAATAGTTAATAACTAACATAGACCATATGTCTACTTTATGTTTCCATCATTATTTCAACTTCCTTTTAATTTTTTTGGACACTAGGAGGCTTACAATATGAATAGCAAATTTTCAAATTTTCAAGAAAATTTCAAACACTGATTTTTTTAGGGACCAGTTCAGTTCTGATGTGACTTTGAGGGACTTGTATGTGGGACACCCCGATAAATGATGCCTTTTCAAAAACTGCACCCCTCACAGTATTCAAAACAGCATTTTGGAAGTTTGTTAACCCTTTAGGTGTTTCACAGGAATTAAAACAAAGTATAGGTGAAATTTCAAAATTTCATTTTTTTTGCAGATTTGCAATTTTATTACATTTTTCTAAGGAACACAGTAGATTTTACTAGAGAAATGTGACTAAAAATTTATTCCCCCAATTCTTTTGTTTTCATAAATATCCTATATGTGGCCCTAGTGTGCACGTTGACCAAACCACAGGCTTCATAATAGAAGGAGCACCTACATGATTTTGGAGCCTCCTTTTTATGAGATTATTTTTTAGGCACCATGTAGGTTTCTAGGCACCATAAGATGCTAAAAGTTAGGAACCCCCCCACAAGTGACCCCATTTTGCAAACTACACCCCTCAGGGAATTCATCTAGGGGTATAGTGTACATTTCAAACCCCCAGGGGTTTCACCAATTGTGGTACAACTGGGCAGTGAAAATGAAAAATTATTTTTTTTACACAAAAATGCAGTTCTGGCTCCAAATTTTTCATTTTCACAAGGAATGAAGGAGACAAAGCACCCCAAAATCTGTGCCGCAATTTCTCCCGAGTACGGCAATGCCTCACATGTGACCAAAAAATATCATTTGGGTGCATCGCAGGACTCAGAAGGGAAGGAGTGATTTTTGGATTTTGCAGCTCAGATTCTGGTGGAATGTTGGTGGGTGCTATGTTGCATTAGCAAGACCCCCGAAGCACCAATACAGTGGAACCCCCCACAAGTGACCCCATTTTGCAAACTACACCCCTCAGGGAATTCATCTAGGGGTAGAGTGTACATTTCAAACCCCCAGGGGTTTCACCAATTTTGATACAACTGGGCTGTGCAAATGAAAAATTACATTTTTTACACAAAAATGCAGTTCTGGCTCAAAATTTTTCATTTTCACAAGGAGTGAAGGAGACAAAGCACCCCAAAATCTGTGCCCCAATTTCTCCCGAGTATGGCAATGCCTCACATGTGACCAAAAAATACCAGTTGGGTGCATGGCAGGACTCAGAAGGGAAGGAGTGATTTTTGGATTTTGCAGCTCAGATTCTGGTGGAATTTTGGTGGGTGCTATGTCGCATTAGCAAGACCCCCGAAGCACCAATACAGTGGAAGCCCCCCAAAAGTGACCCCATTTTGCAAACTACACCCCTCTGGGAATTCATCTAGGGGTATAATGTACATTTCAAACCCCCAGGGGTTTCACCAATTGTGGTACAACTGGGCAGTGAAAATGAAAAATTACATTTTTTTACACAAAAATGCAGTTCTGGCTCAAAATTTTTCATTTTCACAAGGAATGAAGGAGACAAAGCACCCCAAAATCTGTGCCCCAATTTCTCCCGAGTACGGCAATGCCTCACATGTGACCAAAAAATACCATTTGGGTGCATGGCAGGACTCAGAAGGGAAGGAGTGATTTTTGGATTTTGCAGCTCAGATTCTGGTGGAATGTTGGTGGGTGCTATGTTGCATTAGCAAGACCCCCGAAGCACCAATACAGTGGAACCCCCCCACAAGTGACCCATTTTGCAAACTACACCCCTCAGGGAATTCATCTAGGGGTATAGTGTACATTTCAAACCCCCAGGGGTTTCACCAATTTTGATACAACTGGGCTGTGCAAATGAAAAATTACATTTTTTACACAAAAATGCAGTTCTGGCTCAAAATTTTTCATTTTCACAAGGAATGAAGGAGACAAAGCACCCCAAAATCTGTGCCCCAATTTCTCCCGAGTATGGCAATGCCTCACATGTGACCAAAAAATACCTGTTGGGTGCATGGCAGGACTCAGAAGGGAAGGAGTGATTTTTGGATTTTGCAGCTCAGATTCTGGTGGAATTTTGGTGGGTGCTATGTCGCATTAGCAAGACCCCCGAAGCACCAATACAGTGGAACCCCCCCACAAGTGACCCCATTTTGCAAACTACACCCCTCAGGGAATTCAACTAGGGGTATAGTGTACATTTCAAACCCCCAGGGGTTTCACCAATTGTGGTACAACTGGGCAGTGAAAATGAAAAATTACATTTTTTTACACAAAAGTGCAGTTCTGGCTCAAAATTTTTCATTTTCATAAGGTATGAAGGAGACAAAGCACCCTAAAATCTGTGCCCCAATTTCTCCCGAGTATGGCAATGCCTCACATGTGACCAAAAAATACCAGTTGGGTGCATGGCAGGACTCAGAAGGGAAGGAGTGATATTTGGATTTTGCAGCACAGATTCTGGTGGAATGTTGGTGGGTGCTATGTCGCATTAGCAAGACCCCCGAAGCACCAATACAGTGGAACCCCCCCACAAGTGACCCCATTTTGCAAACTACACCCCTCAGGGAATTCAACTAGGGGTATAGTGTACATTTCAAACCCCCAGGGGTTTCACCAATTGTGGTACAACTGGGCAGTGAAAATGAAAAATTACATTTTTTTACACAAAAATGCAGTTCTGGCTCAAAATTTTTCATTTTCATAAGGTATGAAGGAGACAAAGCACCCCAAAATCTGTGCCCCAATTTCTCCCCAATAACGGCAATGCTTCATGTGTGACCAAAAAATGGCAGGACTCAGAAGGGAAGGAGTGATATTTGGATTTTGCAGCACAGATTCTGGTGGAATGTTGGTGGGTGCTATGTCGCATTAGCAAGACCCCCAAAGCACCAATTTTGCAAACTACACCCCTCAGGGAATTCATCTAGGGGTATAGTGTACATTTCAAACCCCCAGGGGTTTCACCAATTTTGATACAACTGGGCAGTGAAAATGAAAAATTACATTTTTTTTACATAAAAATGCAGTTCTGGCTCAAAATTTTTCATTTTCAGAAGGTATGAAGGAGAAAAAGCACCCCAAAATCTGTGCCCCAATTTCTCCCGAGTACGGCAATGCCTCACATGTGACCAAAAAATACCAGTTGGGTGCATGGCAGAACTCAGAAGGGAAGGAGTGATTTTTGGATTTTGCGGCTCAGATTCTGGTGGAATGAATGGTGGGTGCTATGTGGCATTAGCAAGACCCCCGAAGCACGGTGAAATTATGAACCTAATAATCCATAGATGTGTGGTATATTTTAAAACACTCCTTTATACATAGGCCGGGTTTGTCGGGGCAAGTGTCACACTGGAAAATAGTTTGCTTTCTTATTCCCTTTTTATAGCAAACTTTGCACCTTTTTTGTGTCCTGCCCTTTTTTCCAGTGGAGGGGATTTCATCAGGAAAATGCTGCCCTGGTACAATACGGGGGGCCGGTACTAGAAGTACTGGGGCCCTCTGCCTGCTGGTTCCCAAATATTAGGCCCTTTATGACTTCCTCTTGAAAGTGCATAAATGTCCCCCTCTGGCTGGTAGAACGGAATAGCACGTAAGCGTTATACAGTGCCATCTGGATGATATACACGGCCAGCTTCTTGTACCAGATTTTTGTTTTCCGCAGGGCACTGTACGGCTTCAGTACCTGATCTGAAAGATCCACTCCGCCCATGTACCTATTGTAATCCAGGATACAATTAGGTTTTGAGGTGTGGGTACTGGTACCTCGTACAGGGACGGAGGTGGTACTGTCTCCGTGAATTGTTGTCAGTATAAGGACATCCCTCTTTTCCTTATATATGACCAACAACATATTTTCGGTGCATATTCCCCTGCTTTCACCCCTTCTCATTACTTGGGCAATGTGCGTTTTTGGGAGGCCTCTTTGGTTCTTGCGCACAGTACCGCAAGCTGCTGTACCTCTTGAACCAAGGGCCTTAAACAGGGGGATGCTGGTGTAAAAGTTATCCACATAGAGGTGATAACCTTTATCCAGGAAGGGGTGCACTAAATCCCAGACAATTTTTCCATTAACACCTACGAGGGAGGGGGGGCATTCTGGCGGTTCAATTCTTGAATCCTTCCCTTCATATACCCTAAACCTGTGGGTGTACCCTGAGGTGCTTTCACACAGCTTATACATTTTTATGCCATACCTTGCCCTCTTACTGGGAAGGTACTGGCGGAATTTAACCCTTCCTTTAAAATGTATAAGGGACTCGTCTATGCAAATGAATTTATCTGGGATGTACATCTCTTCAAATTTGGCACTGAAGTGATCAATGACCGGCCTGACTTTGAATAGCCGGTCAAAGGTGGGATCATCTCTGGGTGGGCACTGTGCATTATCGTTGTAATGCAAAAATTTAAGGATTAACTCAAAACGAGTCCGGGTCATGGCCATACGGTAAAGTGGGGTGCTGTACAGAACATCTGTACTCCAATATTGCCTAATTTCTGGCTTTTTTACTATGCCATATGAAACACCAGACCCCAAAACGTCATCATCTCTACTGCATCTACAGGGGTCCACCTAGCAAATGATGACGTGGGGTTTTGAGCAATAAACTGCTGGGCATATAAATTAGTTTGGTCCACCATTAAATTTATAAAATCATCAGAGAAAAATAATTTGAAAAAGTCAATTTCTCTGAGACCTGTGGAATCAAATTGGATTCCTGGGATGGCCAAAAACTCAGGAACCTGGGGCTCAAAATTGTCTGGTGGTGGGGTCCATACGAGATCAATTATTGGGGGGGGGTCTCAGCTGCTCTACGGGGGCGTCTTTGAGGGGGTCCCTCATCACTAGAGGAGGAAGAGGAGCTTAAGATGAATCCTTCAAATTCCCCGCTTGCCTCACTGGCTGTGTCAGAGTCAGAGGCAAGCATGGCATATGCCTCCTCCGCTGAATACATTCTTCTGGATGACTGGGATGACATTTGGGATGACATTTGGGATGCCATTTTTATTTTTGTGTTTCTGGTAGTGAAATGTTTCAACACGTGTATAGTGTAGGGGGGGTACAAACTTTATTTCAATGTAGTATGTAGTGTGTAGTGTGTATGTAGTGCAGAAAAAAAAAAAAAAAGGTCCTGCGCCAAAAATTGAGCACAGATGTTGGTCAGTAACGTCCGTCACTGAACAGCGCTCAAAGGCAACAGGAATTTGATCAAAAAAATTTAAAAAAAGACCCCACAGCACCCTCAAAAAAAAAAAAAAGGTGATCAGTGATGCGACACTGATTACCAGTGAGGGGCAGCAGGTGCACAACCTTTGGTGCAACTGACAGTGCAACTGGCAGGTATATATAAAAAAAAAACCTCTGCACCCCCAAAAAGTTGCTGATCACCTCAGATATAGTGATCAGCACAAAAGGGGGGGGCAGCAGACACAAAATATAGCACTCTCTATCACTCTCTGTCACTCTCTCTATCTCTCTCTATCTCTCTCTATCTCTCACTATCTCACACTATCTATCACTATCTATCACTATCTATCACTCTCTATCACTCTCTATCACTCTCTATCACTCTCTATCACTCTCTATCACTCTATGACACTGCAGCAGCAGCACTGACAGTTATATATATAAAAAATAACCCCTGCACCCCCAAAAAGTTGCTGGGGGTGCACAAAAGGGGGGCAGCCGACACAAAATATAGCACTCTCTATCACTATCTCTCTCTATCTCTCTCTATCTATCACTCTATGACACTGCAGCAGCAGCACTGACAGTTATATATATAAAAAATAACCCCTGCACCCCCAAAAAGTTGCTGGGGGTGCACAAAAGGGGGGCAGCAGACACAAAATATAGCACTTTCTATCACTATCTCTCTATCTCTCACTATCTATCACTCTATGACACTGCAGCAGCAGCACTGACAGGTATATATATATAAAAAAAAAAACCCTGCGCCCCCAAAAAGTTGCTGATCAGTTAATTTATACTGATCAGCACAAAAGGGGGGGGGCAGCAGTCAGTTGCACACGCAGTACAGCTGTATATATATAAAAAAATATATTGCACAATCTGTCACTATCTCTCTATCTCTCTCTATCTCTCTCTATCTCTCTATCTATAACTCTATCACACTGCAGCAGCACAAAATATAGCACTCTCTGTCACTAGCCCTCTCTATCTATCTCTATCTCTCTCTCTCTATAACTCGAACACACTGCAGCAGCACAGCAGCACAACACAGCACAGCACAACACAGGAAGTCACAAGAAGTAACAAGATCCAGGAACGCTACAAGCAGTGATCAGGTAAGTGTTTGCAAGGATCAGGTCAGTATATCGCGGCAGATAGGCACGGTGACCGCACTGCACGCTATTCCAGACCGGAATGGCGTCTGCAGTGCAGTCACCGTTAGTTTAAATCACCCTCCATGGCTGTGATTGGTTCGTCGGTCCGACGAACCAATCACGGCCTTTGGGGGCGGGTTGGGTGAGGTGGGGTGACACCAGTGTCACCCTTACACCCCGTGGTGATTGGTGCTGTACTTTACAGCACCAATCACCACCGATCCCTGTGTCACCGGCGAACGTTATTCGCCGGTGACACAGAAAACGCTGTAATTGGCTGTTCACACTAAACAGCCAATCACAGCGATCGCCGATGGGGGGGCGGCATCGCAGCCCCCCTGGGCATGCAGGGACATGTCTGCTGTCAGGGACAGCAGACATGTTTAAACTGTCACCGCGTCTATAGACGCGGTGACAGTTTAAAGCCATGACGTACATTTACGCCATGTGTCGGGAAGTACATCCCGGCCATGACGTAAATGTACGTCAAATGTCGGGAAGGGGTTAACAACACAGAGGGGCAATCGGCTGAAAAAAAAAAAAAGAACTTTATTATACAATTGAGGCCATTTTCAGCCTGTTTTTAGATATGTTTCACCAGATCAGTTTTACTTTATTTTTCTACAGATCTCGCACTTTAATTGAATAGCTAGAATGTAAATTTGCTCAAAAATGACGAAAAGTGACAATTTTTTGACGGTCGAAGAATTCACCAAGGCATTAATTACCCCCCTAAAAGGTGTGTTTGTCCATGCAAAATATACTTTTTCTATGAATCAAAAAAAAACCCTGTAAAACTAAAACAAAATATAACTATGTTAATCGTACATATTTTCCAATTACATTGTATGGGATTAGGATAAAAAAAAAACATTCATGTCAAATGCTGACTTGAGCAGTGAAGAGATACCATTAGTTTTTATTCTACGCAAATCACATAACCATACTTCTTGATAAATATCGGACAAACAAAACTCTATTCTGTACTGTACTGTTCTGTTCTAGAAAAATATCGCTCTGCCCCAATGACAACACTAGAGTGTAGAGTGGACAATTCTGGGATCGGCTGGATAATCAGATGCTGCCCGGCTTCTCCCGTCCACGGCTGTGCGGCTATGTTCAGTGTGACAACTCAGAGATCATGCTGTGCAGGCCAATCAGCCCCCAGCCGCACCGCCTGCCCTCACCAACAGCCACACCGCCTGCACCCCCAAACCTCCCCCCTCCCGCAAGCCGCACCTGCCTATGTAAGTAAATATGCAGGGCGGCCGGAGTATTTTTATCTTAAGGAAGCCAATCTCGGGTATCAAATCGACAGTTTGAAAAAAAAATGCCCAGGGATTGGCTTCCCTACTACAGTGTTATCAGAAAGCAGCTTGGCATGTGAATATAAAATACATAGCAAAGAAAGCCTTTTGTCAGTCCACCTCCGTTAGCATAGTGTGTCTTTATTACTGAAAAGATACACATAATGCTTTCCTTCTGTAGCACAGATCACACATTTCTTATCAAGGTTTGAGCAGCAGCAACTGTTTTTCTACTGCAAAACCATACTGTAATTATTGCACTCTACAGGTAGCTGTAGTAATCAAGCCAAAAGCAACAGTGTAGTCATGTCTTTCTTAAAAGATCAGCATTTTCCCATGCTTCTGCATAACAAATGTGTTGCAGATTAATTGAAAGTGTACAGGGCATCTCAGTACTGAGATTAATCCGAGCATTTGATATCCCTTTCACTTCATATGGAAATGCCATTCAATGGAACCATTTTCATAGGGACAATGTGTTTTTGATAACAAGTGGAATGTAAATCTCATGAGAAAGAAATCAATCCAACCAAAGTAGTCCTCTGTATTGATTTGTGTGCATTATAATTTCACAGACTTGAATGGAATTTCAATGTAACAGAAAGCAATTTCAGTGCAACAGGAAAAAAAAAATCAGGACAAATGGGAAGTTTGGACATTTTATGTAAAGGATGACTGCACAACATGTTTAGAAAAGGAACAGCTCACCTACAGCTATCATGCTGCATATTGTGTCACCTCTCCATGTGAACAGAATTCACCTACTGCACAGTTCCCTTTTCTCGGAGATGTGAAACTTGTTTTCCTTGCAAGTGACATGATATCCCAGAATATATTTTTAGAACAATATTGTGAAGGATGGTTTTACATGTTTAAAAAATGAACTTTAATATTTAGTATGGCAGGACATATTTGCATAAATAACTTACATAATCAGTTTCACACTATGATATAAGAGTCTGGATAACACAAACGTTTTCTGGATTTTGCAAAATGTGTAAAAAGTTCTTTAAAAAAATATCTATCTGCATCAGTGACATACAGAGGGGTTGGAGCAAATGATTTTGAAGCTTGTCCCATTGCGCTTCCATGGCCCATAATCATAGTTGCATTATCATTAGCCCTTTTTCAAGACATAACCATATAGGTGTAGGGATAAAATCACTTTAACCCTCCACTTAAGTTGTCATGTCTTGAAGAAACAAACAAACAAAAAAACACAATATATAATTATAACATACATAGAGCAGGTCCGGCAATCCAAACATCAATTCAAAATTTGTCTGGTGCCTTCACAAATGGTAACATAGACGATCTAGAGGTGACGAACTCGTAGCCTCTTTTTTCAAGAACACGTGAAAAGCCAGCTAGCATCAATGTTTCAAATGCATTACATTTTTCTTCAGGCTAAAGTACGTGTTAACTTTTCATTTTTAGTTAAATTGAACATAAATTCCCACTGAATCTTTCTGTATACTAACAGAGGCATATGGGGCAGATAGTGTATAAAGCACACAAGTGTTTGAATGTCACAAAAGATTTACTGAGGATATCGAAGATAAAGAAGACCTTCCACATTAATATCAAACAAAAATGAGAACATTTTTGAAACATTGTCCAATCTAACCACCAATATGAATTATATCAGATATGGTAAGATCAACAAAAACGGTTAGGTACGTTTTGCATCCAGATCTTAAAATGACAAAAGTTTGTGCCAATATGGATCTAAAGCTTCACAGTGCCCAGCAGAAAGAAAATCGAAAGCAAATATTTGCACAGACATTTTGGGACATGGAATATGAAGCATGGATATTCCAGTACTATCTCGAGACAAAACACCAGTCCATACACTGATAACCACCATCATATCTAATAAAGAAGAAATCACATTAAAGTAAATCTAAATTCAAAGCCATATTAATTGTACTCAAGGTATTCTGTTGTTATATCAGTTACTAAGGTAAAGAAAAAACCACCGGAGCTTTTGAGACATGAGCTACTGAGAGATGAGCTACTGCATGGCTTTGACCACTGGAAAATAAGAATGCAGCTGGTGTGTGCATACAAAGGGGGAGTACATAGAAGGTGAATAGAGTTAAAATGTACTTATAATTAAACGCAAATGATAGTATGAGTCTCGTTAATAGATACAACTCATGTATAGAGTGTCAGGGACAGCATACTTCCACATGAGGTGAATGTGGAAGATCCAGTCCAGGATGTAGAGCAGCAGCAGGGCTAGTGAGATTCTCCTGAACGGCAAGGTTCACCGCTAATGCAGCAAGCCTGCTGCATTTTTTTTTTTTTCAAAATATTTTTATTGGATTTTGTATTTTTTCCATAATTAAACATACAAAACATATATCGAAACATACATGACATCTCAAATTATACAGGACATCTCAAAACTTATTTGAACTTGTCAACAGGACATGTATTTAAGACATGAGTACAAAGAAAAACATACATCAATGGGGAGAAAGCCGACATTGCTGCGGTGAAGCGCCCTTTCAGGGCCCAGGGGGCGTGAGCTCTCGGTTCTGTATGCCAGCCTGCTGGCTTACGCAACAATGCGACCCCTTCCTTGGTCTGAGTTACCTATATCTTCTTGGCTCTAAGAGTTGTCCGGGAGCTCTGGTGTCATATAGGTACTTCGATGCTAGTTTTGTGGGCCGGGTTATTGAAGTAACAAAGCTACAAAGGTAAGTACTCTACGCCTGGTGTGAGTCTGGGTGGGTCTGAGGTATTCCTGAGGGAGGAGAAGGGGGGCTGAGGGGGTGGGGATTAAGAGCATTCAATTTAAGGTCTAATATATAGAAGTATAAATCGTCTGAAAGTTAGCGAGAGGGGAGGAATGTGTGAGTTATCTATGTATGGTTTCCTTGGGGGGGGGGGGGGGTTATGTTCTCTGCATATTTTTGCTAGTTATTTCAGTTGTGAGAATAGGTCAAGGGATTCTAAAATTTTGTCCTGGGTGGCAATTGGGCTAATTTTGATATAGGGTTTCCATTTTATCAGGAAACTTTTTGTTAGGGATTGGGTAGCGTGGATATTGTTATATCTATCACAAGTCATGTAACTGTTCAGCATCTCCTCCAAATCAGATAGATTTGGTTTGCGGTGTGTAATCCATGACTTCAGTATAGTTTTCTTTGCCACCGTGAACAAAATTGTTAGGAATGGTATTAGATAGGTTTGATTGTCAGTAAGAAGCCATTCATCAAAGTTTAAGAAGAGTATTGGTGTGGGTAAGAGTTTTAGTTTTAATGAAAAGTGTCTTTCTATATAATGCAAGATTTTATACCAGAACTTCTTAATGTGTCCACAGGTCCAGAAGTTATGGAACAAAGTACCGGAGTGGTAGCCGCATTTAAGGCATTTTCCAGTCTCAGAAGGGTCGAAGTAACTTCTTTGCTTTTGTGAAATGAAGGCTCTGTGAATTGTTTTGTAGTGTGTTTCTTGTAAGGCCGAAGCCTGGAGGATCTTCATTGTGGATTCGTAATATTTGTATATATCAGTGGCCTGGATCAAGGGGATATCCTGCGCCCATGCTGTCTTTGTCTTTTCTTGTGTTGTTAATAAAGATTTTTCTTGTAATTCTTTGTATATGAGTTTTGATTTAAAGGTACCAGCTTGGAGTTTGCTGATCCAAGAAGTCAATATAGAGTGGGATGAGGATATTATATTGTGGGTAGAAAGAGATTGCACAAAGTGTTGGATTTGTATTATTGGGAATAGGGCATTAGAAGGGAGGCCATAGTTATCTCTAAGGGCAGAGAAGGGTAGGATTTTCCCTCCCAGGTCAAACACTTGGGAGATTAATTTTAGACCTTTCCTTTCAAGTCTGGTAAAGGCTGAGTTTTTTACTCCTGGGGGGAAAAGAGGGTTTCCGCAGATTGGCATCCATTCCGTGTTCTGAGGGTCTATTCCTATTTCTCTGCATGTCAGGTGCCAAGCCTTGTGGATGTCTTGAAACAATGGGTTCTTGTATAGTTGTAAGGGTATTTTATTTTTTGGTGTATGGATGAGTGCTTTGGGTGAATATGGGAAGAGGGCAGCCTTGTCCAGTTCACATAGGGAAAAAGAGTTAGAGTCCTGTAGCCAGCCTAATGCCACACGGGCTAACAGGGAGCAGGAATAGGCGTTTATATCTGGTAGACCAAGACCTCCATCCGCCTTTGAAAGGCTGAGTTTGGCCCAGGCTATTTTTGTTTTTTTTCCATTCCATATAAACTTGGAGCAGGCTTGGTTTAAGGTCTTAATGTCTGTAGGTGCAATTTTTAAGGGTAGCATTTGCATGGGGTACATTATCCTGGGAAATATAACTGTTTTCACCACTTCAACCCTTCCTAGAAGGGAGAGGGGTAAAGAGGTCCAGTCTGTGAGGGTTTTCACCATTTTGGGTATGATCAAGGAGTAGTTTTTTTGTATAAGTCTGTGAGCTTGTTCGGGATCTGAATGCCTAAGTATTTTATGTGGGATTTTTGGATTTTGATGGAATTTAGAATATCATCTGGTGGGAATGTGGGTGGGGGGCCTTTTAAGGGTAATAATTCGGATTTGTCTATATTCACTTTGTAGCCCGAGAAACTGCCAAACTTCTGTAATATTTGGAAGATTTTCGGTATTGCATGTTGTGGGTGGGACAAGAATAAGAGCATGTCGTCTGCAAATAACGAAACTCGAAGATCTACGCTACGGATCTGGATTCCTTGGAATTCCGGGGATTACCTTAAGTGAATAGCTAGTGGTTCCAAGGCCAGGGCGAACAGCAGTGGTGATAGAGGTCTGATAGTAAGCTATTGCATATGATTCGTGAGGATGCTCCCTCATATACCGTTGATAGGAACTGAGTGAATGTTTCTGGGAAGGCAAATCTTCGCAATGTATTGTGCAAGTGCTCCCAGTGTACCATATCGAAGGCTTTTTCTGCGTCAAGTGATAGTATCGCTTTTGGGTCCTCCGACATAGCACACTGGGTAGCATGAATTGTCGACAGGACTCGTCTTATATTTATTGTGGAGCTTCTTCCCATGACAAAACCTGTCTGATCTATGTGGATTATTTTGGGTAGAATCAATTTAAGACGTTCTGCCATGATTTTCATAAGTAGCTTATAATCAATATTTAATAAAGAGATTGGTCTGTAGGAGCTGGGCAGAGCCAGGTCTCTACCTGGCTTCGGGATCACTCTTGAGTATAGCTGAATTAAAGTGGTTGGGCATCTCATTTGTCGTTAGAATTTTATTAAAAGCTTTGGTGAGAATTGGGATTAATTTAGGAGCTAGTAATTTGTAATAGTCCGGGGTGAGGCCATCCGGGCCAGGTGCTTTACCTGCCTTTAGATCCGAAAGGGCTTTTGCAACCTCTTGTGGTGTGATGCTTTGGGTGAGGAGGTGTGAGTCTTCCTCTGTTATTTGGGGGGTTGTTATGGTTTCCCAGAATTCTTGGGAGTTTGTGGAATCTGATTCTGGTGCCGAATATAGATTGGTGTAAAAGTCGCAAAGGACCTGTGCTGTCTGGGGGTTTGTTGTAGTGTAGGAATTGTCTGCTTTGCGTAGGGGGCGTATTGTTGCCGGGGGTCTTTGGCCTTGTAGGAGCGAGGAAAGTAATTTGCTAGATTTGTTTCCAAATCTATGGAACCTAGCTCGTTTAGCGAAGGAGTAAATAGACTCAGATTTTTCTATCGAGGCCTCATAGGTCCTCTTTGCATCTAGGTATGTAGCTCTAGTCGAGGGGGAGGGGAAGGTCCTGTAATCCCGGAAGGCCTCAGTAAGCGTTAGTTGAGCTTGTAATTGCTCCCGCTTTGCTTTCTTTTTTATGAAAGCCATGTGGGAGATAATTTCTCCTCTAATTGTAGGTTTGGACGCCTTCCAGAACAGCAGGGGGTCCGCCTCCTCTGTTTCTCTATTTTCTTTGGCATAATTGTCCCAAGCAGTTGTTACTGCGTCTCTCAGATGTACGGATGACGCTAGGGCAGGTGGGCACCTCCATGCTGTTGTTGGGGTCTGATTATTGGTAAAGTGTATTTTAATGTGAACTACTGCATGGTCAGAGAGAAGGATTGGGGCCATTTCTGCATATTCTACCTTGGGAAACAAGAAGTGGGAGAGCAAGATGTAATCAATCCTAGACATTCTATTGGTGGCTGCAGCTAGACAGGAGAAATTTTGCTCTGTGGGGTGTGAGACCCTCCAGGCGTCTATCAGTTGTAGGTGTTCACATAATTTTGGGATGCCGAATTTAGGGAGTTTACGTGATGGGGTGTGATGTGCTTGCTTATCTAAGGCGTTGGAGGAAACAAGATTTAAGTCCCCGCATAGTATCATTGGGAGGTGATGGAAGGGGGATGATACCGATATTAGCTGTCTGAAAAAGGGGTTGGAGTATTGGTTTGGGGCATACACATTGAGACAGATAAATTCCTGCTGTTCATATTTCAGGTGGCATAATACAAAGCGTCCTTGTGGGTCCGCAACAGTTTTCAATATTTCTAAATCTATGTTCTGCTTTGCTATAATTACCACACCTCTAGATTTCGAGTTGTGAGAGGATGAGGCTAGCACTTTCCACTTCAACATATTCAATTTAACAACTTCCTGTGGTACCAAATGTGATTCTTGAATACATACTATATCTAATTGTAGCCTGTTTAAGTACACCAGTATTCTCTTTCTTTTCACTGGGGAGTTGATTCCTCCCACATTCCAGCTACCTATTTTAAGTGCCATACGTGAAGATCGCTAGGTACATATTTACTAAGGTTGCAACATTCAAAATTAGATTACATCTTAGATGTGCGGGATGAAATGCTCTCTTTCCCTGGGGGGTTTGGAGGGGAGGTTGGATGATAACAGGGGGTAGGGGGGGGGGGAGAAAATAAAATCAAAACTTAGTAGCCATAGTGGCCTGCTTCCTTTAACATTTGGGGGAGATAAGCTCATCTCTCCCTGCGTCTGTGCTGTATAGGCTCCTACGCCTACCAGCTCACTTATGTTATGTGACTATATAAAACTTAAAACAAGTTATAACCGTTGGAACATTAGCTTAACAATACACCCCAAAACCTGATCCGACGGTAGAAGATCTCAACTGCGTGTTTCTTCTGGAACAGTGGCCGGACAGCAATTTTAGCATGGGTAGGGGGTGAGGGGAAAAACATTTCCCGGCAGTGTCCACGTGGACGGCCAAGCTTGGTTGTGTTCGGGTACCCTCTGTCGTTAGGTGTGGTAAGGGGGTTAGTCACAGTCCGACATCTGGGGGTGGCCGTGGTCTCGAATGTGTTCCTCTCTCAGAAAAAGTTCTGCATCACGTGCCGACAAAGTCCTTATAATCAGTGCCATCGTAGATCCTAAGTCTCGCAGGGTACATCAAGGCAAATTTCCTTTCGAGTTTGATGAGACGTGAGCAGACAGGCGAGAATTCTTTTCTTTGTTTCATCAACTCTGCAGTATAGACCTGGAATATGAGGATACGGTGGCCCTCCCAGGTGAGATCTCTGTGTCTGCGGGACATTGTCCAAATAAGCTCTTTGTGGAGATAATTGAGCGTCTTGAAGATGACTGCCCTGGGTCTGGCGCCCTCCTGTGGGCGCAGTGGGCCCAGCCTGTGTGCACGCTCCACCACCATGTCTGAGCATCTGTCTTGGATGTGAAGCATTTCAGGCAGTTTATTTTTGATAAATTGGAAAAGATCATTTCCCTTTAGTGTCTCTGGTAAGCCAATTATGCGGAGGTTCTGTCTCCTAGATCTGTTTTCCAAGTCTTGCACTTTGGTGTACAGATACATTAGGTCTGAGGAGTGTTGCTTCATCATGGGCTTTATTTCTGCTATGTCTTGGAAGCATTCCCCCACTCTGTGCTCTACCTCCGCAGTTCTTTGGTGCAGCTGTGCTAGTTGCGAGTTAATCTTGTCAGTCTGGGCATCTAGCAGGGGGGCTATTGCAGCCCTTATCGCTCCCACCATCTCCCCGTATGTGACTGGGTCGTCTGTGTGCGGGGTTACCTTATTGCCTGTCCCTGGGGAGGCTTGCTGGGCATTCATCGTGCGGCTGGTAGCAGTTGTGGGTGAGGACGGCTTGGCTCTAGGAGGCAGAGGGGCCGTTTTCAATTCCTCCGTCCGCGTGTGTTCAGCTGCGGTCGCCATCTTGGGAGTGGCAGAGGCTGGCGTTTTAGTTCTGGCGGTACGGGAGCGGGAACCTGGCATGTCCTCCAGGATTCTATCCATGCGGGGCCGGGGGTCTCCGGGCTCAGGCAGTGAGGTGATTGCGGGTCGTTTGGAGGCTTAAAAGCCTAGTAAAAGGTGATCGTGAGCCGGTCAGCAGCGGAGCGCTTCTCACGTGCGGCTGTTCATACCGCTGCCGGAACCGGAAGTTTCCAAGCCTGCTGCATTTAACTGCGAGCCTCGACGTTTTGACCGCCGCACTCGCCATTTCCATCTCGCTGGAAAATCCCAAGTGCAGGGGGGGCAGTTGAATACTGACCCGCGAGCTGTGACGGTGAGCTATCGGCACTGCTCGCTGTCACAGTTTGCTAAAAAGCATTGGTTATACCCCAAACAGTAACCAGAAGATGATGTACTGCAGCTCAACAGTTGTAACATTACAAATACAAACCTGGTGCACAAGAATTTCCACCCTCCACATATGAACCATTCCAGTCCTCTCTTTCGACGCGTTATTCTGGCTCTTGGCAAGGTGTGGTAATCATTTTCATCATTCTCAAACCCTTCTTCTGACATCATTAGTGGCATTTCATCTAAAGGGGAAGCTTCATCTTGATACCTTGAAAAACACAGATATCATTATAATAATTTTTATTAGAATATAGCGAACATGAAAGTATTACTAACACTAACTAATACTAACAGATATATCTACGGCCACAATCGTGGGGATCGTGTACCTTTAAGTTAAGGTACACGATCCCCACGATGGACCCGATTTCCTTTGAAATCAGGTCCATTTTGCCGGCAAAGGTACAAAATCGGGGGCATCGCGTCGGTCGGGACCATTAACATTGGTCCCGATGCGACCGACGCGATGCCCCCGATTTTGCCATAGGCTTCAATGTTAAAATATTTTTTAACATTGAAATCGTGAGGATCGCATCGGTCTTGTGCCATTATAATGGCACAAGATGAGATGGACTTGATTAAGTCCATCTCACATTGAAAAAAATGTGAAAAATGTGAAATGGGCCAATATGACCCATTTCACATTATAGATGGCCCCGTCGTCACCCCACGATAGATGCCAACCCGAAGCATGGCGAGCGCAGCGAGCCGGCGAGGGGCGGCGGTGCGCGTCCTCCGACTTTTTCATTCCCCTACTATCCACGTCGGCGTGGAGCTGAGAATATATAGTGTGGCAAGCGCAGCGAGCCACCGAGCCCGAAGCGTGGCGAGCGCAGCGAGGGGACGCGTATACCTGTGAAGTTATACGCGTGCGCTCGCCACGCTTCGGGCTCGGTGGCTCGCCACACTATATATTCTCAACTCCACACCGACATGGATAGTAGGGGAATGAAAAGGTCGGAGGACGCGCACCGCCGCCCCTCGCGGGCTCGCTGCGCTTGCCACGCTTCGGGTTGGCGTCTATCGTGGGGTGGGGTTTACGTCGTAAAATTTGGGGGTCTAGGGAATATTTTACATTGAATCCAATGTAAAATCGGGTCCCAGGGACCCGATTTACATTTGATTCAATCAAAAAATCGGGTCGGTCGCATCGATCGCATGCGATGCGACCAAATCGCATGCAATGGACGCGATTTTTCCGACACGACCACCCCGATGTAAATCGGTGTGGCCGTGCTAGGAAACAAGTACCAGCAAATGTATACCTATAGTATTATAGAGTTATTTTTCTTTTAAAATAAATCTAACAATTGGATTTTTTTATTTTGAAAACCCTAAAGAAACACATTTTTGTGCTTATGGCCTGATTTGGTGCAAGTGTTTCGGACATACACTGAATATAAAACTCGCACGTTTGCGACTGGTACAGATCCGATACCATAAAGTAAAGTTGTTTTAATTGGTATTTTACATAATTATGAATTTGACAACAGACCTGTGTAGCAACCTAGATGGCTTATTCGTATGGTTCCTAGTGGGCAGGATGTGTTACATGTGCATCTATTCATACAGTATATATAGCCTTCTATTACACACATCAGTTTTCCCATATATGCCTTGGGTCTGCATATGGCTGATCTCAAACAGTATAAATATTGTCGGACTCCCAACATGCCTGCCTCATCTGTTACCATCCATGGGTGGAGTATATAACCCATAGCAGTTATTACCTGAGATGTCTGCAACTAGCCTGCAGTATGCATATTATGCTCTTTTGGTTAGTTTTTAATTATTCCTGTATGTTTTTCAATTTGCAGTAATGCCTTTAAACAAAGTAGCATATTTTTCATGTAAGTATAGCGACGAGCAATTTAATGTATTTTTTTCATGTAAGTAAAGCGAAAAGTCCTGCGGGGGAAAAGCACTATATAAATGAAATGATGATGATTTTTATAATTATATTATTAGTATCCCAAACAATTACATTTCTTAGTTTTGTCTGGAACTTTACAGTTTTATAACAGCACCGTCTTTATATACTTTTTCTATAATTGTACGACACTATGAAATCCTTATATGTCAACAGATGTTAACAATATATATATAATATATATATATATATATATGAATATATGTCTTTTCGTCGGGGGGGGGGGGGGGGGGGTATAAACGCCGCACACAATTACAGGATATTCTATTTTGTGAGATATGCTCTTAAATTTACAGCTGCATTCTATTGTGCACAATAATACATGCAAAGCATCATCATGTTTAGCATCATCGACTTCAAAATGCAGCCTTTGAACTAGCATGCAATTTATTCTATTTCAAAAGCAATTTTCCTTTTGTGTGGTAAAATTTTACCTCTGTATTTAAAAACAATAAGACGATGAATAATGGATTTTTCATAGCTGAGATGAGGACAAAGTCTAATTTTCTTTGTAATGTGTGTCTTGCACACTTAATTGGTTTGTCACTCATGGACAATCAAGGCGTCAAGCAATTAAGTATAATGTAAGAAACTTTTCTAAAAGGAAAGTACTAAAAACAAACTAAATAAAATACCAGAAAAGAACACATCAAAACTCACAGCATGAAGGTACTATCCTGAGAAACAAACACTTGTCTAGAGTACTGTGTGTTTGACTTGTAGATATAGGTATAGACCCATACCCAGTTCTCATGGCTCACTCGCAGTGTAGACTTTAGGGATACCCATGCTTTATCATACTGACTGAAGAAGCCACATGAGGCCGTAGCAGATGTATTACTACGTCATGAAAATAGCCGCTTAGAGCCGACGGGTCTAATGGGGCCCACAACTGGCTGTTTAATGAATGGATTTTTAGTTCCAGGCCCCAGCAGACTTTCAGCGCATTAATTCTGGACAGCTGCAGGAGGACGCCCTGTCTCCTCTCCTGCTCTTCATTGTGTTGTGCTGGATGGGTAATATAGTGATGATTTAGCGGGTTGTGGTTAAGTGACGTAGCACAGCTATGTAGTGCAGTGTATACGGGGATGTAGTGCAGTCAAGTAGAGCAATGATGCACTGTATTGTAGTGATGTAATGCAGCATATAGGGGATATAGTGTGGTGATCTAGTACAGCAAAGTATTTTAAACATATGGGGGATGTAGTGCATTGATCTTGTGTAGTGGGGAATGTGCAACTGTGTAGGATTCAGGTCAGCGAGACACTGGGGGCACACAATTAGCACTGTTTATGGAAGGAGGGCCCCAACTGGGGACTTGCTTGGGCACCATGAAGTCTAAATCCGCCTCTGTTGTGAGGTCATGCCTGTAAGACCTTAGTATCTGGTGTGTGTGGGGGCCATGGGTATCTTGTTATGTTCTACTGTAGCTATGACACAGCTGGTTTGTTCAATGGAATCTTCTAGGAAGATCATTTGTCAACGAGAGAGACCTGGAATAAGCGTTTAGCAAAATACGGTGCATGTCAAGTATGTGTTCTAATGTCATATGAAAGAGGATAGTGCAAACTGGTGTGGCGTTATGATGGACACTGTTGTCATTGCATTATACTTTTACCTAGACATACTCTCATTACTTCAGAAAGACCTGCATTGATACACGTTATTTTATGCATACATACACACACACACACACACACACATATAATCAGGAAGCTTTCTGATTGTTAAAATAGATGTCAGCGCTGGGGCTGCAGAGAGAGGCTGGAGGTCAGGTTAACACAGGGATGGATGGGGCGAAAGGGGCAATCGGCCCCCTTAGGCAGTCCTGCTCCCTCCCTTCCCATTTCTCTACCGGCCGCACTGACGAGCAGAAAGGACCATCTCCTATCCCCTGCAGGATATAATTAATGCAGGGGTGTCCTAACACAATAGAGATGAATACCCAGCACGAAGGCAGCAGAACAGTACCACTTCTCTCCCCCTACTCTGCATGTAATTCCCTGTATCTCCTATGGAGTTAATCCTTGGCAGAGAGCATGTTAACCCCTGGCAGTGAGCATAACCCCCAGGCAGAGAGCATGTCACTCAAATGCAACATGGAGGGTAAAAAAAACTGCATCACCATGATGTGATCCATACAATATTGATTAAGCCAATATTGAAAGAGATACATTTTTGCATCTCTTCCAATATTGCAGCTTTACTCTCTGTCACCTTCCCTTAATAAGGGAGATTAGACCTCCAGCTCCTCTCTGCAGCCCCAGCGTGAACATCTATTTTAACAATCACCGCACTGGTGATTATTAGTAGATTAGCCGAGAGCAGAAGCCGGAGGTCTGCAGGAACTTAGCTGCTGGATCCTCTGCGCCGGCTGCCGCTCCCCCTCCCTGCCAGCACCTCATCCTGCCTGCCTCCGTCCGCCTGCTGCTGTGTGCGCCGGTATTGAACATTTTCGAGCTGAATAGGGTGAAAGGGAGGGCTGGCGGCAGACAGAGGATGGTGGAAGTACGCAGGTGTAACACAAAACAGCGTACACTGCCCTGCACTCGCCGTACAGTTGAATACTGCACTTAAAGTTAAAGTTCTGACAGTTCACAAACATTTACAGTGTAGCAAAAACTATGGACACAATGTCAGTTTTACTGCATTCACAAAGCTGAAAGAGCCCAATTGTATGAACCCATTACTCACATGACTAAGAAAATGTAAAAGACTGTGACTTGCAGGCATTACCAACTTCTCTGTGAATCTGTTTAATGTTTTAAGGGGAAAATAATAAAATTACAAAACCAGGTTGATGTGTCTTTTAAAATAAAGCACCTTTAAAACATTGGGCAGACTCTCCATATGCTTGAACACTATTATATTTACCTCTGAATCATGCAAAAATAACAGTAAAGCATGCAGTCCGATTCACATGTAGTTCTTTTAGTGTGGCTCAGCACTCTGCCCAATTTAAAATGTAAATATGCACCCTGTAATTATAATTTTATCGGTCACATCGCCTTCATAGTGTCAAAGAAAATATGTTTCCCTGTGGCTGCAGTACTCCAGTATTACAAGATGTAATGAATTACAAGATCTGATGTTGCAAATGGCCACAAAATCTGAATTTCTACAGCTGTACAGCAAAATGACAATAAAAAATTACTGATGTAGTTGTAGTCCTTTGGCAACAATATTGATAAAGGGTTATGGAGGTACCCCAAGACTGCACTGACCTCGGCAGGGGAGGTGACAGTGAAACTCCGGTACCAGCAGAAGCAGCACTTGTTCCCCTGCCCGATTGTGAAACAAAGCTAGCTGTAACATGATGCAGTGATGAAAAGGATGCCCAGCAATCAGAGCTCATTGCAGAGGTTGAAAGCTAAGACTGAGTACATGAGAGCAGGACCTGATGCCCAGGGTGATGGACCCAGGCCTGGTGGTGGGTTGGAGGTGGGCAGTGATATCACTGCAGGCTCTAGGCTTGCTGTCAGTATCTAAGTCTGGGCTCTGTTTCACACTATGCAGCCCGCCCACCTCAGTGCAGTTGTGACTGTCATATTCGTGGCCCAGGTGTCACTGTGCATCAGTGTAGCAGAAAATGGGAGATTTATCATATTATTATTTACTTCTAACCAAGTATTTGTTGCCAGTGTTCTCTCTGTGCATCTTTAGTATGTGAAGTCTAACTGGGCCCACACTTTGCTAGTTTGGGTATTTATGGCTCCTAATTTTGCTAAATGAAACACCTTTAGCCTCCATTTCTGTTTTAAGAGTGATGGAAAAGGGTCTTACCATCAGGCCATGCCCCTTATAATGAAAACAAACCTCCTGACATGTGCACACCTTATGGAAAGCGCAAGTGTGTCATGGTTTTGCCTTGTAAATGAATGCTCCTTTAAAAAAAAAGAAACCTCTGAGTATGTAAGAACTTGCACCACATTACATCTGACCCATAGGTGGATCTGGAGGGTTATGGTATTTTAGATCTACAATGTCTAGGTCTACAGTCATATGGGTGACCACTAATGGTCGACAGGGTCCAAAGGTCGACAGTGAAATGGTCGACATGAGTGTTTTAAGTTTTTTTGTTGTCTTTGTCGACATAGGTCAACATGGACACTGTCTAAGTGTACCGCGCCCCCTCACACGGCTCGCTACACTCGCCATGCTTTGGCCTCGGTGCGCTCGGAACACTATTATATTCTCCCTCCATGCTGTAGTGGATTGTAGAGTATGAGATATCGCCTGTTGGCGCAAAGTTTAAAAAAAAAATGCATATGGACCTTTTGACCATGTCAACCGTTGGACCCTATTGACCTTTAAACTGTCAACCAATAGTGGTTGACCTCATGATTGTCGACATAGAGTTAATCTGTCAAGAGTCTGGATACCCATCTGAAGGCAGGGGTACGGGGACTTGACATTTCTGGTATTTTTGTTGTGTGTATATATAGTCTTTTCATAGTATATGTGGGGATAGTAAATATTTGCAGTTAAACCCAGAAAATTCGTCTTTTAAGGGTATATCCAACAAATATTCAATGATAAATAGGCCCTAAAGACTTAGCCAAATCCTAGAACAGTTGCAACATTAGCGTAAATATGGGGACTGTGGATGGCGCTTCAATAATATCATTGGGTCTTCCATTTAGAGTGAAACAGAAGGAAACTAAATCCATCAGGTCAGGCATTTTTTTTTTCTCAAATGCTTAGAATTCAACGATTCCTCTCACTTCAAATGCAAATTCTTTTTTTTCACTGACTGAACTGGAACTCAAGTGGGTTGCCATTAAATTATGCTTCAAATTGTGTCAGCCTATATTAGCCCCTTTCATCCAAAGTCTTTATCCATCCACAGTACTACACTGGCTGGAATTTAATTTGTGATACGCCTTTAATACTTGTGTTAGACATTCCAAACATTGTTGATGTTGATAATACAATCATGTGTGTGCATTTGTTACACAATATCATACTGCAATCAACATCGGGGAAGGTACATGAGCCTCGTAACTACCTACCCATTGAAAAGTAGTAAACCTCTCTTACACTATCTGTCACATGTTATGCATATAATTATTTCAATAATAAAATAACAGCAGGTTATTGCACACCAAATAAACATAGGGTTTTAATAAAGTTGGTATATTTGGTATATTAATTTTGGTATTGTAATTGATGCCTTGGGTGTGAAGATAACTAATATTTTAGTCTTATATATACACTGGTTTTGTAGTTCTATGCCTTTAAAGCTGCAATTTTGAAATTAAAACAGTTATTTAAAATGTTTCAATTGCATTTCAACTGGCCTAATTGAGTTAGAATGTGTTATGGGATTTTAAATACATTAATACAGCAGTATTTTTTCAATAAAAATAAAAATTTAATTTTCTTAAAAAGGGCAAGTTTAACATTTTGAAGAAGAAAAATCTCAAAAAAGTATTCATACGGTTAATAAATCCCCAAAAGTTCTATATTGGAATTATGATCGAATCATCTTTTATAGGAGGTTTCACTTTGGGATGTTTGTTACTTTCACTCCTCATTAAACAATCCCTTTATTATATTTTATTGTTATTATATTATGCAAAGTGACATAGAATGTTTATACAGGTTGAGTATCCTTTATCCAAAATGCATTTTGTGTAACAGATTATTTAGTATTTCAGAATATTTTTATATTTCATTGAGATAATCTATGGGTGTATATGCTGAATATCCAACCTATCATTCCCATTTCAGAAAGAGTTGACTGTTGGAGTTTTTACCACACAGACACACACCATCTGCCAACAGAATCCATAAAACATCCGACTTCCCTCGGGTATGAGAAAGATGATGATAAACCAGCTGGATGGAGGAATGTCACTTTTGCTTCATGTATGAAAGCATGGAATATCTGGGATCTGGGTTTTTGAATGGCCAACCAGAAATATTGCTCACTCAATATGTTCTTCTAGTGTTGAGAAAGTAAAAATCATTCCTATATTGTTTTACTTAAATGTTGGCTTCAAGGAGTTTATGATATTCCTCTGGAAGCAGAAGACTGCCACTGTGTTGTGTTCCAGACTACCTGAAATAAGAAAATAGCAAAGTTGTTCAGTTTTTGTTTCTTCCTTGTAATACACCACAACTGGGAGTATTGTAGCTTGAGTACTGGTCCAAATTATAGATCTGGGCTTCATCTTGCATCACATATGAGTAACTGAAACTTCAGAATCTTTTAGATTTTCTTTAATATGGTTCTTGAATCAACTTTATTATGCCACAAAGGGATCAATTCTAATCAAAACAATGTGAATAGCGCTGGGAAGGAGCTCCCGGAGCTATTCTAATCAGAGTGTTGCTACCACCGACTAGTTGACATCTGCTCGCACCCCAAAACTAGGGAAGTGATGCTGTTTTGTGCCCTAGCATAGCGCAAACAGCATCGCCACGGGGCACCTAAGTTGGAGTACCGGTATTCTCCAACTTAGCAGTATGCTTTTTACATTAAAAATATGTTACTATCTGAATTGCTTCTAAAGAACACCTGTCAACAGAAATATATTGGTGGACCTTTTCCACCACATTTTCATACAATGGTTCCTCAAGTAAGCTTTCTGCAATCCTAGAAAATAGATCATGAACTTCAATTCGGGGAAAGAGCTTTGCTGTGGTTGGTCAGGTTAGTTTAGAACATGTGCACAGACTTGTTGTGGTCCATGTCATTCCTACCATCCATCAGTACCAAGGACCATATTTTCAGAGGAACAACAAGGACTCAACCTTGATTCTTTGACAAATATTTTTGTCAAAGAAAGTTTGGATAAAATTTTAAAAACTTCAAAAAATTAAAAAAAAAAACATCCTTTTGAAAATCTAATAAAAATTGTAAGACTAAATTCTCAGACTTTATAATTTTTGGTAATTACTAGTACATATGTACCTCTGACGAAAAACTAGAAACTGATATTTCATTCTAAGCTGAGATAATGGGTCTCTGAAATGTTGTATTTTATGAAATATTATGTTCTTGTTGGGCCTTCTTTTTCATCACTAAATCATAAATTGGGAAATCTATTGGTTTTTGCCCCAAGGCTCTACCACAATCCCGTCTAGAAATATCTGTATTTGCGTAAATGCTTAGAAACATAAAAATTGCTGTCTGCCATGATTTAAAAATTGCCCAACATTTCAAAAAACATTAGTGGTTTTGAACTATTGGGATATAGATGAGATAACTGACAAAAAAATTAAGATTTCAAAATAGTCAAACAATCAGAAAACACATAATTAGACCACTTCATATGGATTTACTTTTTTATGAATCTGAGATGCCAAATAGCTGCCAAATAGTTTTTTTAAAATATTTCAAAAAAATGATTTACATATAAATGTAAAATGGTGGTCATGTTGAACACCACTGAAATTTCTTTCTACATGGAGTATGTTTTCACTAAGTTCCCACAGCAGTATGGAGTGGAAACATGAATAACTCAAAAATGAAATCTCATATAGAATTTGAAACAGAAACTGCATGGGTTTTCAAAGATGGTGGGTGCTAGAATTAACACTAAACTTGTAAATAGTTTAAGATTTTTTTTTTTCAAAATGTTAAACACCTTAGTAAAGCCGAATGTTGATTTTTAAATTTTTTCATTCTTCACATTTATTGAAATATAGTGCTGTTCTATATCATATAAAAGGTTTAATATGAGACCCTTGCCCAACTCTAAATAAATTAGGTGAGCTGCAAATGCAATGGAAACCAAAAAGTTAATACAGGTCGGGTATCCCGTATCCGGGCATCCCGTATCCGAATTATTCCAAAAACCGTGGTTTTTTGGAATAATTCCAATTTTTTTTTTTTTTCTTTCTCCCTAACCCTCTTTTAATACTTACCAAGTCCTCCGGCATCCACGGCAGGCCTTCAGCATCCTCTCCGGCGTCTCCAGCCGTCCCAGGAGTGCTTTGCGCGAGTGCGCGCGTGCGCCGGTGACGTCACCGGCGCGCCTGGGAACTTGCGCAAAGCACTCCTGGGACCGCTGGAGACGCCGGAGATGGTGCTGGTGGCCTGCTGTGGACGCCGGAGGACTCCATGGATGCCGTGGGACCATCGGGGACCCACCAGGGGCAGGTAAGTATGACAAAAAAAAATTATTCCAAAAACCGGAATATTCCCTTATCCGGAATGCTCGTGGTCCCGAGCATTTCGGATAAGGGATACTCAACCTGTAACATTTTTCATAAGAAAAATTGCAGTGTACATTAATATTTGGAGATTTTCTTTACACCCATGGCAGCAATTATTATTCCAACTTTAATTTAAATAAGAAAAAGTAAGGTCGAATTCTTTGAAAAATTGTGTTGATTTGATGTTGGATGAACCAAACATGAATGCAGATAATCTTTAACAATTGAGGAAACAAAATGTGAACATAGGGTAGTGTCAGGTATTCCAAAAATATCACTCTTTGTGTATAGATGTTACTACTCACTCGAACATGAAAATAGATTGATTTTTTGGGGCTTAATTCACACTGGCTCGCAAAGCATCTTTGTTCACTTATGGACAATATCATGTTGCACTGTAGATGAGGCAAATGTAACATGCAGAGAGATTTAGATTTGGGTGTTCAAACGGGATACGGTCATTAGGTCGACCAAGCATAAGGTCGACAGTCATAAGATAGACACCTCTAGGTCGACATGCTGAAAGGTAGACATGGGTCTAGGTCGACATGGGCTAGGTGACAGTCAAAAGGTCGCCATGGGGTGCTTCACTGTTTTTGACATGACATGTGCTGACAGGCGGTATTTCGTGCCCTACCATCCCATAAGGCATGGTGGGAGAATAAAATAGTTTGCCGAGCGTAGTGAGGCACCAAGCCCGAAGTATGGCGAGCGAAACAAGCCATGCGAGAGGACGCGGTGCACTTTATCTTGTGTCCGCGGCGACTGTTAACATTCGGGTCAAAAAACAGTGAAAAACCCCAAATAGACAGCAAACTGGGATGTAGTGCCCATTGTAATGTAGCTACAAAAAAGGCCAACAAAATTCTGGCATGTATTAAGAGGGGAATGGAAACTAGGGACTCAAGGGTAATTATGCCACTATATAAAGCATTGGTGAGACCTCACCTCGAGTACGGAGTACAGTTCTGGGCCCCACACTATAAAAAGGACATCATAGAATTAGAAAAAGTCCAAAGGCAAGCAACAAAGCTTATTAGGGGAATGGAGAATTTAAGCTACGGGGAGAGATTAAGCAATTTAGGACTATTTACATTAGAAAAGAGACGTTTAAGGGGGGGACATGCTTAACATGTACAAGTATATCAAGGGTCAATATAAGGAACTGTCACATACCCTCTTTTCTACTAGAAAGGAATCTAGGACACGAGGGCATGAGTATAGATTAGAAGAAAAAAAGATTTCATTCAGCTAGTAGAAAGAATTTCTTAACGGTCAGAACAGTCAAACTCTGGAACTCTCTTCCCAGAGAGGTGGTAACGGCTGGCTCATTAAATGCATTCAAGGCAAAGTTGGACAAACATTTACTGGAGAAAAACATACATGGGTACAAATAAGAAATATAATTTGTCTGTAAAATACCAGAACCTACCAAATCAGCAATGGATATCTATACCAGGTTGAACTAGATGGACGCAAGTCTTTTTTCAGCCTTACCTACTTTGTAACTATGTAACTATGTTGACCTTTTAACTGTTGACCTAGCCCATGTCGACCTAATGCTTGTGTCAACCTAATGACCTGTCCACCTTGTCCCATGTCGACATTTCAGCATGTAGACCAAATGATCCATACCTGTTCAAACTGAAATCTAACTTGCAGTGTAAAAAAAACGCTGCCAGTGTTTCACCTGCACAGAAACAATGTTACTCACAAAAATCGAACTCTATCCGCACATGTTGTATTTGCCCCACCTGCAGTGCAACATGGTTTTGTCCATTGGAGAATAAAATCATATCAGCACTGATATGCAGACCAGACCAGATAGCGACACCCCAGGCAGGGAAGAGAAACTGAATTGGTTCTGAAAGATGCAGGGTGCTAGAATGAACACTATACATATAAGCACACTTTACTTTATTTAGTAATGTCTGCAGAATTTATCAATACAAAACTTTTGACCTAAAAACGCTGATACCCGAAAACGCCATGATTAAAAAAAAATAAAGTTGACTTCTACACCAAGCAGTGATTTTATTCTAAAGCTGAGTGACATAATACAGCATGATTATTATGTTAACCAGTAACATGCTAAGTATGCAAGTCAACCTATATGCATTTCACCATAAGAAAGATAGACATATATATATAGATATCTCAATATCAATAAAAGTATAATTATTTTCATATAACATTTAGTTCACTGTGAGAAAGCATACTAGTATATGCAGGTTGAATATCCCTGATCAGAAATGCTTGGGACTAATTTTGGATAAGTGATAAGTGATAAGTGGATAAGTGAATTTGGGGAAAAAAATGTCATACTTACGGATGGTCCTCTGACGTCCACGGCGGCCTTCGGAATCCTCTTCAGCGGCATCTCCGGTCCCAGGGGTGCATTGCGCGGCTCGTATATATTCATATATTTATATATCCGTATAATATACATATGGAGTCTCCCTTATCCGTATATTCCTAAAACCGAAATATTCTGAAAACCGTGGTTTTTCAGAATATTTTTTTTTTTTCAACCACAGCCTCCTTTTTCATACTTACCTTGTCCCTGGTGTCCACGGCAGCCTTCGGAATCCTCTTCAGTGGCATCTCCCGTCCGAGGGGTGCATTGTGCGGCTTGAGCAGCCTTGTAACTTTTGTTGTTCTCATTTATTCGGGATTATCTCTTTTCTGTCCCCCCCGGCGTGGCGAGGCGCCTTATTCTCCTTGGTTTTAGTCGTTTACGGGTACCGGTCATTTGTACTCCTATTTAGTTTATTGTTCAGTTGTATCTTCAGCATAGGTATTGTTGGAGTTACCCTGGTTCTTTTATCATAGGTGTCTGCGACGAGGGTTGCTTACCCCGTCCTTGGCCTGGTGCCATTAAGCAGGTCGTTCCTAGGCAGGCCCCTGTAGTTAGATCTCCTTTTGATCCCTGTCCTCTGACGATCGCCGATACCTTGTCACCACCTAAGACCTGGTTGCACCGGAGTTGGGGCGGACCTAATTAGCCCCTCCAAACGTGGCAATTATAGCTCCTGCAGGTACCGGCCTTAAGTCAGAGGGGGTAAACAGAGGCAGGGCAGGGTGTGCCATGGCCACTCTAAAAAGCAGTCCCAGTTGTGGGTTCACGCCCAGAACCAAACACATTACCAGTCGTTGTGACACTATGTTGTACAAACACATAGAACACATGAAATACACACAAATATATTTTATTTGTGCATAAAACAAGGTTTCAAATCATGAAACAAAGTTTGTGTACCATCTCAGATATTTAATTTAAATGCCAAGCAATCATTTTCTTGAACATATTTAGTGCTAGTTATATATCATGTCCTCAGTAATGCTGTTACAGATGTCTCCAGTAGTGCTTTTAGCAAGATTTTTTTTTTTCACTTTCTGGAATGTATGGTTTTCAGAATAATTTGTACAAGTATAATGTATATTTGGATAAGGGACACTCAACCTGTACTGTATAAAGCAGTGACTCACAATGGCTTTTTGTGATATTAGTCAGTCACATGGTCACTGATACTGTAGGTAATAAAGATAACCTTGTTTCCCTTTCAATACTGCTACCTACCAATAAAGCTTTAAAAATGTTTTCCTTTTACACATTTATGTTACAGATTACCTTATAATTTGATAAATTACATCAGTAGTTACCGGAATGTGCCTTTATTCTGGAAGGTGCTGGCAAACCTGCCACAACATAGGCCTGTTGGACCGTAGTCATAATCCACCGAGCAACAGATTGTTTCGATGCAGGGCGACCCTTCTTCTGTGCATCGTACAGGACAGGCTGTCTTTCTGATTCTTGCCATCCTCTGAACGTAGACACGCAGAGTGCGCACTACATCAAGGGACACCGGAATATCTGGTGAGTCAGAGGGAACCAAAGTAGGTTGATTGAGGTGAAATGTCTCAATTCCACTCTGTCCTCATGAAAAATCAAGTAGGAGCTCTTACAGGACAGAGCCTCTAACTCAGAGACTCTACGAGCCGAGGCCAATGCCAAAAGCACCACCGTTTTCCAGGTGAGGTACTTTAATTCCACCGTTGATAACTGTTTAGGTACTTGTTTCCTATCTGGGCGCCCAGGTTTTCTACGTACGGCACCGTAATGAAATCGGATCGCATCGCATCGTACACATACACGATATTGAACGATGCGATGCGATCCGATTCGATTTCCCATAGGAAACAATGTGAAATGGCTCAATTTAGCCAAATTATCATAGGAACAATAGTAAATGAGCCAAAAACACCCCTGAACATTGAAATGTCCCCCCAAAAGTAGTTGACGCCACCCTGCCATCAACGTGAACCCGAAGCGTGGCGAGCGCAGCGAGCCCGCGAAGGGCGGCGGTACGCGTCCTCCGACCTTTTCATGCCCTACTATCCACTAGGGCGTGGAGTGAGAATAGAATAGTGTGGCGAGCGCAGCGAGCCACCGAGCCCGAAGCGTGGCGAGCGCAGCGAGCCCCGCGAGGGGACGCGGATACCTTCACAGTTATACGCGTCCCCTCGCGGGCTTCCCAGGTGTCCATGGCGACGCGGACACCTGGGAAGCCCGCAAAGGGACGCGTTTACCTGTGAAGGTATCCGCGTCCGCTCGCCACGCTTCGGGCTCGGTGGCTCGCTGCGCTCGCCACACTATTCTATTCTCACTCCACACCCTAGTGGATAGTAGGGCATGAAAAGGTCGGAGGACGCGTACCGCGAGGGGACGCGGATACCTTCACAGTTATACGCGTCCCCTCGCGGGCTTCCCAGGTGTCCATGGCGACGCGGACACCTGGGAAGCCCGCAAAGGGACGCGTTTACCTGTGAAGGTATCCGCGTCCGCTCGCCACGCTTCGGGCTCGGTGGCTCGCTGCGCTCGCCACACTATTCTATTCTCACTCCACACCCTAGTGGATAGTAGGGCATGAAAAGGTCGGAGGACGCGTACCGCCGCCCCTCGCGGGCTCGCTGCGCTCGCCACGCTTCGGGTTCACGTTGATGGCGGGGTGGCGTCAACTACTTTTGGGGGGACATTCCACTGCTCTGTAGGTTTTTTTGGGGTTTCTGGCCCATTTACCATTCTTCCCTATGCTAATTTGGGTAAATTGATCAATTTAACATTGTTTCCTATGGGAAATCGAATCGGATCGCATCGTTCAATATCGTGTATGTGTACGATGCGATGCGATCAGATTTCTCTACGGAGAATAGCATGGTGCGCAATTAACTTAGCGGGCGCCCAGATAGGAAACAAGTACCACTGTTTAAACCAGGAGGATTGAAGGAAAGTCAGGACCACATCCAGACTCCACGGCGGTGTAGGCAGCACAAAGGGATGCTGAATATGAAGCACTCCCTGGAGAAAGGTCTGCACTTCTGGTAAACCAGCCAATTTCTTCTGGTAGAAGACTGATAAGTCCGAAATCTGGACTTTTAGAGATCCTAAGTGTAGGCCCAAATCTAAACCCGCCTGCAGAAAACTCAGGAATCTGCTCAGATTAAATTCTGCTGGTAGGAAACCTTTCTACTCACACCTACCTATATATTTCCTCCAAATATGGTGGTAGTGGGCCGCGGTCACCGGTTTCTTGGCCTGAGTCATCGTGGATATGACAGACGTGTGAAGGCCCTTATGAGCTAGGATCTGTCTCCCCCCTCTGTCTATCTCTTCACTGGCTCCCCATTCCTTTCCGAGTTCTCTTTAAACTCCTCACCACCACCTACAAGGCTCTCTCCTCCTCCACCGCTCCTTACCTATCTTCACTGATCTCTATCCACACTCCCTCCCGTCCTCTTCGCTCCATCGCTGAACGCCGACTGACCTCTCACCTAATCACCTCCTCCCACTCCTGTGTCCAAGACTTCTCTCGCGCTGCCCCCCCTGCACTGGAACAACCGGTACTTGTGGAGTATCACGGCTCCCACGACCTTGATCGTATGCTAAAAAATCGCATCGCATACGATCAGATCAAATCGCATGCGATGGCACCCGATTTTGCACTGAAAAGCATCAAAATGCATTGAAATGTGTAGTAAACTTGTGAAATGCCCCCAAATGCCATTTTTCATAGTGTACCACCCCCACTATCAACGTCAACCCGAAGCGTGGCGAGCGGCGGCGGTACACATCCTCCGACCTTTTCATACCCCCACTATCCACGTCGGCGTGGAGTTGAGAATAGAAAGTGTGGCGAGCGCAGCGAGCCACCGAGCCCGAAGCGTGGCGAGCCCCGCAAGGGGACGCGGATACATTCACAGCTATATGCGTTCCCTCGCGGGCTTCACAGGTATCCGCGTCCCCTCGCCACACTTTCTATTCTCAACTCCACGCCGACGTGGATAGTGGGGGTATGAAAAGGTTGTAGGACGCGTACCGCCGCCGCTCGCCACGCTTCGGGTTGACGTTGATAGTGGGGGTGGTACACTATGAAAAATGGCATTTGGGGGCATTTCACAAGTTTACTACACATTTAAATGCATTTCAGTGCAAAATCGGGTGCGATCGCATCGCATCGTATGTCATCGCATACGATTTTTGACCAGAAATGATCAAAAATCGGTAAAAATCGCATCACATCGTATACCATCGTATGCCACTACATATGGCATACGATGTCATACGATGGGAGCCGTGATACTCCACAAGTACCGAACAACCTCCCGCAACCCATCAGGCTTTCTGATTCCCTTACCTCCTTCAAGCGCTCTCTCAAAACCCATTTCTTTCGACTAGCCTATCCCTCCTCCTAACCTCTTTTGATACTCCTATCCTGCCTCCGTTCCCATCCGTTCCTACTTATCCTATTGTTTTTCGTTCATCCACCCACCTCCTTTTAGTATGTTAACTCTTATGAGTAGGGCCCTCCTTCCTCACGTACTCACCCTTCCTCTTTACCTCACCTGTGCTCCTGTCCTGTTCTTCCCTTCCTCTACTTCATCTTCAGTCTCCTCGACAATTTCGACACCTACTTCTGAACTGATGCTGATTTTAGTTCTACCAGCTATACCCCTATTCATGCTGTATTTTATCAACACACCCTGTACGTTACCTTGTAATTAGTTTTTTTGTTTGCTATGTACGGCGCTGCGGACACTTTGTGGCGCCTTATAAATAAACGTACTACTACTACAGGTTGGAGTAGTATCCTTTTCCCTGTTCCTCTACTGGGACTGGAATAATTACCAGTTATTTTACCAGCCGTTGTATTGCTTGGTGTAAGATTACCTGATCTTCCGCCGCTGCTGGTAAAGCCTGACCGGAAGAACCTGTGAGGGGGAGGTCCTACAAATTCCAGCCTGTAGCCGTTGGAAATAAGATTCCTCACCCAAGAATCCAGGTGAGAGGCATCCCATACGTGGCCGAAATGCGCCAGCCGACTACCCACCTCACATGAGACTCATGAAGTGACGCCCGAGTCATACTGAGGGCTTAGAAGTGGATGCACTAGGAGCACGGTCCTGTGAGCCTGGGCCAGCGGCCTTTCTGAATATACCACGGTCACCTCTGGCAGCAGAGGAAGCTCCTCTTGCCCGCTGCTTGGACCTGAAAGGCCAAAAGGACTGAAGTGCCTAAGAAGACTGCACAGAGAAGGGGTGTTTAGTCTGCGTGGTCGTAGTTAGTAGAAAGGTGGACTTTCCTGCCGTAGCTTTGGAAATGAGATCATATACTGTAACTCACTGCCAAAAACCTTTTCACCTGTAAAGGGAAGATTTTCCACACTGCGCTTGGAGTCAACGTCTGCAAACCACTGGCCCTATGACCTGAGGCCTCCATGGCAGAGGTGCGGGCATTGATAGCGCCCAGCTCCTTCTGCGCATCACACATGACTTTTGCAGTGTCTTGGATATGGTGCAGTTTTGCAGGAACCTGCGCTACTGACATGTCTGCCAACAAACCTTGTATTTGAGTGGCCCATGTATGGATAGACTTAGCCATCCAAGAGCTGGCGAGGACTGGCCTCTGTGACGCACCACTTGCAGTATATATGGCTTTAACGGTGGTATCCAGCTTTTGTCAGCATTATCCTTAAGCGTGGCAGACCCTGGAACAGGGAGTACCACCTTTTTAGAAAACCTGGACACCGAAGCGTCCACAACCGGAGGCTCCTCCAACACTTTCCTACTGACTGGGTCAAAAGGAAAGGCAGATTTGAACCTTTTGGACATTTGGAAACGTTTTTCAGGTTGTTTCCAAGCCTCCTTCAATGTGTCTTCTAAGTCAGCTTGCTCAGGAAAAACAATATGTTTTCTCTGTGAGCCAAAAATAGGATTTTAATACCTACCGGTAAATCCTTTTCTCGAAGTTCTTATGGGATACAGGGAAGTCGTTCCTAACGATGGGGAAAAGAGCTTATCCGAAGGAGACAGGCACATATAAAACTTTATACTGGGTGTACTGGCTCCTCCCCTCTGCTCCCCTCCCTCTAGCTTCAGTTAAGTGAACTGTGCCGAAGGAGAAGAACAATATGAGAGGAATATGTGTATATTTACCGTGGTGAGATTCATCCAGCACACCCAACATACATTCAACGTACATAGACCACATTAGCGACCCCAGAATCTGGGAAGTCTAAGGGCCTAAGAACATGTCAAACATGACAACTTTTTTGAACTGTGTTCCAACTGGAACAATTTATAAGAATTATCACCTAAGTGACAATCTACACTCGTGAACCGCTAAGGTACACGATGTAACAGTAAAGTTACCTTGGTAACCTACACCCTATTGTCCGCAAGGAACAAAAGGGCAACAGAAGGACCCAGTGTTGGTCCACACCTCACCAAGTGAGTAAGGCAAATCTCCGCACAGAGGCGGGCGCCCTGTATCCCATAAGAACTTCGAGAAAAGGATTTAACGGTAGGTATTAAAATCCTATTTTCTCTATCATTCTTATGGGATACAGGGAAGTCGTTCTTAACGATGGGGATATACCAAAGATATCAGAACGGGCGGGATTGTGCGGAACCTATTGCTGCAGCACCGCTTGCCCTAACTGAGTATCTTCAGTGGCCAGAGCGTCAAATTTGTAAAACTTGACAAAAGCGTGTTGGCCTGACCATGTGACAGCTCTACACAGTTGTAAGGCCGATACTCCTCGGGCAGCCGCCCAGGAAGTCCCCACTGAACGAGTTGAGTGGGCTTTCACCCCAGCAGGCATAGGAAGCTTTGCTACCACATAAGCCTGTTTATTGTTGCACCGATCCATCGTGCAATAGACTGCTTAGAAGCAGGACGCCCGATCTTTTGGGCATCGTAAAGGACAAAAAGTCCATTAGTCTTTCGAATTCTCGCTGTTCTCCTGATGTAGACCGGAGAACCCTTACCACATCCAAAGATGTTGGCATCTCAGAATGAGGCCCACTAGCAGGAACCACAATAGGCTGGTTCACCTGGAACGCAGACACCACTTTAGGCAGAAAACGCGGATTTGTGCGCAATACTGCCCTGTCTTCATAGAAGATCAAATATGGGCTCTTGCAAGTTAATGCCCCTAACTCAGAGACCCTCCTAGCCGAAGCTAGGGGTAGTAAGACCACCATCTTCCATCAGATATTTCAGATCAATTGTCTCCAATGGCTCAAGCCAGGAGGATTTTAGGAACGTCAGAACGACATCCAAGTCCCATGGTGGAGTAGGGGCCACAAAAGGAGGCTGTATCTGCAATACTCCTTGCAGAAATGTATGCATTTCAGGTATATTAGCCAGTTTCTCTTGGAAAAGGACAGATGGTGCAGATACCTGCACCTTCAAGGAGCCTAAACCTAGGCCCAGATCCAAACCAGATTGAAGAAATCTGAGAAATCTTTCAAGGTTTAAACTCTGATGGAGTAAACCTTTCCTGTTCACACCAACCCACATATCTCTTCCAGATATGTTGGTAATGTGCAGCCGTAACTGGTTTCCATGCACTTGTCATAGTTTTGATGACTGATGTGTGAAATCCCTTTTGTGTCACGATCTGCCGCCCAACTTCCAGGCCGTCAAACACAGCTGTTCCAAGGCCTGGAAGACGCACGGACCTTGCATGAGCAGGTCTCTTTGCAGAGGTAGGCTCCACGAATTCCTTTGCAGACTTAGAAGTTCTGGGTACCACGTTCTTCGTGGCCAGTCCGGAGCCCCAAGGATCACCTCGGCTCCGTCTCTTCTTATCTTCGTTAACACCCGAGCCACTAGGAGGATCGGTGGGAAGACATACATCAGGCTGTTGAACGTCCACGGTATGGAGAGGGCGTCCACTCCTTCTGCCTGAGGGTCTCTTGCCCTGGAGAAGTACCTGGATACTTTCCAATTGTGTCTTGATGCCATCAAGTCTACTAGTGGGGTCCCCCACCGAGTCACCAGAGAACTGAATATCTGGTGGTGTAGACTCCATTCCCCGGGATGGAGCTCGTGGCGACTGAGGAAGTCTATTTCCAGTTGTCCACCCCGGGTATGAATATGGCCGAGAGAGCCTGACAGTGACTCTCTGCCCAGGTCAGGATCTTCGATGCTTCCCTCATACAGGGCCTGCTTTAGGTCCCGCCCTGTCTGTTCAGGAATGCCACAGTAGTGGCATTGTCTGATTGGATGCGGACCACCTGACCGCTGAGGAGAGGGGCCGCCTTCAGAAGTGCGTAATACACAGCACGTACTCCAGGTTGTTGATATGGAGGCGTGTTTCCCATAGGGTCCACTTGCCCTGAAAGGACTGACCCATGGTCACTGCACCCCATCCCGTGAGGCTCGCATCCGTGGTGACTAAGACCCAATCCTGGATGCCAATCCGACGCCCTGCCAGCCGGTTGGGCGTGCGGAGCCACCACTGTAGCGACAGTCTGGTCCGAGATGACAACACAGTCCGCCGATGCATCTGGCGGTGTGAACCGGACCACTTTCCCAGGAGGTCGAGCTGGAAATCCTGCTGTGAAACCTCCCGAATTGGAGAGCCTCGAAAGAGGCTACCATCTTTCCTAATAGGACAAGTGCACCGTCACCTGGGGGGGTTTCAACAAGTCTGTGACCAGTTGTTGAATGTCTACCACCTTGTCCTGTGGCCGGGACACTCTCATGAGAGCCGTGTCCAGCACTATCCCCAAGAACTGGAGTCTCTGTGAAGGGATCAGAGAGTACTTTGTCAAGTTCAGGAGCCAATCATGACCCGACAGGGTCTGTATAGTAACCTGTAAGGCTGCCTGCAATTCCTCTGGCGACCGCGCCTTTACCAGCAGGTCGTCCAAGTATGGTATCCCACAGATACCCTCTTTCCTTAAAACCACCATCATCTCCGCCATCACCTTGGTGAATATGCGCGGGGCTGAGGACAGGCCGAACGGCAGTGCGCGAACTGATAGTGATCGTTCCATAGCGCAAACCTCAGGTATTTCTGATGAGGGGCCCATATTGCGATGTGAAGGTAGGCGTCCTTCACGTCTAAGGACGCCAAGCACTCCCTTCCTCCAGTGCCGCTATCACGGCCCGCAAGGACTCCATCTTGAATTTTAAATTCAGAGTCGGGCGTACTGACTCGTCCGGTTTTGGAACTACAAATAAATTCGAGTAATAACCCTGTCCCCTCTCTAGGGGAGGGACCGGGGTTATCACCCTGGCCTGTACCAGCTTTTGGGTTGCTTGCTGCAACACCACTTGGTCCTCTGGGGACGCTGGAAGGCCTGATTTGAAGAACCTCTGAGGTGGCTGTACTGCACACTCCAGCTTGTAGCCGTGTGTAATAAGAGCCTGTACCCCATGCATTGAGGCACGAGGCTTCCCAAACATGGCCGAAGAACGACAGTCTGGCTCCCACCTCTGCCGGAGCTATTGGTGGAGTCCCACCGTTATGCTGCGGGTTTACCTGCAGCTGCCCCGGATGGCCGCTTTGTGCCGGCCGAAGCAGAAGGCTTCCTGAATTACCTCGGGAGCCTCTGGTTGCATTTAAACCACCCCTTTTGGGTGTGATAGGAAAAGGGACGCTTGGCCGCCTATGGTGTCGAGGGAAGAAAGATGGGCTTCCCTGCAGTGGCTTTGAGATTTAACTCATCTGAATCGCTGCCAAACCACCGTTCACCCGTGAAGGGAAGGTTTTCAACACTTCGTTTGGAGTCAGCGTCAGCCTTCCATAGCCGAAGCCTTAGGGGTCTGTGACCCAATACCGCCATGGCTGAGTTATGGCCGTTAATGCCACCTAACTCCTTCTGCGCCTCACACAGAACCTTAGCTGTGTCCTGAAAGCGGTGTAATTTTCAGACACCTGCACCACTGTCATATCACCCTTATCAGGGTTACTGCACCGTTAGTGCTTTATTATTCACCCTAGTCAAGCGCAACTGTGAATCTCAGTAATTAGAATCACACACACACAGACACACACAATCCACAGTGGTAGTTGGTCAGGTATGCGCTGAGGATAGAGTAATTACCTTGCTTCTCCAAAGGAGGAAAGCAAGCATCCACTACACCATAGAGGTGAGGACATCTTCTCCAGTCTTGTCTTATATGACTGGATCAAGCAAACTCCTGGGAGTGTACTTACTGCCCCCCATTGGTTAAGGGGACACCTCGTGACAAGTCACTTGTGATAAGGCAGCAGGAGTGAAAACATTCTTGCACCACCTGCAGGTTAACTTTCTCAACATGTTGGAGAGAGAGAGCCTTTCCACCCAGACACATTGACACAGACTATGTATGACAGTGTGTAGTAGGCATTATGTGAAGCATTTACCATTTCAGTGTCTGCACCATAGCTATTGAAGGGTTAATCAGCCATCTTGTTTCTCTGTCTTATAGTTTCTGTTCATGCTTATCTCAAGTAGTTATGTTCTGGCTTGTTTCCAGTACTCGCTTGCTATCCCGTACTCTGTAACTTTCCTCAGAAACCGTACATTCTGTGATTTCTCATAACTTTGCTACACACTCCCCTACAAGGCGACGTATAAGCCAACAGATGCTGTTATTCCCCTACCTCTGCACCAAATATTAACCAATCATGTAATTGGACCAGCGCCGTATGTTATGTATAAATATGTTGTTTTGTCATAATTAAATCAGAGTTACACCTTGCATACGTGGTCTCTGTTATTGATCTGTATATACGGGGTTAACTCTCACGGAATTCTAAGAAGTAATCACATTGAGGTCAAAAGGGTAATTATAGATGAGGACGAACCCCGATAACTAAGTAAGTATTGGGCAATTCTCCTTCAAGCTGGGGGCTCGGCCACCGGGATCGAAGTCTATTATTACATACCTGTCACCAGACCCAGAGTCTGCTCTGAAATTAATGTAAGATCATAGACATATTTCGACCTGAACCTGTGACTCTACTCTCGGAGAGTATCAGAGATCACGTAGTAAAGTCTTGAACTTTTATTTTATATACACAGACTGATCTGGGATCAGATTGCCGTACTTGGAGTACGAGGAGACTGGGAGTCTATAAACTAATTCATAGTACCTCAATTTGATCACTTAAAACCTTTTCATGGCCATTCCTTACTGTCACTTTTATAAAATATAAGTTTTATATTATAATATCATTGTGTGGGTGGTAAGTTTACGCACAACTGATATCTGTTTTAATTTTGTGCCGTGCGGTTGGTAAGTTCACGCACAATAACTCTATTGTCTCATTGATTACTGTATGCCAACAGACTTGCGGACTTATGTTCTCCCCTTCGGAGTAACGCAACGTGAGGCTTCATATACAGTTTTCACATTATAACCACTGGACTCTATCCACTGTCACATAGACAGTCTGTGGTTCCACTAACAAATCATATATAAATAACAATTTATGAGATGTCTAAAGTGAATACATGATTCTATAAGTGTTTGGATAAAGACTAACCCTCACAGTCTGCTGCAACAGGTTTTACCTGCCTCTCTGTGACGACGCCCCTGGTCCATACACTTTGAATCTTTTCACGCTCTCATATTACATGTCAGATTATGAATGTCCACCGATAGGAAATTGCAATAGTTGCCAAAGTAGTTTAATATTGTGGTATAAGAATCTAGAATATTATCCAATATTGGTATCTGTCAACGAACAAAGGACAAGATTTAAATCCACAATTAAAACATTCTCTAATGGCATTGTGTATGAGGCAGTCCTCATAGTAGGTTGTCACTTACGCACAGAAATCACCAGTAGATATATTGATCAACTCTATCCTTCCTTCGTGACAGATCTACCAATCAATCTTTTCACCTACCCCATTATTTGCCCGAAATCTATTGAACAAATAAAACAATTACCAGAAAGTAGCCAGATTCTAAACCTCATAGATCTTAGTGAAGATTATAGTCATCAACAACAAATCAAAAAGTGGAAAACATTCACACGGAATCATAATAGAACTGTACACAAATATGGGATCAAAACAAAGTAAAATGACTGTAGTCTACCCACCTCCACTACCCAGTGAAACATGTAAAGATTACGTGGCACGTAATTCACCTACCAATTACTTTTTAATTGACCCTTGGGTAGATAATTTAGCGGGGTGGACCGAAAATTGTGGAAGTGAAGATGCCTTTCCCAGAGATGGTGGAAATTACCCATACTACATGGAAATGGTAAAAGGTTTATGTCTTGGAGATAAACAAGCCTGGCCATGGTATGATGCAGACCCATCTTGGGACATGAAATACATGTCTGCTGGAGGCGAGCAATGGCTTACCATTGCTCCCTTCTGGCATGACACCACAATTACAAAGAAACAAAGACAAATAAGACAAATATCAAAATCATTACATCAAAAAGAAGAAAAAAGAATTAAGAAAGTAGTTAAAATACTATCTCCACCCCCCTACAGTCCGGTATATCCCTCACTCACAGACACAGACCTGTTAGCCATAGGTCACCACACCTTATATCCTAGTGCACCTAACATCCCTGGCGCACCACCCGCGCCGGAAAGACACCCACCGGACCAAGTGCCCCCTCCTATTGATGGTCACCCTGATAGACCACGGAGGGCATCAACTTCCAGTGGTGACTCTGAGCCAGCCACTGATGATAAATACAAATTTCCCGTTAAAAAACCCACTTCACAGGAAATAGAAGAATACATTCTAGAATTACAAGAAAGAGCAAAAGAATTAAAAGAATTAGAACAAAGGGAAACTAGAGTATCTGCCGATGGTTCCATAATTGACCAGAGCTCCCTAACAAAACCCAGAGTTACTAGAAAAGGCACCAACCTGGAAACCTCAGGTGATGCGCAATCAGACACAGAAGATTCTGCCTCTGGTGGCGCCGCCTGTTCCACGTTTGTGGGTCCCTTCATGACCATCGGAGAACAACTCTTAATAAAAGCCATGGACATTGAGGAATTAAATAAAATTATCAAACACTGCCCTAAACCTCATGTCAGCCCCACAGGCACCATAGCTTATTTAAAGAAGGCTTGTTCAGGCCGCAAATACACACATGATGACATTGTTCTAATCATTGAAAATGTCACAGATCACAATAGAAATTGGAACTGGAACAATGTCGCCACTATAGGTGAGTGTCCCGGAAAAATGAATACCAAGGATTATCCTCTAAATAATCCTGAAGGAATCAAAACCCTGTGGACCCAGATATCCACAGAAATGATCAGAGTATTTAAAACCAAATCCTCATTGCCCATTGCAGTGGCTTGTAAACAAAAATCCACTGAATCAGTTACTGAGTTTTGGAAAAGATTTAGAAAATGTTGGTCTGAGGAAGCAGGTCTCGACCCTGAAGGGATGGACACACTCCTCATATCCACATTTATTAACAATTTACATCCATCCATAGTTGTCACTGTCAAACAGAGTGTTTCCACTTGGACCTCTGATAAAATCCCACAATTCAGTGATCATTTGTATGAGAAAGAATCAGCTGGTTGTTTTGACATGAAGAAAACTGCAGTTTCCTCTACTCACAACTTCCAGAACAATAGTAAGGGTCCGCCCAATAGACAAAATAGGGGACCCCCACAAAGTAACAGGAGACCTTTTAGGCCTCCACAGAACCAAACCTTTCGTGCACCACCATACAACAGGGACTACAACAACACTGGCGCAGCTCATAAACAGACTACTTGTTTCAACTGTGGCCAGAACACACACTGGGCTAGAGATTGCCCTTTCCCTTCTCAGAAACCACAACAACCTTACACGCCAAGACCCCAACAAGGGCTTTCCCGACAGGGTCCTACACCACCTCAAGAACACGTACGTTTCAGAGTTGACTGGACCGACCCTACCCATTGACGGGGCCCGGAGGAGGGTATCCCATCTTTTGTACAGTTCACTACTCACTGGGAAGATTCTCCCCTCATCACATTATATGTAGATGATAAGAAACTGTCCTTCCTAGTAGACAGTGGGGCCACTACCAGTGTTCTATGTTCCCTTAACTATGATGGTGAACTGCAAAAGACTACTCCTTCAATGGGAATCAACGGGATACCCACTGATACCTACCTGACCGACCCAATTACCATACATTCTGACAAAGGCAGATACTTAGGACATCACCGGTTTAGAATCGTCCCAGAATGTCCTGTAAATTTACTTGGACGAGACTTATTTAGTAAATTTCACATCTCAATCACACCTTCCCCAAAAGGAAGTGGACTCCATGTCACATCACCTCATTTTCTTTTATCACAAGATTCCCTTGATCAGATTGATGAAAGAATTTGGGCCAAGGGCCCTCATGACACTGGCTTCATACCCTGTACACCATACAAAGCCAAGCTCAAACCAGATACACAACCCGTGTTCTGCAGACAATATCCACTCTCACCAGAAAAGATTGAAGGTCTTAGACCTATGATACATGACTTCCTCGAACAAGGCATACTCAGGTACATTGTCTCACCTTACTCGACACCCATCAACCCCGTTGCTAAGGCCGATGGCTCTGTTAGATTCGTACAAGACTTGAGAAAAGTAAATGATCTCATTGTTCCTATTGCACCCATAGTACCTGACATCAATTCACTCATCTCAGCCATCCCTGCAAACGCAGCTTTCTTTAGTGTCATAGACTTAAAAAATGCGTTTTTCAGTATTCCTATTGACACAGAGACCCAATTACTCTTTGCTTTTTCATTTGAAGGTAAACAATTAACGTGGTGTCGTTTACCCCAAGGCTATATTGACTCTCCCGTGGTCTATAGCATAGTCCTCCAAGCCACATTGGCTCCATGGCACCCCCCCCCATAGTTCTGTCCTGCTACAGTATGCAGATGATCTGCTTCTCTGTAGTGTCACCGAGGAGGCCAGCCGGTTAGATGGAATTTCATTGTTAAACTGGTTAGCAGAATGTGGACACAAGGTGTCAAGAGCAAAATTGCAATGGTGTAAAACGCATGTCAATTACCTGGGTTTTGTACTCTCTGAGGGAGAAAGGAAAATCAGTCCACAACGCATACAGTCTGTATTGGGCCTGGTCACCCCAACTACCCAGAAGGATATGTTGTCTTTCTTGGGTATGGTAAATTACTGCAGACAGTGGATTTCTGATTGTTCCTACTATGATAATATCTTGAGACAATGCACACTTAAAGACAAACCCAAGGTTATACAATGGTCAGATGAAATGTATTCTGCATTTGAAAAGTTGAAAGAAATGTTAGTACAGAGTCCCGCGCTTGGTCTCCCGGACTATATGTTATCATTTCACTTGTTTGCAAGGGACACATGTACAACTATGGCGGGCGTACTAACCCAACTTCATGGAGGCAAAATGCGCCCAGTCGCATTCTTCTCAAAGGTAATGCCTGTCACTGTGCAGGGAATGCCAGCTTGTCTTCGAGCACTGGCTGCCTGTGCAATGGTTGTTGAGATGTCCACATCACTTACATTAGGACATCCCACTGTGTTACATACCACACATAATGTCCTCTCCATCCTCAAAGGTCTACACACACAACACATGTCTGCCCAAAGACTCAGCGGCTATGAAGTACTCCTACTAGGGAACCCTTCTCTCACTGTAAAATACGCAACAAACTCAGAAGGACCTGTCCCTGTACTAAACGCACTTTTAGGTCTTAAAGGACCTGACGACGAGGCGCCGCCTCAACATGACTGTACTCTGACAATTGACTCAGAAACTTCACCCAGACAAGACATGTCGACTGTGCCTATCCCCGATGCCGACATAATATTTGTTGACGGCTCCTGCAGCCGTCCCAATGACAACACGTACCAGGCAGGATATGCAGTGGTTAAACTTCCAAACACCACCCTTGAAGCAGAGACAATCCCCTTACAGTCAGCACAGGCTGCAGAACTCATTGCACTCACTCGAGCTTGTCACATTTACAAAGACAAACCTGTCACAATTTACACAGACTCCAAATACGCTTACGGAGTTGTTCATGATCATGGTATGATCTGGCAACGCCGAGGCTTCACTGGCGCTGATGGGAAAGGCATATCACATGCGCAACTCATCACAGATCTCTTACACGCAATTACATTACCATCTCAAATTGCCATCCTTCATTGTAAAGCACACACTGGAGGAAAGGATGACATCAGCAAAGGCAACGCTCTCGCTGATACCGCTGCTAAACGTGCTGCCACTACAGCAACATATAACCTCACTCTTGCTGTCATCTCGCCTCCTTCGTTAGATGATACATACCTACTGACAGAATTACAGGCTGCTGCCTCTAATTCAGATCTATCCGATTGGACATATCCAATACTGCAGAAGAATCCACGAACTGGATTAATCTGCAAAGAGGGGAAACCATGTATACCCCAAACCAGTGCATCATTGTTCATAGCACATTACCACGGAGTAGGACACCATAGTATAGTAACAACTACTTTACTCCTCTCCAATGATTTCTACATTACTAATGCCAAAGAACTTGTAAAACAGTACATCAGTAGATGTATAGTGTGTCTTAGAAACAACCCAAACAACCCAAATAAAGCAAGACACCAACATCTAGAATACCCAACCACACCATTCACACATCTTCAAATAGATTTTACACATATCAATAATGCAGGAAGACAGGAATATGCCCTGGTCATTGTCGACATGTTTTCCCGATGGCCGGAAGCATATCCCACTAAATCAGAAGATGCAAAAACAGTAGCCCGCATACTCACGCGAGAGATCATTCCGCGCTGGGGATGCCCGCTCCAAATCAATAGCGATAAAGGTTCAGCCTTCACAGCCAAAGTCACAGCAGAACTAGTTAAAGCCTTGCAAATCCAATGGAAATTTCACATTCCCTATCATCCCCAGAGCTCAGGTATCGTGGAACGAATGAATAGGACTTTAAAGGATAAATTGAGAAAAGCAACAGGCGGCACCTTCAGCAAATGGAAGACAGTCCTTCCTATCATACTGGCTGAAATTAGAATGACGCCACAAAAGACTCTAGGTTACTCCCCCTTCGAAGTGCTAATGGGCAGACCTTTCCCCACTCCCTGGGCAAGGAAACCTTTAGTTACCACAGAAGGAGACTTAGAAATAATAAGAGAAGAGTACGTCAGATCCCTAATACAGAAACTTAATGAAGTTGAACAAAATGTTATCTTTAAGAATCCTTCTCATCCACAGATACCCACTCACCCATTTAGGGTTGGAGACAAGGTCGTTGTAAAGATCCTACCCAGAAATAAGCATCCAGGAGACTTCACCTACGGTCCAGAAACAGAAGTGGTCGCGGTTACCAGGACGGCTGTCCTCACCGACGAAGGACCAACGTGGATCCATGCATCCAGAGTGAAGAAAATTCCACCTCCACCACACGTCAACACAGAGGTCGACACCGATCCCGAGACTGACACAGACGGGACGAGAGAGGTAATAACGGGGGCCAGTGGCTCTGACCTCCAACCTGGAGAAGAACTGCCGGTTGGAAGTGACGAGGAATCAGAAATACAACATTCTGAAGCCGAGGACAACGACACAGGACATGATTCCCCCCACCTTAGCCCTAGCGACTTTACTCGGGCTTGTTCTTTATAACTGCTTTGCTGAAGTTGATATTACTCAGAATGATGGACGTTTTACCTTCTGGTATAATTCTTCTAGTACAACTGTCGCTACTTTTATATTTTCTTATTGTGATATTGTACTTTGTTCAAATAATCAAAGCGGCAACCGAGGAGAACCACCATTGCCATGGCTGTGTAATGTCCACCACGTACCACACGCAGTAAGTCACGTGTATATCTGTGTCACCAGCACTTACTGGGGAGATTCCTGCGACTCATGGAGGGCTGTTGGGTGGAACACTAGAGCAGATACCACTGTCTTTGAGAGCAGCCAAAACTGGGGATATCGCCCCGATGTTGGCCTCCAGAAATGGTCCCATGGTCGATCCTTACTAACCCGTATGTCCCTACGAAAAAAGGGCACTTGCAATAGCCAATTTATCATTAACATAGAAAACCCGGCCCCCGGCGATGCCGGACTGTATGTCATGGGTAAACATCAATCAGGAGAAAGCGGGGGCCCAAGGGGAAGATTCCATTTAAAGGACATGTATGATAACCCAGAATACACCGCCCTCAAAACCACTGTAAAACCTAAAACACCATCATCATTCTTTAAACCACATGTCACTACTTTTAATGAAATGTTAGCCATTAACAACCCCACTTACGAAGACACTATATCCATAGAAACTGGATTATCTGACGTAAATTATTGGCTAGAATGGATGAAATATAATGCACGTAAAGTTAATCAAACTGATTGTTATGTGTGTGGAAAATCCAGACCCCACTTGGGTACGGTGCCCATACACATACCTTCAGACCAAGATAAATGTTTCTTTAGCCTGTATACTGATACTATTGTAGAAGAAACTAAATGTGAACAATGGAAGAAAGAATATCCCATAATGGTAAAGAATACCAATCCTGGTAGTACCATAACCATTTATCCTGGTAATTATACATGTTATTACTCAAACAGCACTGCACAAAACACTGTAGATCTGAAATTGTTTCCTGATGGGTATTGTGCTGAACGAAGACATATCAGTGTACCCACCATGAAAAAATCATTAGGAGACATTTATTTTATTTGTGGAGACATGAGACTCAGGACAAAGCTGGACAATCCTTGGAAAGGAGAGTGTGCCCTGGCAAAGATCATTATGCCCATACACATTCTCCCAGCCGATTTGCCTGAGCCTCCTCCCACAGATAAACCTAACACAAACTCCAGAAACAAAAGAGAAGCTCCAAAGGAAAGCTTCGATCCACACATATACATAGACACTATTGGTGTTCCCCGGGGAGTTCCTAAAGAATTTAAGGCTCGTGATGAGGTCGCTGCCGGCTTCGAGTCCCTGTTTCCCCAGGTAACCATCAATAAAAATGTGAACTGGATAAATTACATATATTATAATCAACAGCGCTTTGTTAATGATACTAGGGACGCTTTGAAAGGTATTGCTGAACAGTTGGAAGCTACATCACAAATGACATTTCAGAATCGCATGGCTTTAGATATGATGCTTGCCGAGAAAGGAGGAACCTGTGTGTACATAGGTAAGGTTGATGGATGCTGTACTTATATCCCAGACAACACAGGTCCTAATGGGAAAACTACCCTAGCTATTAAACATCTAGAAGATTTATCCATCGAACTCAAGAAGAACTCAGGTGTCACGGACCCCTGGAGTAGCTGGTTTGGATGGTTAAATGATTGGAAACACGCACTAACACAAATAGGCATATTTATTCTCATTGTAATTATCGTACTTATGATAGTAGGATATTGTGTCTTTCCCATATGCAAGAAGATTGGTTCCAAGTACCTGGATAATGTAACACCTGCTATGTACACTGATCTCGCCAAAAGCCCTCCCTCACCAGAAGATTATGGTGAATATGTCAAAATTCACCGTACCAAACAAGATGCCATCTACAAGAATCAAATTGTCTAAAAAGGACATTGATTCTAAGAGGGGATTGAAGGGTTAATCAGCCATCTTGTTTCTCTGTCTTATAGTTTCTGTTCATGCTTATCTCAAGTAGTTATGTTCTGGCTTGTTTCCAGTACTCGCTTGCTATCCCGTACTCTGTAACTTTCCTCAGAAACCGTACATTCTGTGATTTCTCATAACTTTGCTACACACTCCCCTACAAGGCGACGTATAAGCCAACAGATGCTGTTATTCCCCTACCTCTGCACCAAATATTAACCAATCATGTAATTGGACCAGCGCCGTATGTTATGTATAAATATGTTGTTTTGTCATAATTAAATCAGAGTTACACCTTGCATACGTGGTCTCTGTTATTGATCTGTATATACGGGGTTAACTCTCACGGAATTCTAAGAAGTAATCACATTGAGGTCAAAAGGGTAATTATAGATGAGGACGAACCCCGATAACTAAGTAAGTATTGGGCAATTCTCCTTCAGCTATCAAGCCAGTGGGATAAGGACACAGAGACACTGACACTCTTACCACAGCTCTGAAGGGCTGGCAATGCAGTGCATAAAGCACCACCGTAATATATATATATTTACATATAATATGTCAATTGAAGTGTACCCAAGGTAACACTTACTAGCGCTATTAGTTATCTGCAGATTCCCTGCCCTGGCCTTTTCAGCACCCAGGGAGGGAGCAGGTTTTGGCGCTTTCTGTCTCAATGGTGCTTCAGTTATAGTGCAGAGGCAGTCTGTATGCAGGTGACCATGCGGTTCGAGGTTGCCACCGCAGTCGCCATATTCATGCTGCACGCAAAACCGGGGACTCACATGAGGGGACCCCGGTTTTGATGTTGCTGGTCTAAACACAGCAGTTAGTGACAATATCTGTGCTGCTCACATGTTTGAGCTTGTTTCTCTGCACAGCAGGAACCCTTCCCCCATCACCCCAGCTGCACACAGGTGTCATGTTACAGTGTGAGCTGAACCTTGTGATGGCTGCTAAAGCAAGTGGGTTTATCACAGAAATAGGGGGACCAGTATTTAACTGTGCACATTGTGAGGTGCAGGTAGCAGACATATATATATATACTGTACATTTAAGACATATATATACACTGTACATTTAATACATGCATGTATAACAGGGCTAACACTCTGACAGAGATAGCACTTTAATCGCTGCAGTACATACACTGGAAAGTGTCATGTGCCTTCTGCCCTCTGCAACACATACACTGTGGAGTGTCCTGTGTTGTCTGATGGCTGCTCCTGTAGCATGTAGCCAAAAGCGCGCCCACAGAGCACTGGTCCCGCTCTGGATAAGCTCCGCCCAGCGTAATGGCGCCGGAGCTTACCTGCGTTTTATACTGAGACTGACATTGGGGAATGTCCAAACCTCTTTGGTAACTGCCCTGGACAATACAGGAACTGTACCCTGTCCCAGTGTAGGCAGGAGGTTACGCGGTCCCTGTGCAGGGCACCGCCATACCGCCGCCATCTTGCCGCACAATAACCCGGGGACCCCACGGCGGGGGACCCCGGGGTAATACTCACCACTGACGTCTTCAGACTGGACTAGGGGTGTGCGGCATGCCAGGGGTGTGCGCGCTGCAGCGCAATGCCCGCGGTAACAGCACCCACTCAGGACGGTGGTCCTGTGGCAGGGACAGCTCGGTACCTTGAAGTGGCCAGCAGCTGAACCCTTCCCCTAGTCTCCCACGACGCAGGACTGCTGTTAAGTCCAAACAGCAGCCCCAAAATAATAAAGAAATAAAACAGAAGATAAAACTCTCTTGAGCTCTTCCTGATGCGTGCTTCTCCTGAGGCACAGTTCTCAAACTGAAGCTAGAGGGAGGGGAGCAGAGGGGAGGAGCCAGTACACCCAGTATAAAGTTTTATATGTGCCGGTCTCCTTCGGATAAGCTCTTTCCCCATCGTTAAGAACAACTTCCCTGTATCCCATAAGAATGATAGAGAAAAATGGGTCACCCTCCTGTATTTCAGCCAGGGAGATATCCAAAACCTCTCTTATAGCCATTGTGAGAGGCTCCAGGCCACGCAGAGATGATTGAGAGTCCTGTAACGGAACGTCATCATCATTATCATCATCTCCTGCCTGAGAATCAACATCAGAGTCAGGCAACATGGTGGTCGCAGCACGCTTTCGTGACTGGCCCGGCGTGGGTATAATATTATCCACCCTTGCAGACAGAACAGAAAGGTCCTGCTGCACCTGTTTGGTCTGCACACTATTTGCAGCCAATTGAGCAGACACTGTCTGCAGCATGTTTTTAATGCCAGATGCCCACTCAGGCTCCTGGGAGTCTGATTGCAATGCCCGCGATGACAACAACCCACTCAGGACAGTGGTCCTGCAGCAGGGACAGCTCGGTACCTTAAGAGTATGTAAAAGTATGTATTAGGCGCTAGAGGCTAAAGTGGTGTAGCTTGTCACCCTGTTGGAGGATTGCTAGCCTCCACAAAAGACACAAGAAAGAAAAAGCCGCCCAGAGTGCGGCGAAACGCGTTCCATAGGAGTGCCTCCGTTACCCGGTGAATCCATCTCCATACAGCCAGAGCCGAATCGTTGCTTCCAGCGGCACTGTACAGCTACCCGGCAGACGCTTGTGGCAGAGCGTCGCATGAAGCGTACAGCAACATCAAGCTGGAAACCACACCGACGGTCATTCGGGAGACACGGGACGGAGCTGGTGCTGCAGCTCACCACATGTTTGGAAATTGCCTTGAACTGTGTGAGACACCTGTGCTTATATAAGACGGACACTGCTGTTAAGTTTATCACTCTGCAAAAAAGGTGACAATTCCCTTTATTTTAATGGGTGCCTACGTATTTACACAGAGACATTGTGGTGCAATCCGAATCTGACAGCGTGTATACTGATCACAAAATTGGATGGTCTATGGTTCAAAGGAAATCTGACCCACAACTAAGAACTAATCGAGCTTGAACTGGTCCTATAAATTGCTAATCCATTGCAACTTCAAAGGATATAAGGTTACCACATAGTAAAAGACCATCATCTAACAAAGGCTCACTGTGTATGTATGTATATATATATATATATCGAGCAAGCTCGACAGCCGTGACCCCAGATTGAATACCCCCTTAATGTATCTACCAATAAATTAAAGAATAAAAAAAAAAAATTCAAGGCGACTAACCAACATGCGGAGTAGTGTTCTCTCTAAGATTATTTTGGGGCAGGGTGATAGTCGCCAATGAGGGCACATTTGAAGTTTAAAAGGCATCATTTTCGACACAACTTATCGCAACAGCTGCATGGAGTATTATAAATTGTGTACACTAATGGATCATACCATATGTAATATTTAAAGGATTTCCCATTTTAACCTCGTACCTGCCCCTTCCACCAGTTATCACACCACAACAAATTCCCCTGCAATGCCACCAGAACACCCCACAGTGTCCAACAAGTAATTGGACTTCAAAGAGAGGGAGAGTGAAATAATTGTCTTCAGAAAAGTCTGTAGACTGCTGGTACAGGGAAGAAACAGCATCATCTGCAGACAGATAGGTCTAGAAGTCCTGTTCACAAAACACCAAGACTGCCCATGCAACAAGCTCTTACTGGTCCTGGACCTTCCTGGAGGAGGAAAGTAACCAGCAAAGATTTATCTGACCAACCTATCTGGAGGGAACAAATATCTGGTAATGTATTGGACAACATGACAATCAACCATTTGCTCCAAAACACTGGAAAACAAACAATATTGTTTATGGAGATTGGTTAAATTAATTTGATCTAACAGATTTGTCCAAAAAAATCATTTTTGGACATTTTACATTCTAGCAATTAAAAATATTGAGCCAAAGCAAGTAAGTATATTAATTAATGGTAGACTCATAGTAAAGAGAGTATGAGAGAGTAGAAAGGTCAAAGGGGCCTAGCATATTGGGTGTTCAAATAGAGTAATGAAAAGAACCATTCTAAAATAGGACAATGCGAGGGCCTCTACAGCAGATGTGGAGAAGGATACCTCAATTGCCACTAGTTCAGATTGAAGTAGGAAACATTTTAGAGAGTTTATACGGCATATACTACCACCAATCATAAAGTTTGGTACTTATGTAATATCTGGGCTGCCGTTTTTCTTATGAGGCCGCGTCCGCTCGCCACGCTTCGGGCACGGTGGCTCGCTGCGCTCGCCACACTATATAAAATCAACTCCATGCGTATTTGGATAGTAGGGGTATGAAAAAATGGGGTGCATTTAACATGGGAGCCCAGATAATACATAAGTAGCTAAAGTTTATATGCGGTTTCTTTAATTTGTGTAGAGATAGAGCTTTTGGCAATCACTTCTGTCGCCTCCTCTCAGCAGAACTCATTGGTGCTTATCCTAAATCCCTTTCCTACTCCTGCTGACCATCAGAGAATTAAGTAACATTAATCCACAGGATATAGATAGAATGTATAAAGCTATACTACTGTGTGACGTGAAAGTAGCCATTACCTAATAAAGTAGTAGACAGGGAAACTTTTGCCTTCCTGAATCTAGGCTACATAAGTATATTCAGGGAGATTCTGGGGGTCCTGCCATTCCAGATGAATCTCAAGAAAGATTGAAGTCCACAATTGAGACTTTAAAAAGGAATGGTTTAGATCAGATAGAGGAGTGTGGGAATCAGATTAATATGAAAAACAATGATCCACCACAGTCACAAAATTATATAACCTCTCCAAGTGGCAAGGTCATGGCGAACACTTGAGAGAAGCTAAGGATAACTGGGGGTGATGGTTAATAGAAGATCATCACCCACAAATATGGAGACTTTACATTCTTAGGATCCCACCTCCACCCCACAAATAGAAGCAGAGTTATAGTAATAGCAGCAAGGGTTCAATTACCAGCGCAGCGACTTTTATACAAAATATCACATAGGCTGTTTATATGCCAGTCAGTCATGTGAACAGCCTACTGTAGCGATGAGTAGTAATCTGCCAGTTATAACTTTATTAAACTACAGTAGTACTGCATCATGCCTGCCACTTAACCTGGTATATGCACTGTACTGCAACTAAAGCTCAGGGCTTAGGCACAGTAAGCTGTCTCTGCTAGGGTTCAGTGTGGGCATGATGCAGTTTGTGCATGTAGTAATACTGCAACTAAACCCGAGGCACTAAATAATGAAGACTTCTGCAGGAATCCACAGTACTGGCTAGTTGCAGGAGCTACATCCCTGCTGTGCTCACTGAAGCACTGCAAAAAGACATTTATTGCAAAGGTGAGAGAGAGATCACAAAAACTACCATATATACTCGAGTATAAGCCTACTTTTAAGAACATTTTTTATGCTGAAAAAGCCCCCCCCCCCCCCCCCCCTCGGCTTATACTCGAGTGAGGGTCCCGCTTGAGTCAATAAGTTTTCCCAGTTTTTTGTTGTAAAATTAGGTGCCTCGGCTTATATTCAGTTCGACTTATACTCGAGTATATACGGTATTTATAATGTTGGAAAAACATTGATATACTTACCTTAAACTCAGAAAAGTCATAACATATAGAGCTTATTACTGAATGCTTAATACCAAGCTAGAACTTTTACACCAAAGCCAAGTGACTAGAACAAGTGTGATAATGTTCATGTGAGATAATAGCCCCAATCCTCTAAATAAAAAATAGGCCATCAAGATAACGTGATCATGACCAATCACCCAGCTGGCACACAATTGGCCACAAATCATTATTTTTATTTCTACATTCCTCATAAAAGTATGCTGTTTTTCTACATTTACAGTATATTGCTTATTTTTAACCCCTAATATTATCCAGTACATAAAGAATATTCAATCATTAACTTTCCTGATGAAGTTTACAATGCTCTACCACATCCAAACATATATTTGTCTGCCTGTACATTTTTGGATTGTGAAAGAATGAACACCTAGGAAAAACTCACAAAAACATAAGGAGAACATATAAACTGGACACAACGTCCCTAGTTCCCATGTTATGGGGGTCTGCACAAGCGCGGAATTGCATAGGTGAAGACCCCGGCTTTGGGGAGTTACACACTCGGATGATTTCTTCTGCTAGCAGAGGCATGCGAGAGGATTTGTTCTCGTATACGCATGGTACTAAGGTGATTCGGCAGTAGGGGGGGCGCGGGTATTCGGCTGGGCGTGGGGCGATGTCTCAGGTGCTCAGTAAGCTGTGAAGTTCGTAGCTTACCAAGCCAACGTGAATCAAGACCAACATCCCTCCAGTACTGTGAAGTTGCGATGCTACAAATGTTGTTGCCAGCAATACTATATTTCCCAGCACCACTGTGGAGAAATAACTGCCATTCCTTGAACAACAAATATGGTTTAAACAACTCCTGTAGTGAAAAATGGAAAAAAAAAACTAAAATGTATTCATACCAGATGAACATATGCTTAATGAAGAACAATGTAAATAAATAGGAACATAAAAATAAAAGTACATTCTCTAATTCACATACATGCTAATGAACATCCTGCAAAAACCCACTGTTCTGTAGCCTATTGTTGCACTTATGGCTATATTTACTATGGATACCGTCACTAGGTCTACAAGCATTAGATTGACAAGCATGAAGAAGGTCGACAGAGTCATAAGGTTGACATGGGGAAGTTTGACAGTGAAAATGTGGACAAGGGGTTTTACACTTTTTGTTTGAGCTGACATGTGCCGCCAGGTGGTATTTCAAGTCCTACCATCCACTATGGCGTGGTGGAAGAATAAAATAGCATGCGAGGGAATGCAGTGCTACATTTCAGCATCCATGTTGACTGTGTCGACATTCGGGTCAAAAAAGTGAAAACCCCCATGTCGGCCTAGTTGGTGTCTATCCAATAATCCATATCCATTTACTAAATGGTGGCTTTTGTAAAGGTGGAAATCTAAAGGGGCCCTAACATTAGGGGGTACAGCCTGGCATGATTTATCCATAACGTTATTTCCAGCTTACATTTTCACGTCAAAGCAGCTACTTTTAAATACAGCCCTTAGTGTATTTACCAAAACAACTGTAATGATTAGGCAGGGTACACACTGGAACGACTACTAATCGTTATGACTTTACTAAAGATTTCCACACACCCCCAGCAAACTTGCTAATGACTGAAAGATATAGTGCATTGTTTGGACATACGCGATCGTTGCTCCTGTACACACTAGAAAAAACTTCATGCCACTTTGCTCTAGGAAGTAGCATGAAGGTGACATTAAATCCTTCTGACATGGTTTGTCGTCCTGTCTGACATACACACTGCACGACAGGCACCAAATCACTAGCGATATTGGTAGATTTTATGTGCAGCACATCAAACCTTATGATGTAGCATGCACCCGCAGGAGCGAGCATATTGTATGCATACACAGCGATGTAGATGATTTGTCGTTACAAAACCATGTACTCAGCTTCAGCTAGCAAACATAAGTGGGGATATCACGGATGGTGTAATGGTTAGCATTGGGGCATCACGGATGGTGTAATGGTTAACATTACTGCCTCACAGCACTCACATCATGGGTTCAATACCCACCATGGCCCTAACTGTGCGGAGTTTGTATATTTTCTCTGTGTTTGCGTGGGTTTACTCCGGGTACTCCGGTTTCCTCCCACAATCCAAAAATATACTGGTAGGTCAATTGGCTTTCAACAAAAATGAACCCTACAATGTCTGTGTACGCGTGTACATGTGGTATAGATTGTAAGCTCCACTGGGGCAGGGACTGATGTGAATGTTCAAGTATACTCTGTAAAGTGCTGCGGAATATGTATGCGCTATTTAATAAACTATTAATAAATAAATTACCTGCAATCGCTGATCACATGTAACATGTTGGCTTGGGGATAACTAATTAGCCCTGAAAATTTCCAGTAGAAACAGGACTGGCACAGCCAAAAAAACACACAGGTTTTACTGTAATTGTGTGTTTTCAGGAGCTTGTGCTTTTTTAAACCGAGCGATTTGGATAGCCTGATAAAAAAAAAAAAAAAGAAAAACAATGAAAGTATACTTTTATAATTCATAAAAAAAGCACAGGGGGGGCAAACTAAGAAATAATATTTAATATACAATATAAGTCACTGGCCAGTGATATAAATTAAAACGCAGAAACATTTTAGCAGCATCTAAGTTTTAAAGCAATTGACTGTTACTGAATCTGATTTGATGTTCAGTTATTAAGAAATCAAGTTTTTGTTGATAGCCATATAATCCAATATGTTAGTATGGAATTTTTAGTACGTCTATGTACGAATGTATGAATTTTTAGTATGTCTGGCCAGACTTTAACCCCTTGAGTGGTGGATTTTGCTGGGGCAGGGCAAACCTACCAGGGCAGGTTTGTCCTTCCCCAACAAAACCCACCAGAGCATAGCCTAGTGTCCGGGCAACCCCCTCACCTCTGCTCTGGCGTTTGTATGCTGGAGCTCCTCTGCCGCTGTCAGTCACAGCAGTGACTACATACGGCAGGCTCGGGGATGATCGGGGTGGCTCGGGAGGACTAGGACACCTGAACGTCTGAGCGCTCCCGACTCCTCCTCCGAGCCTGCCACCCTACAAATAATGGGGAGCTCCGGTGTACGATTGCTGGAGCAGAGCGGTGAGGAGCAGCGATGGGAGGGGAGAGGAGGTGGGGTGTGCCCGGACAGGTGATGCGCCAGTGGTGCACAGCTGCAGGCACCACTGGCGCACACCTTGTTATTAGTGGTATGCCCCAAATTTTCTGGGACAGCCCGCTACAGCAGCACAGCTGAGCCCAGAAAATTTACGGGCATACCATGCAATTGGTTAAAGGGTACCTTCTGGTTCAGCTTGGTAGTGTCTAAGCTGCTTCTGCTTATTCTTTTTATTGCAGCTTTATTTTATTATTTATTAACAGTTTCTTTTGACCATTCACATCAGTCCCTGCCCAGGTGGAGCTTACAATCTATATTCCCTACTACATGTAGGGAATATACACACACACACACACACACACATTCACTCAGGTTAATTTTGGTGGAGGAGGAGAGTAAACCCACGCAAGCACGGGGAGATTATACAAACTCTGCACATTTAGGGCCAAGGTGGGAGTCAAACCAATGACCTCAGCACTGAGAGGCAGAAATGCTAACCATTACACCATCCACGCTTCCCTTTATCTGGAAACTTACTTGCTGTGGGTATTTTTAAATCCCATATCCATGATAAAATGTACCCTTTTATATTCCAAAGTAGATGGCCACATCTTTTACCCTGTCATAGACCAATCTTTTTATCTCAAAATGGGTAGACGAGTATATATGGAACAATAACACATTTCTTAATGATCTAAAAGTATGGCGTCGCTACATTGACAACGTCTTCTTTATCCAGACCGGAACCAAGAGGAACCTTGAGGAATTCAAGGAAATTATCAATTCAAACTTAAACCTATGTTTCACCACAGTTTCTAGTAAATAGTATATTTTTCCTTGATCTTGAAATTTCAATTAAATTCAATAAAATTATTACAAAGACTCATAATAAACCAGTAAACGGAAATAATATTTTACCAATATCAAGCAATCATCACCGGAATTGGGTTAACAACATCCCTCCAGGACAATTCAGCTATCTTTGCCAAAACTGCACGAATGTTGATACTTTTATACAAGGTTTAACCATGTCAAAAAAATTCTCACAAGAAGGATACAAACAAAAGATTCTAGATGAACAACTGAAAACTGCAACATATTCACACAGAAAAGAACTCAAATATAAATCAAACATTTGCAAACAAAGAACATGATATCACTTTCAATTTCATAGTAACCATTGAAAACATCTTAAAAGAAAATTGGAATATCCTTTCTAAATGATAAGGATCTAATAACGCTTTCACACTGCCAAAACGTTTCAAAAACTGGTATTTTTAAACGGTATTTAAAACGGGTCTCAGCCTTCACATTGCAGTAGATTACTGTTTTAAATACCGTTTAAGTACCATTCACATCAGTCAACCCGTTTAATCCTCCGAACACGTTTCAAGGCAGAATGCTGGGAAAAGCCTATCACAGGTCTGTAATCTGTTGTTTTTACTAAATACCGTTTCAGAGCCATTCTCACTGCATAAAAAACGGCTCTGAAACGTGTAGGACTCTGCTTTTTAAACGTTTTGAAATACCGGTTATCTTTAACAGGTAAATCAATACTGGCGCTTTCCCACTGCAGCCTTAAATGTTTTGAAATGGGAAAAAAATGGCAACATACCGTTTAACAAGTGCGGTGTGAAAGGGGTATTAAACGGTTACTGCCCAAACATCCAAAAATTATTTATAGACAAGCACGTAACCTCCCAACAAGAACTTGTTTCCAGTTACATTCCACCACAGAATAAAGATCCCCAAAAAGAACAAATAGATTCCATCCCTGTCTCAATTGTAAAGCATGTTCAGCTCAAAAAAATCATTCAACAAAAAGGAAAATTAATTTACATCAGCTGAGACAGGAAGAATATCAAAGATCATATTTCCTGTGAAACAGAAGGGGCAATTTACTTAATCAAATGCCCATGCGGCAAACAATACATCGGCCAAACTAAAAGAAAAATCAAAATACACCTTGCTGAACATCTCTATTACATCAAAAAAAGCCTGACTACACACAGCCTTTCTAATCACTTCCTGAAAAAATATCAAAAGTGACCTGACAGGAATTACCTTTGTTGAAATCCAAAAAGTCCAACACCACTGGAGAGATTTCATCAAAAGATTAGACTAGAGAATTGAGTCACGATGGATATTTGAGTTACAAACATTCATTTAAATTAAATCTCCTTTAAATCCACCATATCTTCTCACATATTTTTACAAATATTATTACTTCATTGCATAGTTTTAACATTTTTTTTTTTTTTGCATTTTTCATCCAATTTTTTTTTTATTATTGTCCTTTGGGGGTGGGGTGGCACATAGGAAGAAAATAATTGTATATTTAGACTTTATACATTTTGTTGGGCATCTATGTTTTAGCCTTTAGTTTTTTAGGCGTCTTACTAAATACATGTGGTTGACACCAGACGGAGGTGACCATTTCCGACTCCTTTTTTCAAAGTCCATTTTTTAAATAAAGTTTTAAAAATAAAGTTTTCAAGCTTAATAAAGTGCATTACAAGCACAAAACGCATCGATCCCAGGAGTCCCGTTGAAGCTTCCTCCAGATTGCCCCCATCAAATGGGTTACGTGCCGAAGAACAACAAAAGCCATGTATTTCACAGCCTTGTGAGTCCACCAAATGCTGCCCGCACAGCCTCCCACCCCCCTTGCACGCCACGATCCACCGCAGGCATGCAAGTGGATGTTTTGCATAAACATCTATTTGCAGATTTCGTGCGGGGAGGAAATCATGTGATGGTTGCCAACCATCTAATGATTTCTACACCTCTGTGATGTCTTAGGACTGCGGGCGCCATGTTCAAAAAGCGGAAAGCGGGCCGGCAGCTGACATCATCTGCCCGCCCTCCTCACCTGTGTCATGGACAAATTTCAATGGCAAAACCCAGAGTTTTCATGGGAACATCCAAGAAACACTTGGTGTTCCCATGAGTGCAACTGCTCACTACTGCCCCACGCCCTCCCATCCGCAGTGCTGTGTGCAAGCGGCTGGCGAATAATCAATTTGCCGTTGCTGCTCACACCATGCGGCTGCACATTTGCGAAACGGTTTATGTGCATGCACAGTCGCACACCATCACTCCCCTGCGCAAACACGCAGGGGAGCGAATGGACCAGAATAAGGTCATGGGGCATGGCTCTGTTTCATGGCACTTGGTAAAAAAAATTGGTACTTATGTAGTATCTGGGCTGCCGATTTTTTGATTGTATGCCTTAAGTTAAGGCATACAATCAGATGCGATGCGATATCGCATCGCATCGCATCGCATCCGATATCGGATGCGATGACCCGATTTTTCCATAGGAATCAATGTTAAAATGATTCCTATGGAAAAATGGGTCCTTTTCATACCCCTACTATCCAAGTGGGCATGGAGTTGGATATAAACCTGTGGCGAGCGTAGCGAGCCACCGAGCCCGAAGCGTGGCGAGCGAAGCGAGCCCCGCGAGGGGACGGTATTCGTTCGCTCGCCACGCTTCGGGCTCGGTGGCTCGCTACGCTCGCCACAGGTTTATATCCAACTCCATGCCCACTTGGATAGTAGGGGTATGAAAAGGACCCATTTTTCCCATTGAATTCCATGTTAAAATGGACTCAGTCCATTTTAACATTGATTCCTATGGAAAAATCGGGTCATCGCATCGCATCGCATCGTCGCATGCGATGCGATCTCCCGATCCGACCCGATTTAGAAATCGGCAGCCCAGATACTACATAAGTACCAAAAAATTAATCTAATATATGTGGATCATTGATGGTGGTAAACCATCTGGTTCTCCATAATCAATGGCAAAAACATTCAACATTGGTCACAGACCATACCTCCCAACCTGACCCTCTCCAGGAGAGACACAATGCTCTGTTTCTGGACTTCCCTCTTAATTCATGATTGTTATCACCTGTGTGTAAACATCTTTCTTACCCATTAACCTGTTTAAAACAGGTGATGGCAATCATACATACAGAGGTGTACAATGATATTTGCGAGCTGTGACAGCGAGCAGTGTTGACTGCTCGCTGTCACAGCTCGCAGGGTCAGTATTCAACGGACCCCCTGCACACGCAGCTTTCCCCTCGCTAGGTTTTTGTAGCGAAGGGGAAAAGGGTGTGTGCGGCTGCTAAAACAGTGAGGCTTGCAGCTCGCTGTTTGGGGGAATACTCACTGTCCTCTGACAGCGATGATTCCCCCGGAAAGTACAATAGGGTGAGCGGCCGGCACAGGGGTTAACCAGCAAGGATGGCCTGTTTTTGCCGATCCCCCACCGTTTAACCCCCTCATCGGCCGCATTGAATAGGACCCTAAGAGGGAAGTCCAGAAACAGAACATTGTGTCCTTCCTGGAGAGGGTCATGTTGGGAGGTATGATAGTCCATGGATGATTTTGAAACATCAATGATCGATGGCCATCCCCATTTTAAGAGCAAGGTCCCAGCATTTAGCAAGTAACTTCTGAATACTCCAATTCTTAGACTTTTAGGAAAGACATAACAATACCCCCCTCCCCCACCTACAATACACAAAAACTTTGTTTTTAAAGCTTTTATTTAGACTAACACCAATGAATGAATCCATTTCCCATACTGTCAACCTTATACGTGCTGGAAGTGCCACATTATTGACAGGAACTAAACAGTAATTGATACAGTCATGCTTAGGAGACTATATTCCTAAATATACATTTGGTTAAGGTCACATAGGAAGCGAAACTGAGTAGTATGACTACTCAGACACATAATGGCATGCTTAGCATCATCATAGTCCAGGCAATGAAGGGACAGGGGAGTAATCATATGAAACTAAATATGCATATCTGACCCATGTGGACACGTAGCTGTCAGGAAACTTGTAGTACAGGAACAGTGTGTGTATACAACAAATCACAGGTGGATAAGGACAGGTGTATGTGGGATGCTGCAGACAGTGACCAATGTATCAGGTAACAGAGGCAGGTGCCGGGCACACACAGGACAGGGATGGGAGGCGGCTCTCTCACCTCCTCTTACTCTTGTCTGCCGTGTAATAGGCCGCCCTCTTCTGCACCGGCTGGAGCGGAATGCTGTCCGCCATCTTCTGCCGCCGCACGGAGTGACGTCTCCGGCTGACAGCCTGCGCCTAGCACCGCGGAAGACAAGGGGATGTTACGTCACAGTCAGCTGACACAGAGACGTAGTATGTGCTCGGTGACGCTGGACTGGGTACTGGGCAGCAGAAACGGTGCTGCTGGGAGCTCAGCTGACGGTTGTACAGATGTGTGACACGTGTGTGTGTGGCACTGCTCGCTGTCTCCGCACTGTCATATGTAGTGTAGTAACTCGCAGCAGCCAACCAAGTATACATTCTTATTGGCTGTCCCGTCAAATTGTAAAAGGTATAATAGACTTTATAAACTAATAGATAGACTAATGTGCCCCTGCCATAAAGCTGTCTATTTTTTTTTTCGCAATATCTTGGTAAATTGGGTAGTGTTGGTTAAGCATAACTCCGAGTATGCAAGGAAGTCGCAATTCCGAATCAGTATGTTCTGTTTGCTCTGACATTCTACTGATTTTATGGGCGAGACCTACTAAGCCTTGAAAAGTGATCAAATGGAGAGTGATAAACCTCCAACCTGTCATTTTTAAAACACAGCCTGTGACATTGCAGGTAGGTGCTGATTGACTGGTGATTTATCACTTCATTCTATGGGGCCGATCCTATTAACCCCGAAGGGTGCGAGTTCCTGTTCTGGTGCCGTATTAACGCTGAAAAACGGCACCCGAATTAACCCTAACTCGCACCCTTCGCAGAGCCGAATTAGCTGAAAATTGCTCGTGGAAGTTTTCAGCGAATTCGGGCCGCCGTCAAGTGCGCCCGGTGTCGTGACCATTCGCAAACACCGGGCGCATCCGCACCCTTCGGGTGTAATAGGATCGACCCCTATCACTTTTCAAGCTTAGTCAGTAGTGCAAGTATAAAAAATGACTTAGTGGTACTGTGTTGCACACTGAAGGCGCGCATCGAAACATGGGCGTGGTCATATAACACGAGGGGGAGTGGCTACATGACAAAACTTTAGAACATGATGACATTTCTGTTTGGTCTTGTGCATTTCATCCTGAACACAAAATGTAGGGTCCAGGATCAAAGTGTAGAAGCCAGGCAAACCGTAAATAGGGATATTGCACGCCGAAGACGCGCGGCAAAAATCTACACAGTACTGAATGTTACATGTCACACACCCAGTACATATTACCCATGCCATAATGCCCATTACACATTATGCCACACATCGTAATGCCCATTACACATGCCACACACCGTAATACCTATTACAAATAATACCACACACCGTAATGCCCATTACACATTATGCCTATCACAGTAATGCCCTTAAAACATGCCACATCTGGCACCATTTGTGACCCACTGCAGCCACTCCTGACAGCTCTGATACGCTCACTGCCTGCATTAAATTCAAAATGCCGATGGGGTTGTTACCTACATGGCTACCTGCCGATGTGTCAGCTGTAATCTGTTGGCTGGGCACCAAATCCAATGGAATAGGCATATGAAGACTAAGCCCTACACTACTCAGAGATGCAGGGACAGCGTACATTAGTGCCCTCCCCCATGCATCATACAAAATGGCCATTAGATGCAGACAGGAAGGTTCTGAGCTATGGCTATGGTCCCTACACACGGAGTGATGTAGGGTCATTTTCTGAGCGATCGCTCAGATAATGGCCTCACATCGCTTCATGTGTAGGCCCCATAAGAAGCCACTGGAATTATGGAAGCTGTATGCCAGGAGTCGCTTGCAGGCAGTGCCAGTGTCTAATAGGCATGTTGACTCCAGCGATGTAGAGAGGGGTGGGTGAGGCACCTGTAACTGCACTGATCAGTAACATGACATATGGGGAAGGGGGGGGGGGGTGGTGTTACGGGAATACATAAGTGGTGTGACAATATATGGGACAGAAAACAGCAGGAGTGGAACACAGTGAGGGTGACACAATGGCTGGGACAGAACACAGAGGGGAGTGTGGCACAATGATAAAACATTGGGGGTGTCTCACAGTGACAACATTGGATTTTCAGGGTGGCACAACACAGAGAGGGTAACAACACTGAGGGGTGTGTGATAGAGTGACAGAACATGTAGGTCAAGCGGGAGTGATCTATTGCACAAGACTGGGAGTTAGGTATTGGTACTATTTTATTGAGATAGGCCCCCTCTTTCTTCAATGGTTAGATACAATTGTATATATTAGATGTTCTTTAAGGGTGTGCTACCACGGACAAAGGAGTATAGACTTAAACAATGGAAAAGAAGAGAGATTGTCATGTGGTGGTGCACCATTTATAGTAACGAGACATAAAATATACCTTTTAATATTTAATGGTTTAAAATCTGCGAAATATAACGAACAACATACAACATAAATACAAGTGAGTACAGTGTGAATTAAAATGGCCCGTGCGGGTTCTGCACTCAGTTTACCTTGCTATTTGATAATTATCTGACACAAATTAAGTATTCCCTCTTTATGATTACATCAAATTTTGGGGAGACAAGTGTCTAATTGGGATAATGGCTGTTTACTGTATATAAAGTCCTGCAGCTCCAATCGTGAATCCTCTAATATACACCACACTCTGTATAATTACGAGGATAATAAACTTGGTATTTTAGTATCTTGTAGTGTGGGGAGAGTGAGTATATATGCGATTGGAGTAGATAACTGCAGGGCTAGTAAGCTCCGCAAGTAGCGTGTGTCATTCACATAAGTTGCAATGTGGCTATGCGCCTAGCTAATGCAACTGGTGTACAGCATACAAGTGGGCTTGTAGAATATAATTATACGATCGCTAAAACGGTGCCGCTGCTGCTGCTGACCACAGACTCTCCCTGTCAGGGACGAGTTCTTGTGATGCCGGCTAGCGTGCACCCGTCGTTACACTTAGCGCCGCTGGTTCTCCCACTGTTACCTGTATTTGTTGTGTGACTGTATTTCTAGTCCTTTTCAGGACTCTAATGTATTAGCTATCTCTACGATACCAAGAGCCAACTGCTGTGTTCAATACCAGCGGCGCTAAGTGTAACGACGGGTGCACGCTAGCCGGCATCACAAGAACTCGTCCCTGACAGGGAGAGTCTGTGGTCAGCAGCAGCAGCGGCACCGTTTTAGCGATCGTATAATTATATTCTACAAGCCCACTTGTATGATGTACACCAGTTGCATTAGCTAGGCGCATAGCCACATTGCAACTTATGTGAATGACACACGCTACTTGCGGAGCTTACTAGCCCTGCAGTTATCTACTCCAATCGCATATATACTCACTCTCCCCACACTACAAGATACTAAAATACCAAGTTTATTATCCTCGTAATTATACAGAGTGTGGTGTATTAGAGGATTCACGATTGGAGCTGCAGGACTTTATATACAGTCCACAGCCATTATCCCAATTAGACACTTGTCTCCCCAAAATTTGATGTAATCATAAAGAGGGAATACTTAATTTGTGTCAGATAATTATCAAATAGCAAGGTAAACTGAGTGCAGAACCCGCACGGGCCATTTTAATTCACACTGTACTCACTTGTATTTATGTTGTATGTTGTTCGTTATATTTCGCAGATTTTAAACCATTAAATATTAAAAGGTATATTTTATGTCTTGTTACTATAAATGGTGCACCACCATATGACAAACTCTCTTCTTTTCCATTGTTTAAGAGTGACAGAACACAAGGGGGATAACAGAACACAGAGAAGGAAGTGAGATTGACAGAACATATGGGGGGGGGGGGGGTGACAGAATACAGGGGGGTGTGACAGAACACGGGGGGAGCACTGACCTGCTTACGATGCCCGGTTTCTGGCTCCAGCGCTACCACGATTGTGCCTTGTATAGCAGGGGACAGGATTGCGCATTTTCTCTTGTGTGCCAATAAATGCAGCTGTGGGCTTTATGGCAGCCGCGGAGAGGCACAGCTAGCCGATTGCAGCAGCATTATGAGGCTTTGCAGGGTCTAAGTGGGCGCAGCTTGCTGTCAGTTGGAGCTTGCCGTGTTCCCTGAAGCCTGGCCGTACTGCACTATAACTGCAGGAGAGGAGACAGGAGGTCCTTTGCGCCGCCTCAGGCACCGGCTGGGCCGCGCATGCGCAGTGAGCGTTGTTGGTCATTTGTTATGGCGTACGGGGTACCGGCACCATATGTTTTAGCGGTACGCCATACCACCCCATACCGCCATACTTGCACCACTAATCTTAGTACATCTGTACACTGCATTACATATTACATATCTCCCAACATGGCCCTTGAGGGACACAATGCTCTGTTTCTGGACTTCTCTCTTAATGTATGATAACCATCACCTGTGTTGAAGCAGCTTTCTTATCAATCACCCTGTTTGACACAGGTGATGGTAATCATACATTAAGAGGGAAGTCCAGAAAAAGAGCATTGTGTCCCTCCAGGAGAGGGTCATGTTGGGAGGTATACATAATAATAACGGGGCCACTGATCGGCAAAGATGCCATTTACCATGTAAAGGGTACATGGCAGAGTCTGACAGAGGGGAGTATGGAGGCAGAGGCAGGCCCCGGTGGAGCTGGCTAGCGGCGGTGACTTATGGGAGTCCGGGGGATGCCGCAGGCAGAAAGGGCTCCGGCACACTTATCGCCACCGAGGTGTCGCTCTGTGCATATCTAATGAGCGGGAGCCAGTGCAATGAATATTTAATAAGCGGGTCCCCGCCCTCTGCATATGTAATGAGCAGACACGCTCATTTCATATGCAGGGGGCGGGGACCCGCTCATTAAATATTCACTGCACTGGCTCCCGCTCATTAGATATGCACAGAGTGGAACCAGCTAAGTGCTCACTACTGCCAGGGTCCTAAATACCGTTTCAGACCCTTTCACACTGCCAAAAAAAGGGTCTGAAACGGGTAGGACACTGCTTTTTACCCGTTTAAGAAATACAGGTATTTCTTAAACTGGTAAAGCACCCTGGAGCTTTCACACTGCAGCTCTAAACTTTTTAAAAGGCAAAAAAAGACAATATATACCGTTTAAGAGCTGCAGTGTGAAAGGGGTATAAGCTAATGCTGCCTAAATGCAGTTCTATAAACTATCCACTGACCAGCTACTAATTTGAGGAATTATATGGTTATAAAACTTTTATTTAGCAAGGAATTTATAAATCCATACTTTAAATTAATTTTGGGGATTGTGAATGCTGCACATACTTTTTGTACTGCCTTCTGGGCATGCAAATTGCATGTAAAACGCAAGCGTTGCGATGCTATGTGATGTGATCCAGCCCATAACGGGTGCGATCATCGCACCGTGTATGGGCACCTTTATGATTATATTTTATTGTAATGACTGGTACACACCAGAATAATTGTTAGTAGATCGTTAGCAGATTGTGTGATGGTCACACGATCTGTGTGAGCATATAATCTGCTAACGATCTGCATCCAATCTGCTAACGAGTCTGTATCCAGTTGAATGGATCTTTTACAGATCCTACCTGCAGCAGGTAGGATCTGTAAAATGACCAAACGACAGCGGGGATGCGCATCAGATTGGAATCGGATCTAAACATGCAAAAACATGCCCAATCTTCATACAATATACAAACAATCGGTCGGAATTGGATCTAGATTGATGGAATTGAGCCCTAATCATTCTGGTGTGTACCCTACATAAGACTGCAAATTACAATAAATGCGAACAGACAATTGGCAGAGTGGAACAATTAGACAAGACAAAAAGGTTCTACATTATTCAAGAGCAATATAACAAATCTACTACAGATAGCAGAAGTTAAGTATGTAAAGTAAAAACATTTAACACACTGTAATATACTGGATGGGCAAACTGAAACGGGGGTTAATGGAAGATACTTATTTCCATATTATACCATGCTGTCAGATACACTGATGATCTGAGCATTTTATTGATGCCCATTTCACATCGCACATGTTTGGACGCACCCAGGATTTGGACACAGGTCCATCCCGGGAGTGACCCATCATGTGCAAGTTGAAGCTCCCCACAGCGACCCGGCAATAAACCGGGTCGCGGATGTCATTGGGGGCGGAGTGGTGGCACATCATCGGAGGTGGGGGAAGAGGCAGCGCTTAGAGCTTACCCTGCCTCCTCCCTATAGTGTGAACGGGACCCAGGTTACCCGTTTACACAACCCGGGTAAAAACCTTTTAACCCAGGTCAGATTGCAAAGTTGCTAGACCGGGGATTTTTCAAAAGGCCCTTTCACACCGCACAGTGACCCGGGTCAACCTGGGTTATTTGTGCGGTTTGAAAGGGGTATAACTTAAGTGGGGGCAGAATCTAATGTGTTGTGGTAATAAATAGCCCTATTGGACTGGTATAATAATTGATAAATATATGGCTCCATGTTGTAAAAATGTGATAGAAGCTTGACGTAAATCCAGGGTTGTGACTGATGAGAAGAAATAAGGTGATGACCGGTGACTCTAAGCATGTAGTATGTATGAAAAGATTATGTATTAAATTAGGCAAAAAAGAGGAGGGGCACATATGTAAAATATCAACCAATGGCATATCAATACTTAAAGTGTGTTCAAACGCTGTATCAGCAAAGTTATCTGTGCTTTTAATCCTGTGAAATGCATAACGATAATTTGTTTCAATGGCATAGGATTGTATAGGAGGTAAATTCCATCCACCTAGACTACATTGGTTTAAACTGGGTATACACTGGGTGATATATAATTAACAATATCATCAATATTATTAACGATATCGTCCAATGTGTACGTTCAATATCATTAACAATACGCGCAGCCATGATGGAGCGGGGGAACAGGTGACATCATTAACCTTATATATACATTCTCCTGCGATTCTCCCCCCCCCCCCCCCCCCCCAATGTAGTTACATCAAGCTCTCCAGCCCAATCCTTGTAACCTCCCCAGACTGAAGTTCCAGTGTTCCCTGCCGGATGATAGAGATAAGAGGATTTTGGTACCTGCCGGTAAATCCATTTTCTGAATCCACAGGGGAAACTGGACGCCCTCCATGCTTGTATTACCTACATGTTACTGTTCTGTGTTACAGTTGTTGTTTGCTACTGTCTCATTTTCCTTATGTTGTCCATCTCCTCTCGTCCACAATTTCCTAAATGGATGTTGCTGGGTATTAGAGGGGAGGAGCCAGTCTGATCTAAAATATTTTAGTGTGCTTAACTCCCAGCATTCCCTGAGTAAAGCTCCAGTGTCCCCTGCCGATTTAGATAAATGGATTTGCCAGTAGGTACCAAAATCCTTTTTTTTGTTATGTTACAGTTTTATTCTAAATTGGAATCAATTAATTTTCCCCTCAAAATTCTACACACAATATCCCATAGTGACTAGTTGAAAACAGTTTTTTGGAGATTCGTGCTAATTTATTTAAAAAAACACCTTAGAAATCAAGTTTATATAAGTATTCACAGCCTTTGCCATGCAGCTTAAAATTGAGCTTAGGTGCATCTTGTTTCCACTGATCATCATTGAGATGTAAATACAGCTTAATTGGAGTTCACCTGTGGTAAATTCAAGTAAATAAAGTATAGGGTCCCCCCTATATTATGGGAACCCCACAATAGTTCCATTACTAGCACTACCCATAACCAACTAGGGCTTGTGGAACTGAAGAGGGGTGTCCCATGGTGTGGCTATGTTCCGCCAACACAATTCAATTTCACCAGCCCTGGTTTAGTTGCATACTGTAATAAAATACTGATTGATTCCTCTCCAAATGTATGCCAACTTTCATAGTGTTAGAAATTCATATTAGAAATTAAAGCAGTATATCCTGATTTGGAGATCCTTCTTATTCAGCAGTGGGTGGTTTGGGGATGGAATACTCCTCTGTCTGCTGCTCTGGTGTTTTCCAGTCTCCATTAAACACAGACCTGATTGGCTCCAACCTTTTTTTACTCTACCCTACTGGGAAATGTAGTTTTTCTCCATAAACTGGTAAAAACAGCGTCCATCTATATTTATGTTTTTACTTAGGCAAAGATTATTAGTAGTTTCTGTGTTCTTGTTCTTCTTCAACCTCTTCTTCCTCCTTATATTAGAAAAGTATTTTCTGATTTATGCATATGAATTAATACATGTTAACTATGATATGCTCCAAATGATATAACCCAAATGTTATCTATTTTCCTTCTTTGACTGAATATATGTGATATCTGCCTAGATAGAGAGGAGAATCTTACGACTTTAAGAAAGTACCTATGAGTTCTCATTTTACCATGTGATCCGCAAATGGCAGATTTTTTTTACACAACTTATTTATATAACAAATGTAAGTGACGCTGGCATTTTAAGCTAATATTTTGCACATCTCTCACAGAGATGTTGGCACTCAGGGCCTTATTTTGGTTCATTCTTTCTGACAAATTCCTTCTTAGATGGGCAAAACCATGTGCACTGCAGGTGGGGCAGGTGTTACTTGTGCAGAGAGAATTAGATTTGGGTGGGGTTTTACTTCAAAGTGAGATCTATATTGCAGTGTAAAAATAAAGCAGTCAGTATTTTCCCTGCACAGAAACAAAATTACTCACCCAAATCTAATTCTCTCTGCACATGTTACATCTGCCCCCCCTGCAGTGCACATGGTTTTGTCCATCTAAGAAGGATTTTGTCAGAAAGAATGAACCAAAATAAGGCCCTCAAAGAGTTAATAGTTTGATACATTACTTTACAGATGGAGCCATTTGTTATAACTTGCAAGTTGCAGGCACAGGCATGATTCCAATGAGTTTGCTTGTATTTTTAAAGTATATTAAAAGGAAGTATGTCTAATAAAAAAAAACAGATAAGGCTATTATATAAGGCAAAAGACAAAAAAACACTATACGGTACTTGTTTACTAACACGGCGCCCGTCGTGGTAGATCGCATACCTTAAGTTAAGGTAACTTAAGGTATGCGATCAACACGATGGACGCGATTTTGTGGCTCTATTGCCGGCAAAGAGAAAATTGCATTGATCGCGTCCATCGCATGCCATCATAATGGCATGCAATGCGACCGACATGATCAACGCGATTTTACATAGGGCTCAATGTTAAATTAGCTTTCAATGTTAAAATCGCGTTGATCGCGTCCATCGCATGCCATTATCACGCATAGGGAACAATGGGAAATGGGCCAATGGGCCCAATTTTTCATTGTATATGCACCGTCACGGGTTTTAACCCCTTCCCGACATTTGACGTACATTTACGTCATGGTCGGGAAGCACTTCCCGACACATGGCGTAAATGTACGTCATGGATTTAAACTGTCACCGCGTCTATAGACGCGGTGACAGTTTCAACATGTCTGCTGTCCCTGACAGCAGACATGTCCGTGCATGCCCAGGGGGGGCTGCGATGCCGCCCCCCCGTCGGCGATCGCTGTGATTGGCTGTTCAGTGTGAACAGCCATTCACAGCGTTTTCCTGTGTCACCGGCGAATAACGTTCGCCGGTGACACGGGATCAGAGGTGATTGGTGCTGTAAAGTACAGCACCAATCACCGCGGGGTGTAAGGGTGACACTGGTGTCACCCCACCTCACCCCGCCCGCCCCCAAAGGCCGTGATTGGTCCGTCGGACCGACGGACCAATCACAGCCAAGGAGGGGGATTTAAACTAACGGTGACTGCACTGCAGACGCCATTCCGGTCTGGAATAGCGTGCAGTGCGGTCACCGTGCCCACCTGCCGCCATATACTGACCAGAACCTTGCTCCATACTTACCTGATCGCTGCTTCATCACTGCTTGATCACTGCTTGATCTGTGCTGGATGCTTCCTGGATCCTGTTGCTACTTGTGCCTTCCTGTGCTGTGAAATTGTGCTGCTGCAGTGTAATAGCTAGATAGAGAGATAGATAGAGAGATAGAGAGAGATAGAGAGAGATAGAGAGAGATAGAGAGAGAGATAGTGTCAGAGAGTGCTATATTTTGTGCTGCTGCAGTGTGATATAGTTATAGATAGAGAGAGAGAGATAGAGAGATAGAGAGAGATAGAGAGAGAGAGATAGATAGAGAGGCCTAGTGACAGAGTGCTATATTTTGTGCTGCTGCAGTGTGATGATAGAGAGAGATAGAGAGAGAGAGATAGAGAGAGATAGTGACAGATTGTGCTATATATTTTTTATATAACTGACTGCTGCCCCCTCCTTTTGTGCTGATCAGTATAAATTAACTGATCAGCAACTTTTTGGGGGCGCAGGTTTTTTTTTATATATAGATATACCTGTCAGTGCTGCTGCTGCAGTGTCATAGAGTGATAGATAGTGAGAGATAGAGAGATAGAGAGAGATAGTGACAGAGAGTGATAGAGAGTGCTAAATTTTGTGTCTGCTGCCCCCGCCTTTTGTGCTGATCACTATATCTGAGGTGATCAGCAACTTTTTTGGGGGTACAGAGGTTTTTTTTTTTTTTATATATACCTGTCAGTTGCACCAAAGGTTGTGCACCTGCTGCACCTCACTGGTAATCAGTGTCGCATCACTGATCACCTTTTTTTTTTGTGTGTGTGCTGTGGGGTCTTTTTTTAATTTTTTTTTTTACACACACTGTGATTTTGTGGGTGTCCTGTGGCCGCTGTGCGCTGATCAGTGACGTACATCACTGATCATCTTTTTCGGCACAGGGTTGATCTATTTTTTTTTTTTTTTTGATCAAATTCCTGTTGCCTTTGAGCGCTGTTCAGTGACAGACGTTACTGACCAACATCTGTGCTCAATTTTTGGCGCAGGACCTTTTTTTTTTTTTTTTTTAACCCCTTCAATTTTTTATTTTTAACCCCTTCATTTTTTTTTTTTTTTTATTGGTATAAAGTATTTTTTTTTTTTCTGCACTACATACACACTACACACTACATACCCCCCGGGTTGAAATAAAGTTTGTACCCCCCCCTACACTATACACGTGTTGAAACATTTCACTACCAGTAACACAAAAATAAAAATGGCATCCCAAATGTCCTCCCAAATGTCCTCCCAAATGTCCTCCCAGTCATCCAGGAGAATGTATTCAGTGGAGGAGGCATATGCCATGCTTGCCTCTGACTCAGACACAGCCAGTGATGCAAGCGGGGAATTTGAAGGATTCGTCTTAAGCTCCTCTTCCTCCTCTGGTGATGAGGGACCCCCTCAAAGACGCCCCCGTAGAGCAGCTGAGACCCCCCCCCCCAACAATTGATCTCGTATGGACCCCACCACCAGACAATTTTGAGCCCCAGGTTCCTGAGTTTTTGGCCATGCCAGGAATCCAATTTGATTCCACAGGTCTCAGAGAAATTGACTTTTTCAAATTATTTTTCTCTGATGATTTTATAAATTTAATGGTGGACCAAACTAATTTATATGCCCAGCAGTTTATTGCTCAAAACCCCACGTCATCATTTGCTAGGTGGACCCCTGTAGATGCAGTAGAGATGATGACGTTTTGGGGTCTGGTGTTTCATATGGGCATAGTAAAAAAGCCAGAAATTAGGCAATATTGGAGTACAGATGTTCTGTACAGTACTCCATTTTACCGTATGGCCATGACCCGGACTCGATTTGAGACAATTCTTAAATTTATACATTACACCGATAATGCACAGTGCCCACCCAGAGATGATCCCACCTTTGACCGGCTATTCAAAGTCAGGCCGGTCATTGATCATTTCAGTGCCAAATTTGAAGAGGTGTACATCCCTGAAAAATTTATTTGTATCGACGAGTCCCTTATACATTTTAAAGGAAGGGTTAAATTCCGCCAGTACCTTCCCAGTAAGAGGGCAAGGTATGGCATAAAAATGTATAAACTGTGTGAAAGCACCTCAGGGTACACCCACAGGTTTAGGGTTTATGAAGGGAAGGATTCAAGAATTGAACCGCCAGAATGCCCCCCCTCCCTCGTAGGTGTTAGTGGGAAAATTGTCTGGGATTTAGTGCACCCCTTCCTGGATAAAGGTTATCACCTCTATGTGGATAACTTTTACACTAGCATCCCCCTGTTTAAGGCCCTTGGTTCAAGAGGTACAGCAGCTTGCGGTACTGTGCGCAAGAACCAAAGAGGCCTCCCAAAAACGCACATTGCCCAAGTAATGAGAAGGGGTGAAAGCAGGGGAATATGCAACGAAAATATGTTGTTGGTCAAATATAAGGACAAGAGGGATGTCCTTATACTGACAACAATTCACGGAGACAGTACCACCTCCGTCCCTGTACGAGGTACCAGTACCCACACCTCCAAACCTAATTGTATCCTGGATTACAATAGGTACATGGGCAGAGTGGATCTTTCAGATCAGGTACTGAAGCCGTACAGTGCCCTGCGGAAAACAAAAATCTGGTACAAGAAGGTGGCCGTGTATATCATCCAGATGGCACTGTATAACGCTTACGTGCTATTCCGTTCTACCGGCCAGAGGGGGACATTTATGCACTTTCAAGAGGAAGTCATAAAGGGCCTAATATTTGGGAACCAGCAGGCAGAGGGCCCCAGTACTTCTAGTACTGGCCCCCGTATTGTACCAGGGCAGCATTTTCCTGATGAAATCCCCTCCACTGGAAAAAAGGGCAGGACACAAAAAAGGTGCAAAGTTTGCTATAAAAAGGGAATAAGAAAGCAAACTATTTTCCAGTGTGACACTTGCCCCGACAAACCCGGCCTATGTATAAAGGAGTGTTTTAAAATATACCACACATCTATGGAATATTAGGTTCATAATTTCACCGTGCTTCGGGGGTCTTGCTAATGCCACATAGCACCCACCATTCATTCCACCAGAATCTGAGCCGCAAAATCCAAAAATCACTCCTTCCCTTCTGAGTCCTGCCATGCACCCAACTGGTATTTTTTGGTCACATGTGAGGCATTGCCGTACTTGGGAGATATTGGGGCACAGATTTTGGGGTGCTTTTTCTCCTTCATTCCTTGTGAAAATGAAAAATTTTGAGCCAGAACTGCATTTTTGTGTAAAAAAATGTAATTTTTCATGTTCACTGCCCAGTTTTATCAAAATTGGTGAAACCCCTGGGGGTTTGAAATGTACACTATACCCCTAGATGAATTCCCTGAGGGGTGTAGTTTGCAAAATGGGGTCACTTGTGGGGGGGTTCCACTGTATTGGTGCTTTGGGGGTCTTGCTAATGCGACATAGCACCCACCATCATTCCACCAGAATTTGTGCTGCAAACTCCAAATATCACTCCTTCCCTTCTGAGTCCTGCCACTTTTTGGTCACACATGAGGCATTGCCGTACTCGGGAGAAATTGGGGCACAGATTTTGGGGTGCTTTGTCTCCTTCATTCCTTCTGAAAATGAAAAATTTTGAGCCAGAACTGCATTTTTGTGTAAAAAAATGTAATTTTTCATTTTCACTGCCCACTTGTATCAAAATTGGTGAAACCCCTGGGGGTTTGAAATGTACACTATACCCCTAGATGAATTCCCTGAGGGGTGTACTTTGCAAAATGGGGTGACTTGTGGGGGGGTTCCACTGTATTGGTGCAACATAGCACCCACCATTCATTTCACCAAAATCTGTGCTGCAAAATCCAAAAATCACTCCTTCCCTTCTGAGTCCTGCCATGCACCCAACTGGTATTTTTTGTTCACATGTGAGGCATTGCCGTACTCGGGAGAAATTGGGGCACAGATTTTGGGGTGCTTTTTCTCCTTCATACCTTCTGAAAATGAAAAATTTTGAGCCAGAACTGCATTTTTGTGTAAAAAAATGTAATTTTTCATTTTCACTGCCCACTTGTATCAAAATTGGTGAAACCCCTGGGGGTTTGAAATGTACACTATACCCCTAGATGAATTCCCTGAGGGGTGTAGTTTGCAAAATGGGGTCACTTGTGGGGGGGTTCCACTGTATTGGTGCTTGGGGGGTCTTGCTAATGCGACATAGCACCCACCAAAATTCCACCAGAATCTGAGCTGCAAAATCCAAAAATCACTCCTTCCCTTCTGAGTCCTGCCATGCACCCAACTGGTATTTTTTGGTCACATGTGAGGCATTGCCGTACTCGGGAGAAATTGGGGCACAGATTTTGGGGTGCTTTTTCTCCTTCATACCTTCTGAAAATGAAAAATTTTGAGCCAGAACTGCATTTTTGTGTAAAAAAATGTAATTTTTCATGTTCACTGCCCACTTGTATCAAAATTGGTGAAACCCCTGGGGGTTTGAAATGTACACTATACCCCTAGATGAATTCCCTGAGGGGTGTAGTTTGCAAAATGGGGTCACTTGTGGGGGGGTTCCACTGTCTTGGTGCTTGGGGGGTCTTGCTAATGCGACATAGCACCCACCAAAATTCCACCAGAATCTGAGCTGCAAAATCCAAAAATCTCTCCTTCCCTTCTGAGTCCTGCCATGCACCCAACTGGTATTTTTTGGTCACATGTGAGGCATTGCCGTACTCGGGAGAAATTGGGGCACAGATTTTGGGGTGCTTTTTCTCCTTCATACCTTCTGAAAATGAAAAATTTTGAGCCAGAACTGCATTTTTGTGTAAAAAAATGTAATTTTTCATTTTCACTGCCCACTTGTATCAAAATTGGTGAAACCCCTGGGGGTTTGAAATGTACACTATACCCCTAGATGAATTCCCTGAGGGGTGTAGTTTGCAAAATGGGGTCACTTGTGGGGGGGTTCCACTGTATTGGTGCTTGGGGGGTCTTGCTAATGCGACATAGCACCCACCAAAATTCCACCAGAATCTGAGCTGCAAAATCCAAAAATCACTCCTTCCCTTCTGAGTCCTGCCATGCACCCAACTGGTATTTTTTGGTCACATGTGAGGCATTGCCGTACTCGGGAGAAATTGGGGCACAGATTTTGGGGTGCTTTTTCTCCTTCATACCTTCTGAAAATGAAAAATTTTAAGCCAGAACTGCATTTTTGTGTAAAAAAATGTAATTTTTCATGTTCACTGCCCACTTGTATCAAAATTGGTGAAACCCCTGGGGGTTTGAAATGTACACTATACCCCTAGATGAATTCCCTGAGGGGTGTAGTTTGCAAAATGGGGTCACTTGTGGGGGGGTTCCACTGTCTTGGTGCTTGGGGGGTCTTGCTAATGCGACATAGCACCCACCAAAATTCCACCAGAATCTGAGCTGCAAAATCCAAAAATCACTCCTTCCCTTCTGAGTCCTGCCATGCACCCAACTGGTATTTTTTGGTCACATGTGAGGCATTGCCGTACTCGGGAGAAATTGGGGCACAGATTTTGGGGTGCTTTTTCTCCTTCATACCTTCTGAAAATGAAAAATTTTGAGCCAGAACTGCATTTTTGTGTAAAAAAATGTAATTTTTCATTTTCACTGCCCACTTGTATCAAAATTGGTGAAACCCCTGGGGGTTTGAAATGTACACTATACCCCTAGATGAATTCCCTGAGGGGTGTACTTTGCAAAATGGGGTGACTTGTGGGGGGGTTCCACTGTATTGGTGCAACATAGCACCCACCATTCATTCCACCAAAATCTGTGCTGCAAAATCCAAAAATCACTCCTTCCCTTCTGAGTCCTGCCATGCACCCAACTGGTATTTTTTGTTCACATGTGAGGCATTGCCGTACTCGGGAGAAATTGGGGCACAGATTTTGGGGTGCTTTTTCTCCTTCATACCTTCTGAAAATGAAAAATTTTGAGCCAGAACTGCATTTTTGTGTAAAAAAATGTAATTTTTCATTTTCACTGCCCACTTGTATCAAAATTGGTGAAACCCCTGGGGGTTTGAAATGTACACTATACCCCTAGATGAATTCCCTGAGGGGTGTAGTTTGCAAAATGGGGTCACTTGTGGGGGGGTTCCACTGTCTTGGTGCTTGGGGGGTCTTGCTAATGCGACATAGCACCCACCAAAATTCCACCAGAATCTGAGCTGCAAAATCCAAAAATCACTCCTTCCCTTCTGAGTCCTGCCATGCACCCAACTGGTATTTTTTGGTCACATGTGAGGCATTGCCGTACTCGGGAGAAATTGGGGCACAGATTTTGGGGTGCTTTTTCTCCTTCATACCTTCTGAAAATGAAAAATTTTGAGCCAGAACTGCATTTTTGTGTAAAAAATGTAATTTTTCATTTTCACTGCCCAGTTGTACCACAATTGGTGAAACCCCTGGGGGTTTGAAATGTACACTATACCCCTAGATGAATTCCCTGAGGGGTGTAGTTTGCAAAATGGGGTAACTTGTGGGGGGGTTCCTAAATTTTAGCATCTTATGGTGCCTAGAAACCTACATGGTGCCTAAAAAATAATCTCATAAAAAGGAGGCTCCAAAATCAAGTAGGTGCTCCTTCTATTATGAAGCCTGTGGTTTGGTCAACGTGCACACTAGGGCCACATATAGGATATTTTTGAAAACAAAAGAATTGGGGGAATCAATTTTTAGTCACATTTCTCTAGTAAAATGTACTGTGTTCCTTAGAAAAATGTATTAAAATTGCAAATCTGCAAAAAAAATGAAATTTTGAAATTTCACCTACACTTTGTTTTAATTCCTGTGAAACACCTAAAGGGTTAACAAACTTCCAAAATGCTGTTTTGAATACTGTGAGGGGTGCAGTTTTTGAAATGGCATCATTTATGGGGGTGTCTCACATACAAGTCCCTCAAAGTCATATCAGAACTGAACTGGTCCCTAAAAAAATCAGTGTTTGAAATTTTCTTGAAAATTTGAGAATTTGCTATTCATATTGTAAGCCTCCTAGTGTCCAAAAAAATTAAAAGGAAGTTGAAATAATGATGGAAACATAAAGTAGACATATGGTCTATGTTAGTTATTAACTATTTTGAGTGGTATGATTATTTGTCTCACAAGCAGAAAATTTAACATTTTGCAAATCGCTAAATTTTCCATTTTTTCACGACATTTTGGTATTTTTCACAAAAAAACACAGACTGTATCGACCCAAATTTACCACTAATTTGAAGTACAATGTGTCACGAAAAAACAATCTCAAAATCACTGGGATAAGTAAAAGCAAAAAAAAGTTATCCCCACTTAAGTGAGACATGTCAGATTTGAAAAAAATGGCTCTGTCAGGAACGCAAAAACTAGCTCTGTCAGGAAGGGGTTAAGTATGTGAAATGTCCCCCCATTGTTAACGCCACCCCACTATTGATGCCAACCCGAAGCGGGGCGGCGGTACGCGTCCTCCGACCTTTTCCTACCCCCACTATCCACGTCGGCGTGTAGTTGATTTAATAAAGTGTGGCGAGCGCAGCGAGCCACCACATATACCTGTGAAGGGGACGCGTTTACCTGAGGGGTTATGCGCGTCTCCTCACGGGGCTCGCCACGCTTCGGGCTCGGTGGCTCGCTGCGCTCGCCACACTTTTTAAAATCAACTCCACACCGACCTGGATAGTGGGGGGTATGAAAAGGTTGGAAGACGCGTACCGCCGCTCCTCGCGGGCTCGCTGCGCTCGCCACGCTTCGGGTTGCCGTTCATCGTGGGGTGGCGTTAACAATGGGGGGGGGGGGCATTTGACCCATGAGGGGGGGTATGCAATTAAAATTGGGGTTTTGGGGGCTTTTTACATTGGGCCCAATGTAAAATTGGGTCTCAGGGACCATTTTACATTGATTCCAATGTAAAAATCGCGTTGATTTGCGATTTGGTTGCATGCGATGTGATCAACGTGATTTTTTTAGGTCTCGATGCTTGAGATAAAAATCGCTGGCGCTGTGCTAGGAAACAAGTACCCACTATACTAGCGCTATTAAAAAATTCCCTTTACAATCAAACACTAGCGCTATTAAAAATGTCCCTTTACAATCAAACTACTAGCGCTATTACAAAATTCCCTTTACAATAAAACTACTAGCACTATTAAAAAATTCCCTTTACAATCAAACTACTAGCGCTATTAAAAAATTCCCTTTACAATCAAGCACTAGCGCTATTAAAAAAATTCCCTTTTTTTTTCTCCTTATGTGTATGTCTATGTATTACTAAATAATAATTTTTAAATGTTCACTGGACGGTGATAAATATATAGATAATAAATCTGATTATTTAAAGGCTGTCCTCAGCACAGTTTTTATATGTCGTTTGTTATATTATATAAGGCCCTTGGTCATTTAAGCTGCTGTTACTGATTTTGTATAAATGGGAACTTACAGTTTTTACTAATTTCTCCTACGGCCAGCAGGGGACACTGCAGTCATCACGTATGGGATAGAGTTGGTGTACTGGAGGAGTCGGCACTTTAAGAAACTTTAGATGTGGCTGGCTCCTCCCCCCTCTATCCCCACCCAGACCTCAGTCTTAGAAAAAGTGCCCGGAGGAGTCGGTCTCCTGGGCAAGGATCTCCTAAGGGAGATTAGGTTTTTATTTGTATTTTATTCTTTTTCTCATTATTTTTTTTACCACAGGCAGACTGATGGAGGTCTGCCGATGATGCGGGAACCTGGAGGGGTTCAGTCGACACTGCACGCAGTGTTTCCTCTGACACCCGTGCCACCGGAGTTTTCACTCCGGGGACCCGCCGCAGCTGCACGCAGCTAGCGTTCCGGGTCCACGGCAGTCTTCCCCCGTTCTCCAGGACAGTTCAAGCGAGGGGGACACGGACTAAGACGTCAGCCTGCGGCATACACTGCCAGCAGCGCGGACGAGGCTGCAGGTTCAAACCTTCCCGCCTCCAGTACGGCGCGGGAAGCGTCTCAAGCGGGAGGCGGAGCTTCAGCCAGCGTCTTCACAGCCAGACGCCATTGTCCGGAGCACTCGTGCAGAGCTCAGCGCTACAGCGGTATCCTGCCGACCCGGTACACCGGACCCTGCCTGATTGACAGCGCTTCCCTTGGGACCGCAGGAAAGACACTGTGAGTCAAAGGGGGAAACAAACCCTGTTAGCACACACATTGGGAGGGGGTTGGCTCCTCTCTCTCCCTGTCGATACTCAGGCCTCAGGCTACCCTGCTAGCTGGTTGGGGAGTGCCTGTGTAAGTGTGTGTGGGCTTTTATAACGCTGATAGGAGATTCTACTCTGTTTTCTGTACTTTCTCTGTATACAGGGGTTACAGTATGGCAGGAAGGGCTACATCCTCCAAGGCTTCACAAAAGCTGTACACCTGCAAAAGCTGTGGGGATCAGTACACACAACACATAAAGGGCGTTTCCTTATGTGAACCCTGTTATGCCAAGGTACAGGCTCCTTCTACACCCAGGTCCCCAGTACACTTGCCTGCACCCCAAAACCCGGGGGATGTTCTACAGACCCTCCTATCCAGCTTCACTGCTGAAATGGCGGCGTCTAGAAAAGATAGGGAAGTGTTTCACTCCCAGCTGTCCCAGCTTGCTACATCTGAGCCATCATGGGCATCATCCCTCATACAGTCTGTGGACTCACTAAAACAATCTGTAGCTGCCTGCTCTCAGGTCAGGCCTGCTTCCCCAGTGCCAGCTAAAAGAAGGGCTATGCCTCCCATGTTAATCACTGATGACACAGACAACTATGTTCCTCTAGAGGAGGGGGAATTTCCCCCGGACCTTATTCAGGACCCTGCAGGAGATGACCTCGCAGACGATGAGGCACAAGGTATTGAGGGTCTTATCAGAGAAGTCCGCGAGACTTTAAATATTGCGGATACTTCCATTCCCCCTCAGGTGTCTATTTTTGGACGTGTTCAAAAGCAGACTTTAAATTTCCCTGATTCAGAGGAATTGGATGATCCTCTGCTAAAGGTCTGGAGGTCCCCAGACAAGAAATTCCAGATGTCCAGGAGATTCAAAATCCTTTACCCCTTTTCAGAAACTTCCAGGGAAAAATGGGAGACTCCTCCCACTCCAGATGTTTCCCTATCCCGTCTATCCAAAAAGACAACACTCCCTATTCCAGGTGCGGTGTCATTAAAAGAATCTCAGGACAGGCGTCTAGACCGTTCGCTTAAAAATATTTATACAACGGTGGGAGTTTCCTTACGCCCAGCTCTGGCATCAGCCTGGGTGGCCAGAGCCATGGAAAAGTGGGCCTCCGATCTTGTCACTGGCCTAGAGCAGAACACTCCCAGAGCAGAGTTGCTCCCACTGGCAGAGTGCATCAGAGACGCCTCTTCTTATGTGGGTGAGGCTGCTGCTGATATCTCAATATTAGCCGCTAAGGCTTCAGCCTCTGCAGTGGTGGCCAGAAGGTCAATTTGGCTACGATCCTGGCAGGCCGAACCAGAAATTAAAAAAGCGGTGGAAGCCCTTCCTTATGGCGGAGATATGCTCTTTGGCCCTGACCTGGATAAACTTATTTCGCAGGCCACGGGGGGAAAGTCAGCATTTCTCCCTTCCTCTACTCCGGCCACAAAAAGGCCATTTACAGCACCCACTTTTCGTTCCTTTCGAGGTCAAGCAGGGTTCAGGGGGAGATCTAGAGGAGGTTTCTCCTCATACAGAGGACGCAGAGGTCGTGGCGCCAGAGCCACACAGTCCTCCGTTACTACAACTCACAGAGACCCAAAGACCACTGACAAACCAGTGGCATGACGGTCTCCCAGCTCACCTGGGGGATCCCGAGGTGGGCGCCAGGCTGTTACTCTTCGCAGATGCCTGGAGAGGCCACTGCAGAGACGCCTGGGTGCTCCAGATAGTGGCTCAGGGTTACAAATTAGAATTTGCCACACCCCCTCCACCTCAGTTTTTCAAAATAGGACTTCCATCTTCGGTGGAGACCGCAGAGGCCCTGTGCGGCTCCATCCAGTCACTCCTAAGGTCAAAGGTAATTGTCCCGGTACCGGCTCACCAAAGGGGCACCGGTTACTATTCCAGCATCTTCGTAGTGCCAAAACCAGATGGCACTGTCCGCCCAATCTTAAACCTAAAACAACTAAACGAATTTGTGTTCTACCACAAGTTCAAAATGGAGTCTATACGATCGGTGGTGGCGTCTTTGGAAAGAGGAGAATTCCTCCTTTCCTTAGATATCAAAGACGCATATCTACACATTCCCATTTGGGAACCTCACCAGAGATTCCTCAGGTTCGCCATACAGGAAAAACATTATCAATTCAGAGGTCTCTCCTTTGGCCTCTCCTCCGCCCCTCGGGTATTTACAAAGGTGCTAGCCTGCATGATCACGGCTCTTCGTCTACAGGGTGTAACCATCATACCATACTTAGACGACCTCCTCTTAAAGTCTCCTTCTCAAGAAAAGTTGATAAGGGATGCTTCCCTGACCTGTCAGTTTCTGGTTCAAAACGGTTGGGTAGTGAATTTCAAAAAATCACAATTGATTCCGTCCCAACGACTTCAGTTTCTAGGCCTCATCCTAGACACAGTCGAAGAAAGAGTATATCTTCCGATGGACAAGATCCTGACTTTGCAGAAAAGGGTGCGCCAGGTTCTGCTTCCCCGCAGAGTCTCGGCTCACCTCTGCACCCGCCTGTTGGGGCTGATGGTAGCCTCATTCGAGGCTCTCCCATACGGACGTTTTCACTCCAGGACATTCCAGGAAAACCTCTTGACCCAGTGGTCGGGATCACATCTCCAGATCCACAAAAGGATCACACTGTCTCGGTTGGCCAGAGCTTCCCTGCAATGGTGGCTCCATACTCCGAATCTACAGCAGGGCCGCAGCTTCAGACCCTGCACATGGACCATAGTCACAACCGACGCCAGCCTCAGAGGCTGGGGAGCGGTGGCCCTGAATCACAGGTTCCAGGGGCGATGGTCTCTGCAAGAATCAAAGCTCCCTATCAACATTCTGGAGCTGCGGGCTATCAGACTAACTCTGTTACAGGGCCACGACCTTCTCAGAGGCCGTCACATCAGAATTCAGTCAGACAACATGACAGCAGTGGCTTACATAAATCGGCAGGGAGGCACGAGCAGCCGGACAGCCATGCGGGAAGTACACCCCATTCTGGAATGGGCAGAGAAACACGCCGTGGATTTCTCAGCAGTTTTTATTCCAGGGGTGGAGAACTGGCAGGCAGATTATCTCAGTCGCCAGGACTTCCACCCCGGGGAGTGGACTCTGAATCCAGAGGTTTTTCTCCAGATTACCAGGCGGTGGGGAACACCGCAGATAGATCTGATGGCCTCCAGACTAAACCATCAGTTACCCCTGTATTGTGCCAGGTCCTTGGATCCAGCAGCAGTGGCAGTGGATGCCTTGTCCGTTCCGTGGCCGTACAGACTCGTATACATCTTCCCTCCTTTTCCCCTCCTCCCAAGGGTACTCAAGAAAATAAAGAGGGAAGCCACGTCAGTAATTCTAATAGCGCCAGATTGGCCAAGGAGGTCGTGGTACTCCGACCTCAAGCTTCTGTTGGCAGACGTCCCTTGGCATCTCCCATTGCGACAAGACCTGCTCCAACAAGGACCATTCGCCTACGCAAACTTAAATCATCTTCATTTAACGGCCTGGCTGTTGAGGCCGACCTGCTAAAAAGAAGAGGAATACCATCAACAGTCATTCCAACTATGCTTAGGGCTAGAAAAGGGGTCACATCTGCCCATTACCACCGAATATGGCGAGCATACATACGTTGGTGCGAATCCAAGACATTCCCTAAGGCAGTTTTTCAGCTGTCTAGGCTCTTACAGTTCCTACAAACAGGATTAGACTCGGGTCTCAGGCTAGGATCTTTAAAGGTGCAAGTCTCTGCCCTTTCAATCTTTTTCCATCGTAGATTAGCCCTTATACCTGAGGTCCAAACTTTCCTCAAGGGTGTCCTGAGATTGCAACCTCCCTTCGTTGCTCCTACGGAACCCTGGGAGTTATCTCTGGTCTTGAACTTCTTAAAATCAGATCTGTTTGAACCCTTAGACTCAGTAGATCTGAAATACATCACGTGGAAAACAGTCATGCTTATGGCATTAGCCTCTGCAAGAAGAGTTTCGGAATTGGGAGCACTGTCCTGCCGGGCTCCTTTTCTAATCCTTCATAAAGACAGAGCTGAATTAAGAACCAACAGGGAATTTTTGCCTAAAGTTGTCTCGGCCTTTCATGTGAATCAGCCTATAGTCATTCCAGTTCTGTCAGGAGATTCAAGCTCACTAGATGCAGTAAGAGCTTTACGGATTTATTTGTCAAAAACGGCTGCTTTAGGGCTTCCGGTTCCGCCTCTGATGGGAGAGGAAGCATAGAGAGAGAGCTCCGTGTCTCCCCTGACTGAATCACCGAATCAAAGCCGCTAAAGCGGACACAGAAGACCCGCACAACGAAAATACCCGACCCTGCACCGGTCGGAGGCAAATGGACAAGTTCCTAGCCACACAGATGCCGGGAAAGACGAACAAAACGAGAGCGGACAAACGTGCCGATTCCAACATGGCGCCCGCAAGCCGAAATGCTCAGCCCAGCCGTGAGGAGGAATCCTCTCCAGCAGACCTGCCGAGAGTCTCACAGCAAAGATCGGAAACGGTCTCCCTCCCAGGGAAGACGCTCCGGTCACCTACAGAGAGGTTGTGCAGGCGATACACGAGGCTATGGGGCCGCTCATGGAGACCCACGCGGCCAAGCTAGACAAAGCGGTGCTGGATATCAAAGCCCAGGTCAAGGGACTGTCGCAGCGCATATCAACTACAGAGAACAGAGTGGGAGACATGTTCCACGACCTGACCACGTTACAGCAAGCTCACGAAAAGCTCCAGAAAGATCATCTTCAGATGATTAATAAGTTAGATGACCTCGAAAATCGTACCAGACGCTGCAACTTGAGAATCGCGGGGATCGAGGAATCTATAAAAGGCCCAGCCCTTTACAAATTCATACAAGATACTCTGCCAGACCTGCTGGGCATACAGGAGGCATGCGCGGGAATGGTGGTCGAACGAGCCCACAGGCTGGGGCCGCCCAACAGAGAGACTGACACCCGCCCGAGGATAGTGATCCTCAAGCTGCTAAACTATGTACATAAAGAAGAGATATGGAGGGCATCAAGGAAGGTGCCAGACCTCTCCTGGAAAGACAGACGTCTGAGAATCTTTCAAGATTATTCATCGGAGGTTATGAGGGCGAGAAGAGCTTTTTCCCCCATCTGCACCAGGCTATTCAAAGCATCAAGACGCTTCGCATTAATCTACCCTGCGAAACTACGTGTCTTTGACGGGGACACATATAAGGAGTTCTCCACACCGGATGATGCGGAGAACTATGTGGCTGAAGAGCTGGCAAGCACATCGCCGCTTACTTGACAGAACCGAAGACTTAACGCGCATGTATACAGGAATCATGCTGGGATCGGCAGAACACACTAACCCTGGTTATTGCTGAACGTTCTACTCCTAGTTTGCAAGTATCCTATACCTGTTGTTTATGTTGATTAATCAGATTAAGGGCAGCCCCAGATGGTGGTCACCAGGACTGTTTGCATACTTGAAGAACCAGCGGGCATATGAGAGGGATACTGACCTCACTTAAGTGGGGTGAAAACCCGTTTCTACCAAGTATTGCTTGTTGAGAAATATGGAGGGTGGGCCGTTGTTACCAATGCTTACATAGTTGAGTTGGGGGTAGCAGGATGCATAACTCTCTAAGTTATTGTTGTCTACAAATGTTTTTGTTAAAGATGGAAGCCCAAAGTTATAGAAAAGCCATTGGGTGCAAAAGCCACCCAGGGCTATATGCTTATATGTTTAGTTTAATTGTGAGTCTTGTCCCTGTCTCCCCTGTCCTATGTTCCTTCCCTTGGTGTTTCTGGGTCAGGTATCTGTGTCGCTATAGAGGGAACGGGATTATAACATTACTGCAGGTCCCATGTCAGATATCACAATAGGAAAGCTAAATATAGGAGGGTTTAACTCGCCGGCAAAGAGGAAAAAGGTCCTCCTGTACTTAAGGAAAACCTCCATAGACGTCGCCCTATTACAGGAGACGCACCTCACACCTGCTGAGACATTAAAACTTAACACCCTAGGGTGGACAGTGATAGCCAGCTCTACATTTAACTCGAAGGCCCGAGGCGTAGCAACTTTAATCAGAAGTTCCTTACCTTACACTGTCCACTCCACTGATGCTGACAGCGAAGGGCGATATGTTATTGCTGATGTTACCGTTGGGGTTCAGAGACTCGTGCTTTGCAACCTATACGCACCTTACCGGTACTCCAGGGCTTTTTATTTGGATGTAGTGTCCAAGCTGACCACCTTCCCGGACTCTACATTATTAATAGGGGGTGATTTCAATTTAGTCGCCTCTAACACCTTAGACCGTAATGTACCCCATAAAAGACGCACAAAGCTGCCTGAGGTGGGAATAGGCACATTTGTTAAAAAATTGAACACCGTGGATGTCTGGAGGGCATGCCACCCTTTAGAAAAAGAGTATACCTGCCTATCGGCAGCCCATGGCACGCTCTCCAGAATTGATTTCCTGCTGTTGTCCGACCATATGTTCGCAAAAGTTCTGGATACTATGATAGAACCGATAGTGGTATCGGACCACGCTCTCTGCTGGGTCAGGCTGACAACTAATGCTGATACTGGGCCCACACGCGGGTGGCGTTTCCCGAACCACTTAACCTCATCAGTAAAGTTCAGGGCAATGCTGGAAGCGGCTTGGGAGGAATACAAACTCCACAATTCGGAAACAGCACAGAGTAATCCTATACTATATTGGCAGGCTGCCAAAGCTGTCCTAACTGGGGTGATCTCCTCCTACGCCGCTTCGACATATAAACAGCTGAACTCAAGCTATATGACCGCCCAGAGGGAGGTGTCCGAGGCCTACCAGGAGTTTTTGGGTTCCCCGTCCCCGGCATCGAGGGCACACTATAATCAATGTAAATGTATTTTTGATAATGTTCTGTCTCAGATGGAGGCCCGACATACTTTCAATAGAAACTCTAGGTTCCACAGGCATGGGAATAGGAGCGGCAAATTGCTTTCGTCACTGTTAAGAGGTAGGCTACCATCCACAGTAATTAAAACTCTTAAGAGAGAGGATGGCAGAATGGTGCGGACCAACGCACAGATAGCAGAAGCATTAAAATCTTTTTACCAGACTTTGTACTCTAAGCAAGAAATAGACGTCTCTCAGAGGGAAGCATTTTGGTCAAAAATCAAGCTCCCACAGATGTCTGATGTACAGACAGCCTCTCTAACAGCTCCAGTATCTGTTGAGGAACTACAGCGTACCATTAAAGAGTTAAAGTCTGGTAAAGCACCAGGGCCGGATGGCTTTACAAACGAATTTTATAGAATCCTCACAAATCCCATAGCTGAACCCCTGGCAAACGCATTTAACCATATCCTCGCAGGGCAAGAACTGCCGCTCCACTTCAATTCAGCCATTATTAAGGTGCTGCCCAAACCAGGCAGGGATCCCGAGCTGCCAGGGTCGTACCGCCCCATCTCGCTGCTTAACACTGACTATAAGATACTGACAAAAATAATTGCTAACCGCCTCAAAATGCTGATGCCCTCGCTGATACATCAAGATCAGACCGGGTTCATTTGGGGCAGGCAATCAGTATCCAATATACGCAAACTATTGCTGATAAAACAGTGGGGGGAGCAGCGAGGTGGGGGGGAGGATGACATAGTTCTTTCTTTAGATGCCGAGAAGGCGTTCGACCTGGTAGCTTGGGATCACCTGTTTACCACAGTTGGGAAGTTTGGAGCGAGCGAAGAGTTCGTGATACTGCTTAAACACCTATACTCAAACCCCGCCACTCAGGTGCTGGGTAACTCCTACCTATCCTCCCCATTCTATATCGAACGGGGCACGAGACAGGGGTGTCCGCTTTCCCCCCTCCTTTTTGCCATGGCACTGGAGCCATTGGCTGTCGTAAGACAATCTACAACATACAAAGGCATATACGTCGGAAAAATAGAATGCAAACTGTCCATGTTTGCAGACGATATGCTCCTGTTCGTCTCTAATCCAGCCACATCTATTCCGGCCATAACTCACCTATTGAACCAATTTGGGTCATTTGCAGGGTATAGGGTCAACTATACTAAGTCAGAGATCCTCCCTCTGAGGACGGTGGCGCCGAGCCTCCACCTGGACCCGGCGCTGTCGGGATTCCAGATAGTTAGATCCAAACTTAAATATCTAGGGATCCATGTGCCCCTCTCCCTGTCCAGGCTATACATAGAAAATCTAACTCCGAAGGTCAAATCAGTTATACAAACTATCGAAAACTGGAAATCACTACCCCTCTCCCTGATGGGCAGAGCAGCTGTTATAAAGTCGGTTCTATTCCCAAAAATATCGTATACCCTGCAAATGCTACCCCTTTCCCTTAATAAAGGGGATTTAAAAGGCGTGGAGCGGGCATTTAGGACCTTTCTGTGGGCAGGAAAGAAGCCACGTATTGCGTACTCCAAACTGAAATTGTCCCGTGCGGAGGGCGGAGTAGCTCTACCAGACCCAGACATGTTCAGTAAAGCTGTACAGTTTAAATATGTGACAGACTGGATTTGGCAGAGGTCAACATATGCTAATTACGACCTGGAGATGGAGGCCTTCCGCCCCTACTCCCTGGTTGCCTTGTTGCATACCCCCCGGAGAGATATACCGTCCTCTGCACTGAACCATATTCTCTTTAAGGAAACATATAGGGCATGGACAGGAACCAATAGACGCTTAAAAAGAAACCCTCTGGTATCTAGGCACAATACGATATGGGGAAATCCTGCTTTTCTGCCGGCGATGGGGAGCCCACAATTCAGACAATGGCGGGAGGTTGGCATAAATGCAATAAGGGATGTCTTCGATCCTGGAGGCAACATACTAGACTTTAAGACCCTGCGAGAAAAATTTAATATACCCCAACAGCATCTTTATTTATACATGCAAATTAAACATTTTATTATCAGCAGGCCTAAAGCACTCAATGCAACAGACACTAGGGACCCACTGGAAAATATGTTGACAATGGCTCGCACTGGCCCTTTCAGGGTAAGCTATTATCATAGACAGGTATGTAGGACTCCGGTTGAGAATCTATGGAGGAGGACCTTTGAAACATGGAAGACAGATATCCCTGACCTCACTAATGTAGAAGAGATGCTCAGATTCATAGGTACGGGTATGAAACCCTTATTCTCGACATCCCTCCAAGAAACATATCTTAAAATGCTCAACAGAGCCTTTGTGTCGCAGGCACAGAGAGCCCATATGATCCAAGATGCATCGCAGAGCTGTCCAAAATGTGGCACACTCAAAGCACATTTTTATCATAATGTCTGGCAGTGTAGGAAAGTGGCCACGTTTTGGAACAAAGTAATTAAATATATAAATGATACCTTCCAAGTTTCCCTCAAAAAACAACCTATGGCTTGTCTATTACTCAACTTCTCGAATTGGGATCTAGGCCCGAAAAAGAAAGAAATCATGAGAGTGCTACCAGTCATACTGGTGGTGGCGCATAAGTGCATATTAGCCAACTGGATCAAAAAATCTACCCCTAGACTGACTGACTTAACTAACTTTATATTACGCATAATATACTATGAAAGACAGGCGACAGTGCCAGAGGTTGAGAAAGGGGCTAGTTTGTTCTATAAAAAATGGGGTCTGTATATAGAGTCACTTGACGAATCTCTATGCCAACAAATACTTAAGATATACGAAAACACAACATGGGCCCTCTTGAGAAAGGCGGGGACTAACTGACGAATAATACACAAAGACATGTACCGAAACAAGAAATATAGAGAAAACCCTATTTATACTCACCCTTTTGTTTATATCTTTACATGTATTTATATACTATAATTGTATTCATGCTGGTACCGATAATGGTGGAACGCTTGGTCACGCATCCAAATGGGGGCAGTCATGCAGTTGCACGCACATATCATATCGCCCTCCAAGAGGCTTAGGCCTAAGCAGTCACCTTCGCACCCTCTTCTGGCTAAGGAACCCTCCTATAACCTATAACCCATAACCTACAACTTAAAAACTACAAATTGCAAATTAGAAATAGTAATAAAATATATATGATAATAAAATAAGAAAAGTCCCCCTACCATATAACCAATGTAATGAGACCCCCCCCCCCCCCTCATTGTACTTCCACTTGTCTTGTCTTACCCCGTCTTGTCTTAATCTACATACATGAAGGAAAATATTTGTGAATTAGTCGATTATATTGTGATAAATTTTCTCTTACCATTGTTTCAAGTTATTATGCGGGTATGAGTGCCGAGATGAACACATTTCACATTAGCCGACAGTGACATTAAATGAGATAAATTCGGTATCAAAGATGGACTCTTTAAGGAAACACCGGGCTGAATGGCCCCATGCTTTGATAGACACTCATGCTCGGCAAAGGTCTTTTTTTTTTTCTGTCTACCAATGTTTACTATTATGTAGAAACGTTTGTATCATAATTGACAGTAATATAAGTTACTAATAACTGACTCATAAGAATGCACAAAACGTATGTACTGGTCAAGATATGTAAATGCAAATTTATTGTTATGTCTTTCATATAATAATAACCAATAAACAGTTTAAAAAAAAAAAAAAAAAAAACGGCTGCTTTAAGAAGGACAGACAACTTCTTTGTTCTTTATGGGGCTGAAAAAAGAGGTTGGCCGGCGTCTAAACAAACGCTGGCCCGCTGGATTTGCCTTACCATAAAGGAGGCCTATAGACAGGCTCAAAAACAGGCCCCAGCTGGGATTTCAGCTCACTCTACCCGGTCAGTCAGCACTTCCTGGGCTCTGGCTAGAGGTGTTTCCCTTTCACAGGTGTGCCGAGCAGGTACTTGGTCAGGAACAAATACGTTTGCTCGGTTCTATAAGTTCGACACCTTTGCAAGATCCGAATCTTCTTTTGGAAGAGCAGTTTTGCAGGAATCCGAGTGCTCTCCCACCCGGGAGTAGTGCTTTGGTATCAGTCCCATACGTGATGACTGCAGTGTCCCCTGCTGGCCGTGGGAGAAATAAGGAATTTGGTACTCACCGTTAATTCCCTTTCTCCTAGGCAGCAGGGGACACTGCACGCCCTCCCAGCGCTAGTCTTCCTGCCATATAAAGATATATATATATAAGTAACTTACCTGGTTATATTACTCGTTAAACATAGCATGCCTGTTGTATGCATTGTTGGGGACTTTTTTCTGTCTCTATTTGTTTGTTTTTCAAAACATGTTCCATGTGTGCTTGGTTCTAATCTCTGTTCTCTCTATTAGTTGAGCATATCCTCCTCCTGTCGGGTTCTTGCCCTATCATCTTCCTCTCTCGGACACAGTTTTTCTAAGACTGAGGTCTGGGTGGGGATAGAGGGGGGAGGAGCCAGCCACATCTAAAGTTTCTTAAAGTGCCGACTCCTCCAGTACACCAACTCTATCCCATACGTGATGACTGCAGTGTCCCCTGCTGCCTAGGAGAAAGGGAATTAACGGTGAGTACCAAATTCCTTATTTTCTGCATATTGTCTATCATATTAATTTATATGTTTATTTAATGTTTGGTTATTTAAGCTGTTGTATTGAATTTATTTTAGATGCCACTTTAGTAGTGATTGCTTTTTCACTTGTACTAGGGCACTGGAGAGGATACATCCAGTATTCGCCTCTTTAGGTGCTTGTTAAATACATTCCTTTGTCTATGGGACTAAATTGAAAAGCAACCACTACCAGTTGCAGCTGTGTTCAATCCATATTCCAATTCAGTCCGTTACTATTGAATTAAGCATTTCTATGGAGGTCTGAGTTAAATCTACTTTGAGGGTTCCACCCATTTTTTAATTCAGTTTGTTACTGTCATTTTGAGACAATTTTCATGAGATCTTGTGAGTCAAAATCACTTTGAGGGTACTTCCTACATATAAATGTGGTTCTTATCAATGTTTTATTGAAACAAACTTTATATAAAGACTTGTGATTTAAGATTACTTTAAGGTCTATATCCCCTGATGAAGTCTCTGCTAGACGAAACTCGTTGGGTATTGTTTCTTGGTTTGATCTTTAACATCTTTAGTGTTCCCGCTAGGCTGTTTTAGCAGGGCTCTGCGCCCTGTCCGATTTTTAAAGGGCAAAATGCGCCCTGCCCCTCTAGTAGCGCCCCGCTAAAACAGCCTGGTGCCGGCCCCGATGGTTTACACGGGGAAGCCCAGCGCCGCCGTAGACGGCGATGACTTTGGCGGGGCCGGGGCCGCCCCCTTTAGTGACCGCGCCAGCTCGGCCCGCCCCTTTTGTGACATCGGCGCCCGGGCATGCCCCTTTTGTGACATCATGGCCCGGGACCGCCCACAACTGTGACATCGGCGGGCCCAGTCCGCTCCCATTGCGCTGCCTCCATGCAGCAGCCCCCTGCCCCAAAAAATTCCGAGAGGGAACACTAATCTTGTTATAATTGTCAAAGACAAAGAGACTTACTCCAGCCTCAAGGAGCAACTATATGGATTTTATGGATTTAAATATTTTTTTGTATTAATACATTTTTGATATGTCAAATCATTGATTGTTCTTTTATGCTGGGGCGCTGATTGTACTATTTTTGGTATATATTCACTGCTCAAAAAAATAAAGGGAACATTAACCCCTTCCCGACATTTGACGTACATTTACGTCATGGCCGGGATGTACTTCCCGACACATGGCATAAATGTACGTCATGACTTTAAACTGTCACTGCGTCTCGAGACGCAGTGACAGAGGGACGATGTCTGCTGTCCCTGACAGCAGACATGTCCCTGCATGCCCAGGGGGGGCTGCGATGCCGCCCCCCCGTCGGCGATCGCTGTGATTGGCTGTTCAGTGTGAACAGCCATTCACAGCGTTTTCCTGTGTTACCAGCGAATCAGACGCTCGGTAACACAGGTGTCAATCACCGCCGTGACGATGACACCTCACCCCACCCTCACCCCACCTGCCCCCAAGGCTGTGATTGGTCCGTGGGACCCACGTACCAATCACAGCCAAGGCGCGACATTTAAACTAACGGTGACTGCGCTGCAGACGCCATTCCGGTCTGGAATAGCGTGCAGAACGGTCACCGTGCCTGTCTGCCGTGATACCGACCTGATCCTTGCCTAATACTTACCTGATCCTTGCAAATACCTTACCTGATCACCTGATCACTGCTTGTAGCGTGCTGGACGCTTCCTGGATCTGACTTCTTGGGACTTCCTGCTGCTGCTGCAGTGTGATAGAGAGATAGAGAGATAGAGAGAGAGATAGAGAGAGATAGAGAGATAGTGACAGAGAGAGCTATATTTTGTGTCTGCTACCCCCCCTTTTTGGGGGTGCAGGGGTTTAAATAACTGTCAGTGCTGCTGCTGCAGTGTCATACAGTGATAGATAGTGATAGATAGTGATAGATAGTGAGAGGTAGAGAGATAGAGAGATTTTTGTCTGCTACCCCCCCTTTTTGGGGGTGCAGGGGTTTAATTTTATATATATAACTGTCAGTGCTGCTGCTGCAGTGTCATAGAGTGATAGATAGTGATAGATAGTGAGAGATAGAGAGAGATAGTGACAGAGAGTGATAGAGAGTGTATATTTTGTGTCTGCTACCCCCCCTTTTTGGGGGTGCAGGTTTTTTTTTATACATATAACTGTCAACTGTCAATAACTGCTGCTGCTGCAGTGTCCTAGAGTGATAGATAGTGAGAGATAGTGAGAGATAGAGAGATAGAGAGAGATAGTGACAGAGAGTGATAGAGAGTGTATATTTTGTGTCTGCTACCCCCCCTTTTGTGCTGATCAGTATAACTGTGCTGATCAGCAACTTTTTGGGGGCGCAGGGTTTTTTTTTTTTATATATATACCTGTCAGTTGCTGCCAGTTGCACTGTCAGTTGCACCAAAGGTTGTGCACCTGCTGCCCCTCACTGGTAATCAGTGTCGCATCACTGATCACCTTTTTTGTTTTTGTGTGGTCTTTTTTAATTTTTTTTTTACACACACTGTGATTTTGTGGGTGTCCTGTGGCCACTGTGCGCTGATCAGTGACGTACATCACTGATCAGCTTTTTCGGCACAGGGTTGATCTATTTTTTTTTTTTTGATCAAATTCCTGTTGCCTTTGAGCGCTGTTCAGTTTACTGACCAACATCTGTGCTCAATTTTTGGCGCAGGACCTTTTTTTTTTTTTTTTTTTAACCCCTTCAATTTTTTTTTTTTTTAACCCCTTCAATTTTTTTTTTTTAACCCCTTCAATTTTTTTTTTAATATTGGGATCAAATTCCTGTATAAAGTATTTTTTTTTTTTTCTGCACTACATACCCCCCGGGTTGAAATAAAGTTTGTACCCCCCCCTACACTATACACGTGTTGAAACATTTCACTACCAGTAACACAAAAATAAAAATGGCATCCCAAATGTCATCCCAAATGTCATCCCAGTCATCCAGAAGAATGTATTCAGCGGAGGAGGCATATGCCATGCTTGCCTCTGACTCTGACACAGCCAGTGAGGGAAGCGGGGAATTTGAAGGATTCGTCTTAAGCTCCTCTTCCTCCTCTGGTGATGAGGGACCCCCTCAAAGACGCCCCCGTAGAGCAGCTGAGACCCCCCCCTCAATAATTGATCTCGTATGGACCCCACCACCAGACAATTTTGAGCCCCAGGTTCCTGAGTTTTTGGCCATGCCAGGAATCCAATTTGATTCCACAGGTCTCAGAGAAATTGACTTTTTCAAATTATTTTTCTCTGATGATTTTATAAATTTAATGGTGGACCAAACTAATTTATATGCCCAGCAGTTTATTGCTCAAAACCCCACGTCATCATTTGCTAGGTGGACCCCTGTAGATGCAGTAGAGATGATGACGTTTTGGGGTCTGGTGTTTCATATGGGCATAGTAAAAAAGCCAGAAATTAGGCAATATTGGAGTACAGATGTTCTGTACAGCACCCCATTTTACCGTATGGCCATGACCCGGACTCGTTTTGAGACAATTCTTAAATTTATACATTACACCGATAATGCACAGTGCCCACCCAGAGATGATCCCACCTTTGACCGGCTATTCAAAGTCAGGCCGGTCATTGATCATTTCAGTGCCAAATTTGCAGAGATGTACATCCCTGAAAAATTTATTTGCATTGACGAGTCCCTTATACATTTTAAAGGAAGGGTTAAATTCCGCCAGTACCTTCCCAGTAAGAGGGCAAGGTATGGCATAAAAATGTATAAGCTGTGTGAAAGCACCTCAGGGTACACTCACAGGTTTAGGGTATATGAAGGGAAGGATTCAAGAATTGAACCGCCAGAATGCCCCCCCTCCCTCGTAGGTGTTAGTGGAAAAATTGTCTGGGATTTAGTGCACCCCTTCCTGGATAAAGGTTATCACCTCTATGTGGATAACTTTTACACTAGCATCCCCCTGTTTAAGGCCCTTGGTTCAAGAGGTACAGCAGCTTGCGGTACTGTGCGCAAGAACCAAAGAGGCCTCCCAAAAACGCACATTGCCCAAGTAATGAGAAGGGGTGAAAGCAGGGGAATATGCACCGAAAATATGTTGTTGGTCAAATATAAGGACAAGAGGGATGTCCTTATACTGACAACAATTCACGGAGACAGTACCACCTCCGTCCCTGTACGAGGTACCAGTACCCACACCTCAAAACCTAATTGTATCCTGGATTACAATAGGTACATGGGCGGAGTGGATCTTTCAGATCAGGTACTGAAGCCGTACAGTGCCCTGCGGAAAACAAAAATCTGGTACAAGAAGCTGGCCGTGTATATCATCCAGATGGCACTGTATAACGCTTACGTGCTATTCCGTTCTACCGGCCAGAGGGGGACATTTATGCACTTTCAAGAGGAAGTCATAAAGGGCCTAATATTTGGGAACCAGCAGGCAGAGGGCCCCAGTACTTCTAGTACTGGCCCCCGTATTGTACCAGGGCAGCATTTTCCTGATGAAATCCCCTCCACTGGAAAAAAGGGCAGGACACAAAAAAGGTGCAAAGTTTGCTATAAAAAGGGAATAAGAAAGCAAACTATTTTCCAGTGTGACACTTGCCCCGACAAACCCGGCCTATGTATAAAGGAGTGTTTTAAAATATACCACACATCTATGGATTATTAGGTTCATAATTTCACCGTGCTTCGGGGGTCTTGCTAATGCCACATAGCACCCACCATTCATTCCACCAGAATCTGAGCCGCAAAATCCAAAAATCACTCCTTCCCTTCTGAGTCCTGCCATGCACCCAACTGATATTTTTTGGTCACATGTGAGGCATTGCCGTACTCGGGAGAAATTGGGGCACAGATTTTGGGGTGCTTTGTCTCCTTCATTCCTTCTGAAAATGAAAAATTTTGAGCCAGAACTGCATTTTTGTGTAAAAAATGTAATTTTTCATTTTCACTGCCCACTTGTATCAAAATTGGTGAAACCCCTGGGGGTTTGAAATGTACACTATACCCCTAGATGAATTCCCTGAGGGGTGTAGTTTGCAAAATGGGGTCACTTGTGGGGGGGTTCCACTGTATTGGTGCTTTGGGGGTCTTGCTAATGCGACATAGCACCCACCATCATTCCACCAGAATTTGTGCTGCAAAATCCAAATATCACTCCTTCCCTTCTGAGTCCTGCCACTTTTTGGTCACACATGAGGCATTGCCGTACTCGGGAGAAATTGGGGCACAGATTTTGGGGTGCTTTGTCTGCTTCATTCCTTCTGAAAATGAAAAATTTTGAGCCAGAATAGCATTTTTGTGTAAAAAAATGTAATTTTTCATTTTCACTGCCCAGTTGTATCAAAATTGGTGAAACCCCTGGGGGTTTGAAATGTACACTATACCCCTAGATGAATTCCCTGAGGGGTGTACTTTGCAAAATGGGGTGACTTGTGGGGGGGTTCCACTGTATTGGTGCAACATAGCACCCACCATTCATTCCACCAAAATCTGAGCTGCAAAATCCAAAAATCACTCCTTCCCTTCTGAGTCCTGCCATGCACCCAACTGGTATTTTTTGGTCACATGTGAGGCATTGCTGTACTCGGGAGAAATTGGGGCACAGATTTTGGGGTGCTTTTTCTCCTTCATACCTTCTGAAAATGAAAAATTTTGAGCCAGAACTGCATTTTTGTGTAAAAAAATTTAATTTTTCATTTTCACTGCCCACTTGTATCAAAATTGGTGAAACCCCTGGGGGTTTGAAATGTACACTATACCCCTAGATGAATTCCCTGAGGGGTGTACTTTGCAAAATGGGGTGACTTGTGGGGGGGTTCCACTGTATTGGTGCTTGGGGGGTCTTGCTAATGCAACATAGCACCCACCAAAATTCCACCAGAATCTGAGCTGCAAAATCCAAAAATCACTCCTTCCCTTCTGAGTCCTGCCATGCACCCAAATGGTATTTTTTGGTCACATGTGAGGCATTGCCGTACTCGGGAGAAATTGGGGCACAGATTTTGGGGTGCTTTGTCTCCTTCATACCTTCTGAAAATGAAAAATTTTGAGCCAGAACTGCATTTTTGTGTAAAAAAATGTATTTTTTCATTTTCACTGCCCACTTGTATCAAAATTGGTGAAACCCCTGGGGGTTTGAAATGTACACTATACCCCTAGATGAATTCCCTGAGGGGTGTACTTTGCAAAATGGGGTGACTTGTGGGGGGGTTCCACTGTATTGGTGCTTGGGGGGTCTTGCTAATGCGACATAGCACCCACCAAAATTCCACCAGAATCTGAGCTGCAAAATCCAAAAATCACTCCTTCCCTTCTGAGTCCTGCCATGCACCCAACTGGTATTTTTTGGTCACATGTGAGGCATTGCCGTACTCGGGAGAAATTGGGGCACAGATTTTGGGGTGCTTTTTCTCCTTCATACCTTCTGAAAATGAAAAATTTTGAGCCAGAACTGCATTTTTGTGTAAAAAAATTTAATTTTTCATTTGCACAGCCCAGTTGTATCAAAATTGGTGAAACCCCTGGGGGTTTGAAATGTACACTATACCCCTAGATGAATTCCCTGAGGGGTGTACTTTGCAAAATGGGGTGACTTGTGGGGGGGTTCCACTGTATTGGTGCTTGGGGGGTCTTGCTAATGCGACATAGCACCCACCAAAATTCCACCAGAATCTGAGCTGCAAAATCCAAAAATCACTCCTTCCCTTCTGAGTCCTGCCATGCACCCAAATGGTATTTTTTGGTCACATGTGAGGCATTGCCGTACTCGGGAGAAATTGGGGCACAGATTTTGGGGTGCTTTGTCTCCTTCATACCTTCTGAAAATGAAAAATTTTGAGCCAGAACTGCATTTTTGTGTAAAAAAATGTATTTTTTCATTTTCACTGCCCACTTGTATCAAAATTGGTGAAACCCCTGGGGGTTTGAAATGTACACTATACCCCTAGATGAATTCCCTGAGGGGTGTACTTTGCAAAATGGGGTGACTTGTGGGGGGGTTCCACTGTATTGGTGCTTGGGGGGTCTTGCTAATGCGACATAGCACCCACCAAAATTCCACCAGAATCTGAGCTGCAAAATCCAAAAATCACTCCTTCCCTTCTGAGTCCTGCCATGCACCCAAATGGTATTTTTTGGTCACATGTGAGGCATTGCCGTACTCGGGAGAAATTGGGGCACAGATTTTGGGGTGCTTTGTCTCCTTCATACCTTCTGAAAATGAAAAATTTTGAGCCAGAACTGCATTTTTGTGTAAAAAAATGTATTTTTTCATTTTCACTGCCCACTTGTATCAAAATTGGTGAAACCCCTGGGGGTTTGAAATGTACACTATACCCCTAGATGAATTCCCTGAGGGGTGTACTTTGCAAAATGGGGTGACTTGTGGGGGGGTTCCACTGTATTGGTGCAACATAGCACCCACCATTCATTCCACCAAAATCTGTGCTGCAAAATCCAAAAATCACTCCTTCCCTTCTGAGTCCTGCCATGCACCCAACTGGTATTTTTTGGTCACATGTGAGGCATTGCCGTACTCGGGAGAAATTGGGGCACAGATTTTGGGGTGCTTTTTCTCCTTCATACCTTCTGAAAATGAAAAATTTTGAGCCAGAACTGCATTTTTGTGTAAAAAAATGTATTTTTTCATTTTCACTGCCCACTTGTATCAAAATTGGTGAAACCCCTGGGGGTTTGAAATGTACACTATACCCCTAGATGAATTCCCTGAGGGGTGTACTTTGCAAAATGGGGTGACTTGTGGGGGGTTCCACTGTATTGGTGCTTGGGGGGTCTTGCTAATGCGACATAGCACCCACCAAAATTCCACCAGAATCTGAGCTGCAAAATCCAAAAATCACTCCTTCCCTTCTGAGTCCTGCCATGCACCCAACTGGTATTTTTTGGTCACATGTGAGGCATTGACGTACTCGGGAGAAATTGGGGCACAGATTTTGGGGTGCTTTTTCTCCTTCATTCCTTGTGAAAATGAAAAATTTTGAGCCAGAACTGCATTTTTGTGTAAAAAATTTAATTTTTCATTTTCACTGCCCAGTTGTATCAAAATTGGTGAAACCCCTGGGGGTTTGAAATGTACACTATACCCCGAGATGAATTCCCTGAGGGGTGTAGTTTGCAAAATGGGGTCACTTGTGGGGGGGTTCCTAACTTTTAGCATCTTATGGTGCCTAGAAACCTACATGGTGCCTAAAAAATAATCTCATAAAAAGGAGGCTCCAAAATCAAGTAGGTGCTCCTTCTATTATGAAGCCTGTGGTTTGGTCAACGTGCACACTAGTGCCACATATAGGATATTTATGAAAACAAAAGAATTGGGGGAATCAATTTTTAGTCACATTTCTCTAGTAAAATGTACTGTGTTCCTTAGAAAAATGTATTAAAATTGCAAATCTGTAAAAAAAATGAAATTTTGAAATTTCACCTACACTTTGTTTTAATTCCTGTGAAACACCTAAAGGGTTAACAAACTTCCAAAATGCTGTTTTGAATACTGTGAGGGGTGCAGTTTTTGAAATGGTATCATTTATGGGGGTGTCTCACATACAAGTCCCTCAAAGTCACATCAGAACTGAACTGGTCCCTAAAAAAATCAGTGTTTGAAATTTTCTTGAAAATTTGAGAATTTGCTATTCATATTGTAAGCCTCCTAGTGTCCAAAAAAATGAAAAGGAAGTTGAAATAATGATGGAAACATAAAGTAGACATATGGTCTATGTTAGTTATTAACTATTTTGAGTGGTATGATTATTTGTCTCACAAGCAGAAAATTTAACATTTTGCAAATTGCTAAATTTTCCATTTTTTCACGATATTTTGGTATTTTTCACAAAAAAACACAGACTGTATCGACCCAAATTTACCACTAATTTGAAGTACAATGTGTCACGAAAAAACAATCTCAAAATCACTGGGATAAGTAAAAGCAAAAAAAAGTTATCCCCACTTAAGTGAGACATGTCAGATTTGAAAAAAAGGGCTCTGTCAGGAACGCAAAAACTGGCTCTGTCAGGAAGGGGTTAACATAACACATTCATGAAAATGAATGAAATATTCTTATTAAATACTTTGTTCCTTGTACATAGTTGAATATGCTGACAACAAAATCACACAAAAATGATCAATGGAAATCACATTTATTAACTCATAGAGGTCTGGATTTGGAGGCACACTCAAAATTAACGTGGAAAAACACACTACAGGCTTATCCAACTTTGATGTTATGTCCTTAAAACAAGTCAAAATGAGGCTCAGTAGTGTGTGTGTGGCCTCCACGTGCCTGTACTACAACGCCTGGGCATGCTCCTGATGAGGTGGCATCCACCTATTCCTGGACAGTCTATGTTGCAATGTGGCATTGGTGGATAGAACGAGACATGATGTCCCAGATTTGCTCAATTGGATTCAGGTCTGGGGAACGGGCGGGCCAGTCCATAGAATCAATGCCTTCTTCTTGCAGGAACTGCTGACACACTCCAGCCACATGAGGTCTAGCATTAGGAGGAACCCAGGGCCAACCACATCAGCATATGGTCTCACAAGGGGTCTGAGGATCTCATGTCAGTACCTAATGGCAGTCAGGCTACCTCTGGCGAGCACATGGAGGGCTGTGCGACCCCCCTAAAAGAAATGCCACCCCACACCATTACTGACCCACTGCCATACCGGTCATGCTGGAGGATGTTGCAGGCAGCAGAACATTCTCCTTGGCGTATCCAGACTCTGTCACGTCTGTCACATGCTAAGTGTGAACCTGCTTCATCTGTGAAGAGCACAGGGCGCCAGTGGTGAATTTGCCAATCTTGGTGTTCGGTTGGAGACAGAGTAGGGATTGTCACAGGTGTGGGGCACCAAAAGAGAGAAAACTATTACACATTAAAATGTACCTTTTAATGGGTTTACTTAAAACTGCGAAATATAACAAACTATATAAAACATTGAACAAAGTGAATACAGTGCATATTAAAAAACTGCACGTGCGGTGCCTGCATGTACTAAACTCTTTATTGCAGAGATCTCTTGAATATATTACCTACACCCTTTTATTGCTGATGGCTGTATTTGCCTATACAGGTCGAGTATCCCGTATCCGAATATCCGTTATCCGAATTATTCCGAAATACGGACATTCCAGAAAGTGAAAATTTTTTTTTTTTTGCTAAAAACTCACTGGGGACATTTGTAACAGCATCACTGGGGACATGATATGTAACTGGCACTATATATGTGCAAGACAATGATTGCTTGGCATTCAAATTCAGTGCTGAGATAGTACATACATTTTGTTGCACGTTTTTGAAACCTTGTTTTTTGAACAATTAAAATATATTTGTGTGTATTTTATGTGGTAATAAAATATATTTGTGTGTATATTATGTGTTTATACAGCATAAATGCAAGATACTTCAAAATACATCATTGAAATATTAAAATATTCCGAAATACGGAATAATCCGTTATCCAAAATTCTCCTGGTCCCGAGCATTTTGGATAAGGGATACTCAACCTGTATACTCAATATAGCAGGGTTAATTATTTAAAGGTGTATATATATATAGCGGATCAAGTCTGTGTCGGTTGTGTCTGTAGTCCACAGAGATTAATCCGACTTTAGACTTATATTGGAGATGGTAGGGTCAGTCAGTTTTGATTTATAATTGACTTGTTTAATTTACTGGTTGGAGAGCTGGGATATCACAGAGTGGGTGGTACCATCAGATCTCCTAGTGTGTATATGATTGGTGCAAACTTAAATTGGAGACATATACGAGCACTATTGTGCTTTATCAATATTCAGATATAAGTATCCAATTACTTATCATGTAGCCTATGATCTGTCTTGGGGCAGAAACCCAGTGGAATCCCCCGTCAAATCTGGCTCTTAATCATTGTTTAGCTTTGCACATTTGTTACACAAAAGATTTTACAGTTCTGTCCTTATCGGACTTTGGGACACGAACTGATTGATCTTTAACCTAATCTCCTAGTGCAGTGGTTCCCAACCTGGGGTACTAGTACCCCTGGGGGTACTCTGCAGACCAGTTGGGGGTACTTGAAAACAATATTGGTAGTGGCGGACAATGAAAAGGTCTTTTGATGGCCGAAGAAGACCCATTGCCATAGAGACAAACCATGTTGTGTCATATGCCTGACCAGCAATCCACTGGGAGCTTCCCATGCTGCCCTCAGACATCAGCAGTCATCTGCCCAGCACTGACAAAGGTAAAGGAAGCAGTGGCATTAATCCTACCGGTGTTAGCGGGAATCCTGGAGTTAATACACGCCAGTGTCTAGACACAGAAGGGCATGATTCCTTGCGGTATACTACTCCTCCGCTCCTCCTTAATATAAGGACATGCACAAGGATCCGCATACCGCTAAGTACTGTCCATATTTCAAAATGAGAGGAGGGGGTACTTATCAATGAAAAGCCTAATCAAGGGGTACACCAGAGAAAAAAGGTTGGGAACCACTGTCCTAGTGTGTGTTACTATTTCAACAATGTTGCAATCTTATAGAGTTTTTATTTGTGGCAAATTTCCAATAAAACTAGCAACATGTTATATTTATGACAGGTTTATTCAATAAGTAACTAATTCAGCGATATCTTGTCCCCAGGCAGATTAAACAGTGAGGTGGCAGATCTGTGTAATGCTGACAGATTCACTATATGAACAAGTGCCGTGGTTGTATTGCATTTCCGTGACAAGCACATATATAGTAAGTGGAATAGCAGCTCTGTGTTATACAGCAGATTCTACTATAGGGGACAGTACAATAGGTATAAAGAATTAGTGTGCCACTAGATTGTTGGGTACATGTATAAACGCTGAATGAATGTAGGTAGGAAGGATCCCAAAACCTACGTCCCGCCGCCTTGGAGGTGCTCAACGGAGTCCCCCGGCAGGTCAGGCTGTTTGATCTTGCCCTGAGGAAGATCTGTGATGCGTACACAGGCAATAATAGCTGTGCGGCCGCGCTGCATATACCACACACTCCAGTCTGTGTCTGCAATTCTAGTCCTTTTAAGGACTTTAATGTACCATAACGTGTGATACTATCCCACCAGGCAATATCAAGCATGGAAATGCAATTTGATTGGCATATAAATGGGTCTTTCAATCGAAAGCGGTCCACAGGTATCCTAGGAAAAAATGGGTATAAAATCTCTCAAAGGACCATGGGCGGCAGCAGGAATCTTTAAAGATGTCCAGTCCTGAGGAATCCGGTCGGCAGCAGTGATAGGCTTTAGCGCGCTTTCAGGCTTAGGTAGCCCTTTATCATCATGCTTCAGAAGGATATAATAGAGTTCGGCGTGGATACAGACAGCGGCACTCCAATGATTTTTCAAAATATTTTTTTTAGTGATGTGCGGTTTTTGATAATACAAATAAATATCCCAAACCAGCACCCCCCCCCGGCCCATCGGTAACCAGGTAAAGGCTGTTGCAGACAGGTAAGAGGGGGTGCAGGAGGTCATGCTGACGTATCCTGATTCCCCCAACAGGTTGGAGCCCAGGTAATTAGTACTAGAACCTAATTACACTTGATGTTCCTGCTATGTTATGTGTTGCTTTCTGTCAAGTGCTTTACATAGACATCGGTGCAGTGTTATTGCTACTTGAATTACTAGAAATCAGGAACTTGCTTAATAAAAATATCACACGATATCCAAATTAATATATCGCCGGACATCATACTGCAGTGCTTGTGGTTAATTGAATGTGTCCTTTAATGTACAAATAGTTTCCTATAAGTCAGTTTGTAGACATATACATACTGTACAGTACAAAGTCATAAATGTATCTCTGAAGCTTTAGATTTCCCTGCCTGATATATTTATACATCCTTAATGTCCATTTTATAGTATGATATATGATAGTAATGTTGTAACGTTCCTGTTATGTTTATCTCAGCTGGTTTACCTGAACCATAAGCATTTATTGAAACTAGCGACTAAAATAATTCAAGGAATTTGCATTGACTTGAGTTAGTTTTGATTATTAACTGTATGTCATAACATGGGGTGTTTTTATTTGAAATATTTTGTTATAATAGTGAAAAGATTATTGTTTAACATCTGAAATATTTTTCAGACTAGACATAATGTTTACCCAGTGCCAGATGTAGTCAGATGCTTCAATATGAACGGAACCTTTATGAGACGAAGATGGTAAAAGTTACAATACACTGTAGAATTTACCTGCAATCATCTTTAAAACCCAATATGAATATTTTAAACATTATTATAATTTAAACTGTTCATCATATACATGCATTGCACGAAGCATCTGAACACAGCTGAAATGCCGTAAAATAACCTCCACTCCATAACTGTAAATCTGTCTATTAAAAAGGTAGTACCTAACCTTAATTACATATTGGACCTTATTCTGATTGACTCGCAAGGCTGTGAATTTCACAGCCTTGCGAGTCCATCAGACACCGCCCGCAGTGCCGGCCACTCCCCCCTCGCACGCGACCTCCTGCATGCTTGCAAATGGATGATTTACATAATCATCCATTCGCAGGCGGGGAGGAATCATTTATTTCTCCAGCGCTCACAGTTCAGAGACACCTGTATGGTGTTTCTAAACTGTGGGCGCCCTGTGTGAGGGTAGCTGACAACCGGTGATGTGAGCTGCCTGCCCCCCGCACCCACATCACGGCTTAATAATCCTGAAAATGCCCAGCATTCTCATTGGAATGCCAATGAAAGGCTGGTGTTGCCATATGCTAATGGCTCTGCCCGGCGCCCCCACCCTTCTCCACCCCCCCGCGCACTGTGTAGGGTGCGTGCACCCGGTGAACAGAATGTTTGCCTTGGGTGCACGCACCCTGCGTCTGCACATGCGCAGAAATGCACGGAGGACCAAATTGAACAGAATAAGATCCATTATCCAGCAAGCTTGAATCAAATCTATTACCTTGTATATAAATGTGTTGTAAACCAAAGCAACCAGTTTTCATCTGTTTATAAAATAAATTCATATATTTTATTGGCATCTCCAGCTAGCATCACATTTGTCAATATAAAACCATTGTATTAAGCTGTTTTCTGTGTGGTTTGTATGTTTTATGAGGTCTATTTGTTTTGGGGGTTTTTACACTAGAAAACAGCAGAAATGTGCTGAACCATTTTCTCTTGAGTGTGGCTTTATTGACCTTAGTAGGCCTTGTCATTATGAGCAATGGATTCTGATGTTGTGCTTGGAGACTAGTTTTATGCTACTAGTCTTGTGCTGGCTACGCATAAAGTCTGGCTGTTTACAATAGCCACTGAATAGCCAAATCATTCAGCCAACACACGTGGGTTTTAATGTTCAGATTACAGAGTAATGTCCACCTGTATTTCTGTATAAAACAATTATCCTACCAATGCAGTGACTTAGGGTGGCATTTTTTTTTATAAACTTTTTTATTGCGACATTGCTTACATTGTATCAAACACATTCAAGATTGTTTAATGTTCAAAGGTTACATGAGCATTTGGTTACATTGTAATACATAGTCATTAATAGTTTGGGGTCTATTCAATGCCTTGGGCGAGCGGTGACAGCGAGCAGGGCTTCCTGCTCGCTGTCACCGCTAGCCCTGTCAGTATTCAACTCACCCCCCTCATATGCCAATTCCCCTCGCTCAAAAAACGGAGTCGGCGAATGCGGCTGCAGAAGCAGCGAGACTTGCGGCTAAATACAGCGGGTTTGCTGAATTAGCTGCAGGTCGCGCTGTTTGGGGGAATCCTCACCGTCCTGTCAGTAGTCAACTCACCACCCTCATACGCCAATTCCCCCTCACTCCGTTTTTTGAGCGAGGGGAAATCGTTGTATGCGGCTGCAGAAGCAGCGAGACTCGCGGCTAAATACAGCGGGTTCGCTGCATTAGCTGCGGGTCTCGCTGTTTGGGGGAATCCTTGCCGTCCTGTGACAGCAAGGATTCCCCCGGAACGTTGAATAGGGCGAGTGACCGGTGAGGGGGTTAAACAGTGAGGATCACTGGTTTTCTGCGATCCTTGCTGTTTAACCCCCTCGCCGGCCGTGGCGAGCGGCATTGGGTAGTATTCAATGCTGCTCGCCGCGGCCAGCGAGGGGGTTAAACAGCCAGAATCGCAGAAAACCAGTGATCCTCGCTGTTTAACCCCCTCACCGGCTGCTCACCCTATTCAATGTTTCGGGGGAATCCTCGCCATCACAGGACGGCAAGGATTCTCCCAAACAGCGAGACCCGCAGCTAATGCAGCGAACCCGCTGTATTTAGCCGCGAGTCTCGCTGCTTCAGCAGCCGCATACGCCGATTCCTCCTCGCTCAAAAAACGGAGGGAGGGGGAATTGGCGTATGAGGGGGGTGAGTTAAATACTGACAGGGCGAGCGGTGACAGCGAGCAGGAAGCCCTGCTCGCTGTCACCGCTCACCCACGGCATTGAATTTTTCATGCCGGCCTCAGGCTCATGATAATACTGAGATCTCACAAGCTAATTTCAGAGTGGCCCCTCCTTCAGCCTTAGTCAGCTGCCACACTCATTTTGATTATACTGTGGTAAATAAACAATGTCTCTTTTTATTATATAGTGATCATAGGAGAAAGGACCCCAAGTGGATACTCATTAACTCATGGCCTGGATATTTCTGGTAACTAGAGGGCTGATTCAGACCTGTTCATACATGTCTGAATTCGGGCCTGTCTCCGTTGTTTTTTCTCTGTGCATGCACATTGTTGCCAATGCTCATGTGCGGGCCGTGGCTGCGAGCACCTTCGATGAAGTTTCTCTTCACCAAGGCGTTCAAAGCCTGAGTGAAAGGCAGGGGGCGTTCACTGGGGTCTACTCAGCATTTCATGAGCATGCCCACAAAAATGGTGGGTGCGCCCATAGAAATGCTGGTCTGACCCTGCTCGGGGCGGACGGATGACGCCAACGCCCCCCCATAATTTGTTGCGAAGCGTGCAAATGAAAAGTAAGCCCTGGCTTACTTTTCTGAACAAACAGAGGAAAAAAATCATTTGATGGTGCGGGTGCATTCAAGCTGATGTATAAGCACTCACAGGTAAAGTAAATAACATTGATTATCCTAATAAAATGCCATCTTTCAAGGAATGGTGTTTATTAGGCAGCAAGTATATAGACTGTTATTGAAGTTGATGTGCTGGAAACGGAAAAAATAGGCAAGCATAAGAATATGAGCAACTTCGACAAGGGACACATTGCAATGGCTAGATGATGGGTTTGCAGTGGTTTGTGCCTACCTACTGAAAGTGGTACTCAAAAGGACAACTTTTGAACTGGTGATGGGGTCACGGGTGCCCAAGGTCTTATTTATACACGGAGCCTATCTGGTCCTATCCCACAGAAAAGCTACTGTAGCACAAATTGCTGAAAAAATAATGTAATAATTTCTATGTGTAATACTTTTTAGATGTTTTAGCACTAAGCCACCAGCTGAGACTAAGGACTTTATTCTGATTGACTCGCAAGGCTGTGAAATTCTCTGCCTTGCAAGTCCATCAGACGCCAGATGCCACCCCTCGCACGTGTGACCCCCCGCATGCCTGTGAATGGATGATTTACATAATCATTCGCAGGCGGAGAGAAATCATTCATAGGTCGGCGACCATTGAATGATTTCTCCAGTGCTCGCAGTTTCTGACACCTATATGATGACTCTAAACTGCGGGGACCCTGTGCAAGATACCGGATGTCAGCTGCCCACCCCCCGCACCCGTGTCACGGCCTCATTAGCCTGAGAATGCCCAGCGTTCTCATGGGAATGCTCATGAAACGCTGGGTATTCCCATATGCTAATGGGGCTGCCCGGCGCTCTCTGCCCCCCGCCCCCTGTGTAGGGTGCTTGCACCCAGCGAAAGTAATGCATATGCTCAAAAATGCATATGCGCATGTCCCAACGCACACCATTGGTCCTCCGTGTGAACGCACGTATGACCAAATAATTCTGAATAAGGTCATAATACTGCTTTCAGACAGCGGCTGACAAATAACCCGCCAATTACCCAGCAATTGAAGTGCCAAGTTATGCGGCCGCTACTGTCAGACCCCCCCTCCACACACCTCTCACACGGAAGAGCAAATCTTCAGGTCTAAAAGTGTTAAGGTCCATACACACTGGCGACAATTCCCAGCGTGTATGGACAGCGATGATCCCTATCATCGCTGCAGGGAAAGCCGTTCAGTACATACACAGTGAGCGGCTTCCCCCTGCCCGGCACCGAAGGTGTGTGGAGGACGGCGTTGCATAGCGCAGAGCTATGCAAAGCCATCCTGAAAGCCGCTAATTTGCTGGTATTACCAGCAGATGAGCAGCTTTCCCGGCGATGTTGCGGGTGCGCGCAGCAGCGCTAACCGCTCATCGCCGGGCCATACACACTGGGCGACTTTGAGCTGAAAGCCGCTCAAACAGGCTGTTTTGAGCGGCTTTCAGCCCAAAGTCACCCAGTGTGTATGGGCCTTTAGACCCTGAGATTTGCTCTGTTACACTGGGTTTTCTTTTCACCTGTGTGAAAGGGTTGAGCCGGATCTTAAACTCTGGGTCTCTGACCCTGGTCATTTGCAGGGTCAGAGACCCGGAGTTTAAGATCCAGATCGACCCTTTCACCCAGAAAAAGGACTGCTTCACCCGGGAATTTCATGTTTCTGTTTGAAAGGGGTATACGTTGTTAGGTCTATGAAACGAGTCATCAGTGTCAATCGCAATAATTAGTTTGACACATAACAAAGTTACTTATTTAAAAAGGTCCCTTCAAACAAATGTAAGGGGTATATTTAGCAAATAAAATTTGCAGCATACATGCAAATATTAAGATTCCCTGAATGCATGGAGAATTGAACACAACAGATATTCCATAACTGACGACCCCCCCCCCCTTTCCAACAGCATCCACTGTCCTAAAGCTCTCAGATTTAACAAATGCCATCTGAAGATGCCATTAGCTATTGTAGCCTATGGGCTATATTTCACTATAATAACTCAGAAAGGGTTCTTCCGGTACCCTCACAGCCAATAGTTGCACATGCATGGTCATCAGACTGCAGATGTGCAAAGTGGCCCAGTCTCCTAAGAGAAAAGTGAAAGGATCACATCTCACTTCTTACACTTTACAGGGATGTCCTCCATACCCACCTATCATTTGTCCATACCACTACTCTGACCCAGCTGTCATGTTCCTTTCAAACTACTCACACATGCCTGTCTAGGTTCCCTACTACCATTCTATAACATCTGTGAATAACAGTAATCATTATTTCACTTTGTTTTGTTTTGAAATTGTAACTTTGCCTAGTAATGTTTCAGTAATAAATTGTGATAGAAAGGGATTTTTATATATTGCTACAGTAAGTACCATTTAAAAAAATGCCTTTATTGCTTGGTAAAGCCATGCCCACATGCCACAATTAAGACCCACAAAGCACTTACTATACAGCAGCTACTTTGTGTCTTACAATAGGCTATTAATCATTTCCAGCCCCAAGCCCAAGTGGTCCTTAGTACCTTCACCCCTGGTCACTGGACAGTATGGCTGCCACAAATAGTATGAATACAGGGGATGTAGTGGGGTGGGACACACTGTTGCAAACATTGCCCCATATGACCCAGCCCTTCTACCCCTAACCTGTTGGGCTCCCAGCAGGAGAGCAGTGCAGTGCCCTGATTAGCTGGTATTTAGGGGTAGGGGAAAATGGTGCAAATTGCCTGCCTCATCACAGACCTTTGCTGTAGTCAGGTTGTGTCTTTCCTGCTAGCTTCTCCTCCTCTCTCTCCCACTCTGTCCCTGACACTGTATATCTCTGTCCTCTCCCTGACACTGTCTCTCACACACTCACTTTCTCACATGCATGGTCTCTGACTCTTTGACACTGTCCCTCTCCTGGACACTGTATCTCACTCTCTCTTGACACTTTCATTCCCTGAATTGTTTCATTTTCTCCCAGACATTTTCTCTTTATGTGACAATGGGCTTTATTCTGGTTCGTACGGCTAGGCCGTACGCGTACGTCCCGGTTTTTTTTTTTATCTGCGCATGCGTACCATCTGCAATGCGCAGGCGCTGCGACTCCACAACGCTGACGGACGGGTCTTTCCGTGCGAAAAAACCTGTCCGCAAGAGTACGGTCATTGTGGGCGGCATAGGGGCGTGATGAGGGGAGCGGCCGAAATAATGAAGGAAACTGGGCGTACACGGGGGTGTGCACAAAAAATGTACGCTGCTACTACCGCTCGATCGGCGAAAGCACCGTTCATTTCGGACACAAAACAGGCGGACGCCAACCGCCACCTCAGACCACCCCTACAGATACCGCATGAGAGCGGACGGCTGGGTCTGCTAATTAACGCTGATTACTACTCAAACACATACACCTGAATGTAATAAACAATGCTGGAGCCTGTTAAGTCAAAACCATTATTTCACTACCTGCAAGCCACACACAGCACTCAAACACATTGGAAGCATATCTTTCTACACTTCTCTACATGTAAAGGTTGGTTTAATTTAAGGAAAGAATCTTTTTAAGACCAGCTTATATATGCTAAGGTAGGTATTTCTAAAATATTTGTACACAATCACTACGTGTTTTCCTATACTTTACACAGCAGCACACTCAATCTACACACGTCGACATATGTCAAAGTTTTCACTCTAAAACAAATGTTTTGTATTTATGATACAAATACATAAACCACATCTAACAGCTTCAAAGGATGTTTCTGCAATGTTTTCAGCCCATGGCCACTATTTTGCACACAATCTTTGTATAGCACCCAAAATACATTACTGTACCACTTTCTGATCTGCTATGAATTGAATTTTACTACACTCTGGATGTAAAATGTCACCAATCACATTATTGCAATCACATCTCTCTAACAAAGGATTCCTACATCTGCTTATGACACTGAGAAATCATTTTTATGAAAATATGTTAACATGTTTGTTCACAAGCAATTTCATCATGTTTGGTCGACTCACACATCTTTAACATACCTGTACCAAGACATTACTGTTTTTTTAGGGAGGACACATATGCATTCCTACACAAATGTACCTTTTGACCCTTGTTTGCCTACCTCACCCACTCCATGATGAGATCATTGTTTTGGACCTGCTTTTACCTACTAATGTTGGAGTTCCCTCACCTGCACAGAAACTGCTTTCTCACCTATTAAGTTGCTCTGCACATGTGCTGACACAAACTAATTAGCTGGGAAAAGTTGGATATGAACATGTGAATGTCCATGGAGAGGGTTACACATGGGAAACTTCTACAACACTTCAATAAATGCACAAAAATACCCTGGTCAGTAAGTACACATAAATGTATTATTTGTTTCACACAAGAAATTACACATACAACAATTGTGTTTTCATTCTTAAAATACATTTATTTGCTGTTCAGCATCACAGCTTAGTTCACAATTTAATATCATTAAAAAAAAAAATCTAACATATTGTCAAAAATAACAATCAGCAACAACAGGTTGCATATCTCCAAACATGTGTTACCCTGCAAATGCAATGGTGAGAGAAATGTGGACACCAGAATACGACCTGCAACAACCAGGGAGAATACTAAGCATGATACACACCACCAAAAATAAAACCTGCATTTCTAGAGGTCAAATGTGAAAGTCGAGTTGCATACACGCCATTTTAGGATAGTATGGCCGCCATTTTGGTTCGCAGAGTTGCGCTAATAAAGTTTCCATACCCGAGTCTGTGTGACAAAGTGGACCAGAAGCGTAGCCATACTATTACACATAAATTCATAAGAACATACTGACACTAAATAAAATATAGTTAAAGGTTTAGAACGCCACACATAGCTTAGTTAGCATTGCATACATCTGTCTGTATAGTGTTTAGTACCGTTCCGCTACGTTTCTTATGCGCAGTATTCCGGTCATTGCGAATATTTCGCAATAGACACGGCCCGATAGTTATGGACATATTCCATATTCCCAAGACAGTTTCGGTTGAAAGTATATAACAAAGGAATCTAGATGTAACCGGTTTCTACAGCTATTTACAACTCTTGACGACGATACCGACAAACAAAGGACTCCTAAAGTTCACTCCCCTGCACCTATTCAAACCAGGTGTATCATCTTACCCCCCAATCACAGTGGACCTGACATACGATCTCTGACCAATAGGAATGGACTTTGACCTCCCCCTTCTGACCCTATAAGATAGGTGACCCAGGGCGGCCTTGGTCACTTCGGCACATCTTCCTTTCCCTGACCTTCGACCGGGCTATAGTTCAACCCTGAACGATAGCGAGCTCTGACTGGACTGCGCTGCGCATATTTGATGAGGAGACGGTAACGGTTGCATTCACGGTATTTATTCTTATTATTGTTGGCTGATTGTATCCTGTATCTGTTTTCTTCCCCTAGTAGAGCCTGAATATTGTATTCATTGTTAGTCTATTGCATTACCTGTTATACCTGTATTTTCTATTCCTGTAACCCCCTTTTGTCCATTAGGGACTTAAATACAACTTTTTAGAGGAGTTCTCATCTCCTTACTTCTATACTGTGGTTGTGTCTGTTATTCGCATTTAGCGATAAAGGTATATTACGGACACTGTCCTTAGAGGTATATTCGCAGATTAGAGTCAGAGTACTGCGAAAGGATCTCTTATTAAGGTATTGGTTCTTTGGTGTACAATACACTATAAAGGTAAGCTACGCTGCGCTACGCTTTGTTCGCACGTAGCTAGGTATAAAGGGTACGCTGGTTACGGACATAATACGTAGCCTGCGCTTTTCACTTATTGTTTCTTTGGTCATATTTAATCACCATTAACAATTGGGGGCATCGTCCGTCCGTTACACATTCTGGAGCTCAGTACCAGGCGCGCGGCCTGACCTATACCGGCAAAGGGTGGAAGTATTTAGTATCCATTGCTGGATAGTATTAGTTTAGGGAAAGAAAGGGAGGGGGAGGGAATCTGGGAGGGGATATGACCTGAGCACAAGTGACACAAAATTATGTGAAATGATGTATACAGTAATTAAGAATTTGTATGATTACCACAGTAATATTGAATAATCACCCATTAGTTGGGTTGATAGTGACGTGGCGGTGCTCCCCTGAGAGTAGATATAGTGTACCAAAGTTAAGAAGAAAAAGTACTCTCTTTTGTTTGGGGGCACTCTTTTAGCTAGTCAATGTAATTTATTATGAACAAATAAAATATAGCTTTTAATATTTATTATTTAAAATAGAAATCGGACATACAGACATACAACACTAAACATAAATAGCATAGGTAACGTTCAGTGCAGGTTTTTGTAGTATAATCCTGCGCTGTCCTATGAGTTTTGAGGCTCCTGAATTTACCAGATTGGGCAAACAATAACAATAATGTGGGTAATAACAAGGGATGCGTTCAATTTCAGCTTATCCCCATAATATGTTTGTTGTTCCCATAGCGGTAATAGTAGAAGTAGCGAAATATACAGAGTTACACAATTAGTATCAATGCCAGAGAGGAATTATCCTACTCTGGTACAGTCCGGAGGATAGGAGTTTTTCTAGTTTCAATTTTGACTATATAATTTTGTAGTGGTGGTTTCAGGAAAAATAAAGAGATATACGCTGCTACTGGGTATTTTTTTGCGACGATAACCGCTCACAGAGAGGCAGAATATAGTAGATTTAGATGAATAGGTGACACTCACAGTTGAAAAGATCCAAAGAAGCTGCTGCTGACCTTCCCAACCGTCCTGGTTCCCTGAAAGTCAGTGAGCGTTCAATGATGTTTTTATCTGTATGAAAAGAGTGTCAGAAGAAGCAAAAATTGAGACATCTGCTGTCCCTTTAGGTAGATCAATTACCCTGTTGCACTATGGTCATTGCAGGGTTAAGTGATTGCAATACCTGTAGGGGATGAGAGTGCCTCTATTGTTATATAGAATTAGAAAGATATATATCTAGAGGCATCTTACATTTGGGGGTAGGTGTGCTGCTTTCTGCTATGTGCTATTGTGCTGGAGCATTGATAGCAGATGAGCGACACCTGCCACCTTTCTGCGTGAGTGATAGGTTAGCCCACTACAAGTGGGGAGCAAGGAAAGACAGTGCACAGAACTGCTAGTTAATATCTGCAAGAGTGAGACTATCCATTGCTGGATAGGCCAGGTCCGCGGCGGTGCGGGGCTCAAGAAGTGCTAGTGTTGAAACCAAAGTACAATAAGTGAAAGCCACGTGTTTTTAAAAAGCATATCTAAGTGTTTAGTAAACTGTACTTCTGCCTGCCACAAGTAGTTTAACGGGGTATAGTGTCTTGAGTTGCTTGTTTATTACAGTATATGTGCCACGTGCGATAAAGTTCGCACACGTGGAGACAAAGGCCTGTGTTTTATTATAGTACATAGAGGATCCCTTCTGTGCAAAACTATAACTTTTATTGTTAGTTACTGCAAGACCAGAGACTCCGCCACGTGGCGATAAGTTCTGGGCCTTTTGCAGTAACGTAAAGCGTCTATTGTGTATTACGCAAGGTGCGCGCGCACGTGCCCATATCGGGAAATTTTCGCATCTTTGTACGTGATTTACGGATTAAGTGCAGGATTTATTTCGCATCTTGATACGTAACTTTCGGACAAAGTTAAGGGATTTATTCCACATTTAGGCGCAATTACTGCGTATAGCGAAACTCGAGCGCAACCTTGCAAATACATTATAGAACACGTGGGTGGCCGATTCATCGGCGGCCTGTGAACAACGCACGTACACACGTGGCTGTTCATTGGCACTGCACATGCAGCACACATAGGAACTCAAAGGTGAACAGTATTAAACCACTAGCTTTATTTAAACAGTATAGTAATATACTGTGGATGGGGCGGTGATTAATAAAAGAAAATAAGTTTTTTTTTTCCTTTTTGTTCATTTTCCAAAAGCAAGCAACTCAAGCATTATTTTAATAGATTCCTATAGCTTATTATAAGGGATTTATACCTGCATAAGTATCTAGTGAAAAGCTACCAGCCTGGGAAGATTTTCTGTACAGAAATATTTCAAATATAAGCATAAGACCAAGGTGTAACTAGCGCCCAGTGCGAAACAAAACTGAGGCGAACGGGTGTGTGACGGCACGACTCAAGCGCAGTGTAGTCCAGTGTAGGACAGTCCAGTTAGGACAGGGTGCACGTGACGACGTGCCCATAGGAACTGCCCCTTCAGTGGAACTACCTATTTTGATCCACTAGGAGGGTACAAGAAGCTACATCGGAACCCAGTGATCCGATTAGCTGATTTAGGAAATCCAGTTTTTGGGGGTACAGGAAAACAAGTTTGTTGTGCCCTGGAAAAATTAGGCCGCACCTTGCAAGTTGACTAGAAGTTCGCTGCTAGTTGAAAGACTTGGTGATTGAGTATCATACCTCGTAGCCTTCGCACCCGCTTGATTGTGGGACTGTTCTAGGACGCTGAGAAGTGAGTGTTTTGGGGAGCTCTCAACTTAAACGAACCCACCGGTATCTACTAGCTGTGAACGTCTATTCCTGTAATTATGGGTAATAACGGGTCACACAGTGATAACGTGTCAGTTAGGGAGAAAGCAAGCCGACCAAAAGGATCGGCGGCTTTTATTATGTGCTGTAAGCACGGTGAACGAGCAGTTGTTTACTAAAAGAAATGGAAAAAGATGACACAAGGCAGCAAGTTAGAATTTCCCAGTGTTGGTAGCTTTGACCCAGAAGTCTTATCGGCAGTAAAGGATGAAATATGTCTACTCTCCAGTCGTAAGAAGAGAGTAAAGCACATAGAAATTCTTAAATTGTGGCAGAAGGAAGGACAGGAACAATGGGGAATCAGGTGTCTGGCAGTGCCAGATACAATCAGCCACAATAAAAATGCAACCGTAGCCGCAACAGCTCCCCCACCCCCATATGTGCCGAAGGGGTTAATGACTAATAAGCATGACATGAGCAGTAATTTACCAGTTGCTAACTTGTACCCTGTTTTATCCACTTATAAGGAAACCCGAGAGGAAAACGAGCAGCTGTTGGCACTGGCCGTCTCCCATGCAATTAATATGATTGAGGGAAAAGCTGAACCGGCTAAACCTGCTGCTGGGGCTCCAGCACAGGAAGAGGAGACGGCCGATGCCAACAGCATAGTCTTGGACCCAGGTAAGAAAGCACTGCACAGCACAGACACAGATGACTCCCAAGCAGGTCCCAGTAATGCGGAAGTGGTACAGACATACCCTGTACGCACACTGGAGGTTCCCTATGGTAAGGCAGACAGAGAGGGTGGGATACCTACCAGGAAGATGACCATGCTAAACCCATGGACACGGTTAGAGCTGCGGTCCATCATTTCAGATTTCCCTGATCCCAGGAAAGATCTGGCATTGAGCCGGAAATTTGTAAGGGATCTGGGAAACTCTGATGAGCCCACCAACAAGGATTGGAGAATCATGTTGAGGGCCTGTCTCCCCACTCACATAGACATCCCGAAATTCATTCAGGATAGTGGACTGAAAGTGGACAAGGACATAAATGATGAGATCAACCAGGAAAATATACGCCTGATCAACTTGCAGTTGGGAGTATATTTTCCTGCGGCAGTGGAATATAGCAAGATTTTCACCATCAAACAAAAGGATGGTGAATCTGCTGCTGATTATTTCACAAAGGCCTTGCTGGCGGTATCAAAATACACTGGTGTCTCCGAGCCTAAGGACGACCCCCACCTGAGGGAGATGATTGTCTCTGTGCTGGTGGAAGGGCTTAAAGATAATCTGAGTGCCAGAGTCCAAACCTCGTTCCCAAATTGGCGTGGAATGACAGTGGATGCCCTACGGGAATCTGCTGTGGACCACGACCGTAACATTAAGAAGCACAGAGAACTGCAAACTGATAAACTGATGATGGTTAGCATCCAAGCTCTTACAAATGCCCCAAATAAAGCTGCATACCAACGAAACAACAGGGACACAGGTAGAAAGCAAATTATTTGTTACAACTGCAATAAGGAAGGACACTACTCAGCACAATGCAAGTCAGGAAACCCCAGGAGTTACAAAACACATAGGCGAGACTGGGAGCCTCACCAGGGTGAGACACGGAGATACCCAACCCCTAGACAATGGGAGGAGACAGACAGGTCACGCAACATGCCTCCTCCCCATTTGATGGCTGACACTGTACTAAGGGCAACCCAGGTAAGACAATAGGAAACAGGTCATACCTGTATCCTACAGCCAGTTAGACTAACACAACACCTTAGAGAGGAACCTCAGGTGAAAGTTGATATAGCTGGAGTAAGGCAAACCTTTTTGGTTGATACAGGGGCGGCCAGATCTGTTCTCAACACTCCTCTTCACTTGGGTTTCACTGACCAATCAGTAGCGGCAATTGGGGTAACAGGAAAAATACAACATTACCCACTGACGAAACCAGCAGAGGTTACAATCGGGCCTCTGCATACCAAACACTCTTTTCTGTTGGCTGCAGCGGCCCCGACTAACCTCCTGGGTAGAGATTTACTATGTAAAATGGGATGTGTCATCTATTGCACCCCCGATGGGGTATTCCTGGACACTCCTAGAAATCTTACACAAGAAGTGCAAGATATGCTGGACAGTCCTCAGAGGCTAATGTTGTATTCCACTGTTGTAGAGTCAAATCCATCTAGGGTAGCTGAAATTACAGCACAAATACCGGGTTCCCTTTGGACTAAAGATGGACAGGATGCTGGGCTGATGGCAAATGTAGCTCCAGTAGAGATCCGCTTAAAAGAAGGCAGGATAGCCCAAAAAATACCGCAATACCCTTTAAAACCTGAAGTTGAGCTAGGAGTATACCCTGTGATCCAGCGATTGCTTCAACAGGAAATCCTAGTTAGAACTTCCAGCACGGCCAATAGTCCCATCTTTCCTGTGAAAAAGAGTGGGGGGAGGGGCTACAGACTAGTGCAGGATTTAAGAGGGGTAAACAAAGTAGTTGAGAGCCAATTCCCCGTAGTGCCAAACCCAGCTGTCATCCTTATGCAAATCCCACCTCACTGTACTCATTTCACAGTCATTGACTTGTGTTCTGCGTTTTTCTCTGTCCCTTTGCACCCTGACAGCCAGTATCTGTTCGCCTTTACCTACAGAGGAGTACAGTATACCTGGACACGACTCCCCCAGGGATTCATAGACAGCCCCAGCATCTTCTCCCAGGCCTTGCATGATTGTTTACAATCCTTTCAACCCATGAGTGGTTCGATACTGATACAATATGTCGATGACTTATTGTTATGTTCTGAGTCACTGGAGTCATCAGTGGATGACACTAGACAGTTGCTGATGCATCTCTCAGAGACAGGACATAAAGTATCAAAGGATAAGTTGCAATTATGCCAGACCAGGGTTAAGTATCTGGGTCACTGCCTTACCCAAGGGCTGAGACACCTCACCGACGACCGAATCCAAGCGATTCAGAACATGGTACTGCCACAGACCCAGCACCAGATCCGTACGTTCCTAGGCATGTGTGGATACTGTCGCAATTGGATCCCAGGATTCTCTATTCTGGCATTACCACTACAAGAGATGGTTTCCTCAACTAAGCCAGACCGGGTCTCTCATACTGAGGAATCTGAGCTGGCCTAACAAAGGCCCCAGCACTGGGAATGCCAGATTATGGGAAACCCTTTGAACTGTACGGAACTGAATCAGCTGGGTGTGCGGCAGGAGTACTTGTACAAAAACATGGTGATGCCAACCGACCAGTAGCGTACTACAGTGGCCAGCGGGACACAGTAGCACGCTCACTCCCAACTTGCTTACGAAGTGTGGCCGCAATAGCACAACTAGTAAGTAAGAGTGAGGACGTGGTGTTGGGACACGATTTAACCGTTCATGCTCCCCATGCTGTCTCTGCCCTCCTAAATTCTGCCCAAACACGTCATGTGTCCTCAGCACGGTTCACCAAGTGGGAACTGGCGCTGATGGCCCCAGTAAATATTACCTTCAAAAGATGCAACACACTAAACCCAGCCACATTCCTTCCTCATGTGCCCTCCAAGGCACAAAGGGTGGAGGGTGATGGGAATGTTGCTGAATATGGTAAAGCAGAGTTTAGTGAGGGTGAGGACAAGCATGATTGCATGACCTACCTGAATCAGACCTTTACAGCATGTCCTGACATAAGCGACAGCCCATTAAGTGAGGTAGACATAACCTTATTCACTGATGGTAGCTGTCATAGACAGACGGAGACGGGAGAGCTGTGCACAGGCTACGCGGTAGTAGATGGAGAAGGTATTGTGGAAGCTGAACCCTTGGGACCACCTCACTCAGCACAAGTAGCGGAACTGGTGGCACTGACCAGAGCATGTGAACTGGCCAAGGGAAAATCAGTTAACATATATACCGACTCCAGATATGCTTTCGGAGTAGTACATGATTTTGGAGCCCTATGGCGCCTCCGAAATTTCATGACGGCGGCTGGCACACCAGTGGCGCATGCGACATACATTAGGAGACTTCTGGGAGCTATCCAGCTTCCAGACAGAGTGGCTGTTATCAAGTGCAAAGCTCACACATCAGAGAAGGACCCGTTGTCACTTGGTAACAGCCGCGCTGATGAGGCAGCGAAAAGGGCCGCATGCCCTGTAAATATTTTCACCCATCCCACAAACCTTTGTACACTGAACATGGTATCCACATCCAAACTGATAGACATGCAGAATTTGTGTTCCCCACAGGAAAGAGCAGTATGGAAGTCGAAGGGATGTGGCCAAGAGTACACCGGACTTTGGAGAGATGGACACGGGAAACCAGTGGCCCCCAGGGCATACCTTCCTAGTCTAGCCGAGGCGGCCCATGGGCTGACACATCTTGGGAAGGAAGGTATGTGCAAGCTGGTAAAGGCCTACTGGTGTGCACCAGGGTTCGCTTCTCAAGCAGGTAGAGTGGCAATGTCATGCCTCACCTGTTTGAGGAAGAACGTTGGAAAAGCCATCCCAACAGAGCCATCCCACATCCCTCCTACAGAAGGCCCTTTCCAGGTAATACAAATCGACTTCATACAGTTACCACCCTGTAGAAACTTGAAATATGTATTAGTGTGTGTTGACATGTTTTCCAGCTGGGTGGAGGCTTTCCCCGCTGCCTCCAACACTGCTACCTTTACAGCAAAGAAAATATGTCAGGAGTTTTTCTGTAGATATGGTATCCCAAAGGTCATTGAGAGTGACAGAGGCACTCATTTCACAGGAGAGGTCTTCCAAACAATGTGTAAACTCCTGGGGATTAATAGTAAACTTCATACTCCATATCGTCCCCAGGCGAGCGCCAAAGTTGAGAGAATGAATGGTACTATTAAGAACAAATTGGGTAAAGTTATGGCTGAAACAGGGTTGTTATGGCCAGAGGCACTGCCTATTGTGCTGTATAGCATTAGGACCACTCCCAGGACTCCGCTCAACTTGTCCCCCTTCGAGATATTGTTTGGTCGGCAGCCACACGTCATGATAGACCCACAGGATGATCTCAAATGTAACAATGAGCTAACTGTACAGTATATCCTAAAGTTAAACAAACAACTAAGGAAACAACAAAAGGAGCTGAATGTACTGAACCCTGATATGCCTACCGAGAATTGTCATAATCTTAAACCAGGAGACTTTGTTATGATCCGAAATTTTTTACGCTCAGGTTGTTTGATAGACCGTTGGGAAGGACCGTACCAAGTTTTGTTGACCAGCACTACATCAATTAAAGTCGCAGAGAGAGAGACTTGGATACATTCGTCCCACTGCAAGAAAGCCAGTAACCCAGAGTTCCCGAGTGCAGAGAGCGAAAGAGAAGAAGTGTCGCTAGAAGCATTGTTCCGGGAAGACTGAAAGGCAGCCAAGGTCGAGCAACCTGAGCGAACAAAGGTCCAAGAGCAGAGCAAATAAAAGTCCCCTGGTAGAGATGATGGAAGGACTCCAAGCAACAGGTTCACAGTTATGCATATATTTCTTTGTTTTCTTTCTGTGTCCTTTTCTTCATCCAAAGATACTCGGTGGCTGCCACATTCTAGAGCGATCGGAGCGGAGTCCTGACAGTGTAATAATGGACCCAGATATGGGTGAGGTAGAATCCCTAAACCAGCTTGATGCTTTGCCCATAACAGGAGAAGGTAAAAGGTATGAGGAAAACGTAGTTCAAGGGCTATGTGATGGGTTATTGTCTGGTGAGTACTGTGTCTGTAGATATTGTCAACCGAAAATGGAAGAAGAATGCATCCAGCGATGTCAGTCGACAAGTAAGGCAACTACAGGCCGACATCCTTTGAGTGATTACCACTCACTAGTGGGTAAGGTCTTAAACCAAACAGAATGCTGGGTGTGTTCACAAGTGCTGCATAAAAGGAGTAGTGTAGGCCTAGTCCCATACCCGCTTAATATTTCTGAGATAAGTGTATTAAATAAGGGGAGGCCATTGGATAAGAGATACCTGTATACCAGGTCCCCTAGTCTTAGATTACACCCATACCAAGTGGATAAATCCCTGGTATGTATGAACTTCTCGAGTTCCAGAACGATTGGTACTTGGGAAGTGACATGGCACAACCAGACAATAACTTACTCCCAGCGTCCAGATGGAGAGCCTGTTGATAAAGAATTACTGTTAAAGATCCGCACCAGTGGGAGACATTATAAATATGTCTACACGGTGAAGAAAGTAAAATGATGGCCGGCAGAGTATCAGCCGGCTACTGTAATGTGACCCTACAGCCGGAAACCTGTGAGGAACAAGTCAGGGAGCAGGGGACAGGAATGTTCTTATGGATAATGTGTGATAAAATCATGAAATACTCTGTCCCTTATTTTCTCCCTGACGATGTTTATTATATTTGTGGTAGAAGGGCGTACAAATGGCTCTCCATGAACTACGTTGGAATTTGTTACCTAGGTAGAGTGTTACCTGAAGTGATGACCCTCACACATGATGAGATGGTGAGCATACACAGAGGTATACCTCCTCCTTACACTCATACCCATTATGATCAAATCCACAAAAGAGATTTAACAATCAAGAAAGAACCCCTAGCTTCTGAAATGATACACGAGTCGTTCGGTATCCAACTCCTCATTGCATTAGATATCACCCATACCGCCAGAGGAGTCATAAATTTTAAGTATATACAAGCATTAGCCAGCTTGGTAGATAACATCACTGAGATTTATGATGACACTTTTAGATACACTGGGAAGGAGTTGCAAGCGTATAAAAGAGAGCTAGTCCAACATCGGATGGTGTTGAACTATCTGACAGCTATGACAGGAGGATATTGTGTCACCCTCTCTACACAGTTTGGGGTGAAATGTTGTACATATATCACCAACAATACTGAAGACCCAGAAGAAATCATCGATCATCGGATGGATGAGATTCTTCAGCTTAAATGGGAATTTAGAAGGGAACACAATATCAGCCTGGCAGAAATAGGTAACAAAGTTAGCGAATGGACCTCCTGGTTGAATCCAATGCACTGGTTCTCTGGTTTAGGAGAATGGACGCAAGGGATCATAGCTAGCATAGGAAAGCTCCTTCTCTGTATCGGTGGCGCCATCATAGTCTTAGTGCTATTGTTCAAATGTTTAAAGGTGGTGACCCGGGGAAAGAAAAAACGGACTGAAATCATGAGTGTAAGAACGAGAGATGCAGAGGAAGACCAGGGTTTGGTATATGACCCTAGAATTGAAACCACCTCCCTTTAAAGAAACCATATTTGTGAACGTGTATATGTTGTAACCACCCCTGTTTTTATTTTTATCCCAAAAATTTTATATTATCCTTCGTGACCCTGAGTAGATTGTTCGATAAATGCGGCCCATCGTTTATCCATGATCCCGGATCGGCCAAGAGCAGATGGTTTACTCCCCTTATATGTTTAATTCACGGATCCCAATTTCTCTGTTAGGATTATGAATTTCTGTATTGTTGTTTAAAATGTTTTGTATTGTAACAGTTTTATATTTACTGTTAAAGGGTAGACTGTGAAAGTCGAGTTGCATACACGCCATTTTAGGATAGTATGGCCGCCATTTTGGTTCGCAGAGTTGCGCTAATAAAGTTTCCATACCCGAGTCTGTGTGACAAAGTGGACCAGAAGCGTAGCCATACTATTACACATAAATTCATAAGAACATACTGACACTAAATAAAATATAGTTAACCCCTTCCCGACATTTGACGTACATGTACGTCATGGTCGGGAAGTACTTCCCGACATTTGACGTACATGTACGTCATGGCTTCTAACTGTCACTGCGTCTAGAGACGCAGTGACAGTTAGGTGATGTCTGCTGTCCCTGACAGCAGACATCCCCCCTCGTCGCCCAGGGGGGGCAGGGGTGCCCCCCCCGGTCGGCGATAGCTGTGATTGGCTGTTCAAATGTGAACAGCCAATCACAGCTATTTCTGTGTTACCGGCGGCTATGCCGCTCGGTAACACAGAAATAGGTGGTGATCGGTGCAGCACCGATCACCACCGATCCGCAGACACCCCCTCCCACCCCCCCGGCAGCTCACCGTCCAGGGCAGCAGCACCCGGCAGTCGCAGCCGGAGCGCACGCAGCGTGCGCTCCCCCCGCCCACCCCCGTACCCACAGCAGCAGCAGCAGCAGCAGCATGAGCTGCTAAAAATAAAAATAAATAAAATCAGCTCAATTTTATATATATATATATATATATATATATATATATATATATATACACATGTGTATATGTGTGTGTGTATATATATGTGTGTATACATATATATATATATATATATATATATATATACACACACACACACATATATATATATATATATATGTGTATATATATATATATATATATATATATATATACATATATATATATACACATATATACATATACATACACACACACACACACACATATATATACATAGATATTCCCAACATATGACGTATATATACGTCATGGTCGGGAGGTACTTCCCGACCGAAGACGTATATATACGTCATGGTTTTACTGTCACCGCGTCTATAGACGCGGTGACAGTTTGGAGATGTCTGCTGTCCCTGACAGCAGACATCCCCCCTCGCGGCGATCGCTGCGATTGGCTGTTCAAATGTGAACAGCCAATTGCAGCGTTTTCTGTGTTACCGGCGGCTAAGCCGCTCGGTAACACAGTGATCGGTGCTGTACAGCACCGATCACCACCGATCGCCAGCCCCCCCCCCCCCACCCGGCAGCCCCCCTCCCTCCCACCCACCCGGCTGCCGCAGCGCCGGCACCGCTCCCACCCCCCCGCCAGCCGCAGCGCCAGCCCCCATCCCAAAGCTGGTGACCAAAATGGGGTCACTTGTGGGGGGGTTCCACTGTATTGGTGCTTCGGGGGTCTTGCTAATGCGACATAGCACCCACCATTCATTCCACCACCAAAAATCACTCCTTCCCTTCTGAGTCCTGCCATGCACCCAACTGGTATTTTTTGGTCACATGTGAGGCATTGCCGTACTCGGGAGAAATTGGGGCACAGATTTTGGGGTGCTTTGTCTCCTTCATTCCTTGTGAAAATTAAAAATTTTGAGCCAGAACTGCATTTTTCTGTAAAAAATTACATTTTTTTACAGAAAAATGCAGTTCTGGCTCAAAATTTTTAATTTTCACAAGGTATGAAGGAGAAAAAGCACCCCAAAATCTGTGCCCCAATTTCTCCCGAGTACGGCAATGCCTCACATGTGACCAAAAAATACCAGTTGGGTGCATGGCAGGACTCAGAAGGGAAGGAGTGATTTTTGGATTTTGCAGCACAGATTTTGGTGGAATGAATGGTGGGTGCTATGTTGCACCAATACAGTGGAACCCCCCCACAAGTCACCCCATTTTGCAAACTACACCCTTCAGGGAATTCATCAAGGGGTATAGTGTACATTTCAAACCCCCAGGGGTTTCACCAATTTTGATACAACTGAGCTGTGAAAATGAAAAAATTTTTTTTTTATTTTCACTGCCCAGTTGTACCACAATTGGTGAAACCCCTGGGGGTTTGAAATGTACACTATACCCCTAGATGAATTCCCTGAAGGGTGTAGTTTGCAAAATGGGGTCACTTGTGGGGGGGTTCCTAACTTTTAGCATCTTATGGTGCCTAGAAACCTACATGGTGCCTAAAAAATAATCTCATAAAAAGGAGGCTCCAAAATCAAGTAGGTGCTCCTTCTATTATGAAGCCTGTGGTTTGGTCACCGTGCACACTAGGGCCACATATAGGATATTTATGAAAACAAAAGAATTGGGGGAATCAATTTTTAGTCACATTTCTCTAGTAAAATCTACTGTATTCGTTAGAAAAATGTATTAAAATTGAAACTCTGCAAAAAAAATGAAATTTTGAAATTTCACCTACACTTTGTTTTAATTCCTGTGAAACACCTAAAGGGTTAACAAACTTCCAAAATGCTGTTTTGAATACTGTGAGGGGTGCAGTTTTTGAAATGGCATCATTTATGGGGGTGTCTCACATACAAGTCCCTCAAAGTCACATCAGAACTGAACTGGTCCCTAAAAAAATCAGTGTTTGAAATTTTCTTGAAAATTTGAGAATTTGCTATTCATATTGTAAGCCTCCTAGTGTCCAAAAAAATGAAAAGGAAGTTGAAATAATGATGGCAACATAAAGTAGACATATGGTCTATGTTAGTTATTAACTATTTTGAGTGGTATGATTATTTGTCTCACAAGCAGAAAATTTAACATTTTGCAAATCGCTAAATTTTCCATTTTTTCACGACATTTTGGTATTTTTCACAAAAAAACACAGACTGTATCGACCCAAATTTACCACTAATTTGAAGTACAATGTGTCACGAAAAAACAATCTCAAAATCACTGGGATAAGTAAAAGCAAAAAAAAGTTATCCCCACTTAAGTGAGACATGTCAGATTTGAAAAAAATGGCTCTGTCAGGAACGCAAAAACTAGCTCTGTCAGGAAGGGGTTAAAGGTTTAGAACGCCACACAAAGCTTAGTTAGCATTGCATACATCTGTCTGTATAGTGTTTAGTATCGTTCCGCTACGTTTCTTATGCGCAGTATTCCGGTCATTGCGAATATTTCGCAATAGACACGGCCCGATAGTTATGGACATATTCCATATTCCCAAGACAGTTTCGGTTGAAAGTATATAACAAAGGAATCTAGATGTAACCGGTTTCTACAGCTATTTACAACTCTTGACGACGATACCGACAAACAAAGGACTCCTAAAGTTCACTCCCCTGCACCTATTCAAACCAGGTGTATCATCTTACCCCCCAATCACAGTGGACCTGACATACGATCTCTGACCAATAGGAATGGACTTTGACCTCCCCCTTCTGACCCTATAAGATAGGTGACCCAGGGCGGCCTTGGTCACTTCGGCACATCTTCCTTTCCCTGACCTTCGACCGGGCTATAGTTCAACCCTGAACGATAGCGAGCTCTGACCGGACTGCGCTGCGCATATTTGATGAGGAGACGGTAACGGTTGCATTCACGGTATTTATTCTTATTATTGTTGGCTGATTGTATCCTGTATCTGTTTTCTTCCCCTAGTAGAGCCTGAATATTGTATTCATTGTTAGTCTATTGCATTACCTGTTATACCTGTATTTTCTATTCCTGTAACCCATGGGGGACTTAAATACAACTTTTTAGAGGAGTTCTCATCTCCTTACTTCTATACTGTGGTTGTGTCTGTTATTCGCATTTAGCGATAAAGGTATATTACGGACACTGTCCTTAGAGGTATATTCGCAGATTAGAGTCAGAGTACTGCGAAAGGATCTCTTATTAAGGTATTGGTTCTTTGGTGTACAATACACTATAAAGGTAAGCTACGCTGCGCTACGCTTTGTTCGCACGTAGCTAGGTATAAAGGGTACGCTGGTTACGGACATAATACGTAGCCTGCGCTTTTCACTTATTGTTTCTTTGGTCATATTTAATCACCATTAACACAAAATAAGGACTTTAATGTCCATGGCACGAAAATGGATAGATGGCCCACTCAGGAAGTGGATGTCCAGTGCAATTTAAAAATTTGGTTTCCAAACACAGAGGAAGTGACCCAGGTGTCATTATTTTGGCCTTTTTTTCCCCTTTTTGGATGGGGCCTTGGGGACAGGGGCCTTTGGCACTGAAGGCTTGCGCCCTCTTCCCCTAGTGGACACAGGAGGGTCAGCAGAGGTGGAAGGTTGGGGAGCAGCTTGGGGTGGGCCAGCAGATGGGGGATTGTCCCTTAGGGACCTGGCGGTGGTCAGCAGCTCCGCCAGAATGTCATTCTGGCGGCTGAGTTGTTGGGCAATGCTTTGCATGCCAGCCGCCAGAATGTCATTCTGGCGTTGCATGGCCTCAAACTGCTGGGTGTTTCTCTCCTTCCAATCCCCCATGAATTCCACAAACTGCTGCTGACGGCCTGCAGCCTCCAACCCTTGCTGCCTGATCTTGTCCAGCATCTCGATCCACCTTTCATCAGATGTGGCCTGTGGCGGGAGGTGGCGTGTTGGTGGAGGCTGGACCACTTGCTCCACCGGTGGCTCTGAAGAGGAAAATGCTGCCGGTTGATCAGCTGGTTCTGCTTCTTCTAGGATAATAATTTTAAACAATGTCACCATCACATACACAAAAAAATCTCTCTAACCAAATACAATGCATTACTGTGACTTACCATCAAAAGCAGCAGCAAAAACCTCCACCGGGAGCTCACTATCCATATTGGATATCCCCCTGACCTCGGCAACATCAATTGCATCCAAGGCCTCCTCCTCCAGGGGGGTATATTCCAAGTTCTCTGGGATAGGCCCCCTCCCGGTGGACATGCTGTGGTTGTACCGGTCAGTCATCTTCCTCTTCAGTGTAGTTTTAAAGTCTGACCACCTACAAGTTAAAACATACAAACATCACCATGAGATATGTGCACCACTGTGCTAGTGAACATCATGACTACGTTACATTTCCTAGTGTGGGTGACCTTATGTTTTTTTGTGCTTATGTTTCCCACACACACATTAATGTCTCCATTATGAGGCATTTCAGTGTCTCATCTCATTCATTAGGCCACTAAATGCACATACATATATCACTATGCAGAAATGACATCATCCCTGGACAAATTATGCACCTCCACCTGGTGTGAAACTACACATCCCACCATAGCTTGACAGTGTTGATAATATGGAGTTATTTAACTATGGGAAGACATGCTGGCATGTGTAGTTTCACACCAGCTACATGTGCACAGTTTTGACATCCTTGTTTCAGTAGCATCATCTGGAACTTGTTACTACAACTCTTTTACAACTACACACTTTCTGTTGTTTCATCACATACTTCACATGAGCAGAACTGTGCACATAACTTCACATCACACCAATGGTGCATGTTTCATAGATAAATGTGGGTTATTAGACATGGTTTTGTTCACATTTGTCTTTGAAGTGTAGCAATATCTACAAACTCACCTTTCTAATATTCTCAAAACATACATGTAACATATGTACACACATAAGACATTATCAGGGGGAGAAACACACTTGCCTTTTCTTCACTGATGCCACATCTCTTTCCACTTTTGACACCTGGTTCACTTCCTCTGTGATTTTCTCCCAAAGGTTTTTTCTTGCACTGGCACCCAGCTTCCTGGTAGGCAATTCTATCCATTCTCGTGCCCTGGGAACTAAAATGCTCAATTCTGCCTCTAGAAATGCAGGGTGGTATCCTGCTCAGTACTCGGCCTAGATGGTGCAGGTCATTTTCTGGTGGCCCCAGTTCTCTCACCATGCACCTGCTGGGTCTCACATGTTTGGAGAGATGCAACCTGTTGTTGTGGCTGGTTGCTTGGCCCTTGTGGAGCTGGTGGCGTTGTTAGTGAGGGTCCCCCTTGGTCTTGGGCCCTCCTTCTCCGCTCCTGCTCCCTCTGTCTCAAACTTTCAAGCAGGGATTCTGCTTGTGCTCTTCATAGGGCGTCCTCAGCTGCGGAATCATCTGAGTCAGACATGTTTGCAGCAATTATGGCCAGCATCTGAATGGATATTTATATGGTAATTTCCCGCCTGGATCAAGGGGGCGTATATTTTTTACTGCAATGTAGTAGATAATTTTCGCCGATATTTTCCGGCGATATTTCCCGCCGATGATTTCCACGTTTATGACCGCAGAAATTACGCTGGTCTCAACGCACCTGAGCATTCACCTGTACATGCACATACACAGGTTGTTGACCATTGTGTGCTACATGGTGAAATGTGTGCACATGTTATTCCAATGATGAGTGTTTTCAGGTGGTCTCTGTTGGGAGTACATGTATGCTTTTTTAAACAAATGTATAAACATACCAACATTACAATGCTTTCCTTACATTTGTTATGAGGATAAATTTCTCATACACCAACATGTTGTATGTGCCTTGTTAGCGTATGTATTAGTAGATGGTTGCATGTATTATTTTTCGCACACTGTATATACAGTACGTCTTTCTCTACATTGAAAGCATACTGTATGGTATGGTGTGCATATCGGAACGGTCTGCAAAAGTTTTTATTCGCATACATATTGTTAATGCAAGATGGATTAATAAAGTTAATAATAAAAAAACTCGCTTTTAGACCAATCAGCAACCACCCAAAGTTATATATGTACCTGCAATTAATAACTGCGCCATTGCAAATATGTTTTTCCCAAGGGCTAACCCCTTCAGCAATGTTGAGCTGCTGGCGTTGGTCCAAGTAATGGACCAGCGCCTGGGGCCCAGGGGCCCATATCTTTCTAATGAAGCTAAGAGGCGGGCGTATAACGCTGCCCGCCACTTAATCTACCGCCGGACCGGCGTCCGCAGAAGCCTGGGGCAGGTTCAACGGCGCTGGTCTGACCTGCAGCGAAGGCAGCCACAGCTACTATGCGCCATTCGGCGCCATATCGCCCGATGTAAGTATATAATTTTCAAATATTTATGCGTTTTATAGCATTGTGTTCTGTAGTTTTAAAACATGTGCATGAGTATGTGGGTGTATATGGGGTGTATATGGGGGGTATATGTAGTCCCTCTGTTTTTGGGTGTAGCATATCAATCAGTTTGCATGATAAATGTATTAAATATAACTGAAATGATAATTTGTAAGGTTATGAACATGACTTTTTTTCCCCCAAATTTATGAAACCCAACCTTCGATTGCTATGCCATCAACATGAACATTTCAGCACGCGCAAGGGCACGCATGGCAGCCGGGGAGGAGGCAGCCCGATAGGAGGCAGCCCGAGAGGAGGCAGCCCGAGAGGAGGCAGCCCGAGAGGAGGAAGAGGAGGCAGAGGAAGGGCCGGAGGAGGAAGAGGAGGCAGAGGAAGGGTCAGAGGAGGAAGAGGAGGCAGAGGAAGGGCCGGAGGAGGCAGAGGAAGGGCCGGAGGAGGCAGAGGAAGGGCCAGAGGAGGAAGAGGAGGCAGAGGAAGGGCCAGAGGAGGCGGAGGAAGGGCCAGAGGAGAAAGAGGAGGCAGAGGAAGGGTCGATGGAGGAAGAGGAGGCAGAGGAAGGGCCGGAGGAGGAAGAGGAGGCAGAGGAAGGGCCGGAGGAGGAAGATGATGAGGAGGTGGAAACTTTGGGGCCTGTTGGAGCCCAACCCATATCAACCTCCGCTACCCCCACCCACACCCCTATGCCCACCCACACCCCTACCCCCACCCCATTTCCAACCCCCCTACACCTCCCCACCACCCACACCCAAACCTCTCCAATCCTCACTCCAACCCAATGCCTCTATCCCAAATCCAATCCCATCCCCCTTGCTCCTGACCCCCCCAAGCACCGGACACCCAACCAGCGGCGAGCAGGATGTGTCATCTAGCCGTAAGTAAATAATGTGCCTAATGTTTACCTACACATTTCTACACATAAACAATCACAACAACCACATATGTGTATCCAACATCAACATTATTTGCAACATATCACTGCAGGTCGAACATGAGGTGTGGCCTGTTCTTCTCCAGGAACAAGGGTCCCCTTGGTGGTTTTTTTGAGTGTGGCCATGCCTCACCCCTTGAAAAATTGACATAAAAGTACATCCAATGACATATCCAACATTAGTGGTGTTGTAGTTATGTGGGTCCAGGTGTTGTGTAACTCCACTTCCCAGCATGATGTGCAACATTCATTTATAGATTGTTTTGTTAATAGTGTGAGGCCATGCGGATGCATGCTTTACAAACATAGCTTTAGGCCTATAATTTGTACAGCAATGTCCTAAATTTAAAATAGTAAGGAGTGCTTAAGCCGCAACAATGTCATAACCCTTAAATAGCACAGCATAATTGTGAGGTTAGAGGTGAGTCCCCCAAAACAAAACTACCAATTGGGATACAGCATACATTCATCCAAGAAGGAGTAATTTAATTAATGTTATTTACTATGTACAGTATGTGTGTGTTAACATATTAGTTTTTAGTACTGTGTTTACATCAGACCCATCTTCAATGTAGTTTAAAAATGTATGTGGCCTTCACACATAACTCACAACTTCTTATTATGTACAAATACAACAAACATTTGTGTATATTATGTATAATTTTTTTTTTTCCCTTCACTACAGACACTGAACAGCACCAGGAGGAGGTGGCAGTCATCATTCAGGAGATATTCCTGACTCTCCTGTACCTCCACATCCTATTTTACCAACTGGAGGCCCGCATATAATTTTATGTAAAAAGTTTAAAAGTTTATATGTTAATAAAAAAAATTCTGTACAGAGAGAAGTTGCCTGTGTTGTTAATCATAAATATGTTTGCAGGTTTGTAAGGGCAGGTACATAGGGATGTGTAATGTAAGTTATACTTTTTAATTTGAGGTGAGGGGTAACGATTTCTGTGTGAATGTGTGTGTGTTTTTGAGTTAAATAACACATAGTGAAAAAGCATGAATGTTTAATGTTGTTAGAGTAAAACATCACACATAACATCTGGGTAGGTATACATAGTACAAATTCGGATCACACTAATTATGAACATAATTTAGTACATACACACAAACACCAATATCACTTTATTTAAAAGTAAATTGCAATGTGGGGACACATAGATAGTGATAAAAATGCAACATTAGAACATAAAATATTTACATGTAAGGAGGGTTGAAATGTATTATTTTTAGCCTGTTCATTAAGGTAGACAATTGAGGTAATAGAAAACAATAATTGATTAACAAATAGAATAATTCTTTTAATTGTCTTAATCATAGTTGAAAGGGTAGATTATGAGGGCCATATATGTTAAGGGTATGCCAGCGTGCACGGACGTACGCTCACTCTCACGAGCGGTGACATACGCTGAGTTTTCCATTGAAAACAATAGAGACCCATCCGTGCACGGTGGCATACGCTCAGATAGCCGCAAGAAGTCGGTGGGAAGACGGACGAGAGATGTCCGTAAGCGGTGGCGTACGCTCTATTGTACACCAGTTGTCGGAGTCTAAGGGGTGATCCGTCCGTGTGCGTTGGCGTATGCTCAAGTGTACGCCACTCCCCTTTGTCGGTGTTTGTGACCTTCCGTATGCGGCTGTGTTGTGGGTGGACTTTCGCTCACCGGTCGTGTACGGCAAACGTACGCTGATACGGGACGTACGTACGTTTGGCCGCCGCAACCAGAATAGGGTCCAATGTATTTTTTTCTCCATAGCTCTCTCTGATGTTTCCTCTCTCTCTACTCCTGTCTCTGACACTACATCACCCGCCCCCCCAGCTCTTTATCTCTCTCCCTGCCACTTCTCTCACTAACATTCTCTCTCCCTCTGATGTCTCTACCTCATTCTCTTCCTGACACTGTATATCTCTCTCTCAACCTGACACTCTCTCTCACTCTCTCCCCCTGGCACTCAATCCCCTCTCCCCTGATTCTTTCTCTCCCCTTTCTCTGACACTGTATCTCCCTCCTGTCCCTGGCTCTCTTTCTCTCTCTGATACTGCCCTCCCTCTCTCCCTAACACTATCTCTCTAACCCTGTCCCCCTCCCCTCTCTTTCACACTGGGTGGGATGTACCAACTTGATATTAAACGCTTTTGTTCTTCCATATACAATTAGTAATGCAAAGGACAACTCTCCAGATAAGAGCTGCCCTTTGCGAACAATGCTGTTACTTTCTTGAGGGGTTTAGGGAAAATGGATGGTGCCCCCCCCCCCCTCTGCTGCCTTTCTCATAGCCAGGAATCAATCCTATTGGTTGCAGAATAACATGCAAAGGAAATGGATGGGGGGGGGGCGCTATAAGGAAAAAGGGCTCTCTTAATTTTATACTCCACAGGCTTTTTCCTCTGCCTTGAATACAGTGGTGCTGCTCTGGCAGTGGGTCCATGCCGGGGCACAGTGTGGCTGAGGCTATTTTTACCTCTTTTGCTCTTTAATACATCCTGCCCACTGTCGCTCTCACATCCTCCCTTTCTGTTTCTCTCTCCCTCTTCTTGATGCTGTCTCTATCCCTCTCCAACTCACTCTCTCTCTGGCAATGTTTCTCCCTCTGTTCCTGGCATTGCTTGTTTCTCCCCCTTTCTCCCTAGCAATGTCTCCCTCTATCCTTGACACTGTCTTTCTCTTCTCTTTAAACTATTTCTCCCCTCTGACACACACACACACACACACACACTCGCTTTCTCTGTCCAACACCCCCCTCTCTTTCTCCCTTCCTGAAACCATCTTTCTTTCCCAATATCTCTCCCTGTTTCTCTTAATGACACTCTCTTGTTCCTCCCTCCCTGACACTCATTTACCCCAGCTTGCTCCCATCCCTCTCTCACTCTCTGACATCCTCTCTATCTGTTTTTGATGTACTCTTATCCCTTTCTCCCTGATGCCATCTTTCACCCCTCTCTCTTTTTCTCATTCATTTTTTTCCTATAAAATCCTCCCTCCCTCCCCCCCTGACCCCCATCTTGGCACATATTCATAATATTCCTATTTCTGATCACTCACCTATTTTAGTATGCCTTGGTACTCAGGTCTCCTTTTCTATTTGGCAAGTTCCATCTTCTCTCTGTCATTCCGTTCATTTTCGACAATGTTTAACGTTGAAGTGGCATGACTTTACTGAATATAATCAAGAGCACTGGGATGATCCGGGCCTTTTCTGTTGTCATGCAAAGTGGTATTCAGAGGCCACATTATTAGGTACTTGTTTCCTAGCACGGCGCTCAATACGGCATTTGCGTGGTGGGCTATTCTGCGTAGTGAAATCGCATCGCATGCCATTATTGTATGGCATGCGATGCGATATTCCTATGTAATGTATTCACTGCTCTCTGTCAGTGAATACATTACAAAAATCGGGTACGATAAAAAAATCGCATCGCATGCCGTTATTGTATGGCATGCGATGCGATCAGATATTGGATCCGATTTTTCAAGTAATAATGGCATTAATGTCATATAATGTCATTTACGCACCCCCACCCCAACTATCATCCCGAAGCGTGGCGGGCGCAGCCCGACCTTTTCATATTCCCCCTATCCACGTCGGCGTGGAGTTGATTTTATATAGTGTGGCGAGCGGAGCGAGCCACCGGGCCCGAAGCCAGGTGACCAAAGCGAGCCCTACGAGGGGTTAGGGCTCAGTGGCTCGCTGCGCTCGCCACACTATATGAAATGAACTCCACGCCGACGTGGATAGTGGGGGTATGAAAAGGTCCGGTGGACGCTTTCCGCCGCCCCTCGCGGGGCTAGCTGCGCTTGCCATGCTTCGGGGTGGCGTTGATAGTGGAGGTGTTTTAGGAACACTTTCACACCTGCATTATCATACAACTGACAAAGTAAAGATGACATGTGTTAATGTGAAACTGAGATTTACTTGAAGAATCTCATTAATTAATGATAAATAATCAAGAATATAGATTAAAAGAATGATTGATCATACAATGAAAACAATACAAATGATTACAACAATGAAAACATTTATAAAACTGTAAATATAAAAATACTGAAATAAAGAACAAATCAACACAGAACTAATCGTCCTTTGGAAGCAGTTTTAGCGCCTCCAGAATTCTTTCAAAAGGATCCTCAGATCCAAGAGTCTTTTTACACATGAATTCTGTGAGATAACTTTTAAGTTCATGCCTGGCTGTACCTCTTTGCCGCTTGTTACGCCATTTGCATTGGGCCCACAACCTCTTCACAGTTTGTGTATGTACACCTGTTGTTGGATCTATGAAGTTGTACCTATGGTTAACTGTAAAATGTTGGTATCCGGCCTGTTGCAATTGTTCGGAGCTGTATGCCCTCCAGCAGCTGGTATAGACATTTGTGCCCGGCTCCACATTTTGAATGATACATTTCATCAAGATGGCCGCATCCGGGCTGGCCACCATTTCCATGCCATGAAGCATTGGCCAGTTTCGTGGCAAATACTGCCAAATATCCACTGTTGTGGCAAAACTCTTTCCAGCATTATTTTTTCGCTTCACGAACAGTGTCTCATCACATTCCACTATCATTCCAGGGCCCCCGATGCACGCTGTGGCTGCGCCATAATATCGAGGGCACACGCTCCCTGACCCAGCGGTTATACAACACTGTGGTCTTCTTTCAGACTTGCAGCTGCTGTGTACAATATTCCACAGATGTCATCTCCTGTGACCACGAATACAGGAACCGCAGCAATGTCAGAAATGGTAACCGGCAGCCATTAAACCATTGCGCTGCGCGCAAGCTGACCTTCAATCGACATGCCTTGACATGGCACCGCCACATCGCCTCCTTAACAAAAAGGCGCATCGTGTACCGTTAGAGCAATTTTGCGCGACTGAGAGCAGTCCATGGTCCTGAAAAAAAGAAATGGCCTCTTCCTTGGACTGAGGCAACGTGAAGATATTCAAGATGCTGCCATATCAATGGAAAATCACTGTAATCGCAATAAAATGACTGAAATATAAATAAAATAGCAGGAGCTCTCACTAATCCATCCACCTCTCTCATAAAATCACCTTAGAGTGTTTTCTGAGAGAAACCAACAGGGGGCGGGAGTCTGAGTGAGCGGGAACTGGAGCTGTACTGAAATCGCATTGCGCGCTCCCGTTTTTCCCCCGTAGTGATCGATGGTTGCAGGAGCATGCTCCTGCGACCAGCTGATTTCCACTGCCAGGCTCCCCCGGCAGTTTCTTTTTCAGCAGCGACCATCTCTGGTCGCTGATGCAAACGGGATACTGAGCGATATATTGCCCCGTGTGTACACAGCTTTAATGTAAAGTTTTTGTTTCTTTGCGTTGATTCATTCTTTCTATCTGTAGGAAAAAATATAAGCGTTATTTGTAATTTTATTTCCAAATCAATTCAATACAATTTAGTCTGTTGTCGCCCATAAGCCGGTACATATTTGGTTATCCGGCACTACTACAAATAGTTTAATGTCTGCCATACTGTTCATGTAAAAATGTTTAATTAGTAATGTTTGGAGGTGCCCAATTAGATTGTGTGGTTTTTGTTACAGCAGAGATCTCAGGGTTGGGTAAATAAAAATGGATTGCTTAAATGACAGTATATATCAATGTAATGTTATGTTGATGGAAAATTAGGTACTCTTTACCTAGCACGGCGCCCACGATTTTGATCGTGGGCATCGCAGGTGAAAAAATCGCGGGCATTGAATGCACTAAAAATCCGGTGCGACGCGACCGACGCGATGTCCGCGATTTCCCATAGGGAACAATGTTAAATGTCTCAATTGACCCGATTTTCCTGCTCAATGCCTCAATTGACCCGATTTTGCCATAGGAAACAATGTTAAATGGCCCACAGAGGCCAAATAGCCACCCTGAAGTGTGAAATGGCCCCCACAATTGTTAACGCCACCCCACGATCAACGTCAACCCGAAGCATGGCGAGCGCAGCGAGCCTGCGAGGGGCGGCGGTACGCGTCCTACGACCTTTTCATACCCCCACTATCCACGTCGGCGTGGAGTTGAGAATAGAATAATGTGGCGAGCCCGAAGCGTGGCGAGCGGACGCGGATACCGTCACAGGTAAACGCGTCCCTTCGCGGGCTTCACAGGTATCCGCGTCCCCTCGCAGGGCTCGCTACGCTTCGGGCTCGGTGGCTCGCTGCGCTCGCCACACTATTCTATTCTCAACTCCACGCCGACGTGGATAGTGGGGGTATGAAAAGGTCGTAGGACGCGTACCGCCGCCCCTCGCCACGCTTCGGGTTCACGTTGATCGTGGGGTGGCGTTAACAATTGTGGGGGCCATTTCACACTTCAGGGTGCCTATTTGGCCTCTGTGGGCCATTTAACATTGTTTCCTATGGAAAAATCGGGTCAATTGAGGCATTGAACAGGAAAATCGGGTCAATTGAGACATTTAACATTGTTCCCTATGGGAAATCGCGGGCATCGCGTCGGTCGCGTCGCAACCGATTTTTTTGTGCATTCTATGCCCGCGATGGGCGCCGTGCTAAGTAAAGAGTACCGAAAATTATACTATTATATAAAATACCTCAAACATGGAATCTAATATTCTTTCATGTAACAGAGAACAAAGAGCAATGCAACTGACCGCAGAAAAGTATAAAAAGAAGCATGTATTATGTATTTTTATCACTCTGTTATGTTTATTTATTTTTCACATCTGTGCAGATGAATCAAATGAATAGAGTTCTGCTGAAACTGACAGCAATATGGAAAATAGTTATAATGTGTCAAACTCCTAATTAATTTAAGCATCAATCAAATGAGCATTATTAGTGACTGGTCATCATTAGGGTTATTGATTTCTCATGTCAGCATTGTTTGCTTACAGAATTATTGTCGATCATTTATTATTTGTACACAAACAATGTTAATACAGATGATCAATACTCTTGATGGAACTGGAAGTGCGTGATAATCAGTTGTGTGAAATCTAGAGGTTAATGAGCATCTGCTATCAATATTATCATCAGAAATGCAATTTTTGAACTTTTAGCCTTCTGGTCTGGTTTTGAAGGGATGTAAATTAATGCCTGCATTGGCTTTAGTTCATATGCTGCAATCTTTTATTTAGGGCTACTATTTTTTATGTTGATTGCTTTGAGTGAAACATTAATTATCTGTAAGTTCTCTTGATTCAGTTTTAGATCTCAGTGAAAAACTCAGTGGTTTAAATGTGTGTAATCCTCAATTAGAATATAATATATTATTATAAATATAATATTTTTCAATATTTGCATAACCACATATAACAGCATGCAGTACTGGTTATGAATTGACATGCTTGTGATATCAGCATGTGCTTGATAAGATGATGGATTTAAAGCTTATGGAAAACACTAATGAGAAAATATTAGCAATGTTTAAGATAAAGCACTACATAAAGGTATCATTTTGTAAATATATAGCAATAAAAATGAAGTAACACCTAAAGATAACCACTTGCACACTGCAGGTGAGTTGTACTGCAGATAGTGGGAACAAAAAGCACAGACAAAAAGTCAATGTAGAAATAGCCTAACTGGAGTATACATTATTGAAAATACAGTAGGAGCAGTTACCAAAATGATAGGTTTAAGTTCTACTCACTATTTAATATATCTCTTACCCTGATAAGATTACAAAAAAAAAAAAAGAGTATTTTGTTGCGTTTGAAGCAGAACTTTCCAATTTTTAGGCGCACTACATTAGCGAATTGTTTAGTGGTAGATACATAGGCATGTGCAGCCAAATTTATTAGGGGATGCACTATTGGAGAGGCGCGCCTATCACAGCCTATTCGGCGTGTCTATTACCACCTACTGGGCATCAATGCAAACTAAATATAAGGTGTCTAATTTATGTATATCGGTTTCCGAATGAATTGTTCCCGCACACACACACAGCACAGGGATGGTGCTCGCCATAATGTCCAGTACACTCTCTAATGCTCATTACAAATTATTACATACACCGTAATGCCCATTACACATTATGCAATGCACCGTAATGCCCATTACACATTATACCACACGCCATAATTCCCATTACACATTGTACCATACATCGTAATGCCCATTACACATTATTCAATGTACCATAATGCCTAGTACATATTATGCCACATAAGTGCCGCTCACCTACATGCTCATTATCAGGGGTTAATTTCATGTATGAACTTCATATATAGACATAGAGCATGTAACATGTTCTATGTCTATATATGAAGTTCATACATGAAATTAAGCACATTTTTCTGCTACAGTATTGGTTTACTAGACTGAAGTTCTGACAACATGCAGCATTGTTTAGGAAGTGATGGAATGGTTAACTTGCTGACTCTCAGCACTGTGGTCAGAGCTTTTGAGTTGTATTCCTACTAATGCCCTATTTTTCGTGATATGTAGACATGATATAGTGAGGCAGTTATGACCTTATTCAAACCTGTTCACTAGGCTGCATATATTTGCAAACAGGTTAACACCACCCCGCCAAACGTCGCCCCCCTCCCCTTCCCCTGCGAGTGATTCCCCGCATTTGCATGCTTCCACATCCACTATAATGCGGCCTCATGGGTGAAAAATCATTTGTTGGTCACTCACTATCGAATGATTTTTATCCCGTTCGTAATGAAAAGTCATCTTGGAGTGCTGTATAACAACCATATTTTGTAATGAAAAGTCAGCTGACCTCCGAATTCGGGGTGGGTGCTCAAATCATGTTCCGCCCACCCCAAGCAGGCATCAACTATCCTGCATTCACAGGGGAACGCCCAGCGGTTCTCTGGGCACCTCACCCTGCCCGCACCCTTCCCTCCCCTTACTGAACCAACGCCTCGGCGAGTGTGAAAGTTGGCGAAGGCGTTCGTTCAGGTGGTTTGCACATGCGCATATTTGTGCATGTGCAGACCCCACCAATGGCCAGGGAACCAAATTTGGCCCACTACAGGTGGGTCTGAATCAACCCCTTAGTGCAATAGCTGGGGAGGCACTGACTAGTATCAGAACCTGATTTACACACACAGATAATATAAAGTTCTAAATATATTATTGTTATCGTTTTTATACTAACAAGTCTGACGTGTACTAGAGTATGACATGTAAGGCCCTGACCGCAGGTCACCGGTAGGCAGCACCTGTGTGGCATACATCCCTGCTTTGGAAAACTGGGTTCAGAGTGATTATAATAGTAGGTATACGTATGGGTGTGTCCTGCAGTGTTATTTCCCCATGAAACCCCACTTTCCTTGTCTCTGCCTCCCCACCATAGACATATTATCAGCCTTCCTATTCTTCATGTGTCTCTGCCCACCAGCCCATACAGGGGTGAATTTCCTATTAGGTATGTGCCCAGGGACGGCACTTGTTAGGCGCTTCTGATGGTAGTCTTACTTAGTAAATATGTATACACAATTAAAAATAAAAATGTCATAGATAGGCTTTTTCATTATTCTATTAAATGGAAAGAATTAAATGAGGTCTTATTAGTAAGCAGTACCAGAGGCAACTTTTCCACTAGCTCACTTCTCCGGAATACAAATGCATTTGCCATCAAAAGAATATGAATAGAATTCACCATTCATTTGACAGGTGATTACAAATTTACTAACCGGAAGTTTTTTACATATTATTATTTGATCGTCGTATTTGGCTGAAGCCTGCACGGATCACACTTACCTATGGATTCCAACATTGACCCATCCCCTTTTCCAGTAGAAATTCAATCGGTTACCTGCAGAAGGAAATTGTACTTACCGAAGCCTCCGGCGTAGATCACATTCTCTTTGGTCCATCGTAGCATCCACAGGGTATAAAATAAGAAAACAAACAACATGAACAGGACAAACCACAAATAGGGGTTTGTCCGTTCCCCAGCCAATCAGGAGTGGCCTCCGGGGAGCTTCACTCCTGATTGGCTGTAAATACGGCCGCCATATACGAATGCATATGAATATGAATGCATACGACTGGCTATGACATCGGAATATATGAATCAGGGGAATACTGGGAATACTGCAGATAAGAAAATTTGCCATATTCATCATTCGTATTTTTCATGGGACATGGCCGTTGCCTGTCATATCCATTTGTTCCCAGGATCGGCCATATCCCGGGAGGTTAGTAAATTTCTCCCAGAGTATGCAGTCATGTCAATATGATCTCAATCTTGACATGGACATAATGTTGACATTGTCATAATAATTACGTTGACGCAATCAATCAGACTTGATCTATTATAGTCTAGAAAGTGCTAAATAAATAAGTAGATTGTGATTGGTTGCTATGGACAACAGCCCATCCTCAATAGAACTCCCATCTTAGTAAATAAACCCCTGATTATTTCAGGGTTATGCTGTGGTCAGAGTTTGGGCTCAAATATGCTAAAAATGCTGTGTCAACATTATGTCAATGTCGACCTTTTGATCCTATTGATATTCTGGTGTTGACATTCCGTATCGCACCTGTATGCAGTATTTATTGGGTGATCAGTTTTGTACTTGTTCCTGAATGTGATAGGCTGGCAGGTAAAGCAGTAAGAAGCTGTGTACAGAAATGGGAAATGTTTGCCTGCATTTCAACTATTAATACAAATAAAACATTTTTTATTTGAGTTAGCTAAAATAAAATAGGTATAAATAACACAAAGGTGACTGTCCCCAACCTCTGTTACTGGGACTTCTTTAGTGTTAATATTAGCACAGTACAGTATAAAACTTTATGTGATGTGTTCCCTTTGTATCTTTGAGCTTGTTTTGCATTGTGCACAAGGAAGATTGGCAGTCTGTCTTTTCCTGTAATACATGTGTTTATGTTTGATACAGCTGTCATCCTTTCAAGCTTGTGACATTTATGTGACTTGTTACTAGGGTTTGCATATCATGCTATTATTTAAGCAGCACCTGTTTCTTACAGACACCTGACTGACTGCAACTTGTGTGTATTCCAATATGCTACAGACATATACCTGAAATAATAGATATCTCAGGACTGTTTTATTGGTGGTACGCCAGTGCAAAAAAACTAATGACATTTCCAGGTTATAATCCTTTTATTTTTAACATGCCAAAAACATATTTTTACAGCATATTGCTATTGTATAGTCAAACCTTGAAACGCTGAAATGCAGTGGTTGAAAGGGAATTGACTAAAGACATCATCTAGTAACTGTTTTATTACATACAGTATCCTAATTGCAAATACAGAAACATTCATTGTTTTTAGAATAATTTATCTTTTTGCATATAAAATGGCTATTTTGCTATTAATATATGCAATACCTTAATGGTGGTATTTTAATACAGTGAAATAATAATAATAATAATAATGAAATAATCTGTCTGTAGTAGTTTATAACACTGACACTTACACGCAGGGCAATCTTAAAGTGGACCCTGAAGATCCAAGAGATTGTATTATTTTTACTTTGCAGGAAGTGATGTTGATTTATCTAGAAGAGTTTGAGGTCTTTCTGGCCGTTTTGTGCTCTGCATTGCATTACAATCCCATCTGGCGCTGAAGTGCCATAGAAAATATGTTGGTATAATTGACACAGTAAACCTGTCAAAGACATGGAAGGTCATAGGAAATATCAGCAATGATATAAATGGCTAGTTGTGCTCGATTTTAAGTCATGTGTACTGGAACAGAATGTGTAGCGCAAAATGGAGAGGGATAATAATGTAATATCCAAGTGTGAAATACACCAAAGGCAATACTGTATTGATATAGTAGACAGTGGGTTCATAGCGCAGTATATTCTACTTTACTTTTCCTGCAGCAGGATGTGAAAGCCTAAACGCTTGAATAGAAAAGATATGCTTCGCTGAGGTCTAATACTGATATATGGATGGATGTATCTATCTATCTATCTAAACTCATATTTAAAGTAACAAAAGGAATTGGCATCTACCATTGTACTTTCTAAATATAAAACAGATGATTTTTGAGTCAACAGAATCTATATAAACATAGCTGTGGGAGAGAGTGAGACAACGGGAATGGGGGTAGAAATGTATTCATGATAGAGTGGATGGTGGTGGTACCAGGGCCGGCTCTACCACTAGGCAGCTTTAGGCAGTTGCCTAGGGCGCCAGGTTCTAGGGGGCGCCACCAAGTCTGCCTATCAAAAAATCAATGATGTCTGTAACGATCCTTGTTGTAATTAATGCAGGTGGTTGCTGTGGAACTTCTAAGACCTCACCTCTATACTTTCTCTTGAGGCATAGTTCCTTACGTTGCGCCCTCCCTACCTGTACTCTGTTATGAGTGTCAAAGGGGAGAGTGCTGGGGGCCTCCAGGGAAAGCAAGGGTCTTGCCCACCTTCCTGGGGGGCTGGGTGGACCACTCAATTTTTGGGAGGCTCCCTGCCATTCCAGAATTTTAGGCAAGTATGCATTAAGGGGTTGGAAAATGGTTATTGGTGGCAATATGGGGGGGGGGGGGGGGCGCGGGGGCGGCAGTGGGTTGAAGTTTTGCCTAGGGTGCTGAGAAGCCTTACACCGGCCCTGGGTGGTACAGAATTATACTGTCTTGTAAAGGGGTTAATCTCAGGTGGGACCTCCTGCTTTAAAGCCCTTCCCACTACCATTAGGGGTCAGGCTAATGAGGGATGGGCTGCTTTGGAGCTGGACAAGCTTTGCCAGAAGTTTTAATGGAAATTAATTATTAGGTTGCTGTATCTCATTCCCTCTCATGTTTTTGCCTACATATGTATTCAGGCTGCAGCTGATGTGTAATGCTGAGGATGTTCCTGATCATTGAAGGGATCTTTCAACAATGTATTCTGTGCTTTGAATGGCTAAGTGACACATCGCAAACAGTCAGGCAGAGAACAGACACTCCCCCACAGTGCTGAGGATGTGATGGTACCCATACACGGTGAGATGTGAGCCAAACAATTTGTGCTATACAATTTGGACTGTATTCTGGATGCCATGAGCACTACATGAGATTTGAACTACATCTGATTTTTGACTAAAGTACAATAGTCAATTACAAACATACCTACATACATATAGATATCCCTGGGACATTCGTTATGCAGAAAGCTCTGCCTATCAGAGATGTATTTAGCAGCAGCCATTGTCACCGACAGGTTGCCCAGGCCCTTGGAAAAAAAAGAGCCATGGTTTCTGGTAAGGGGTGGAAACATTTTTGTTTTTGCAGGCTGGAGGGCACCAGTGCTGGTGTGATTGCACACCAGTGCAGTGAAGAGAGGACAGGCTTCCACTGTTGCATGTGCTGAGCTAGGGAGATAGGCTGTGCTGCGGCGGCAGCCTGTCCTCTCTCTCCCTCTACCCGGCTCTGCAACTGGGGAGGGGGACCCGGGCCCTGGTAAAAAGTACCAACTCCCCCCACCCTCCCTTTCGGCGCCACTGGCAGCAACGTCAATCATGGGCACAGCTGTCATTGTCTCAGAATTTCAAAAATTGACCCATTAGGAGCAATTTCTGGATACTAATGACCTGTTCACGCTGTATCCACCACTGTCAGTGTGTGTTAAAGAGTGTAATAGGCACAGTGGGCCTGATTCAGACCTGTTCGCTAGGCAGCGTATATTTCCCCTGCCACCCCACCGAATGCCTGCCCGACTGCCAAGCGAATCCCAGCACTAGCATGGGAATTGATGTGTATTCTCACACATCTACTCGCATGCGGCAGCTTGGGAGGAAAATCATTCAATGGCCGCTCACCTTCCGCATGGATCGGCCGCATGGGAGAAAATCATTCAATGGCTGAATTTTATTCTGGTTGTAGATGGCAAAATTGTGTGAGAGCGCTGACATCATGTGACGTCTGCAGTCGGCCCCAAGCAGGCATCGACACGCCTGCATTTTCTGGGGTATGCTGGGCATTCCCTTGCTGCCTGCCACACCCCCCCCCCCCCCCTCCCACACACACACACACTCACACATACCTGCACATCCTGGAGTGTGTGTGTGAAACACACCAAAGGTGTTCGCTCTGGGGGTTTACACATGAGTATAATCAAGCCCCAAACATCGGCCAAGGGAGAGAATTCGGCCCGCAGCATTTGTGAAGCACAGTGCATAATATTCTGAGCCTCAGACATGTGTGGTGGCACGTGGAATATGCACCAATGTATGTTTTTAATGAGACACATTGTGCTTTATTGTGTGTGTGTGTGCGTTTGTGTGAGAGACATGACAGTGTGTCTCAGTGTGTTTCTATGAGATACAAAATGTACATTGGTTTCTGTGAATGATGCACAGAGGGGGTATTCTGATTGATTCGCAAGGCTGTGAATTTGCAGCCTTGTGAGTCCATCAAACTCCGCCTTGCAAATGGTGGCTTGGCCACCACCCATTCGCAGTGTGTGTTCGCACGCACTGGTTGCGAATTATTTTTTACATAAACATCCATTCGCAGCCTGCGGGGTAACACCCACATCATTCGATGGTCACAACCTTAGATCTGCGTACACATTCTGAGGGAAGGGGGTGGGCAGCTGACATCCAGTGATTTCAGCTGCCCATCCCCGCACCCACTTCATCATCCAGCGTTCTCATGGGAACACCCATGAAATGCTGGGCATTCACATATGCTAGCGTACGTATGCTAATTGGACACCGTGCTAGGACACAAGTACCGTCTCATCTTCCCAAGACAACTGGGTAAGTCTGCTACTCTAGGCTGAGTTTTCCCATACTTTCAGGTATCACACAGCTACTGGCTATTCTTCATTGTACATCGTGTACGGTCAACTTCGACGTCCGTCTAACTTTTAGGCATTACCTGGTTTGGATGTGTCCCGCCTGCATCTTCCACACTCAAACACTTCTCACAAGTTTGGAGAAACATCCACTTCCAAGCACTATAACATCTTCGTTAATCGCAAACGGCAAATTGCTCCTGCAAGGTTGTTTGCACTTGTTTGGATATGCAGGTCATGGCCCGCTGCTCAGGTTCTCTTGTACCGGTGCTGGCATGCTCAGGAGTGTAGCTAGAAGTACATAGTCAGAAATACAAGACAGAGTAGACAAGCCAGAACAGAACTAAATGGTTAGTACCGGGGAGAAGGCAGAATCAGGTCACAAGGAAATCACCAATGTAAATAAAACAGGTGTCCTTGTCTAGCTCTAAATCTTTTACTGTTTCAGATTTTCTGCCACTATACATTGAATTTGCATGTTTGCCTACAAGGTAGATGAGGTCATTGGGATAAACCTAAAATAATGGGCAATTTGTTGGGAAAATAAATTGTGGAATAACAATTTATGTGCCAAGTGAATTTGTCAAAATAGGTGTAAAAGTTGCCAAGCAAACCTATTTATTCATTATAATGACCTGTGTGGGGAAATTTACTAAGCTAAATTTGGCAAAAATAATCGTATTTTCATAGTAAAATACAATTTTTTGGGGGGCGTATTCGTATTTTTGGCATTTACTATGCCAAAAATACGATTATTCGTATTCGTATTGGGACATTCGTATTTGTATTTACAAAAACAAATGAATACACCATCGATAGAATATGACTAGGAAATCACCATTCAAAAGAATGGTTATTCCTAATTTACTAACCGGCCATATTTTCAATACGGACGGTAATTAGCGGGATACGCCCGCTAATTACCAGCCAAATACGCAAGGAAAATACACTTCATTTTCCTGGCGTATTTGGCTTCAGCCTGCAGGGATCAGTCAGATCCGTACAGGCTTCAGTGTAAAAAATAGAAAAATAAATAAATAAAAAAAATGGCATGGGGTCCCCCCCACAGCCATAACCAGCACCAGGCTGAAAGAGCCGGGGGTGGTATTAGAAAATCATGAAACCAACCAGATAGAGGCTTCGCTGATTTTTTAAAACCAGCCCCAGGGCTGGGGCTGGTTCCCAAAATACAGGGGACAAAATGACTAGGGGTCCCCCATATTTTAAGAACCAGGCCCAACCAGCCAGCAGGGTAATGCCACAGCCGGGGGGGGAGACTTTTTATAGAAGTCCCCCCCCCGGCCAAAGCATTAATCCTATTGACCAGTAAGCTTGGCCAGTCATCCGGGGGAAGTGGGGACCCCCCCCAATAAAGGGGTCCCCCCTCCAGGACTTACCTGGCCAGGCTGAAGCCTGGTGCTGTCCTCGATGCCCCTGGGCGGTGGGCATCGAGCTGATTGAAGTGTAAAAAATAGAACTATTGTCTTATTCTGTGGAATTATGAGTCCCAGCAAGCCTCCCCCGCATGCTGGGACTTGGAGAACCACAAGTCCCAGCATGCGGGGCATTAAAGGGCCCGCTGGCACTTGTAGTTCCACAGTAAAAGAAATAGTAAAATAAACACACTGACACCATTGAAAATCCTACTCACCAAGGTCCTCCGGCGAAGATCACGTCCTCTTCTTTTTCGACGTAGTCCAGGTCTTCTTAAAAAAACAACGTGTATGACCTGGCCGGTACCCTCTCGCGAACTAACCAGAGAAACGGTGAAGTTTCATCTTCAGCGCCTCTCCTCCGAATGATTCTATTGGCCGCCTAGCGGCCAATCAGAAGCCGAGAAAACCTGGGGCTGGCTTTAAAAAATCAGCGAATCCCCTATCTGGTTTGTTTCATGACTTTTTAATACCAGCCCCGGCTCTTTCAGCCTGGTGCTGGTTACGGCCGTGGGGGGGGGGACCCCACGCCATTTTTTTTTAAGTTATTTATTTTTCTATTTTTTTTTACACACTGCAGCCTGCACGGATCTGACTGATCCGTGCAGACTGCCCATAGGAATTCATATTAACGCCCGTATATACGGCCGCTAATACGAATGGATACACCATCGGGTATTACAAAGCAATCGTAATTGACTGCTTTGTAAATTACCCTCCGGAACACGAATTTGCACACGGCTAAAACAGCTGTATGCAGTCGTATTCATTCGCATTACGAATACGAACAATCGTAAATTTCCCCCGTAATGTTTACCTTACATGTATATAGGAAATATACTATTTTTTTACACTACATTTTTTTTTTTTTTATTTATATAACAAATGTCTGGTATTTTTAGCGGATATTTTGCACATCTCTTACTGGCACTCAAAGGGTTAAAATTAACACTAGGGTATTCAAACTGTTTTGAATCAGGGCACCCTAGAGTATCAGAAATCTTTTCACGGAACCCCTAGGCCAAAAGTTTGTAACTGGGAAATGTGAATTTCAGTAAATTGTGTTTATGTCATCTTTAGGATCAGTTATGTGGTGAGGGACTGGAGTCACTTCTGTTATTCCTCATATATTATGATTAGCCGCCTCATGCACTGGGTTTTGCCTATTACATTGACCATAAATAATTTGAAATGTTCCTGGACCACCAATCGAAGGTATCCCTGTTAGTGTCCCGAGCCACCCCAGGGTGCCACGGCACACAGTTTGGAAACCACTGTACTAGGGGATAAATTTATTAAGAGGGAAGTTCTATTGAAGATGGAATGAGATTATATTCATGATCTTCTAGAAGGTGCTTAATCTGATAGGTTGCTATGGGCAACATTTCATTTTCAATAGAACTGCTATCTTAGTAAATTATCCCCTATGTGTACAGAACATATACATGTCTCATTTCACAAAGAAAGACAACAGAATACAGAATAACTTCAAGCTGTAGCATCTGCTTGAATAAAATACCTTTAGTTTAACTATACGATTATATGAGCCATAAAACTTTCAAGTTGGAGAATGAGTCAATGGATGCCAGGCAGCTCTTAAACATATCATGGCGCTAGCATATTTCTCATGTTGAGATCACAGTGTGTAACGTGTAATCACATCATTCGCAGACCAATGTATTATAAAGTAAGGAGTTAGTTCATTTAATAGTGAACATTGCAACAAAAAATGCATTCCACCTTTGTAATTTGTAATATTCTACTTTAAATAATTAAAACTTTTAGTATTGTCTTCAATTTAGTGAAAAAAACAATCACTGCAATATATGTCCTAGAAGAGCAATGATTGTCTTGATCAACATACCTGAAAATGAATTCTGCTCTCAAGATCATAGAGGAAAGAGAAAAACTGTTTATGAGGCTCTTGTGCCAAGCTGAGGAAGGACAAAATGAAGAATTGTGTCTGTAATAAGGTCTGAATTAGCATTCCATAGTCCCTAATGATTGAAGCTAGTAAAATGATTAATTTTCTGCAGCATAAAAGGTAATTGTGAATAGACAAATTGATTACTATTTAACTGCTGCCATAGGAGTGGTTCACATGTTCCCAGTGAATGATCCTTTTTTTTCTGGATAACATGGGATTATGACAGTAAATTTCGGTTGCCTATTTTTGTTCTAAACCATAGAACACAATGTATATTTTATGGTGAATCTCATTATAAAGAGGATAACCGTAACCCAGAAATATGTAATGACATAGAAAATTAATGACTGCACAATATAACATTTATAAGGAAAAGTATGTAAGTGGGGCAAGGAGAAATATTTGCAATTTTTTTTTATTGCTGAGATCAAATAAAGTTTCACTAACAGACTCTAATGTAAGCATGGCCAGATTATCTTTACGGTGATCTAGGCACCCACCTAGGGCCCAGGTTGAACCCAGGGAGCCACTCTGCCTGCCTTCCAGGCTCTTTAATATTTTTAGGAACATCATGTTAAAGCCCTCATTTGTTTTGAGTGAAGGCTCAGATTTGAAGTTCTGTGACAATGTTTGGGCCAGGCCTTTCCTGTATTATCAGGGGAACCTAAAGGAGCCATCTCTGCAGTTATTCTGAATCCCTTTGGCCAATGAACTGCTTACGTAAGAAGTCACTCCTACCCTCCTGTCTCCCCTTCATACCATCATCCTCCTATGGAAGTACTGTTCTTCATTCAGATAGCAGCATATTATTATAGTGCACATTTCATCTTAATGAATGGGCCTTCTGTTGACAGTAGCATACTGTGGACACTGTCAGATTCTTTGCCACTTTAGATTGACTGTATCCACTTTTCACCAGCATACCCACCTGGGTATGCAGCACATTGAAAAATGTGCTGCATACCCAGTTTCAACCTTTACACTGTTTCATGTCCTTATGAGCTTGTTTTCCCACACACACACGTATGTAGGATGAGGGGTTTTATGAAAGAAGATTAGTGGCTTGATACAATTCCTGCAAATTAGCTGGAACCCGAGTGGAGGGGAATTACAATTCTGGGTATGAACGAGAGCTAGTTGAAGAGTAACTAAGGAAAACTGGTTAGGAGAAGCTGGTCTTGGTTGACAGGAAGCCTGGCAAAGGTTCATAGTTTTTATATGTGACAGGTACAAAGGGGAGAGTTGAATAGATTGGTCTTTGATTTTGGACCTGGAATCAGTCCTTGGACTAGGGCTAATGGGACTGAACACCGAGCTGGGACTTTTATCACTTGGAACCAGGTTCGACCCGATATGCTGGAGACCAGTCTAGAACCAGAATTACCTAGAACAGGTCCAGGATTGAAACTGCTGAGAACCGTGCCGGGACCAGAATTGTTGAGAACCAGGCTAGAACTGGAATTGTTGAGAACTAGACTGGAACCGTAATTTCTACTGGACACATCAATAAACATTGTTCCACTATGTTATCTGAGATGGCAGGTGCCACAGTGTGGGAGATTCTGGATTTGCCTGCAAGCCAGCAGGAAGCAATGCTCAAGAAAGCAGCAGCTGGTAGAGGAGCATACACCCCAAGGAATCTCCACAGAAGCTCTGACAGCATCAGGAGTGGCAAGTACAAATGTCAAAATCAAAGGTCTCTGCATTCTTCTTGGTTTCATAAGGATACTAAGAGTGAAAAGAATCTTTATTTTATTCATAACTTTCCAGTCAGTGATACACTTGAGATGACCATAGTGACAGCAGGGGTCAACTCCCAGTTGAGCCTGGACCTTTTGATACTTTTGGAAGGGCTGGTTATAACTGGTTCAAAATTAATAGCTTTAACAAATGTATGTTAAAAGAATTTGAAATATGCAGGAAGCATGGTAACTTCAGTTTATAGGACACAGGCTTGATAACTTTCTCTAATGAACCAATGAAGCTTGGGGGAATTTCATTGAAAGTACACAAAGCCTTAGGTTCTTTCCAAATCTTGAAGCATTAGAGAGAACCTAGCCATAGGAACATCAAATACTGGTGACAATTGGAACTTGAGGATAAAGACTGTTGACTGTTAAGAAAGGTGTGGACTCTGTGGAAGTATGATATAATTTGACAAATTCTGAACAGGGCAAAATGATTACCCAAACATCTTGATGAACCCTCTCAGCTTAGCCATTGCCCTCTCAGCTTGGCCATTGGTCTCAGCGGCAAACGCAGGATTTCCATGGGGGGGGGGGGGGTATGTACATGCACATATTTATATATAAACAGACGCACACTTTTGTACATATATATATATATATATATATATACACACACATACCAATACACAAAACACACATCATGCACACACAAACACACAGAATACATAACATATCATGTACACACACCATACATACACACATACCATAGATACACACATCATGTACACACAAATACATAGCATACATACAAGCATACATACACACATCATGTATACACAAACACATAGCATACACACATAAAATACATACTTACACATCATGTACACACACATACATACCATAATTTACACACACGCTGTAATACCATACATCATGTACACATACCATACATACACACACACAAACAAAAACATACCTTACATACACACATCCTGCACACACATATACAAACACACATCATGTACACACAAATACATACATACATACATACATACGTCATGTACATACATATACCATACACACACACACACATCATTTACACAAACACACATACACAATCAGGAACACACACATAGCATACACATATCATGTACACACTCATACCATACATACAGACATACATACATAAATACACACATTGGGCCTCATTCAGATCACATCGGTCCTGCGTGCATTCGCACCCAGTACCGATGTTGCGCGTCTGCGCAGGCGGGTATCTGCGCATGTGCAGGCGTATGGTGCGTGCACCCACGGCGACCTTTCGGTTCGCCAGGTGCACGCACCAATGGCGGTATGGGGGGGGGCGGAGATGGGCGGGGGCGCCGGGCTGCCCCACTACCATATGGCAACGCCCAGCGTTCCATGGGCGTTCCCATGACAACGCTGGGCATTATCATGGTAATGAGGCAGTGATGCAGGTGTGGGGGGCGGGTAGCTGACATCACCGGACGTCAGCTGCCCGCCCATATCCACGCCGTCGGTGACCATTGAAAGATGTGGGCGGTTACCCGAGCCATGCGAATGGATGTTTATGCAAAACATCCATTCGAAGCCGCACTTTGAGGGGGCGGCGGGGGGGGGGGGGTGGCGGTCGTCCGCCAGGCGGGGTTTGGTGGACTCTCAAGGCTGCAAATTCGCAGCCTTGCGAATCAACCAGAATAACCCCCATCATGTACACATAGCATACACCCTCCACCCCCCAAATAAACATCAGACAGCCCCTGAGCCCCCCAGCATAACACCCTGGTCAGATAATACACTCACGCCAGCTTCTGGTTGTCTCTCACGGCCTGTTCTCTCACACAGCAATGGAGCACTGTCTGAGAGGAATTGTAGGCTGCCTCTGTACCTCCATCCAGCCCAGCAGAAATCTCAGTGCAATGAGAGGCAGCTGCTGGCAGTAAACAGTCTGCACAGGGCTGTGTTTAAAATAAAAATCAGTTAGCTGCAGCAATCGATTGGTGGGAAGAGGGGGTTTCTAGATACTCAGAACCCCCCCCCCCCCCAATGCTTGTGCGTGTGAGTGTGTATGAGGTATGCAGTACAGAATGGCAACTTCACCTGTAATGCTAAGCAAAGTGTTCTCCAAATTTTTGCTACATACTGTACTCTTTTGTGACAAATCATTTCAGTTTAAAAAAATGATCCACAATGACCCAAATGGTGTTATGACCTCTAGAGGGAGGTAGATCTGTGATGAAATCCAATAGGGTTCCCAGAATAGCTGGGAATAGCAAGAGATGTAAGTGGACCAGCTGAAGCCTAGGGAGAAACTTTATGCTGAACACTTTTGACACAGGAAGAAATAAATTCAAGAATGGTGGACTTCTTTGATGGTCTCCAATAGGATCTTTGGAGAAATGTTAAGGTCTTTTGGACCTCTGCATGGGCAGAGAAGTAAGAAGCATGAGCTCATTGGAGAAGCACAGACAAGTTGCAACAATTTTTTTTCCCAATAGGAATCATAGTAGATATTTTCATAGTGGCAATGGTCACAGGACTTAAAATAGGATATTGCTCTGTGATGGACGTATCTTGCACATTGAACATGAAAGGACTGCTTTGCAATTTTGCAAGCCTGGGTGGACATTTTGATACATTTACAGTAGTGGTTTACAAAACTGAGGAACCTTAATGCAGTACAGGTAAAGGTTATGGGCATAGACCAGTTAAGAACTTCTTAAACTTTCTCTGTGTCCATCTAAAGGTCTGACCGGTTAATAATTTGCTCTAAAAATGGAAGGGAGATTTAAAAAAATTCCAGAATAATTTGCATAATAACTGAATTGCAATCTTTGAAGATTATTATATCATCCAGGTAAACTACAACACATTTGTAGTGGAGATTACAAAAAATATTGACAAAATGGTGGAAGATGGCTGGAGCATTACGTAATCAAAAATGCATGACTAAGTAATTTCCACCCCTATTGTTAAAGGTGGTTTCCATTCATTCCTGCAAGAATCAAGCTTGGCGCACCTTTAATTTGATAAAAAAGCTCACTGATTAACAGTGATGGATACATATTTTTAATAGTAATTTTGTTCAATCCATTATAGTCAATACTACAGAAAAATAGAAGAATCCTGCTCCTGCAGTGGAGGACGAGGGTGGGATGAAGGTTTTTCAAAACGTATTATATTCAGCTGTTACCTTCATCAGCTTGGACCAGCTAAGCTGGGTGCCAGGCTGGGACTAGTGATTAAGACTGAATGCTGGAATGGCATTGGCTATCTAGAATAATGGGCTATAATGAGAAGTGCTGTGGAAATGAACCAGATATGTTTTCTGCCTGGAACTAGAAGTGCTGTTTTTTTTTCCCTGTGACATTTTTAGATTTGTCATTGTTTGTGATATGTGTGTGAAGAGAATGTGGTATTGCAGGGGTTTGTGTTTTTTCTTTTTTTTCTCAGCGTTTATGCCTGAGATTCTGTTAAAAAGTTAACCTGACATCATGTGGGCAGCACGGACGGTGTAATGGTTATCTTTACTGCCTCACAGCGGTGAGATCATGGGTTCGATTCCCACCATGGCCCTAACTGTGAGTTTCCTCCGGGTACTCCAGTTTCCTCCCACAATCCAAAAATATACTGGTTGGTTGTCTCCCAACAAAATGAAACCCTAGAATGTCTGGGTGTGCTTGTACATGTGGAAGCGATAGATTGTAAGCTCCACTGGGGCAGGGACTGATGTGAATGTTCTAATATTTTCTGTAAAGTGCTGCGGAATATGTGTGCGCTATATAAGAAACTGTTAATAAAATAAATAAATGTTACTGTGGCTGGGGAAGAAGATATAGGTAGTAGTAGTAGTACGTTTATTTATAAGGCGCCACAAAGTGTCCGCAGCGCCGTACATAGCAAACAAAAAAACAAATTACAAGGTAACGTACAGGGTGTGTTGAAAAATACAGTATAAATAGGGTTATAGCTGGTAGAACTAAAATCAACATCAGTTCAGAAGTAGGTGTCAAAATTGTTGAGGAGACTGAGGATGAAGTAGAGAAAGGGAAGAACAGGACAGGAGCACAGGTGAGGTAAAGAGGTAGGGTGTGTACGTGAGGAAGGAGGACCCTACTCATAAGAGTTAACATACTAAGAGGAGGTGGGTGGACGAACGAAAAACAATAGGAAAGTAGGAACGGATGGGAACGGAGGCAGGATAGGAGGATCAAAAGAGGTTAGGAGGAGGGATAGGCTAGTCGAAAAAAAAGTGGGTTTTGAGGGAGCACTTGAAGGAGGTAAGGGAATCAGAAAGCCTGATGGGTGGTGGGAGGTTGTTCCAGTGCAGGGGGGCAGCGCGAGAGAAGTGTTGGACACGGGAGTGGGAGGAGGTGATTAGGTGAGAGGTCAGTCAGCGGTCCGCGATGGAGCGAAGAGGACACGAGGGAGTGTGGATAGAGATCAGTGAAGAGAGGTAAGGAGCGGTGGAGGAGGAGAGAGCCTTGTAGGTGGTGGTGAGGAGTTTAAAGAGAACTCGGAAGGGAATGGGGAGGCGGAGGTAGACAGAGGGGGGAGGCGGAGGTAGAGCTGCGGGAGAGGAAGATGAGCCTAGCAGCAGTGTAAAGAATGGATTAGAGAGGTGCGAGGCAGGTGAGAGGTAGCCCATAGACAAGGATGTTGCAGTAGTCAAGGTGGGAGATGACAAGAGAGTGAATGAGAATTTTGGTCGCGTCAGTGGAGAGGAATGGTCTGATGCGTGAGATGTTGCGTAGGTGAAAGCGGCAAGACTGTGAGAGAGCACGAATGTGGGGGGTGAAAGAGAGGGAGGAGTCAATGATGACACCGAGGCAGCGCGTTTGGTCGGTGGAGGTGATCTCTGTTTCACCAATGCTGATGGAGATAGTGGGAGAAGAGGGGATGTTCGGGGGATGGAAGATTAGAAGTTCGGTTTTAGCCATGTTTAGTTTCAGGAAGCGTTGGGTCATCCAGGCTGAGATGGCCGTGAGGCATTTGGAGACCTTGGACAGGAGTGATGGGGATAGGTCGGGGGAGGAGAGATAGATTAGGGTATCATCAGCATAAAGGTGGTAATGAAAACCATAGGAGCTGATGAGGGTGCCCAGAGAGGTGGTGTAGAGGGAGAAGAGGATAGGGCCAAGGACTGACCCTTGGGGAATACCGACTGGCTGCGGGGTAGTAGGAGAGGAGGAGCTCGGAGTGGAGACGGAGAAGGAGCGATCGGAGAGGTATGAGGTGAACCAGGAGAAGACCGTGCCAGTGATGCCAAAGGAGCGGAGAGTGTTGAGCAGGAGAGGGTGGTTAACAGTGTCAAAGGCAGCCGACAGATCAAGCTGGATGAGGATAGAGAAGAGGCCTTTGGATTTAGCTGATAGTAGATCGTTAGTGACTTTGGTCAGGGCAGTTTCAGTGGAATGTAAAGGGCGGAACCCAGATTGGAGGGGGTCTAGAATGGAGTTGGCAGTAAGGTGGCTTAGGAGACGATTATAGGTCAGGCGTTCTAGGAGCTTGGAGGCAAAAGGGAGGAGGGAGATGGGCCTGTAGTTGGATGGAGAGTTGGGGTCCAGATTTGTTTTTTTGAGAATTGGGGAGACAAGAGCGTGTTTGAAGGAGGAAGGGAAGATCCCAGAGGATAGGGAAATATTAAAGAGGTGAGCCAGGTGAGAGCAGACTGACGGACTGAGACGACGGATAATATTGGAGGGGATAGGATCGAACGGGCAGGTGGAGGGAGAATCAGATTGAAGGATAGAGGTGCAGGAGAGGGTCTTGTGTGCACCTGGGACTTGGCCCAGGTATCAGGAAATGGTGGTTTCCAATATGCCTACCACACTCTCCATCATTTAAGGGAAGTTCCCAGTAGCAAGGAACTGCAGAACAGCCAGCATGTAAGCCTGAAAAGGTTCATTACACTGCATTGTGTGGCTCATGCTGAGTATGCACAAAGTCATACAGGTTTATTAAGCTTTTGCGGTTGGGATGGAACATCTGTATGACATCATGAGACATTTCATTGAGGCTTAACTGCATACAGAAAAACTGAATGGGATCATTCGTCAGACTGCATTTAGGTCTACAGTCATTAGGTCGACCCCACTAGGTCGACTGGCAGGAAGGTCGACCTGACTTAAGGTCGACATGGGCCAAGGTCGACATGACTTAAGGTTGAATTTGCATAAAGGTCGACATGAGGAAGGTCGACTGGTCATAAGGTCGACATGGGTTTTTCACTGTTTTTTGATCCAAATGTCGACACAGTCGACATTGACACAGTTGGCAATGAGAATCGGACCCTCGCATCACTCGCTTCGCTCGCGATGCTTCGGACACGGTGCCTCGCTGCGCTCGGCACACTATTTTATTCTCCCACCACGCCCTAGTGGATGGTAGGGCATGAAATACCGCCTGTCGGCACATGTCGGCTCAAAAAACAGTGAAAAACCCATGTCGACCTTATGACCAGTCGACCTTCCTCATGTCGACCTTTATGCAAATTCGACCTTAAGTCATGTCGACCTTGGCCCATGTCGACCTTAAGTCAGGTCGACCTTCCTGCCAGTCGACCTAGTGGGGTCGACCTAATGACTGTAGACCTAAGTTCATTCTAATAGATGACCGCATCCCCAGAAAAACTAGGCCTACTTAGGCTCTCCGGCACCTTTACCTGCTGGTTCCTCTGATCTGTTTTGCTCCTGGGCCCTTTCGCTGATGCATAGCACATAAATAAAAGTGCCTGTGTCCATAGGACTGAATAGCCTGTCTCAGTCATTGTTTACAGCCCACAGACAGTGCTGCAGATGATTTAGTCAGTCTTTTTATAGGTATTCTGATGTAGATTCTACTAAATAAAATGGTTTTCATATGCAAACACAATTTTTGATAAAAGTGTTTTGACTTTGTGCATTGGGGTGCGATTTGAGTGTGAGATTGCTTGAGCTTGCTAACAAAATTCTTAGTAATTTCATGACTTGCATTGCTGTCAATGGTATTCTGACGATGTTTTGTTCGATGGTGAGATGCTGAAAATTAGTAGGCAAGTTGTGTTTGACATACAATATCCATGCAAACTGGCCATTAGTACATTTTCAACTTGCAAAATCAAGCGCTTATCACTGGAAAACACCAAATCAGTAAAACTTGATTCTGAGTAAATTTCCCCCAAGACTTAATAGGTAAATTTACTAAGTAAGGAGATGGGATGTTGCCCATAGCAACCAATCAGATTCTATCTATTATCTTCTAGAAGGTGCTAAATAAGTAAGAAGTAGAATCTGATTGGTTGCTATGGGCAACATCCCATGTTCAATAGAACTCCCATCTTAGTAATCACATACACTATACTAAAGAAATATAAAGGCCTAAAGATGCAGTGTAAAAAAATGGACAAATTAAATCTATCTGGCACTCTCTCTGTACCGATTTAGCCGGTACACTACCATTTTTTAGTGGTCTGTACCGGCTAAATCTAACTGTAGCGAATGTACCTTTTTATGTAGCCAGCTCCTCCGACTCTGGGAGTTGTAGTTTCACAGTTGTAGTTTCCAGGGTAGTTTCCTACACCGTTGGCTGCTCTTCCGGCAGCGTGAGCTGAGAGGGGGAGTGGCTGGCCAAGAAGACTACATCTCCCAAGTTGCCCTGTGGGGGGACTCTGCGGGCCCACCTCCCCCTGCTCACACACACACGCACAGGGCGGAGGTTCTGGGAATGGCAGATGCCGCCTCATTAGTGAGGGAATGCTAGCCCACCCTCTACCGCAGCTCACATGGCCGGGGAGCTGGTGACTGATGCTGAGCTGTACTGCAGGGGAAGGACATGGTAGAGGGAAGCAGTAGCACAGCACTCAGTATGTGTGGGGGTGGGGCTGGGTTGTTAGAGTGGTAGCAGTCCTCTTGAAAAAAAATGGGTACTCTTTACCTAGATGGGCGCCAGCGATTGAAATCGCGGGCGTCGGGGGTAAAAATCGCGGGCATCGCGGGTAAATCGCGGGTACATAAAAATCTGCTACCCGCGATGACCGCGATTTTCCCATAAGGAACAATGTTAAAAAGGCTGATTGAGCGCGATTTTCATGTAAAATGCCTCAATGCCCGCGATTTGGCCATAGGAATCAATGTTAAATGGGCTACAGAGCCCAAATAGGCACAATTAACCCTTAAATGTCCCCCCAAAATTTTAACGCCACCCCATGATCCACGGCAACCCGAAGCGTGGCGAGCGCAGCGAGCCCGCGAGGGGCGGCGGTACGCGTCCTCCGACCTTTTCATGCCCTACTATCCACTAGGGCGTGGAGTGAGAATAGAATAGTGTGGCGAGCGCAGCGAGCCACCGAGCCCGAAGCGTGGCGAGCGCACGCGGATACCTTCACAGTTATACGCGTCCCCTCGCGGGCTTCACAGGTGTCCGCGTCGCCACGGACACCTGTGAAGCCCGCGAGGGGACGCGTATAACTGTGAAGGTATCCGCGTGCGCTCGCCACGCTTCGGGCTCGGTGGCTCGCTGCGCTCGCCACACTATTCTATTCTCACTCCACGCCCTAGTGGATAGTAGGGCATGAAAAGGTCGGAGGACGCGTACCGCCGCCCCTCGCGGGCTCGCTGCGCTCGCCACGCTTCGGGTTGGCGTGGATCGTGGGGTGGCGTAAAAAATTTGGGGGGACATTTAAGGGTTAATTGTGCTTATTTGGGCTCTGTGGCCCATTTAACATTGATTCCTATGGCCAAATCGGGTCCATTGAGCCATTTAACAGTAAAATCGTGTCCATCGGGCCTTTTAACATTGATTCCTATGGCAAATCGGGAGCATCGCGTCGCGGGCATCGCGGGTACATTTATGGCCGGCCGCGACGCGACCGACAAGATTTCCATGTTTAACATGGGTTTCAATGGGAAATCGCGGGCATCACGTCGGTCGCGTCGCGGCCACACATAAATGTACCCGCGATCACCACGACGGGCGCCCTTCTAGGTAAAGAGTACCAAAAAATGCACAGTACACATTCAGAAAGGGGTATGTGACCACGCCCACTTTAACTGTGGCCACGCCTTCTTTACAAATGGACACACCTCTTTCCCAAATGTGTACCGGTTTCTACCATTCAGATGTTGGAGGGTATGCTTTTATGTTAGCATGGTGAAATCCCTAAAATTGGAACTTATACCATCTGATTCCGGTTACATGAGACAACACAGAGAGAGTGCCAGATAGCTTTACTTTTTCCATTGTTTGTACACTTTGACTGGTGAAGGGTGAAGGTAACTTCAAGAAAAATACCTGATTGGCTGCTATGTGTGCGCACATAGTTTATCTTCGTTCACTTTGTCGATTGAAGATGCCAACCCATCTTTGAAAAGTGCTGCAACTACAAAATCAGTAAAACATTTATTTTTATATTCTGCTTTATTTTTGTTACCCATCCCTAAATGAAGCCAGGAGTATTTCGCTAGTAAACCAAGGAGAAGTCATGCGGCTCAATCAGCTGCTCTAGGAACTGCTGTTTTCTGCTTACAAGCATTTTAAAATATCCTCCATTTTCTTCCCTTATGATCCTGTGCATTGATACCACATGTGGTAAAGTATCTTTATATGGAAGCATGCACGCTGTTTCTGGACTTTACCACTGTTTTATTGTTTTCAGGATGACTGCCAAACAGTAACTTTCACAGAAAAAGATGTTGCAGCAAAGTGGGTGCATGTGATCACACATTCCAACTATGCCATTGAAGTGAATGGGAGCTGGTGTGTGCATGATCCCATTTCCCATTCACTTCAATAGGACCAAGCAAAGATGAGAACGAGCACAGCATGCCGTGCTATCCCACTATGTTAAGCTACTTTACATAGTAATAATGTAGTGGGACACAACTGTACACTCTAGTCATTGACCAGTATCTGGCATCGGTCTTGCTGATAAATGGCCTTAAATACCCAGATTCCTCCTCCCCATCTAGATTGACAGGTCAACCACACCCCTCCTTGCATTGAAAAGAAGGCCTTCAGGGGTGGTGTGATCTGGTCACCAGGCTGCCAATCTGCAGGAAGAGACACAATCAAAACAACCAGAAAGCATGCACACATTATATACCCCAAATGCATGACCTTACCTGGCCTTAACAGCTAAAGACTCATGGTTCCTTTGTAGCACACTGCCCCTTTTGCCACACTATATTCATTATAAGTTTTGGCAAATAGAGATTTTGGGGTACATTTACTAAGATGGGATGTTGCCTATAGCAACCAATCAAATTCTACTTCTTTATTTAGCTCCTTCTAGATGATAATAGATTAAATCTGATTGGTTACCCATAGCAACACCCCATCTGCAATAAAGCTCCCATCTCAGTAATTGTACCCCTTTGTGAAATTTACTGTGTATGTTTATAAATGCTTTTTAAAGATATAATTGCATGTCAGTTTTACTGTACTGAAAATGAGCTGGATATATTGTAATAAGAAATTTCAAAGTAGCTGGAGAGTCAAAGTGAACAAAAACCAATATCCCCATCCTTGAGTATAACCAGTTCAACTTGATGAGCTCCATGCACTTCACCACAATTTTCCTCATCTGTTTAGTTTACTGACCATAGTCAGTCATATCTCTTTACAACTAAAATAAGTTTGCACCTCAATGTACCCCATATTTCCTGAAATTATAATTGTTGGTATTTTGACTGTTGACTTTTCATACAACACCCCTACCCAGTAATGTCTTGCACTTAAGGGTTCACCTGGTGACATGATTTTACATACTCATTTTCATGGATCCAGCATCAGGGGCGTAACTAGAACCTTGTGGGCCCCATAGCAAAATCTTCATAGGCCCCCCCCCCCCCAAGTTGTCGCTATAATAGGCTGTAACCTGCAGGGGCATGGGAGGGGGTGGTTACACAGGAGGGCGCATGGTGGTAGAATGTCACCTGTAGGGGTGGGAGGCAGGGGTCCACAGGCATAGGAGGGAGCAGGGGATAGGCGGTAACCTGCAGAGGAAGGGGAGGAGGTGGTGTCACAGTAGGGAGAAGGCTGTCACCTGCAAAAGGGGTAGGAGTGTTGCAGGCCCAGCAGGGAGAAGGGGGGTAGACTAGTATCACCCGCAGGTGGGAGGGGTCCCCAGGCACAATTCAGAGCAGGTGGAAGGCTGTCACTTGCAGTGGCAGGATTGTGGGGGAAGGGGGCATATATGCTGTCACAAGCAGGGGCGAGGGAGGGTTGCAGGCTGACACTTGGTTACCTGTTTGTGGTCACTGCTCTAAGTGTGCAGCCAGTGGCCATCTGGGCCCATGCTGGGCTACTTGGTAAAAAGTACTGGGGAGGAGCACTGACTCACCTTCCCTTGAGCACCATCTACTCACCCTCCCTCCGCGCACAGAAGAAGCCGCACTGCAAGGAGCTGCCGGCCACCGCTGCCGCTGGTCTCACAATCTTAGTGAGCGCCCGGCAGTTGTGAAAGGCAGCTGCAGCTCCCTCTAGTGTGGTGCTTTATGCAGACTGCCTTTCCTTCTGAGACGCATCCTGGCCTCCATCCCTCCCTCCCACTAAAATGACTACGGCGGTGGCACCAAAAAAAAGGAAAGAGGGTACCGGGGATTGCCTGCTGGGCCCCTGGACCCCCCCAAGCCAAAGGGCCCCATAGCAGTTGCACCCCCTGCACCCTCCATTGTTACGCCACTGTCCAGCATGCTTTTTATTACCAAAAAGCATGTTAGGTTAATAGCAGAACCAGTGGTGGACATTGTGTCCTGATTTTAAATTCAATATTCTGTTATCTCTTGAAGGGAAAATGGCCTTGAAACTATCCTTGGAGTTAACTTGATCTTCAATTTTTGCCATTCAAAAAAGTTTATTCAAAAATATTAGTTTTATACTAGGCAACAAAAATACTTAAGCATTGTAATAATGACATTTTACTAAATACTTCACTGGTGTAACAAGTAATATAAATGTCTGTGTCTTGACATCAGTTCCATCTAAACAATTGTATTACATGAGTGTTTTCAGAAATTGGGTTTTTAGAACTGTGACAAATAAAAGAAGCAGGAAGTTAAGTCCTTTTAAGGGTTCATCTTGTTCTTATTTATTACTCCTAGAGATAATTGGCTCCTTTGATACTTCTCAGGAGGGCAAATTAATATGGCTTCCACGGGCTCACCGTTCTAAGCATATCATGTGATGGCATGAGATTGGTGGTGTTGGAAGTTGTACCAGGCACAGAACAGACACTAAACACCCTGTCTGGTTGCCAGACAGAGACTTCTAGGGCTGTCAGCATGTCATGTGAAAGGAGGAAGAGGAGGATATCACAGTGAAAGTACAGCTGAGGAGGACATTCCAAATCCCTCTCTGTTAACAATTTCATACAATTTTTCTTCTAATAGACTATAAGGAGCATTTATGTAAAGTAATATTATTTGATTACAGCATAGAAAAATGAATGTTCTTATAATCTATGTATTATTACTATTTATTTGCATGTGCATGCAGTTATGTGTATCACAGATCTTTGTCATAAGCTTTCTGTTTTGCAAATATACATTCTGACTATCAGACATTTACATACAGCTGTGAATATTAAATATGTTTTTAATATAATTTTTTTCTAATAACAAAGCCAATTACAGCATGTTAAGTTATGCTAATTGCAGTTAGTTTTTCCTTTTTCTGAAAGAACAGCAATTAGGTTAGATAGATGAACTACATGTAGTTGTCTATTATTGTTGCAATAAATAACTACGGATCTAATATAATAAAGTAACGTGGGATACAATATTATGATTCCTTTATTATACAGCACGAGGCCAGTATTCAATGCTTCCGATTCACCGTTTTTTTGGGTGAATCTCCTTGCGCTGAATCTGTTTCACTGAAAATCTGATTCACCCTATTCAATGTTCACTGTTCGCCGAAAGCGAACAGTGAATGCCGGCCAGTTCTCCGTTTCATGCTCGCTGCAATTCGCTGGCGTATTTCAATGGGGTTTTCACTGGGATTCGCCGAGAGTGTATTCAATGCTCAAATGGAGAACTGCTTTCTCCATTGATTTTCGCCATGATTCTCCGTTTTACATTCGTCATCTTTTTTAGGTGAACTGGAATGTGATTTAAAAAAAAAAGTGTTTATTATTTATAGATTTTTTTTTTCTGTGAAGGGGCATGCTATTTTTATTCATGCAGCTCATGAATATATTTTTATTTTTTTAAACAACTTAAACATTTTTTTTTTACACATTCGCCAGCAGGGAGCCGGGAGCCGCTCATTAATATTAATTTATTCACTTCACTCTGGTCCCGGCTTGTTACGTGCGGGACCAGAGGAGCAGCTCACAACCCCTGCCCCGGCTCCCTGCCCCTCCCGGGGGGCAGCCTCTTTTGCCTGTGCCCCGGGAGCCCTCTCCCACAAATTCTGGGGCAGGCAGGGAGGCTTACATCTCCCTGCCTTCCACCGTCCCCCGGCTCCCTGCGGCATTTGCCGCAGGGGTTAAAATTCCCCATCAGGGGCAGCGAGGCCCTGCTGCATTGAATAGGGTGACAGAGAGGGCGGCAGCGAATGCTGCAGCCCTCCTGAACCCTGCGAATGTGCAGCGAATCCTAAACAGGATTTGCTGCACATGGAGAAATATATAATTGAATACTCCCCTATGAGTTCTATGTCAATATACTGTATCCTTTAAAGGCCTTTTTTTAATGGTTCTCAAAATATTTTTTTTAAATAGAACTTTTTAAAAATTGAGCTTTCCACATAAACATTAATAGAAAATAATAGGGAAAAAGTGCATCAAACATTGTTACGTAAATAATATACAGTAACTATCTAGCAAACAATGGAAGGTATACTCCAGCATATTTCTTAATACAGCCAAGTATAAAGCCCTATACACACTAGACGATCTTTTAAAAGATATCAATCAGAAGCGCCCGTTTAAAAAAAATGTGTAGTGTATATGCTCAATATCGTTAACGATGCGCGCTCCCCATATCACTGAACGATATCGTTCAGTGTGTACGCACTAACCATGGGTCATGTAGTGTGTACGGGGCTTTACTGAAGTCCCTGTTTTAGGGATGTATATACATACTGTAGATTTGTTTATAGGACCATTATATCACCGATAATTTATTTACTATTGTGTAAATGATTCCAGTCAATTATATGGGTAACTGTGTAATTAAGATAAGTAGTTTCATCTACAGCTCACATGCAGTCCAGTTATATCATCATGGGTTTTTCCTTCCCATTGCTTCTGTTTTTGGTGTATTTATTGTTGACTTATTTTTTATTTTTTTTTTATTAAATAACAGAAAATATTTCTTTCTGCATATCACTTGTCAGGTATTTGTAGTAAACCTATGTTAAATGATTAACAAAAATATAGTTTTAAAATAATTTTGAACCTCCTATTGTTGTGTAGATGTGTTAGCTGTATTATCTGTAAAACATATATTTATTTTATTAAACTAATTAAGCCTTACTTCTCATTAGGAAATCCCAACATAAATGTGGTGTTCGGTGTTCTACCGTATATAGAACACTGTATTACACTAATATAACAGCCAAGAACTGTGGCTCCTGCTTTATAATGAAGAAGTGTATTTCAGTAGTCCAGTTCTCTTTGTGAGGTGAAATGATGATGCACCTGCCATTGGGTCTGTGAGAATGGCTATACCTATTCTTTAACAGTGCAAAGTGATATACTGTAGGTGGGTGTGAATGGTGGAAATTGTTATCTACTAATGGGGCATACACAAGTAGTGATTTAGGGGCTAGACTAGATCGCTTACAAAATTCCCCTACATCGCTCCCAGTGCATCGCTATCGTCCATCAATTAATGTTCAGCATGCTGGATATTTCTAGTAAGAGCACTGGGCAGGGGCAGTGTTCTCGCCGGAGAACACTGGCACTGACAGGTTGCTCAGCACACAACGCTGACACATTGCTGTGTGCTGAGTGATCTTGTTGAGCATTCTGAGCGATATAGCATCGCTCAGAACACTCAGCAAATCGCTACGTGTGTAGGCCCCTTTACACTCCTTTTTTTAACTGAAAGTTATTTTTTTCAGTTTATATTTTTACCAGTCTCTACTAATTTGTATCCACAAACTATATTCCTCTTACTTTTTAGGCATTAAGAAATGTGAATAGGCAGAATTATCAGGGTCAAAGAATGGAATTGTCCAGTTAAACCAGAATAAATAGAACTCATATTTTATAATTGTATTATAGCACATTATATGAGATATCACACCTCATAAATTAGTACAGTGTTATGTCATTGGGTTATCACAGGAATCAAGGGACACGATTCACAGCCAAAATTCCATCCTGCATTTTATTCAATTCCATGTCACTGAAAAATTGCCTAAACTAAGACATCAAATTAGAGCATTATGTGGTTCAAGTCCGCAAGATGGAATAGTAAAAATAGGGAATTCTAGCTTATAGGCCCATATGTTTCAAGCAGGATCTTAACTCTGCGCGGTAATGCAGTATAAAAATATGTTTTTATTTTTTTCAATCACCACACAGGAAGTAAAACCTAGCTCTAATTACACAATGAGTCCATCAGACTTATATCAATCCTCTTATATACTGTACATTTTACATCCCTTGTTTGAATAAAACACATCTTTCAATTAGCAGATGGAATAATAAACAATATTAAACACCCACAGAGACTTGAAAATAAAATAAAACATCCTGATGCTGGAAAATAACCATTACAAGCCACCTTTTTACCTTTTTTTAAAAAAAATAAGTCCTTAACTAAAACCCCTCTTTTATTACATAAGAGCTTCTTGTTGGACACAGTGCCACAAACATTTTTTTATTGGTTTATTCTGATTTTTTTCTGAATAGAAAATAAATTAGTGGGGAATGTAAATTTGAAGGCTTTAGATACAAAACATAATTTGAGATGATTTTGTTAATCTATACTAAAATGTCATGTGCCGCCAAATGTATTTTATAATACTTCATTGTTCATAGGCCCGTCAATCCTGATTTTGGTCAATGCATTTAATGAGGTAGCACATAAGACATGTCTTCTTTATATCTTCACCATATTGATGAATATATATTTCAACTTATAGATGTAGATGATGGAAACAATCTGCAATATTATGGGTAACATTTCTGCTCAACCCATTTGAGTGCCAATATCTCTGTGAGAGATGTGCAAAATATGCCAGCGTCACTCACATTTGTTATATAAATTCAAATAAAAAATGTGTAAAAAAAGATGATATTTTCCATATAAGATAACATTACAGGTAATTTTGAAGAATAAAAAATTTGCTTGTCAATTTTTACAACTATTTTGACAAATTCACTTGGCACTCAAAGTGTTAAGTAAAAATTAATGTGATTTCATTATCAGGAGTCTGTTCAATTGGTAATGACAATTTTAAAAAAAATACTTAAAAAAGTACACAGAACTAAAAAAGCAAAAATTGTTTTGCAATGGATCGTAAGACAAATGTTTGAATAGCTCAAGCATTTGAATTTAAATAAGTAAGCTATGTGATTTTTAGGGTGCCAACTAAGCTTTATTTAAGAACCACTGCTTTAGAGCAAGTAGTTCAGTTTGATTAATTCAATGCACATCCGTCCCACCTTAATAGAACTGTTTTGTGCTTACTGTTAAATATATATCATTTTAGAAGTGCTCTGCTGCATATGCAAACCAGTTTCAAATTGACCACATTTCTGTACAAACTGGAATAGGACAAAAGATCATTAAGACAGAAGATTTTTTTTTCTTTTCTTTGTTTGGCCCAATGACCATCTTTAAACAATTTACATATTTGTTCATTTTGTTTTTCAAATAATAGACAATTTAGTACAAAATACCAAAAGTGCAATAGTATAAATTAAGAGTTTGCAAGCACATTATACAAACATTACCTTTTATTGTACAGTGAAGTTAACATGGAGATTTTTTATTCACAGCTTCCTATGATGTGAATACTTTAGAGTGAAAAAGTGTGTCTGTAAGTGGTTTTTCAACCATTAAACTATTTCTCCACACAACATTTTCTCATTTATATTGAACGACTGTCCACATAGCAGCTACAAATATTTAAATAAAAGGATTTGTTACAGACAGATACTCGCACATGTAAAGCATGCTATCTTCCCAAATAAAATGTCACAATTTTGCCTGCATTGGAAAGAACACCATTCAATTGCAGCAAACAAAACTTGCTAATATGGTCACAAATTGAGATGTACCTAGCTGTACAAAATTTAATTGAGGGATGGGGCTTCTTTCCTCTTGAGTACCCGCATAATGTTGTTATAAATACTACAGACAAGGAATACTTTAATATTACACTGTATTTGGGAATACTAAATTGATTATTTAGTACTGTATTAGAATCCTTACAAACAGATTTCAAGATTATGTCTAATTTAAACAAAACCAGCAAATGGACAAAGAAGTCAATGTTTTTACATGAGTTGAATCTTTTTAAAACTCAAACACATAGCTATGGATAGCCGATGTACATTTGAAGTCCAATGAGCTTTAAGTAATGTTAAAAGGGGACAAAGTCCATTCCAGTCAGTTTAACTGCCAAAGAAGGTACCATGCACAATCTTGCAAAAACATCTCTTCCGCAACCACAAGACTATGCATTTCTGTTATGGGATAGGAACAATAGGAATTTCAGTTAGGACACTATAATACATTTCAAAAAAAAACTGTACATCAAATAGTACAAGTCTTAAAGAGAAGTGTCTCAGACAGTTTTTGAAACTTCACTCAATTTATGCCAATTTCCTTGTTCTCCTCAATAAACCTTGTGAATGGTCGATTTACAATGGAGTCAGAGCCGACTTTGTCTATACTAATGATAGGAGAGTTACTGCCAGTACGTGTTCGGTCCATTCCGCTGGACAAGTTGGTTAAGGGTGGGATTGCACTTCCACCTAAGCTGACTGGGAGCTGAGGAATGCCTCCGTTCTGTATAACAGAAATCTCATTGTTTTTCATTGCCAGCCCATTTGTGATAGCAGCAGCATATTGGTTCCAAAAGCTAGGGTCAACATTCATTGCTCGAGCTGCCAAATCCTTCTGAAACATTTCAGAAAACTTCAGTGCATCTCCTCCAAGCAAAGCCATGGGGTTTTCCACTGAAAGTCTCCGACCACGTCTTGCAGGAGCATTATTCCACATGTGAGTCCCCATATGGACCTATATATATAAAAAAAACAAAAAAACAAAGAGCACATAGGTTCAATTATATTCGGTCTACTCTGAAAATACAACATAATAACAGCTAAAATAAGGAGGAAAAATATAAAACATTATTTATGCACCAACAAGTCTACAAAAGAATCTGTGGTTACATACACCTCACTGTGAAGATCCTAGGGACAGAAAGAAATGTGTTTATTGGTGCGGAATATTATAGAGCCCTACTCTAAGTTGTGTTGTCACAAACTGATTTTTTATACTAATTATAAAGCCAATTCTTTGGACATCTACAATAGTTTATATTGATGGCACTGAGTAGGAAGTTATTGCAGGCACGATAGGTACATTTGGTGTCTTTGACACTGGGTATGAGTACTACGCAAGCTGCCACTGATCTGCCCATAGCATGCACTGGTAACAGGTGTAGCAATGATGCAAGCCATCACTATGTGGCAAACAACAAGCCTAGTATCAGGTGCGGCTAATTCAAAAGCCAACACTGTTTAAATCTCACATGAAATGGGGAGGCCCTAGGACTACAGCTCCAGCTTACTTATTTGCACAAAGCCAGCTGGAAAGACAGCAGCATACTAATCAGCACTTCTCCATGCCTCGTGCTTTCCATTGCATGCATCTTACAAAGGAACACTTCAGTGGCTTCCAGGTCACTACTGAGTGGACCACAACCACTATAATTGGTGAAATATTTGTATTTATCCACACTGACATCCAATTGTTCAGACACAGGCGCAATATAATGGCCATATTATTTAATTTAATCTGTGATTGCTGACCTCATTACATTTATTCCAGATTGCTCAAGCTTCTACTTGGTGGGTTCTCTGAGTTTGGCCACATGAAATTATACTTGCAATGTATTCATTATCTACACTTGGTATTTTTTCACTTATCTTTTTATTTTTTTATTGTTTATATTTCCTATATTATTTAAATATTGTTATATATTGAATATTGAATGCTTATTGAATGCAGCTCTGTTCTAATTTTATTTTTGAATACCTAAAATGATTTATATGTAATAAAAGCTCTATACAAAACATTCCTAAACACAAGTGAAATACTGTTCATACAGCTATCCCGAACTGCTGTAATCCACAAGGTGATAATGCATGTTTAGAGACTGTAGCTTCTCTTCAGTCGGTCATTCAAATGTGTGCTAATTATGTTCCTATACTCTCCTTGATTGTTAATTTTACATCCTAATTTTCGATTACAAAAATAGTGCTGGCAAATGGTTTTAAATATCTGTGTGAGGTCTGCAATTACTGCTTCCAAGCACTCAAAATAGTTTAGCCCAGCATTACTTTATCTACCAAAGAACTTCCTTACACAGGTATTTAGCTAAATTAGAGACTATGCATAACAGGCTAACAGGCGGTAGCACAAACAAATAACACTTTATTTAAAAGAAAATATTCTCTCTTTTCTAAACCTTCAGAAAGAAAATAAGACATGCCATGGCTTGTTAAATATCCAGATGGCCGAGGAAACGTGTCTTGTACCTAGGGGGACTTGGCAGTGAGGATGAACTCTGTAAATCTAAATCCCATAAATATTTCATTCAATGACAGAAAAAATAATAATAATTTAACATAAACACACAAACATATTTTTTTAATTTAGTTCCTATTTTCTATTTGATGTCTCCTAGATGACCTTCTCTTTACAAGTAATTTAATTGTTTGACATTATTAAAATGTTAACGCCAGAGACAAAAAAAAAACTAAATTGGGCAATACTTAGAAAGCAGAAATGTTTTTTTACCTCTTGTTTATGGGCATTTCTTAAGTAATAAGTATCTGTATGTTTTTAGTAGTTATTGAATATATATATATATATATATATATATATATATATATATATATATATATATATATATGAATTGTGTACATTGTTTTAGACAATTAAAATTAATTTCTTTAAACTTTGTAAGCCCATTTTTAAAAGCCTCTTTGAGCAACGTATTTAACAGAAAGAGGGTAACGGCTTCAGTCAATTAGGTGCTCACAGAATGTTAAAATTCTAGACTCTAGGGGAGATTACATTTGCCAATTATTCCTAATGGAAGAGTCTCCAAGCTGCATAATGATACTGCACTTTTTTTTTAAATTTGGAAAAGACTACAAATTAACACACACAAACGACATTGCACATTTTGTCTACTTAATCCATTACACATTGTAGACATTGTGCTCAGAGATCAAAGGGACAGACAGTTAAATCCCACAAACAAAAGCAGTCAGAAAGGACAATCCAAAATCTTGCTGCTGTAAAAGAAAAATATAATTCTGAACGATGTTCTTGATTATAGACATATTTAAACCTATATTCACACAAATGTATTATTTCTAAAATCAGTTTAGAAAGGAAAATAAACATATATATATCAAATTATTTAGTTTAATATTGCAATAAACATAAATCCAACTGTAAATTTTTTATATATATATATATATATATATATATATATATATATGAATTATCTTTGTATTGTTTAATTATAACATTCATTTGGCTAATCTTAATTTGAACCTGCTTCCATGATGGTGTAACAGTTTTTTTTTTAACCCTATGGATCTTAATTAAATCAGATTGGTCAAACTATGTTGAGTTAAAAGAATTGCAGTGCAATTTTATAAACTCACACAAATACTAAGCTACTTTGTTTTGTTCTGTATGATTTAGAGTTGCCCGACACCCAACTCTAAATATGAGCGCACGTTTTAAGTTTGCTCCCACCATCATAAAATTGCACCTTCTAGACAGATTATTTCTACATAGAAAATTGGGCCATATTATTAAATGGGAAAAAAGTAAAATAAAACGATAGCACACATAATGTTTCCCATAAATAATCTGGTCAAATGAAATATTTTTTTTTACCCTGTGGCACCATCATGATAAATCAACTGCAAAAAAACACTAATTCCACACACACATAGGCAATTACATAAACAACAGTATTAGCAGCATTTATTAAAATAGGTTTACATTAAGGAATTTTAATGTATTAAATGTGCCTCAGGTGTTTTGCTACTAAGCTGCATTTCACAGATATTAAGGGCTTGAGGGCATATGTCATTGTCATAACAAAACAGCTTTTTGTAAAATAGAAATGACCTTCAAATATACACCTACTTGTTTGAAAGTGTATTTTGTATTGCGGCCCTTATTCTGGTTCACTCGCAAAGGCAAATTCCTTCTCAAATGGACAAACTCATGTGCACTGCAGGTGGGGCAGATGCAACTTGAGCAGAGAGAATTAGATTTGGGTGGGGTTTTACTTCAAAGTGAGATCTATATTGCAGTGTAAAAATAAAGCAGTCAGTATTTTTCCTACACAGAAACAAAATAACTCACCCAAATCTTAATCTCTATGCACATGTTACATCTGCCTCTTCTATAGTGCACATGGTTTTGTCCATTTCAGAAGGAATTTGCCTTTGCAAGTGAACCAGAATAAGGGCCTGTATGTGAATGTATTCACAAGGATCTAATAAACTTTGCAACGTTTTTAAATCTAAATGGAATTTAGCGCTGGCTAGAGTTTACAATAACGTTTGTTCAATGGCTCATTGGTTGCATGTTCATACAGTGCTATTAAAGTATCAAATGTTGCTCACTATTATAACATAGTTTTTGTTCATGTTATGAGATGACAATGACATCTGCTACTATATAAATGCAGATTTTTTTTAAATGAACTGACAGTTGTTCCCCAAATCCTTACTTTTCTTTTGTATGACTGGAGAGATTTCACCTTACCTTAAGGTTCCCTTTTGTGGTAAATGCTCTACCACAGATTGTGCAACCAAATGGCTTTTCACCAGTATGAGTACGTTCATGTATCTGTAGTGCACTTGCTGAGGAGAAGGTCTTCCCACACGAATGACAGTTGTGTTGCTTGGGAGTTCGTCGTGGTGGGGGTGCCAGCATAGGAGTGATGCCTGGGCTCATCGCTGTCTGTGGTGCAGCAGGAACCTGGATTCCAGCTGGAAGGTGGGGACCTTCACCCAATGAGATCGGCTTGGTGTGACCATTCACTTCCATTTTGATCATGGCAGGAGCTGTGCTGGTGACCAGGCTAGTAGTAGTTTGGCTGGGACCTAGAGTAAAGTTGGGTTCAAATAACTGAGATGGGAGCTCTTTCAATTTATGTGTCAGTAAGTGTTGTTTTAAATTACCCATAGTGGAACACCCACGATTGCAGACTGTACAAATAAATGGCCGTTCTTTAGTATGGCTGCGGTAGTGAATTTCCAATGCACTTTTGCAAGCAAAAGGCTTGCCACAGATATTACAAACAGTACTTTTAAACTTACCACGTTCTCTGCTCAGGAACAGCAGGCTATAAGGAGCCTCTTCTTTGATGATTGGTCTCACAGGATTGGTGGATGTCAGATCCAGTGCACCTTCACTTTCAGAAGCAGGTAAAGGGCTGTCAGACTTTTCTTTTTTAAGTTGTAGTTCTGGTGGATCTTCTTGATTAACTACATGTGGTGATTTTGATCTTATGCTTTCACTATGACTGTGCACAGGTGACAAAACCTGCATTGACGAAGATGACTCAGACATTGCTGGACTGCCTGCACTTTGGCTCTCAAGATCTCCAGCAGCAGATGAAGAATCATTGCTTAAATGATCACTGTCCCTAGATCCATTTTCTAAGGTTTTCAAACCAATAAATTGCTGTGCGCACATAACAGAGTCAATCATTTTCATCTGGTTTTCTAAAGCTGCAATACTAGAAATGACAGTGGGAGGTGAAGCAGGTGATGACTCAGAGTATGGTATAAGTGGTTTAGATGAGTCACTTGCTGTGTCTTTCATATCTAGTTCTTCATCCATAGAATTATCATCAAAGTCCTCATCATAATTACTCATTGTTTCAAGATTCTTTTCATCATAAGAAAGCTCAGAGTCCATTGCATCTTGGAAGCCCTCTGGTAATGGGGTGTTTGGAATCTGTCCACCCATATGCATACGGATATGTTGCTGTAGAACTACAGCATTCGTAAACTTCTTCTGGCAAATGGGACATGAATGTTGAACCCTTAGTGGAGGCTTTGCTCGGTGAACACCAAAATGGGTTTTCAAATTGCCTTTAGTAGTAAAAGCACGTCCACAAATTTTGCATTTAAATGGTCTTTCTCCAGTATGTGTTCTGTAATGCATTTTAAGAGCACTCTGACAGCTTAGCACCCTGTGGCAAATTACACATTGGTTTGGATCTGTCATTTTTTTATCAATGTTCTCAACTAATTGTTGCAATTTTGATGTTTCAGAAGTTTGCATAGACTCCAAAAGCCCACCAAATGGAAATTTTGCTTTGAACTGCTCAGACATAGATGGAAGCACAGTGTTTGGGAGGCTTGTTGATATACTGGTATCTGTAAGGGTAGGAATAGATGTAGTGACAGGAGAAGATATCTGTCCACTCACAGGTTGTTCTCCTGTTCTTGCAGCTGTAGGGGGCAATACAATGGGTTCACTTTTTGGGACCGCAATAGTTACTGTTTGTGCAGATTGTGGAGATTCTGCAGATGTTACCATGCAGGATTCAGAGTGATTTATGCTTGGTGAAAAAGAGTTGCATTCACTGGAAGCAGGAGATAGCCTTTGAGGGGATCTGTTCATCGGGGTAATGCTTGGGGAATTGCCATAGCTGTTAATACTTGGTATTGTGGGAGGAAGTTGTAACCCAATAGATGTTGAAATTGTTGGTAATACAGGTTTGCTATCTAACCATGTTGTGACTGGTTTTTCAGGAGGAAGAGACATTCCATACGGTATTCCAGAACTAGTTGGAACATTATCGAGGTATTCTGGAACAGGGTAAGGATTCATCTGAATATGTGGGTATTTTTCTTTATGTCTCTGAAAATGAACTTTTAGATTGCCTTTTGTGGAGAAACGATTACCACATATATTACATTTGAAAGGTCTTTCTCCTGTATGAGAGCGCAAGTGTATTTGTAAAGCACTGTCACTTCCAAAGACCTTGGCACAAAATCTGCATTTATGTTTAAAGAATGGGTCTTCAGAAGTTGACTTGGTCTCAAACACTGATACATTTGGTGGCTTTCCCTTACGGTGTTTCATGAGAGCAGAAAGAGGGTCTAAAGCATTAGCTGTTGCAGCTATGCTGACAAGTGGATTGGGGAAGATCACACTATTTGAGGAACTCTGAGGTAGAAGTGGGCTTGACAGACTGGAAGGTGAAGTAAGGATATTTCCATGTCCAATGGAGGGAGGGGTTGGGGAACTCTGGGGATGAATTGAGATAGTTGTAGTATTGGACACAGGACTAGGTGTTACTGATGTTGACTTAGCAATAGTTGATAAAGATGTGCCTACTTCAGTAGGTGTACAAGTTACAGAACATGGTATGTTTGGTGTACTTGCCCCAGAAGCAGGTTGTGATGTGTGTTGTGGGTTCTCAAATGATGGTGGTTGACTGTTGGGTATTGATCCTGCAAGGGTTGATGGGACTACTGGTGTTAACTGAAGGGTTGAATGTGCAGTAAAGCCCTGCAGCTGACTGGGTGTGGTATTTGAAGGATTTTGTACTGGAACTGAAGAGGTCAATGGAGGACGTAGTGGCTGACGATTCATCAGTGCCACCTGACTGCGTATTTGTTCAATAAGTTGCAGCTGGTGAATTTGCTGCTGCTGTAGAGCCATTAGCTGTTCTAGAATCATAGGAATAGCCATAGCTGTAGCTGCAGTAGCAGCACCAGAACCACCTATGCACCGTGCATTCTGTGAAAATTGTGCTACTGCCACTTTCGTACTTTGCAGAGTCTCTAATGTTACATTAGTGTTTGGCATGTTGTAATTAGTGATGGAAGATGGATCAGGTAACTGAGGTAGAGGATTAGCAGTGCTTGTGGCTTCTTGAATTGGGAAGTTTTTTTCTTCAGTGGTTTCAACCTCCATGGGTTCCTCTTCCTTTTCTATTTCTTTTGTATCACAAATGTCATTATTTTCTACCTGAACACTTTCCTCTGCAGTCTCACTCTCTGCGTGATCACTTGAAGAGCTTGCAGGAGAGGGCTCAGGAAACTCTTCTGAAGCGACTGCTGCTACATCGTCATTTACAATCAACACTAGAGGGTTTTTAGTACAGGTCTTCTTGTGCTCTAAGAAGTCTGTCCATTTGAAGAATTCAGCACAGCATTTTTCACAAACGTTGGTCTCCTCGCTTCCACTTCTGCTTTCATTCCCGCTATCACCATCATCTGGTCCTTTCCCAGGTACTGCTAAAAGCAAATAAAAAGATTGCATAAGCTATTAAGTAAAAAGATAAACCACTCTACATTAGAAAATTTTGCACAAGTAAAATCAATACTTTTTATTTTGTACAAATTATACCACTTCAACAATTTTCTATGACTCCTTATACCTAGCTAACATTTTCTTTGCACAATCCATCAAATTATGAAGCCCTATCAATTGTGGATACTGCTTCTTAATGAAATTCCATAGAAGACATTGATTTCCAATATTTTCATACAATTCGCCGCAACATTGTCTGTTGGGTACAAATCAAGTTTTGATGGGGTCATTAGGATTCCCCTTTAGCATCAAGCTTCCTAATTTCCAGCAAAATTAGAGATGCATTTCATTCAACAATTAGAGTTCACTTACCATTGCTAAACTAATCGGTAACCTTTTAAACTTGAAGCAGTACCTGACAGCACAAGCTAAACCCCTGTTACTTAAGTGAGGACTCTGACTACACATCTTAATACAAATCTAAGTCATGTAATTGTTTATAAGCATTGGATCAGTGAGAATGTATTTACATGTAGCGACAATTCTGTGAATTACAATCATATCTAAAAATGGCTGAAGAAACTGCGCCTATTAAATTAAAAATAAATAATTGTTTTACTAATTAAATGTACTAACTATTATTAAATCAGGTTTGTTCTTTGTAGTGAACACACCATCGCTATAAGATCTTAATGACATTAACCTTTGACCCGAGTGCTAAGTACTTTTAAAGACATTTTGTCAATTTCTTTATAACATAAGGTGTTTGTATATGCAAAATTCTTGCTAGCAGAAAATGAATATATACTAAATGTTTGATGTAAATTGTATGTTCAGTAGAAAAAAATACCTGACACTTAACTGCTAATCTTCCGCAAACGTAATTGATGCTGTCAAATGCCATATTTTGTTAGCAGAAAACTAAAATTACATGTTATTGCGACACGCATTGAGTTCACAGATTTGTGAACAAACTAAGAATTACATATTTAAACTACATTTCTGCTGACATGTTTAAGCATAAGTATGCTGTAGTCAGACACACGTTTTGTACCTATTTTCATCTATTCTTATAGAAAGGCTCTGTAAATTATATGCTTGTGCCATTGTAGAAAACCCACTAATTGGTTACACATGTTTAATTACTGTTGTAGGCAGTCACTTCCTCTGACTTGCGTTACCCTCTTGTGCTGAATAACAAGCATGTTTAATGAACAGAATTCTAATTCACACCTGATCAAATAAATAGCTGTGTTGGAATGAGAAATGAGCATATAAAAACATATCTAGTATTTAAAAATCTGCTCAGTAGGAATGCCCACTTTTTGCTCAGTCATTTTAATTCTCTTGTCTAGATATTGCAAACATAGAAAATATGCTTGGTCAGACAGAATAAGAGACAGCAGCAAATAGGATATACATTGCAGAAAGGAAGCGACAATTTAAAATTGTTTAAAACTAAGATTACAGTTTTATCATTGCTGTATTGTTAAAATGCTTTTTTTAAATATAGTGTTTTATTTACAGTGTAAGGTAAAATTGGAACAGATTATATAATTTGCAATAAGAAATTTAAAAAAATATAATATTTTTTTGTTTTAAATGTTGTTTTGTCCAATAATACTTTTCTTTCCCAATATATTCTATGTGTTCTATAAATACATTTATCAAATATTTAAAAATGTAGTAAAATGCTAAATGTATGGAAATATTAATGTAGGACATACAAAAATTTTAACATAAAATGACTAATAATTAAACACGTAGACATGCATTTATAGAATATTTATGGATTTTTTTAAATGTATTGAATACTAGGCAAATATATAACAATTAATTATATTTTAACCGATCTTTGTGCACATTCTAACATAATTTATAAATATGTAATAAATTACTGAGGAGCAAACATGTCCCACAGATTGTTAACAGTAAAAAAAAATAATCCATTGCTTAATTTTGATATAAATCTTGAATAAACACATACATCATTTCAAAATATTGTAATAAAAGCTGAGAGCAAAGGAGTTAATATAACATGTCTCATCATTTATGTCTTGTAATATTCAGACAATGTTCTAAAATGTTACGCATGTTAATATTGTTATAAGGACATGTGTATAGTGAATAAATAGTTTACATTTAAAATAATACAATGACACTCACATATTTTCTTACAATAATGTAAAAAATGAAAACATTTGATTTATGAATTTATGCTTTTATGTAAATATGTTATTTCATATGTTGCTAAGATCATGTTAAAACAGAATTTAAAAAATGCTTTTAAAATGCATAAATTCTATAAAGTCTAAAAAGCTTTTCTTTGTGAGCTGAGGTACAAACTGCTTTGCTCCTTCAAGAATACTTTTGGATCCGCTTATGCAGTTACATTGTGTGCATCCCTGAAAGCAGCTGTACTGCATTTTTTTTTAATCAAACACAGTACCATGTTCAGAATTGGCTTTTTTTACAGCAGTTTAAAAATACAAGAGGCATGTTTCTCTTCAAGTGGTTTCCTGTAGAATTGGATGAATTAACACTGTCGGATTTGTTTAGATTTTTTTTTTTTTTTTTTACGTATTCTTGTGAAACAGTAATGTGCTGACATACCTCCATGAACCTGCACAGGTACATTTCTGGTTGTACACAAAATTCACCTTTACGTAACAGCATCATTATAGACTATACAGCGACCATATATTTAAACAAGTAGCTAGAATGGGTTTTAATATACAAGGGACAATAATTAAAGATGAACTAAACAGACTAGTTTTTAAAAACATTTCTTATCAAGCTATGAAATATTCTATGAATTATTGTGGATTTAGATGATAACAAAATGAAGGAATAAAAAAACAAAAACAGAAACAGTGCTATTCTTATTATTTCCTGAAATGTGCACAGCTGACGTATACTTTAAAAAAATTGTTTAATGAAAATAAACACTTCTTTAAAATATATAACGATAACAAACCTCTATTGGTTACATATACTTTTTGTATAGTGCATGTTTACTGTACTAAAAAAAACAGTTCACCCATTTGGAAAGCACATGCATTTGTATCCTGTACAGAATAGCATTGCTCCATATAAAGGCCGCCATGTGAAACAACATCTTGCAGTGAAGTTCAATTACACTTTTTGTTTGATGTGTTGCTTTAAGAAGAAAAGGATAGTACACGTATAGCCCACCCAAATATTAAGATTCCCTGTATTTCCCATTAAGTTAAGTAAAATTTGATTAAGTGTCACATACACTGAAGAAAACTATGTTTAGTAACCCTGCTTAATATTTAATTGCAGCTCCTGCTCTTAATGGACTTGCTAAATAATAGCTGATACAATAATTTTAGTTTATTTAGGCAGCATATATAGTACAGTAAACATATATATTTTTAAGTTTTTGTTTTCTTGCACATAAGAAAATAATAAGGATGCATCAAAAACATTATTACCAGCCAGGCCTCTCTGGGATGGATTAGGATAAAGCGAATGGTAACATACAAAGCTGTCGATAACTAGAGGGAAATTAAAAGTTTAAGCAGTAAATATATCTAAAGGTTACTTTTCTGTAAAAATATAGAATTTTTCAGTACTCTATGATGACCATTAGAATTAGCTGGCATATTCGGTGTTCTTCTTTTCACTAGATAACAAGATCTCGCGAGCCAAGAAATCTGGCCTATTTGTTTTATTGTGAACCCATTTTACTTCCCAGCTAAACAGTTGAGGAAAAATATGTATATTTTATAATCAATAACATAAATAATACACTTACGTGAAATGTTATACACAGTGTACATCCATATTAATCTTGAATTTGTTGTGGAAAACATTGTAAGAACTTTTTTTTTTAAACTAACTGAGTAAGTAAAACATGAAGTATATACCGTTATATTAAATCAAAAGGATAATATTAAAGTTGTCATATTATATAAAGAAAGGATACCTACTTGTTGATTTTATCTGTAGTGAAGTGTTCATTTATATGATTCATTTTTGTACCTACCTAGAATTCTTCTATATTGCAATATATTTGATATTTGATAAGAAGCATCATTCAATACACAACATGTTGTGTTGGCAAGTTAGACACTTGTGTAAAGATTGTATAATATTTTCCTCTATCCAATGGTATTCATCTGTATTTCATTGTTATTACATAATTAGCCTACATGTTGCTTGTTTTGCAGTCAGCATAAAGTGTATAATGCGGTGTTTCAATTAAAAAAGATTTATTTACATGGAAACACAAACTACAGAAAGTGGTGCATATCACAATGTTAAGTATGATAGGCCAAGCTTTGTAGTTATGCTAATATGTGGCTAATATGTGGCAAAGGGTGACCTATGACTGTTCCTGCATTTCATTTTAAATTGTGAATTAATTGAACATATTGTCAACCACAGGGTTAAAATTGATTTAGTATACTATGTGGGAGGCTATAGGATAGGTACTAGTTCTTTGGCAGTTGCATCAAATGGTGACAAAAGACCATGCTGCATTGCTGTATACCATTCGTGCTGTTTCAAACACTCAAGTAACATGCAGGTATACACATAACATACACATAAATTGGGCATACAATGATATGGGTCAATATATAGATGAACATTTTATCTTGTTATAAGTTGTATATAAGAAATATTTATTTGAAAATCATTTTTCCTTCGAGACTTAGTCAATGGCAATAAATATCACAAACACCCCCCCCCCCCCCTGCATTAAAAAATGCTACGGGATGACTTTCTCTTTTCTGGAAGGTATTTTACTGTACTCTAGAAAATAGTTGGAGGACATTATGTTTTCTTGCAAATTAAGTCTTTTTTTTTAACTCTTTCTGATGGCTCTGATTCCCATAAAAGAAAATGAATTATCACATACAGGGACCAAGCTGTGAAACAGGAGGAGACAAATAGAGACCCCTACTGTGTTCAACAATGTAGATGAAATTCCAGGCTCAATAGAATTTTTTGCCCTCTTTCAAAAACCACAATGGTTGTCAACATGACATTGAACAGTGGAGGGCACTATTGCGATGCACAATGTTATAGATGTAGCATATTTAGATGAATCTATTCAGTGGCCTAAATCTCAGAATTTGTTAAGTAACAACCACCTGTGGCATAGTCACCAACTGTCTTCTTTTTTTTTTACGTTTGTAATCATGAAAGCAATCCATTAGCTACTTAAACACTGTGTAAATAGAGGAAAGCTTAGCCATCTACAATATCATTAGCAAATACACAGATTAAAAAGAAACACATTTTAATTCTGAAGCATTTGTTGTTATCTAACTTGTGTTGTTTTAATTTCTTGTGGTTTTGCATTGCAAAGGGTAGCTATATTATTTATTTTCCCTGCATTGTTTCATGAACCACAATTTATTTGAAAGGGATATTCATGACCTGATAAATGCGTTAATTTAAGGATAAAATAGTGTGTCATTTATTACCAAAGGTCTTAATCACTTGCATCACATTATGGTAGCTAGAAGATGATTAGTATTATTTCATAGGATTTTGTTTTAAGTGGCTATTAGCTTTTTATTCAAAATAACATAATTATTTTCTAGTTTAATCCCATTTGTTTTTTGCTTTTTTTTCTTCTTTTAAATTGTCATTTTATCCATTAGATATCGCCATTTAGGTTTATAATCTATGACAACACATTAAGGGTACACCCTATTTTAGATATAGCTTCAATTTCAGATTTTTAATATGGACATATTTATTTTAATTAATTACTATATATTATGTAAATAACTACAAAAATGTGCATCAACTACATGATTTATGGGAAGAGAAATCTGAAAATGGGACCTAACCAATCCAATGCATTATAAATGGCTAATACTTGCATTTCAAAAGCTATTCCGCACTGCATGTTTTGTGTAGAGGTGCAGAAGCCTGTTATCATTGAATGGATGATGTGAACAAAAATAGACATAGGGAAAAAAATGTGGCTATTGGCATATAATATGATTATTATTAAAAGTCGGTATAAAACACACACATGTGCAATAGAGCCTACAATAGCAAAGCATTATACAATATGTGTTTAGCAACCCATCTAAAATTATTTATATATATATATATATATGTATGTATGTATGTATGTATGTATGTGTGTGTGTCATTTGGTAGAATCCTATTATTTGTAATATTATAAAAATGTATAATCTTTGAATGAAGGTGAATTGTTACATAATTGTACGTAAAGCTAGACGCATCTGATTTTTCTGTCCAAGTACATATGGAAACTTAAAGAACATGATTTCCTGCTTAAATAGTCCTATTAAACATGCCCGGCACATGCTAATCTGTGTAGCATGTATCAGGATCTCTAGGTAACACTCAATTCTAGTGTTAACACTTATCACAACTGAAGCAACCATGCTGCCAAGGTCAACTGCACAGATGTACTAATTGTATTATGAGCTTGACATCTAGTGGCCACCCCTGGCAGGGCAAAACAGGCAAAGGTTAAATCAGCCAGCCTTGTCAAAGCACTTCTAAACACCCACCCTCAGGGACAAGCCATTGGAAACCTGTTGGCACTTCATGCAGTCCCACCTTTTCAATGTCACCAAACAAAATGAATCTCTAGTGTATGCTGGATATTAATGCTACGAAACAAGACACTAATAGGCTATCTTGAAACAATTTAAATAAAACTGAATTGTGCACACAAAATTCGGTAAATTGATTAGCAAAATATGTTTGTTTCCAAATCCTGTATCTGAAACCTAAATTATTATTTACTGTAAAAAAAAAGGGGGAACAAATAAAAAAAGACTTATTTAAAAAAAAATATGGTTGTTATTTATGAATTTATATATAATGACTTTAGGCAACAATGATTGTATATTTGTATGTGTGGGTAAATAAATATACTAAGACAGGTTCTTAATCTAGAACATTTGAAAAAAAAAATATACATTTTACGGCATTAAGATGCAATAGGACAATTATTAACCGTTTGTTGTCTAAATGCAACATGTTCATTAGCATGACAAATAATCTTATGATCATTTATCTTTTACTGCGTTAAGCATCTTACTTTTATATGTTTAAACCGTGATAACTTTTTTTATAAGCAAATAGACTTTACTACCTCAAGTAACGTACAATAGTGAAGGAAAGAAATATCCTTCTGGTCACTTTAAGATCAATAGGAACACTTGGTCAGGATTAGCTCGACATGATGAGGAAACCTGACCCACTTTTGCCAGATTTCACTCACATTGCATATAAAAGTAATCACTTGTTTAACAAATTCCTAATTGTTAATGGTGTACTTTTCACCTCTTTATTAACCAGGGAAACTGAAACACTTAGCTAAGGCAAGTTGTCCATCTATAATTTTGTTTTTTATCATTTTATATCTGGTACAGACTATAGCATCTCATTGTTATTCAGCATTAATCAGAATGTCTAAGAAGGACAGAAAAGATGGTTGTCTCTAGCTGTAATGTAAACGAGCTTAAATTCTTCCTGTGTCTGATGCAGGTTACCTCTTAAGTTTCTAAAAGACAGAAATATATTTTGAAAGCTGCTTAAAGTGCCACTCACACTGGTTGTCTGTCCTCTGTTAAATAATATCAGGGAACATTACTTTACTCACACAACTAATAAATGCTAAAAGAAATGTAAAAATATACATTTTAAGTCTATATAATCTAATATGCAAAAACTATATTTAAAACCAATATTAGATTTGCGTTCGCAGTACAAAATAAATCTGCACATAATAAAATATTAATTTTACTGACCTCAAACTCTTTTTTACTTGTAACAAATGTGTTGTTTTTACATTTAAACAGTTCTTTATTTGGTTTTAACACAAACAACTGAATTAGATTAAACGTCAAATTCAATTTAAGTCTCCTTTATTTTAGTTTCTATTAAATAAGATTTTTTTTTTTAATAACCATGTTTTCTAATAATTTAGCTATCAAATGATGGTGAAATATAAACAGTGACCTGGCAAGCAAGAAAGTAGGACACACATAAGAAGTACTGCTCACATAATCACAACATTATATATTATATTATATATATGTATACACACACACACACACACACACACACACACACACACACACACAACACATAAGCAGACACACACACACATATACAAATTTGTTAAAAGAATAATTTCATCTCAAATACATTATGTTTCTAAGAAAAGCCTGGCCTTGTATGCAAGGTGTATGTGCTTTGATTACATTTTGAATGCATTAAATATTACTATTCCCTAAAAGTACTGAAGCAGGCTTCGGCAAACGAGCACAAAACTGGTACAAGAATTGACACATGTCCGTAAATACCTTATGTCTCAGAGTATCCTTAGTTATGAGGATTGCTCAAATAATTCCATCTTGCTGACCTCCTCTACAAAGTTTTTGTAATCTAGTTTTCCATAGAAGTTTGTGTTCACATATTTATATTTACTTTTCATTTGGAAGGATTTAGTTTTTTTGTTAATAAGATATGGTTTGGCAATACGCTGTTCACAGTTGCAGAATTATTTACATAGTATAATTTTTGAGTCTATAGTGAAAGGAGATTTTTGAGCTATTCAGAGCTACAATAATCAAGCTTAAAAAAAAAAAAGAATGAAAAAAAAAATCCTTACTGGGATGCAGTGTAGCCCCTTTGATGGAAAGGCTGTCTTTCTGATTCTGCAGAAATAAATCCATTCATTTGATCGTGTAGTCATTGAGTGCAATACAAAACAAACCAAGTGTAAGAAATGCTAAGTGATGAAGTAAACAGAAAAACATTTCCATGACAAAAAGATCCTTTTGCCCTTAATCTACACACCATATGCAAGCGTTTCTTTTTAGCATATCTCCTGCTCTAATCTCTGCTGACACAGATAAGACTCACTCTTAGCCATAAAAACAGCTTCCAAGAAAGATACTTTCTTCCACAAATCCAGAAAGTCCTCTGAAAACTGACAATGGCTTGTTCTATTTAATGGAATAAAAGAGTAGCATCTGGGACATGGAGCAGGGCCTCTCCTGCACAGCACCTCTCTGCTGTTAGTGAGGGTAATAGGGGCAATCTGAGACAGCAAAGCTGCACAATTATCACCCTGCAGATGCATCTGCTGTCATGTTAGTACTAATAGCAATTCCCACCAACAAAATACAAAGTTTACCCTGATATGTGTCTGTGACTGTCCTCATGAGACTTCATATGACTGAAATAAAAGTTTATATTTTTTAAATGTTTTCTAGGTTTGTCATTTCTGCTCCAGCACAGGGCCTGGCAGGATGGGAACTAGACAGCACAGCACTTATCTCATGAGCAAGCAATTAGCACTCTTGTCATCTCTGTGATAAAACTACAATAAACTGCGGGAAGTAAGGAAAGCTGAGGCATCATTCCGGTAAGAAGTCTAGGAAAACTGCATTCAAAAGAAACATTATTGTATAGAAAAGAAACCAAATAAAAAGATCTGAAGGTAAAATAGAAATAAACCCTGATGTTGTGTAGTTGGTGGGACTGTAGTAGTCCTAGCAGCTGTGGGTCTAGGGGGCTGGAGAGAGGAGTAGAGGCAGCAGGCAATGCACCAGGACCTCCCCTGCTTCTTTATGGGACCCGCTCCTCTTATCCTATTCCATCTGCCCTTCTCCCTTCTGACCGTGTAAGCAATCCCCCCTAACTAGCCCCAAACAGTGGCTGCCCACGGGATGCCCTCACCTTTGGTTGAACCTGGGAGCAGCTCCCTGGCAGAGAGGGCAGTGGCAGGCATTGAAGCAGCCTCTTCTTGTGTCTGAGACATGAGAGTGCACGATGTTTCCGGAAAAGCTTTCACAAGCCTCGATCTTTCTCCATCTCCAAAACAAGATGAGCAAGCCCCCTCCTCCTCCTCCCTTCCCTATTCCCCTAATACTTGCAGTTGCAGAACACAGACTGGGATGGATACAAGCTCCTGCTGCTCACTGGAACTTTTTGCAGCTCCTCTTTCTTCTATCCAACAAGGAAAGGTCACCATATACCTATTGAGTGTAGTACCCCCTGCCACTAAGACACACAACCTCTACACACCCTTCCACCTCACCAGCAGCAGCTACTGTCCCTGCAGAGCCGTGCCCATTGTCTGCTATGCAGGTGTACAGAGTGTAACACAAGGGCTATTAGCAGCAAGGGCAAGAGGAAATGCAAACCAATAAAATACTTTTATGTTCTCACAATACTGACCTGTGAAAACGCAATAAAGACAAAAAGTGATAATAAGCACAAGTAGATGAGCAGGAGACAAGCCCAGAACAGCATAGAGTTATACCAGGCACTTTCTCCCAGTTGTGCTGCTCTGTACTTTTGCAGATCACCATATGTAAGTGTACCTAGTGGCCAGGGGGTGTAGGGGAAAGTGAGCTGATGATGGGGATGTGATGGGGTGAAAGTGGTTTTGGGGTGAATAATAAGGACAGCGATAGGTAAGAAGCGCCCCCTCCCCTTACCGTTGTCAGGGAGCACCTCAGTCCCGATGTCCTCGTCTGATTTCAGATGCTGGGGCTTGGCTTGCTTTCGCCGAGACATGCTGCTGCTGCTGCTGGGATCTGGGGCTGCTTTCTGCTTTTTTGCAGATACATCAGTGGCAAATAAAAAAAAAATTGTTCACAAATAGTCGAGTTGCAAAATTAGGGAAATTAGCTGGTGTCGGTGCGGCGCGGATTGCGCATGTCGGTATATAATTGTGATTGTGAATAATGCATCGCGATTAGCGGCGGGGGTGAGAGGGGATTGGCTCGGGGCCAGCGGACACAGACTGCATATGGAGATGAGGGATGGGCTCCAGCAATTAGCTGCCTCACTCCGCCAAGTGCTCTGTCTCCCCTGCACCGTGCAGCACAGCGGCAGCACAGCAGCAGCAGCGCACTGTCCGGGCGCACACACACACGGGGAGCAGCACTTTTTGGGGAAGGTCACATTCTTGCTTCCCTTTCCTCCCCCCCTTACTGACTTGTGCTGGGCTTTTGTTATGTTGGCTAGGTCTTGGTTTATTTTTATTTGGGTTCCTCTGGCACACTCCACCCCCACCTTGTGATTCCTGGGATCTAATCTTCTGACCCTTGATGTCCTTTGTCTGTGCTCTCCAGTGTTGCTTTTGGTTTGTATTGTGGTTTCCAGTGATGATTCTCCCCAGTGAAGGGAAACTTTGTTGCTATGTTCACATCTCCTGTAGTTCTGTGATTGTGTTCCTGCAACTTTCTCCCCGCCCCTACCCCTTCTGTGTGCACTCAGTTCCTGCTAGTGCCCCCTTCCAAGCACACGACCTTGCACTCTATCCCTTACTAACTCTCTCCCTCTCTCTCTCTGTCTCTCTCCCTGTATCCCCCCCTTGAAGCTCACTTTCTGCAGTCCACGGGTAAGACTACGAGGAGTCTCCTACAGTTTCCTTGCCAGTGTCAGTGAGTCCCATCCTCCTGGATCACATCCGCGCATCCATCGATCCGTTAGAGACAATAATATGTATTTATTTATTTATTTAGGTTGCTGAGTGATTGATCTGTGCCCTGGGACACAGATTGCAGTGGGTGGGGTTCTGGGAGGGGGGCTTGTAAAAAAAAATCAATTTCAATCACGATTTGATCTAACCACACAACAGCTATCCAAGTTGGTTCTCCTGTTGTTTTGTGTTACTGGATTTTAAGGTCGAGTCTTCAGGGGTAGTGGATGGCGTTGCCCAAGCAGGGAGGGGTGGTACGTGTCCCTGTGCTTGGTCAGTGGTGTGTCCTGCCACCTCTCCCTCCCAGGGCCATGTATCCTCAGCGGTGCTCTCCTCCTGTGCCCCTCTCCAGCCGCTGCCTGGACCCTCTGAGCAGCACTTTCCTCCTGTCACACAGCAGCAGCAGCAGCACCCGGCTGTCCTCCTGTCTCTCCCAGCAGAGGAGGAGGGGGTGGGCCATACTGTGGGTGGTGAAGTAGATGGGAGGGGAGCCAGGTTAAGCGAAAAATGTGAAGCACTTGTACGTTTCTCACCCTCCCCTCTCACACGCACACATCGGGGGCGTATGTTGGCTATTGAGAGTGGGTGTTAGAGGATTTCCCAACTACTAATATGGAGCATGTGCTAGCAGACAGTAGACATCAGGTAGCTGTATCAGACACCCACTTGATAGGCTCATTTGGCAGGGTACCTGTGTTAGCCAGTGCAGAGCCAGCTGGTGATGGATACTGCACCTGTCCCCTTCTCCTTATCTCCCCGACTTCTATATACTAAGCCGCCCATTGGCGCATATGCCGCCGCCAGAGAGTGAGGGAATTGCCTTCTTCCCATGGCAGAGATCAGCCGCTAGGATGTACCACACACCCACCCATCCTCAGCACCACTATAGTCACACTGCACATCTGACACACAGCACACAATAAGTTATCGGGCAGCTCTGTATATATTATCTGTAGAATGAATGTGCCCCCCTCTGATGGTTACCCCTCTAATGATCTTCCTACATGTAAAGTCTTGCCTTGCCTCTGACCCACTTTTCCCATGTACATTGACTCCATTGTTACATAATGACCTGCCTACTTCCACCTTTATCTCTACACTCAGCACAACCATTCCATCCCTGCCGGAGAAGTCCTGCCGCTGTTCCTAGACACTGCTCACCGACTCTTTCGCAAGAGGCTTTGTAAATGTGCCGCTAAATTATTCATGAGGTGTAATTCCTATTAATCGTACAAATGTGCGATCGGTATGTTTGGATCCCCAACATTCATCTTCTTTTTGTATTGTAATAAAAAGTGCAGAGTGTGTGTCTGTGTCTGTGTGTGCTGAGTGGTCTTATTTACGGTGATGGATTACGGTGATGGACCGATGATCTTAACTTTTACTCGTGTCCTTAGGGCAAGTGGGTTAGCGGAGTCCTGAGCGCAGGTGATCGCTGAGGGAGCGCACCTGCGCCTACTCCCAAATACTTTCCACCCGCCCCTCGTCGTGGCAAATGGCATACTAGGAGGACCAATCTCACGGAAAATGCACGTTTTCTCTTTGTTTTGTCTGTACGGGAAAAGTATTCTAATGTTTGGAAAATGTAATTAAACGTTCCATATAACGGTTAGCGCATTACTGAGCCAATGTCAGCAATATTATCACAATTCCCATCATTCCTATGCAATTGCAGAATGATCTAGATGACTTATCACCCGTAATGTACAAACCATTTATAGCATTTTACATTAGTGTGTGTGTATATATATATATATATATATATACACATACATTTTCAAAACATTTCCAATTTTTTATCTGACTGCTGCTTGGTTCCTAAACCATTGCTGATAGGCATAAAGACTATCAGCAAAAGTCAGGTGTAAATATTTCATGAACCGTGTTGATTTACCACAAAAAGTGGAAACGTTTTACACTGTCTGCTCAGCCTAGCGCAGTTACGATACACAGTATGTACGATGATCACATATTGTATTCTAGTGTCTGAACACACCGGGTTTTTTTTTGGTCTTATTTGCATAGCAGAAGAATACCTTGTCTGTGTTTAATGACCGCCTCCTAGGTCAGAGCACTGCAGTGGGTTAATTCTGTGATGGGCAAACCATACGCTGAACGTTTTTTAATTGACTTACATGCCAAAGATCAATTTAAGAAAGTAAAGATTAAAGTACACTCAGCAGTAAAAGGTGTAAGCACCAGCTCACACTAAATGTCTGCAAGGTGCAATTTTCTCGCAATTAAACTGAATTCCATAGTACTTTTAATATTACAGGAATGCTAAATTGTAATTTATAATAGTGTAATAATATATCCATTATATATATATGTATATATATATATATATATATATATATATATGGCACGGAGAGGGAGATGCTGAGATACAATACTGTACACATCAGTCACCCAGTGTATATTCACGTTCTGATTATACCTAGAAGTTGCATTTTCTCCCCTCTAATTACATCTAATTTGTCCATTATCTCTTCCTCGCATTGTTATTTGTTATGTAAAATAGCGACATGTTATTATTTTGTCTGCTTGGTAATATTATTTGCAAATTACTACTGTATTTCTTACATTAGATGAACGTATAATTACGTATTTTATTTCACTTGTGTGATTTATTTAGACCATGAAGCCTATTTTGCATGATTAAATTGTCTAAAAACACGGGACAGAGCTTTCCTTTAGAACGCATACCTTTATTCGTTCTCCCCAGCGCTTGAGGAAGCCAGGACTCGCTAAAAATAAATCAGGCAAGGCTTACAAAACTATGCCATCTGCTTTCAACTTTTACAAAAGAGTGCAGGAGATGCGATCCGATCCAGCAAGGCTCTCTCGCCTGCGACAACTGCCCACTCATTTGCTGTCACAGGAGCACAGATATTACCATACTAATATTATTATTGGTAAAAAGAGGTAATTGATAACACCACCTGCCACTCTTAGGCAATCACCATGATAAATGCTTCTACCAGAGGCAAATCTGCGCTGTCCTCTACATCAGCCATCCACAAACAGGATATCAAATGTCAATTACAGAAATCTTTCATTTCTCTTATTTATTTGCAGAATGCCGTCCACAACGCCTTAGGAATGACATATTTGCTGCACAGAAAGTTTCTACTCCGATGAGTAAAAGCACACTTATTGCAAAGAAAAGTTAGATAAAAAAGAATATAAACAAATAAAATAAATATTTTATGCACGTGATACTTTTATTACTGGCAATAAAAATGCCACTACACACCAATACAACGTATATACTTACTGGTATTAAATATAAGTCAATAATGACATACAGAAGTCGCACTGCTGCCGTTCATGTATAGGATACACGTGTATTATTATGTATAATTAGCGCAGTATATTAATATTTATTAATGCTTCTGTTATCAGCGATACTTCTGACATTATTATAGGCAAAGGATGATTTTCTGCAGGCACCTGACTTTCTATGCTGTCTTGTCCACCTAACCCAAGATCAAGTTGGTCTGGGAGTGCTTGGAACACTTCAGCCCCTGCCTCTATCACTGCTCTCATCCTCCACTGAAGACTCTACTAAGCCCACCCCGTCAGAGTAGGCTAGGATGATACCCTTGCTTAATCACAGGTTAAAGACCAGAGACATTGCCCTAAAGTGTCCTGTAACTTCCAGGAACAATGAAAAGGATTCAGCTAATGAAGTCAAAGGTTACATGAATTGTTTAGCTACAATTGGAAGGTGTTCTGTCGTTTCAGAGGGATTATGTGATTAGGAACAATAGATACACGGTCTAGGTGTGAGCACAGCCACTGTAGGTGTTACACAGAGGGGCGGCTGTAATCTACTCCATCGCCCAAAAAGAAGAATACAAACAGAATTGTTACCCATTTAATTACTTTTCCAAACACTGTTTTTTTAAAAAAAACATATATTATTTTTTTTTCTCCATCGCTGTTTAGGATCTGTCTTCTTATATCTGTAAATGGGCAATTTTCCCAAATCATAACGTGCAGCCTAAACACTGAGCCTTATCTATAAGCTTCATTCTCTCCTCTAGCTATAGTACTCCATTTGTATTTATATTTTAGCTTGTAGCTCATTGCCTTTACTCATACTTAACACTTCACATTTCTCACCATCTAGGTCTTCTTAATCATTTTCTACTTATGCATATTGGAAGCAGGACAGAGGCTGGGGCAGCTCTCTGTAATTATATATGCCTAGCTGTCCGAGATACAAACATGTGCCCCTTCTGTTAAGAAGATTATTATTAGCTTGTATTAATAGATGCAGGTCTGGAAAGAGGGAATCAGCTATTGATAATTGCAAGAAGTATACAGCGGCTACTGTATCGATCGGCTTGTCCCTTATTCCCCTGGTATAGCAGAGATAAGAAGACACACTCTTTAGTGCAATATAATTTCTTTTGACCTATCTGCTTGCTACAGACTTATGATGAATAGCTGGAGTGGTTAAAGTCTTTTATCACGAAAGTTACCCCTTGATATAATATTGATTCTTTATAACTAGCTCCAAACACAAAAATCAAACTGTCCACTTGGCCATCATCATCATCAATATCATCACAAAGGCTCCGGAATAAAGATCAGCACGGCAGAGAGAATAGCTCCTATAATCTGACCAACTAATCTTTATTTCCTGTTGATGAAAAGGTTGGTTGGGGGGGGGGGGGGGGGGGGGGGGGGGGGGGCTGTCATTTCTGCAGAAAAGGAACAATTCGGGGAGAGAAGACCACTTTTGCAGCAAACTATCAGTTACATTTATATATTTAGTTCAGTGGTCATTGGTTAATTAAATGGATTGCAGAATAATCAGTGACAATCCTTTATTGCTGCAAATTAGAATCAAAAAAGGTAACAGTCTGTTTTGATCAATAGGAAATGTTTTACGTTCACCAGATGTTCTTTTGTATTTTAAATTTACCTTGTAGATTTTATTTTTGTTAATACATTTCCACAGAATACATAAGGAACGATCTAGATTTGGAGCACTGAGGGGTGTTTTTTATTCATTTATGTTCAGAGCTATTTTCTGTTTAAGTGTTTCAAGTGGGACTTTAAAACAAGTGTATCTGGGTTAAATTGGGTGGATTTCCTGCCTCACCCTGGAGTGTGCCAGCGGGATCCTGCGGAGGGTTGCATTAGCACAATCGCCAGTAATTACAGGCATGTGTATACACTGGGAGGATGAGGACTGGGAAGGTGTGAGGGACAAGCACAATCCCCTTTGGAGCAATCTGAACTGCAAAAGGTTTCCCTTCATGCAAACGGTATGTTGATTTTATTTAATGGCTGATTAAATTAGTCAAATTTCACTGCAAGTTAACCCATTGCACCCCATAGCTAACCAGGGGCCGTGTAGCTGGCCGGCCTCCTTTCTGGCAGCCAACGGGTTAACATTGCAAAGCTGCATTTCACCTGCTACTTATGTAACTAGTCAGACGTAATCTACTTTTAAATGCAGTAGTTAAATGCTTTCAAATGAATCCGAGCAATTTGATGCAGAGAACTGATCTGCCTGTCATTGTCAGCTGGTCAATAGGCAAATGGTAAAATATAACTCCATCATCTGTGAGGAACTGTCTGTAGTCCTGATGTGATCAGCCAGCCTGGCTAGGAGGGGAGTCTTCCATTTAGCATCCTCTCCCACCTTTGCTGGTGCTTTTATTGTCTCCAAGAAACCATCTGTTGTTGAATATTAAGCTGAAGAGCTAGGGATGCTTTTACACAGCAAATAAAAGGCAGCTTTTAGCTGTGAGATCAATGTCACAAGAAGTGTCTGCTTTACAATGACTTTCCCAGCTGAGTGCCTGTGATCAGTGTCTGCCCCAGCATGTAGTGTATGCGGTGCCAGGCTGACAGTATGCAGTGCTCTCTAATGCTAGCAGTGTGCTCTGTGCTATGTTATGCTGTGCTGCTGGCTCGCTAGTATTGGGACCAGTATGTGTTCTGTTCTACATACAGTACGTGACAGTCTGGCTAGTAAATGGTTAACACTTGGCTGATCCGTGCAATTGTTTGGATTTTTTTTAATACAATATATGGCTGCTTAATTTAGCAAAGTTCTCTAAATTGAGAACTGAAATGACTCAGCAGGAATTGGTATGTGAGATGTATGTACCTGAAGGCAATGGTAGGTTTAGGACCTAGGGGTGAGATGGCCATACAGTAGGTGACAGTGTATACTTTACTCAAATGTTTTATTACCAGTGGTGAGATATGGCACCAGCACATTCCGCTACTGAGGATTTTGGTGAGATAGAGCTCGCATTCCCAACCTCAATCCTCAAGGCACGCTAAAGCTAGGAACACACCATGGGGGTTATTCAGACCTGCTGGCTAGGCTGCGTTTATATGCCACCCCATCAAACACATGCCCCTTGGCACTCGAATCCCCTAGCTACACTGCAAGCAGATATGTACGCTTACACATTCAATCGCAAGTGCCCGCTCAGAGGAAAAATTCTTCGATTGTTACTTACCAAAAGTAAGCCCAAGGCTGACTTCCCATCCACCGCAGGGACCCCGCCACTGACTTCACATCCGCAGCAGGGACCCCTTGCCCGCCCGTGCTGCCCAACCCCACTGCCTGCCACCCACCCGCCACCGCCGCAGCAGTGGGGTGGCAGGTGTGGGGGACCCTGGATGTGTGGGGGCCCCGGGACGACTGCCCCTGTCGCTCCATGGATAATCCGCCACTGATGAGTACACATTGACGCTTGTATAAGCTGAAATAGAAAACGTGGCCTCTTTTGGATCCAGAGATATCAAATATATTTCTGCTCCTTACAAAACTTTCACTAGCCGACACTGACTTTTGAATAGACAAATCAGAAGTATTAGTCATTTGCTGTGAGTCATTTGCTGTTTAGTATAGATGAAAACACAAAATTGCAGTATAATATACAGCAGAATAGAGTCTTAGACTCACCAGAAACTGAAGGTTTATAAAGAATTACACATTGGGACCTGCAAAGCATTAAATAATATATGTGTGTCTTCCGATTGATCTGAGTCTGTGTTTAGTGGTTTGAGGCCCTGTGGCAATTCAGCTCTCACCCTTTCACATCCCCATAGACTGCTCATTGACATTTCTGGTAGATATTGTTAGAGGATTAGATCAATCCTTCAAGAATAAAAGTTGAGGACCTCTTGTCATTTGACACATTGCATCTGATACATTAAAATGCTGTAGGATGATCGTTGACAGTGATAGTTTTGAAGATGTAATATCCTGTGAACTGCAGGTAGCCGCACAATTTCTACAATTTAGCCGATCGATTTAACAGAGCACAATTTTTAAAAAGCAAAAAAAATGTTTTCTATTTTTAAAACGGGCTCTTTAAATACGTGTCATATTCATACAGTTTATTCTTCTGGGCAGCTATAAGTACTCATGATTATTAATTCTGAGAGTTTGTACTGGCAGGAGCCTGCTCATTGTGCGAGAGAGACTTTCTATGACATCATCAAACGGAAACTGCCACAGGAACGTCTGCCCATGTCAAAAGCTAATGTATTTATATTTATTTATTAACCATTGCTGGTGGACTCATATTACACTTCGTAGAGAGTATTTAGGGTTTTACATCAGTTTATACTGAAGTCTATATTTGGCCTGATTCAGAGTAGTATGCAAGCTTGATGGTTTGTGCAGAACTCCAATGTGGGTGGACTGAACAGCGTTCTGTGTTATTGCTCACAGTGCACCAAACAGCAGCATGATTGACAGCTGTTGGGGGGGAGGGGTGGGGCATTGACAGAGACTGTTCTAAAAAAACATGGGTGTGAAGCAGATATCCTATTCCCAGCAGAGGAGATCCGGCAGGCATGCTGAGAGAGCTAAGGTTTACCGGATCAGCGGTGGCTTCAGCCATCATGACCGATGTTTGCCATAGGGATCTGATGCTGCTTTGAGGCATCTTTTGCCTTCAGACTCCTCATTTAGAAGATTTTTCCATAGATGCTGCATTAAATGACACAACATTGATGTTAACTGTGTTTATCTCTGAATCAGGCCTAGGGATGGACTGGGCCTCTGAATCGGCCCTGGCATTTGTGCAAGCATATGCGGAAGTCATGCACATGCACACGCTGGGCATGCAAATGCACATGCTGGGCATGCGTGCGCTGCTGATCCTGGCATGCAAGAGTGCGTGGCATGGCTGCATTTTTTGCCCCCATCTCTCCTGGACCCGATTGGTGCACAGAGAGAGCTGATGGACTCAGTGCAAGTCCAGCGGCTCTCGCTGTGCGCCAATCGGGAGGTGGTACTGCCACCCTGGATGGACAAATCTTTTCACCTGGCCATCGGCCCTTCTGGCATTTGCCAGATGGCCAGTCTGGCCCTGATCAGGCCCTTACATGAACCCACAAATTAAATAAGTTTTATTACTTAGAAACCAACTAATCTACTAGTATGTATAGTTGGCAAAATGCACTCATTGTTGGGGCCCCCTTGCGAGGGCCTGTATGCACCATGCACCGGGCCTGATTCAGACCTGGGCTGCCCCGCCACGGTGTCCCTATGCCCTTGAGCTTCCAGCCATGCACACAGGGGGAAATCAATTCGTAATCACTCACCATCGAATGTATTCCCCCCTGTTCGCAGCCGCTGAGTAAGTTTATACTTACTTTGCGCTGTGAAGGCCGTGCGGAGAAGTCCACTGATGTCATCGGGCCTCCCTCCCAATGGCCAAGCATGCCTGTGTTTTCCGGGGCACTCCCAGAAAACAATGGCGTTCTGCCCCCAAATGCTTTGTGCCTGTCAATCAAGTTGGTTATGCCCATGCTCAATAATTGCTTGGGCGGCAAATTTGCAGCAAGAGCAAATGGAACTGAATCAAGCCCACCATGCCTCTCAGCACTGCACATTTCACTTTTTTTTTTACTGTGTATGGACAGTAGGATATAAACAATAAATGAACTACAATGAGTTGCATATGCATTGCCCTGATTGAATTGGACATGTAAATATTAAATTATAATTTTGTTTGAATTATTAAAACTATACCAGAGTTGCCATTAGTAGTGTCTAATGGTCAGGAGTCACATTTATAATGATATAGGACCAGAGCAACCGATTCCTACACTTGCTGTAAGGCAGGACAGAATCACAACCTCCTTCCCCCTGCACTACATGAAACACCATGCATGCAGATAGGGATTGTGTGCAGAACACATTTACATGGATACCAAAGCTTTCATTGCTGTAGTCTACATTTGGCTCTGTTGATTTTTAAGTAATTTATGTATGTAAATGTTCACATAAAAGTTATGATGCTTTGATTGCCTACTTATTTGTGTAGCTAATTAAATGTTCTTCTACACTGGTAAGAAAGAGGCTTCTCCAACAGTTTGTAGTCAACTGGCAGATCATTTAAAAATGGGTATCTTTGAATGATTTATGTAACATGATGTGTTATTGCATTATGAAAATAATTATATATCTATAGATGTTCAATTTATATCTATAGGGGTTCAATCTATATCTATAAGGGTTCAATTTGTACATGTACTGTAAATGTAGAGAAGAGAAACAGAGAGGAGGAAAGATCGTTGTATGGAATAGAGACAATTAGGTAGGAGGGATGGAGGGGTTTCCAACCTCTTTCCGTGTGTATGCACCTTAATCATTGCTGCAGACGCTGATGTGCCCAATTTACTGTGACCTGTGACCTCATGGTCATTGGGGCGCTCACAAGCCACTTTCTCTAAGCATTTAAGAAGTTGTGGCGCACATATATCAGATTCCCACGTTGTGAGTATTCCCAAATGTTATGGGAGCCATAGATTGCAGCCACATTGGGCTTCTGGCACCGCACGTGAGGGGACACGTGAGGGGACACGTCTACGTCAATCGGCGTGGGCGTCACTCTCTTAATGTGCAGGTGGTATGTGATGAGAACCTCAAAATACTCAGTGTGGTTGCAGGCTACCCAGGTAACTGCCATGATGTTTATATTCTGCGTGACTCAGCCCTCTGGGACCGATTCCAGGACCAACAAATGCAGGAGGGCTGGCTACTTGGTAAGTACATTTTAATTTTTTTGAATGAATGGCCTTGGTATAATGCTATTATGTGTTTATTTATATACTAAACATTTATTGCACTCCTCTGTAGTGTGTGAATAGTGTGTAAAGTATACCCAGAAATGTATCTAACCCTCAATCACTTTTAAAGGTGATGTCAGTCTGGATAAATTATAAGTATGCATGTTTTTAAAACCACTTATTACCAAAAGTAAGTGTACCCTTTACTATAGTGTATGTTTTTTTTACTCTGAAGTGGCACTTTAGTGTGTTGTGTTTTCTGATATGTCCAATATATAAGTATAATCAGTCCCTCTCTTTTACCATACTTCTTTAAATATTGGTGTTTTGGCCATTGGTCATTTAAAACAAATGGACATATGTTACCATATGCTGTACTGACCTCATTTTTTCTTTTTAAAGGATATGGGTGTCTCCCGTGGCTCATGACACCTCTGCGTTCCCCGCAAGGCCCTGCACGGCACCGCTATAACAAAGCACACATTGCCACCCGCAATGTTGTGAAACGCACCTTTAGGGTGCTGGAAAGTCGTTTCAGGTGTTTGGACAGATCATCAGGTATACTGCTTTAACACCCAGCAAAAGTAGTGATGATTGTCCAGGCTTGCTGCATGTTACATAATATTACCCTTGCCCAACCACATTATGTGGAGGGTGGCAATGCAGCAGTCGTGCAGGAAGCTGAAACTACCCAACCTACGGTAGTTAGGAGTACGCGGAGGGGGGATTTGATGCGTAGGGAGATCATAATGTGCTATTTCTCAGGTAATTGCATTTCTTTTTTTTTTTATAACTTTTTTTTATTAAGGATTGAGCAAAACTGTAACATAGTTTTCAACCTTAGTAAAACTTTCGAAAATCACAAGAAATCAGAAAACATTACTTTTTGTTTGTTTTGTTTGACACATGTATATAGGAACACAGGTAATTGCATTTCTAATGCTGCTTTCCCACTGCAGACCAGTTTAAAGTACTGGTAATCTTAAATGGTATTTAAAACAGTATTAGCATTCCCACTGCAGCAGATTACCGTTTTAAATACCATTTAAGTACCATTCCCATTGCAGTGAACCATGTAAAATGTAGAGTGACTAACCCCCCCCAGTGTAAAGAGTGCCTAATCCCCCCCCCAAGTGTAAAGAGTGCCTAACCCCCGTACCTGCCCTGTGCCCCCACCTCCCCTCCCCTTGTACTTACCTGCACGGGGATGCAGGGCAGTGGGGAGGCAGCGGGGGTCCATGCAGGGTACAGGCAGTCCCAGTGCCTGATGAGAACTAGTAGTTCTCACTTTGCACATATGTAATGAGTGCACGTGCATAATAATGAGCCGCTCATTACATATGCGCATATGTAATGAGCGGCTCTTTATTATGCACGTGCACTCGTTACACATGCACAAAGTGAGAACTACTAGGTCTCATCAGGCACTGGGACTGCCTGGAGGCTAAATAACGTTTAAGAGACATTCCCACTGCCTCTTAAACGTTATTTTAACGTGTAGGGCTCTGCTTTAAAAACGGGTTGAAATACCATTTAGCTTTAAACGGTATTTCAACTCTGGCACTTTCCCACTGCAGCCTTAAAACGGTAAATTGCGCTGAAAATCGACAATTTACCGTTTTTTAGCTGCAGTGGGAAAGGGGCATAAACTATCCTACCATGTACCTTTGGTGTAAGTGTGTTTACATACCATGAACCATTTGCCATACATTATCACCAATATTTAGGTGAGTAGTCAGAGCCCAATGCAAGAACCTGCTTTACCTGAGGTATCCCTTGGTGATGACATGCTGGTGAGTACATTTTTACAATAGTGTATGGCAATTTAAAAAAATGACCTGAAACATCAACATATGTTAACACCCAAACTGCACTGTACCATAGTGGATTACACATTTTAGTTTAATTACCCAAATCATTACTATGGAAAAAAACCACAGACATATTTTACTGTGAAGGAACGTCTTTACTAATGTAAAGGTGCCCACATACGCACCGATCCCGGCGGTGCAATGCTATACGATGGGGTGCGCGCTCCCGCGGCACCTCATCGCACAGTACAAAAAGTATGTGCTGCACATACTTTTTGTACTAGCTTTTTCTAGCATAGCATCGCATCGCATGCACATCGTATGCACAAGGCATACGATGCGATGCTATGTGTGCTAGTTAAGCCCACAACGCACGCCGGGATCGGTGCGTGTGTGGGCACCTTAAGAAATGTTTGTTTTGTGCAATTACTGCTCCATACATTGTCAAGAACACATTATGCATTTCAAAACTGTAGTATAACAAAAATAAACATTTTCAACTTTCACAATCTTTTTTTGGAATCTGTGTTCGCACACACAGGGCCCCCCTTTGCCCCTGACCCCAGGCCACCCCTGGTTCGCACACTCCTACTTGTGGGTGAAGTTGGTGAGACACTCAGGGGTGTACTTGACACACTACTAATTGTGGATGTAGCTGCACCTAATAAATGTAATTATTGGTTATTTAATTGTGTCTGCAGGGCAACCAATGCATTCATTTGTGCTGATATGGCTTGTGTTTGACCATGTACACTCTAATTTAGGATGGCTACATTATTATTTTGGACCCATAGGGCCTGGCTGATTTCGCCCAGACGTGTGTCCAGGGTGGTAGCCATTCTTACTTGTGTGCTCACACTTTTTTAAGTTGCTGAAAGATATTTCTTAGGTATTCTTGCATATTGCCTATTTGATGGCTTTGCATCTCCATGAACTGTATTTGTTTGTTTTTAAATGTATATAATGAGTGTGCTAACTCATCTGCTGTAGATGGTGTGTGGGGTGGTTGGGTGGGTGTGGTTTGCTGGGGTGTCACCACAGTTGACAGGAGTGGCGTAACTAATAATTCTGCTCCCCCCTGCCGAAAATGCAGGGGGGCGCCCCTCCTAGGTTAAACAACACCCCCCCCGCCACCCCCCATGCGGCCGTTACCTTAGCCGTGGCCGCGATTGTGCTGCCAGTAGAGGGGAGCCGGGGTGCAGTGGAGGGGAGCTCAGCCGGGATGTACGGAGTGGAGCCGGGGTGAAGGGGGGGTGTGGGGTGTTACCTCTTGCCGCATCTGCGCCTGGTCCCGGCTCTCCCGTCTACTGCTGCTAATCAAAAGTGACACTTGGAAAATGGCTGCCCCCATACAGCGGACGAAAAACTGTCTGCAGTATGGGGGCAGCCATTTTCCGAGTGTCATTATTTGTATTAGCAGCGCTGCAGCAGTAGCCGGGACTCAGGAAAGCTGGGACCCGGCACAGGCGCTGGCGGCAGAAGGCAGTAAGTAATGTCCCGCAGCCCCCCGGCGCCCACACCCCCTCACACCACTGGTCCTGACGAAGCTCCAATGCGAAGCGTACGCTGACCTAGACACTCAGTGTGCTCTCCTCCTCTCCCCTTTCCCTATTATATGATTTTGATCTGTATTAGCTTAAAATTGTCAAGTCGGAGCGGCATGCCAGTTCTCACTGGACCGCTCAGTCAGAGGCGCTACTTGCGAGACATCCGCAGCGCTTAGATCTGACTCCTAACAGACGGAGATCTCCGGCGCTGACTCATACACGCCGGAGCTCCTCTGCAGGGTACACGTCCTCATTGACGCGGCTCTCCCTCTCACTTGTGGCACGCAGTGCTGGTGCAGAGGTGGCAGATCTCACCAGGCACGCACCGCTTGAGGGGTGACCCGCGGGGCACCATACGGCCTACCCTATTGTGAAGTGAAGTATTCTGATCAGTAACATCACAGGGGGATACCAACCCAGATTATTTGTTACCAGCAGATCAGTAATAGGCGACTCTACGCACAGAAATTTTACTGTGAAAATTAATGATGAAATATGTACAATAAACCAGTATTGCTAATACATAGAATCTAACCAATACCTAGGAGGATATTGAGTTGGATCACACTGAGTAAGGATTTCTATCCTTTTTTAAAACTTACACTGTTTGTGTCTTTATGTATCACTGTCTGTCTATATTTCGCTACATTCTTTTTAAACTTATCTAAATAAAAGTTACATTTTACTTCCTTGATAACCTGTGCACCACACAGAGATATACTTTCTCTTCTTTTCAAGTTTGAAACAGATCAAGGTCTGTGCAAAAATTGCTTTCACTTTCTGTTTTTCTGTTGTAACATCTTTCAGCAAACAAAGTTATTTGGTCTGTCTAGTAGCCTCTAGTGGCCAGTGGCGGTACTTCACATCATAAAGGCCCTTGAGTCTGATGCTGGTTTCAGAAATCTTGGCGATCCCCTATGATTTTTGTCCCCTGAATTTCTGAAACCCAGACCGGATGTTTGAGCCTGGGGCTGGTTATTATTTTAATAATTTACCGGAAACCGCACATTACCATGTCTAAAAAAAATAGCGCATGTGCATTCATTTGCACACTCAACCAAGAACCACACTTTTTCACCATGTGTTCTTGTGCATATTCCCTTGCATGGTAGCAAGGGCATTCGGTGGTGGCACACGTGCGCGCGGGGGTATTCGTCAGGGTGGCAGAGCGGTGTGTGAGGTGCTCGGTAAGTTAGCTTACTGAGCCAACCTGAATGAGGGACAATATTCGAAAAAAGAAACTGCACCTGCCCTTGCTACCATGCGAGGGAATGTGTACAGCCTTGCAAATCCACCAGAATAACCCACTTAGTTTCACAGCAGCTGGAGGGCCATCGTTTGGACTTGCCTGCCCTATACTGCGTCCATGTTGACCTGTGTCCACACAGTCACCCAAAAATGTGAAACTCATATCGGCCTTTTTCATGTCGACCAATTGTTTTTGTTGACATTTTGGGGGTTATTCTGATTCACTCGGAAAGGCACAATTACTCTCTAATAGACAAAATCATATGCACTGCAGGTGGGGCTGATGTAACATGTGCAGAAAGAGTTAGATTTGGGTGTTTTATTGTTTCAGTGCAGAGTAAATACTGACTGCTTTATTTTTACACTGCAATATAGATATCAGTTTGAAGTACAGCCCTCACCCAAATCTAATTCTCTCTACACATGCTACATCTGCCCCACCTGCACTGCTCATGCTTTCGTCCATTTGAGAAGGAATTTGCCTTTGCGAGTGAACTAGAATAAGGGCCTTTGTCCACATCGGCCTGCCGACCAATAGTGGTCGACCTATTGACTGTCAACCTTATTACTGTTGACCTTATGACCCATACGCCTTATAATCTACCTGTGTTCTAACGTTCTAATGTTCTAATCTAAAGGCCCCCATACACTATGCGATTTTGGGCAGATTTCATCCGATTTCGGCACTTTGTGCCGATAACCGGGTGAAATCGGCCCAAAATCGCAGGACTGTGACATCTGATCCGATCTGATGCGCGGTCCCGTGCGCATCGGATCGGATCAGGGAGGTCGGACGGTCAGTACATATGATCACGTCCGACCTCCCTGTTAGATGGCGTCGCCGGTGAGTGCTGACCTGGGGGCGGTGTGGTCAGCAGCAGGGCTCATCAGGGGGACGCCGGAGCGGGCAGCGGGTCCTGACGCTGTAACTAGCCGGCGGCGCCTGTGTGTGATGATCTGGCCAGGCGCTGTGATCATTCACATATATCATTCAGCAGCGCTGCGGGACGGACGGGGCCGGGCAGTGGCGGGTATTATATTTTTAAAACACCTGTCAAATGACTAGCCGTTCTCTGATTGGCTGAGAGCTCTCAGCCAACGGTCAGTCATTGGCTGAGAGCTCATTTGACAGGTGTTTTAAAAATATAATACCCGCCACTGCCCGGCCCCGTCCGTCCCGCAGCTCTGCTGAAGGATATATGTGAATGATCACAACGCCCGGCCAGATCATCACACACAGGCGCCGCCGGCTAGTTACAGCGTCAGGACCCGCTGTCCGCTCCGGCGTCCCCCTGATGAGCCCTGCTGCTGACCACACCGCCCCCAGGTCAGCACTCAGTACCCCCGCTGCCCGCCCCACTGCTGCCCCTGATCACCACCGGCCCCCATGCCCCTCAACGCCCGCTGCAGCTCCCCGTACATGTGATAAATTGCAAGCGATTTATCACATGAAAATTTGGCTCATCAAGTGCCTTAGCTCATCCTAAGGACAAGTCGGCCTAATGTATGGGGGCCTTAACTTTTGGCAGCAGAGAAATAAATACTACATGACTCCTGCATTGCTCTGTTGCTTGCTCATTAGTCAGACAGTATTCCAAATGACACATACTGTACCTCCCAACATGACCCTCTCCAGGAGGAAAACAATTCTCTGCTCCTGAACTTCCCTCTTAATTTTTGATTGATATCGCCTGTGCTGAACAGGTTAATTGATAAGAAAGATATTTTCACACAGGTGATGGGAATCATAAATTAAGAGGGAACTCTAGGAGCAGAGCATTGTCCCTCCTGGAGAGGGTCATGTTGGGAGGTTTGATGCCATGTAGAGAGCTTTGTCAGCGGAGCTGCCCCTTCTGCTGCTCACTGGATAGAGATGTCCCTATCTAAGAGGTTAAGAGGTCACTTGTGTTTTCAACCCTGATGAAGGAGTGATTTAGTGCTGCAATACAGAGAAAAAATCTTATTCTCAGATTATTGCCATTCCAATGATTGGGGAGATAGGTTAATGATACACTGAATACATCATACATGTTTAGGAAGGTTTACCTATGCTGCATTAGTTAAACACCTGCTATTTAAGTTACGTTAAGGTGAAAATGTGTGTTAAATAAGGTGAAAAAGCAATGAAATAAATGGTCTTGGGATATTTTGTATTTATGAATTGGTAGATGAGTCTATGGGTTCTGGTTCACTTGCAAAAGCAAATTCACTCTAATGGACAAAACCATGTGTACTGCAGGTGGGACACATGTAAAATGTACAGAGAGAGTTAGATTTGGGTGTTATTTTGTTTCTGTGCAGAGTAAATACTGGCTGCTTTATTTTTACACTGCAATATAAATATCAGTTTGAAGTACAAACCCCGCCCAAATGTAACTCTCTGTGTGGGTAGATTTATTATATCAGCGCTCATCGTGTTGCTATAACACTTCCTGCTTCGCGAAGCAGAAGGGGAGACCGATAAGATGTATTAACATCTTGCCTGCCGAAGCGGGGGAACGCTAACTTCCCCATCCGGCGATGCCTCCTCCAGCTGACAGCGCATCAGTTAACACTGACGCGCTGTCTCCTTCCCCCAGCTGGCTGGACTGCGCATGCGCGGGATCTCACTACTCACGCGAGATCCCCAGCACAGCTCAGCGCCAGCAGCAGGAACAACACTGTCCCTACTGTGGGCATAAGGCATCACCACCTGCAGCTGTCAACTATTGTAAAGCGCAACGGAATCTGCTCCGCTATATAAGAAATTGTAAATAAATAAAATAAAATAGCTGCAGTGGGCGGAACGATTAGTGATGCAGACCGTTCATACATTGGGTAGGAGGCAGGCGCGCAGCATAAAATATTGTTCCTGCGCTATGCCTCCTGCCCTGCACCACTCCACGTTAGACAATTGCGATGTGAGGCGCACGGGAGCGCGCCGCACATCGCAATCGCATCAAATCCATCTGCAATGTTCCAGTTTTCATGAGATCCATCGCAGCAATGCATCATAATCTTATGAAAACTGGTCGTATCGCACAAGTGTATGGGCACCGTAATACTGCTAAGCTCCCTGGGATTTCAGATGAATCAATAGTGACACAGGAATATACCCTACTCAGCCTAGTTGCGGAAGGTGTTGACAAAGTAATGTTTGTCTATTTGGAGGGAGCATCAGGAACACCCAGACACATAAATGAAAAGTTTGTAATGAAATGCTTACCATTGAAAAATGTTGTAATGGACAAAAATGAGCGGTGAAGCTGATGAGAAATTGCCCCACACCCCCATGCAGCGTGTGAGCGGTGGGGCGGCCTGCCATCCCCCACCGTGGAGCGGCACGGCGGCCGCATCATCACTGCCCCCCACCTGAAAAAAATAACAAATGAAGGCCCAAATCCGCGCTTCTTGATTATTGCAGCTGTTGTTTCTATAAATCGAAGTCCAACCAGGCTACTTAAAAAGCATGTATATATATATATATATATATATATATATATATATTTATATATATAAAAGAAAGCACTTACCCCCTCTTACAGGAAAGGATTGGAACCAGCACACGGATATGAAGTGAAAGAAAAAACGTGGTTTATTGTACAAGCATTATTGCACAACAGACAGCTGTTCACCTGACAGCCGTTTCAACTGCATGGCAGCAGTTTTCATCAGAGGTGTCTGTTGTGCAATAATGCTTGTACAATAAACCACGTTTTTTCTTTCACTTCATATCCGTGTGCTGGTTCCAATCCTTTCCTGTAAGAGGGGGTAAGTGCTTACATGTTTCTCATATGTACCTGGCACCGGACTATTAACAATTACCTGCATTGAGTGCCATCCTGTGACACATCATTCTATATATATATATATATATATATATATATATATATATATATATATATATATATATATATATATATATATATACAAAAATCTAGAAAGGGCACAAGGCCTAACTCAGACTTGATTGCAGGGCACATTTGTTCTCAAAATGGACAACACCATGTGCACAGCAGGGGGGGTGGGGGGTGGCAAATGCAGAGATGTTATTAACACAACATCCTCAGGTCAGAAAGTTCTATATGACATATTTGAATGCACAACATTATTTATTTGCTGAATTTAATAGATTAAAAATCAAAAGAGTGGTTCTGTCATGTCCACCATGTTGTAAACTCAATTGATTGATAAATCTCTTTTTTAGCTGCCTCAGAACGCGATTGACTTGCAATGCAGTAAGTTCAGCCAAGTGAAGACAATTTTAGAAATGAATAAATACTTTTCCCCTTGTAGCACATCAAGGTGCTGTGCCCACTCTCATCAACTAAGCAGCTGATGGAAGACTTTTGAATAAAAGATAATTGACTGCTATAAAGGAGGGGAAGGCTATAAAAATATTTAAATGCTTCCAGCTTGTACTTTCTGCAGTCAGAAGCATCACTAGGATATTTAAGTTAAAGGAATTGTTGTTAAGTCAAGATCTGAAAGATCCAGAATCATCTCTGATATAACTGTACACCTAACACTGTAAAGATTAGCTGACATCAGAGCAGAGCAGAGCCTCTCTAATTCCCTTATTACACAGTTGGGTGTATTCAATGCCGTGGGCGAGCGGCGACAACAAGCAGGGCCAATTCCCCCTCGCTCCAGAAGCAGCGAGACTTGCGGCTAAATACAGCGAGTTTTCTGCATTAGCCGCGGGTCTCGCTGTTTTGGGGAATTCTCGCCGTCCTGTGATGGCGAGGATTCCCCCAGAACGTTGAATAGGGCGAGCGGCTGGCGAGGGGGTTTAACAGCGAGGATCGCTGCTTTTTGCAATCCTCGCTGTTTAACCCCCTCGCCGGCCGCATTGAATACTACCCAGTATGTAATGCTGACTCACCACCTTCATTTCTCCCAACTTTGTTCTTGCTCAAATAGGGACCTGCTGTGCCAGAGGCATAGCCAACTGAAAAGAGTGTGGAGCCACTGGAACAATGGGTGTGGCCTCAGGTGGAGTGACCTAGCACCCCTGACCCCTGTTTTCGGCATATTGGGGGTGAGTCAAGTGCTCCCCGAGCAGCTGGACAGACCCCAGCTCCCCTTACTGAAATATGCCATGTGCATGCAAAACAGCAGTGATCATTGCCTCCCCCAACCTGCCTCCTTGCTGGCGGAGGGTGGGACAGCGGCTGTAATCTGAACAGTTGGGAGGTATGCATCATCTTCTTTGTATGTACTTACTGATTGAAGACCCAGTACAAGGTCCCTCCTACCTTGTAGTACTTTTATTAGATTAGAGGTCAAGAGCAGCATCACTTACACAGGAAGTATCTACAATCATAGACGCAAGCGCAGGATTTCTGGAGCAGGGTTTTCTAGAAATATTTGGCAGCAAACAAAGGGCCGATCAGACCTGTTCATTCTGGTTAGAATTCATCCCCGGTCCCAATTGTCGGGGTTTGCGCATATGCAAATATGCGTGTGTGCAAACCCCCAGAGCAAATGCCTTCTGTGAAAGTGTGGTGGGGGGGGGGGGGGCGTTCCGGGGGTATAATTTACCTGCTTGTTAGGAAGCGAATATACGCAAATTAGTGAGCAGCTCTGAATCAGGCCCAAGTGCTATTTATGTCATACAGCACTTCAGTCCTATGCAAACACAAAGCTCACAGTAACCAACTTACCGGATTCTCTCTCTGCACTCAGATTCAGATACACACACATCAGACTTGGTAGGAAAATCTGCAGCTGGGCATATACAGTACAGCAGCTCCATTCTGCCCTTTATAAGGCATGTAGTGGCTGCAGGCCAGGTGTTTGCCTATGAATTCCATAGCAAGAGTCTGTAAAACAAAATATTTTTTTAACAAAGTGACGGGCACAACCACAATATAATCATTTGTGGTAAAATGAGTGAAGCATCCGAAGAAAAAACATTTGGAAGCCATTTCTAGGGGGTAGATTTATTACACTGTCTGTTCCGTGACAGGTGGTAAAGAAAATATTGTCTTTGTGGCAGGAAGAATGTATTCAAATTAATAAGACAGAATTCTAGAAGTTATTGTCAATGATACTGAAGACATTGAATCTGAAATGAGATTGGATATTTCAGCAATTGAAAATATACCTCATATTCAACCATGATAATAATAATTTTGTTTACATAGCGCTCTTTCTATCAAAGGACTCAAGGTACTTAACAAACAGTGGGGCTATTTTAGCAAGCACCGCTGATTAGCAAAAACTGCTATGAGGTGATTTTGGCTAACCTGCATATGAATACACATGGCAGCCCCTTAAACAGCTTTGCATTCTGGTAAATGTGACTGTAGTCTAAGTGGCAGGAGAAGAGGGATGTGGTGGGCGTTGACAAATCGTTTTGAGAGCGTTAACACAGTGTTGGGGTGAGGTGTCTTCACAGCTAGGCTGTGCAGGCAATAGGATACCCTTAAGATGCAGGTGCTTCACAATTTAGTAATTGCAATTGTATCATGGTGAAGTACCCAAGGCCTTGCCCTGTGCTGGGCAGCTTCCCATATGCTAGCAATGGACCTTGAGATTTGGCAATTTCTCGCAAAACTACAACTCATGCTGAATTCGGCCCAGTGTGAACATAATAGAGTAACACATTGTACACAATGGCCAATGTTCACACAAGTGAGAAATGATGTGCAGACTGCTCATGACCTGTGATTGCAAATGTGCATACTCAAGATACCACTGTGATCCTGCTTGCAATAAAGATTTCATAGGAAAGTGATTGGCAGGAAGTAACCATCTGAAGGTGTTTGAAAAACCATTGGCTGAGATCTTACATACAAAAACATGGTGTCTGCTGTGCTACTGCTGTGTCTAGTATAAGTTGCCATAGGGCTACCCTAGCAGTCAATGCACCCTGATATTGCATATAGTCTGCAAATGTGTATGTAACGGCGAATTACTTTGTGATGGCTCCATTTGGCATCTCTTTAATTTCTGTGTGGCAGCTTCACTTGCTAACAAAACAGCTCCATAGCCTATAAAATCCCAAATAGCATCTAAACAAAAAATTAGGCCCATAATATGAGGGTCAATTTGCATGACCTACACAGACACATGGTGTGGCAGCCATTTTGGTGCATCAGTTGTAAAAGAATTATCCAACCTACTGACAAAATATCTAGGTGAGGCAGCCATTTTGACACAGGATCACTGGGTAGAGTAGGCAATGCCTAAAAATGAGGAAGCATAATGGGAGAGAGAACCAATGATTGTTGGAGTTCTTGCATGTTCCTCTGAACCTTGAATTCTACATAAAGCACCAGATGAGGCAGCCTTGTTGGGTGCACTACTGGTTATAATGTGCAAATAAGGAATACATGTATAGTGAGTTAACTGCCTAAACCATGACATTTTATTGCTAATCCTGCCCTTGAAAGAATAAGGCAAAGCAGTCAAATATTACACAATAAATATTAGTGTAATATATACAGTGGGGAATAACAGAGAAAATATACAGTTGGCTACCACATTGTGGTAGTAAGGAGAATAACATCAAGGACAAAATCATAAAAATAAGGAACAATAGCAAGAAGCAAAAATAAAAATATAACATAATTAAGATAATGTATTTGATTCATGATCTCCTGCCATTGTTTTATATAATGTTCCAGATGGTGCACTGCATCGTTGCTCTTCCAAGGCCTTCCCCACCTCTCATATATATTCTTTCATTAGAGGGGTCCTACAGCCTATAACAGTAACTGGAAGTTTTCCAGGCCTATATTTATCAACAATTGTGAAGGCCAATGTACGAATGACTAAACAGATAGTTTCCAATTCCTGCGCAAAAAATACTTCATACTTAGAGCCTATTTTACTCCCAAGTTAAAATTTCTTATAAGTGATGCCAATTGCTGTAAATGTGAAGTCCTGAGTCGAACGTCTACCATTGTTTATGGTCCTGTCTGAAGGTTCAGAGATTTTGAAAGAAGTTTCAGCAATTTCTCAGATGTATCCTCAAGATGTTCTTGACATTTATTTAGCCCTGAGTGGGCTCTTTGGAGCTCTTTTGCATTTACTAATTCCCCAGACAATCTCGAGGTAGTAAGTTATTATTGACCAAAATATCAACCGCAGTTCATAAACCCAATCCTCTATCAATGGATATCTCCTGATGTCCCAATGGGAATATTGTCTTAATGTTTCCCAGGGTTTTCTTCTTATTTTCAATAGAGTAGAGAGAGACTACATATAATGAAAAAACTACATTCCTTTGAAATGTAATAACCATATATTCTTCTCACCCCTTCTCCACACATTAAATATGCTTTATGGCACTGCTTTACCCTAATAACCGCTGGGTTTAATTTGAGATTATGCAAATGGTACCCCTTTCTAGGTATTTCTTATGGTTATGAGAAACTATCAGACTCTTCTAGTGTTCCTGCTTGACTTCCTTCCACCTGGATTTTATTATTGTTACTGAACTTTAGCTTGATTACATGAAGCAGTGGGAATTTGTTTGTTTTGTGTGTTTGATTTATTTACATTGTAGTGCCTTTCATTGGATAATATGGGTGTGGCATCAGGAAGTGTGTAAATCAGTTTTTAAAAAGAATTGTCAAAGTTTGGGCTGTGGGGTTGGGTGTCATTACATAAATTTAACACACACACACACACACACACACACAAACAAACATACCTGTTGGTTCTATACCTCACTCACACACACTCACACATACCCAGCCCTGACCTAGCCATCTCTCTATCACATATACCTGTATAACCCAGCCCTGCACCATCCACCTTACCACTCACAAAAATGTCCCCAGAAGCAGATAGAGGATCTAGGCATACAGAGGAGCAGGGGCACGCAGGGCCGGTGCCACCACTAGGCAGCTCTAGGCATTTGCCTAGGGTGCCAGCCACTGGTGGGCGGCAGTTTGCCCCACCACCCCCTGCCCCCCGGATGGAGGAGAGCGGAGGTGCAGAGACTGGAGCTGGCAGGAGCTTGCAGGGGGGGTCCGTGCGGCGTGGGGGTACCTGCGGCGCTGTGTATTAAGCTGGCGGGGTCCCTGTAGTGATTAGGAAATAACTATGTATATTGCTGGATTCTGTGTGACCTCCTCTCCCCTATGGTTTTGTTTCCCTACTTCTGTTTTCTGTACCCCATTTCTATGATAATTTTCAATAAAAAAAAAAGAATATTTATGGATTAAAGGTTATCTCATGATAAAAAAAGATTAAGAAGTCTTCCAGCAGAAACTAAAATCTAGGGTCTTGTCTATAAAAAAATACTTTACTGTGTATTGAAGTGGGAAAAGAACAGTTGAGTTGAGTTCCCTTGGAAAGGCCGGAATTGTGTTCCAAAATACGTGGCGACAAATCAACATTTTATTAATAATTTGGCTTGAGTTCCCATCAATGCCTGCAAAACAGATTGACTTTCACATGTGGGGAAACCACTGGCTTATTAGCACACATATGAGAGGATTGAACATTACTTGAGGTTTGCAGTGTAAACAAGGGAAAAGTGGTGGAGAGATTAAATCATTAGGACTGTGGCAAACACTGGATTTAGAGGCGATGAATGAGACATTTTTCTACACATACCAAAGTACCCGAACTGCATTTATAGCACATTCACAGTAAATTTAAATGACCTGGTTATTTTTTTAGTTATGGACATAGTTATGGACATAAGACACAAGCGATCTATATGCAATTATGATCGAAAAAAATGTGTAATTACTCTTTGTTACAGAAATATAAATATTCTTTAAGTGGATTTTTTCCCAATAAAACCATACAGAGCAATACAAGCCTAATGAAACAAAATCTGTTGCAAATAAAAGTTAGTATAGTGTAGCTGACCAGCACATGCTCATTCATTCACCCAAAGAACAGCTGACTGGGAAATCACATAAACCAGCTCACATTTCTTTGTACACGGGCACAGGAAACCTAATTAAGAGATGGGATGCCTGACACATTATGGTAGGGAAATCAGGACTACATGCAAGGCTTTGGAAAGCGATGTATAATCTATAGATATTTGGGAGCCAAGGCTTTGTTTAACATGTTTCAGAAGGAACATTTTGGGACATGTTTAGATTCCTGAAATGAATACCTTTTAATATGTTGAACCCATTGCTATATTACAGTATGTATGTTTATTGATCAGAGAGTTGGCAGCTTTGAGAAATACTTGGTCAGAGATGGCCTGCAATGTTACGATGGGAATTGTTCACATGACTTTCACATTAAAACCTTGGATGCTCTCTTTGGTGCCCAGCTACTTTTATTTTTGTTAGGTGCTTTCCATAATAGTACACAGTGTGAGCAACTACCTCCATGGCGGCATTATTCCTTGTGTCAGGGAAATACAGCATGACTCTATGATTCCTTTTTTACTCCTTAGAACAGAAAGAGTCTGTCACTGTGATGCTTAGATCTGTAAGTGGATCTGGGTTTGAGTCTGGATTTTTTAACTGGTGTTTGAAACCTGCTGGCTTGATGTTATTCCTGTGCATGGGATACAGTGAGGACAGTACTATTTTTTCTGGAGAAATAGGTCCAGGCACGGCTGTCATCAGAAATTGTGGGGCCCAGGACTTAGAAAATAGGCAGCCCCCCTATACAATTGTGCGCAGGCTGAAGCAGCAAGCCTGTCTATAACTAACAGTTTCTCACCCTGGCTCATACCAGGTTTTTATATTTTGAAGGTGATACACTATTATTTATAGGCAGGCTTGCTGCTTCAGCCTGCACACACACACAAGCCAGCCAGCCCTGAACCCCCCCCCCCCCCACTGCGAGTATTTACCAGCATGCACAGAAGCCAGCTCCCCAATGATATGCAGCCCCCTGCTGTTGAGAGGGGCTGGCAGCCGGGCTCAGCTGCTTGTGAAGAGGGTGTTGGCTGCTGTGTAGGGATAGAGATGCCCAGACCCTACTCTCTGTCGGAGTGCCCGGGCCCGGGACAGTTGTTCCCATAGCACCCCCTGATGGCGCCCTGGGTCCAGCAACTTCAGGTCTCGGTATGGATCAATTAAATAAAACTAGATAGAGATAGAGAGAGGGAGAGAGAGAGGGAGAGAGATAGAGAGAGAGAGAGAGATGTATATATTATATGTTAAGTGCCTTGAGTCCTATTGGAGAAAGAGCGCTATGTAAATAAAATTATTATTATTATTATATTGTATTTAGAAACAAAGTCACTCACAGGGGACTTTAAAATAAATCTTATTTATAGAAAGTACATTTTGGCCCAGACCAGGTTCAGGAACCCAGTTCCTAATGAAGTCATATTTAATTAGAGGTTCAGGAAATGAGTTCCTGCTGGTTCCTGCTGAAAAATAGCAGTGAAGATACTGGCTAGTACCTGGGAGTTGGTGAAAACCCAGGGCAGAGGTGTAGAACCTAAGGCCCCCCATACATTAGCCCGACTTGTCCTAGGGACAAGTCGGACCCGATTTCCCCGGCAGCTCCCCGGGAGGTTTCCATCATGATAAGGCACTTGATGTGCCAAGTTGTGCATATGATAAATCGCCATGCGATTTATCATATAAAACTCCCGGGGAGCTGCAGGGGGAGAGCGGGGTGAGGGACACTGGGGAGCAACAGGGGGGGAGCCGGGCATTGTAGCTGTCAAATAGGCAGCGGGCGGTGGGGGGGCGCTGGAGAGCCGGGCTGGGGACACAGGCAGCAGCGGGCGGGGGTGGACGCCGGTGAACGGAGCTGGCCGGGCGCAGCATGACCGGGGACGGGGAGAACGCTGCAAGAAAAAAAAAAAAAAACATTACAAATGAATTGGAAGCCAGTGATTGGCTGAGAGCTCTCTCAGCCAATCACTGGCTTCCAATTCATTTGTAATGGTTTTTTTTTTCTTGCAGCGTTCTCCCCGTCCCCGGTCATGCTGCGCCCGGCCAGCTCTGTTCACCGGCGTCCACCCCCGCCCGCTGCTGCCTGTGTCCCCAGCCCGGCTCTCCAGCATCGCCCTCCCCAGCGTCTGTCACCGCTGACGCTGCCCGCTCTCCCCCTGCCTGGCTCTGGCGTCCCCCGCCCGGAGGCTGCACATAAGATTTAGGAAATCTTATGTGCAGCCGGTCCGACTGCCCGACTCCGATCCGATGCGCACGGGACCGCGCATCGGATCGGGGGGGCTGTCAAACCATGCGATTTGGGCCGATTTCATGGCCCGATTCATCCGAATCGGGTGAAATCGTGCCCAAATCGTATAGTGTATGGGGGCCTTAACATGCCAGAAGTTTTCACCAGTGACTCCTGCAACAGAGTTTTGGGTACTTGTGTAGTTTCACGGCGCCACTGCGCGCACAGTCTGTGTTTGAAACTTCGCAGCTTGCCAGACTCCGTGTTTAACTGTGCGCGTGCCGCTCTAGATGTTCTCAGCGCAGCGCGTGCCTGCTTTACATATGTAATCTACATTATCAGCATAGTGCTGGCAGCAGCAGCGCGCGCTGCCCAGCGCTGACAGGTCATTGTGATACTTGTAGTTCCACAGTGAAATAGACAGTCCTGCACACCGCTGACAACGGGGGCATGTAAACTGGACACCCCGGCACACCGCTAACGTACGGGGCTTCTAAACTAGACACCCCGGCACACGCTAAAATTTAGACGCTTTAGCGTCTAAATCCAGACTCCCTGCAAACCGCTAAGAAGGGATCTAGGGGTACATAGGGGTGCACTGTGCAAAACACTCTTAAACCTGTTCACAATGACACCAGTCGAGGTAACAGCTGTCAACCTTGTTAATTCCACTATCCACGCCACCTCGAAGTGTGGCAAGCACAGCGAGCCCCGCGAGGGGACGTGGTACACGTCCGACCGACCTCTTCATACCCCCACTATCCACTTCGGCGTGGAGTTGATTTTATAAAGGGGGGGGGGGGCTCGCTGTGAAGTGGGGGGCGTATACCTGTGAAGTAATCCGCGTCCGCTCGCCACGCTTCGGGCTCGGTGGCTCGCTGCGCTCGCCACACTTTATAAAATCAACTCCACGCCAACGTGGATAGTGGGGGTATGGAAAGGTCGGTCGGACACGTACCGCGTCCCCGCGCGGGGCTCGCTGCGCTCGCCGCGCTTCGGGTTGGTGTGGATAGTGGAATCAACAAGGCCGACAGCTGTTACGTCGACTAGTGTCATTGTGAACAGTTTTAAGAGTGTTTTGCACAGTGCACCCCTATGTACCCCTATATCCAACTAAATTCAGACACTTTAGCGTCTAAATTTAGATGCCCCCTTCTTAGCGGTTTGCAGGGTGTCTGGATTTAGACGCTTTAGCGTCTAACTTTAGGTGCACCCTTCTTAGTGGTTTGCAGGGAGTGTACATTTAGACGCTAAAGTGTCTAAATTTTAGCGTCTACATTTGGGACACCCCCTTTGATAGCGGTGTGCCGGATTGTCTAGTTTAGAAGCCCCGTTCGTTAGCGTTGTGCCGGGGTGTCTACTATGGAACTACAAGTACCACAATGACCTGTCAGCACTGGGCAGCGCGCGCTGCTGCTGCCAGCGCTACGCTGATAATGTAGATTACATATGTAAAGCAGGCACACGCTGCGCTGAGAACATCTAGAGCGGCACGCGCACAGTTAAACACAGAGTCTGGCAAGCTGCCAAGTTTCAAACACAGACTGTGCACGCGGTGGCGCCATGAAACTACACAAGTACCGAGTTTTGACTTAGATGAGTTTTGAATGGCTGTCCCACTTTCTTTTACACATTGACATGAACAGGTCCAAACCTGGCAGTATTGAGATAACAGAAGCTATCTAGTTGTGTTAGACTAAGGGTTCAGGTCACTGTAGGCTAATACACTCTGAGCATCCCTCTCCCCACAAATGTCCAGAGAGGTTTGCATGACATGCCACTATAGTATGCATAACCATCATACAAGAAGCATACTACCATTTTCGACTATATTAATATCCTCCATGCAATACAAAGATAATTCTAGTACCAATTTACCATACAGAGTTCATACCACGCATTAAGAATTTCGAAATGCATCATAATACAGTTAAAATCATAGAGACTTCCATACAATAGAGTATAGAGTAAGCATTCTAATGTCCTTCAAATAGTACAGAAAATATCATAAAGGGTGACAGACAATACAGGGGCAAGTATTCAATGCCGGTGCGAGCGGCCAGCGAGGGGGTTAAACTGCGAGGATCACAGAAAACCAGTGATCCTCGCAGTTTAACCCCCGCGTCGGCCGCTCGCACTATGCAACGTTCCGGGGGAATCCTCGCAGTCACAGAACTGCGAGAGCCGAGGCTAGTGCAGCAAACTCGCTGTAATTAGCCTCGATTCTCGCAGTTTTTGGAGGCACATTCGCAAATTCCCCCTCTCTCAAAAAACGGTGCGAGGGGGAATTTGCGAATGAGAGGGGTCAGTTGAATACTGACAGGGTGAGCGGTGACTGCGAGCAAAAAGTCCTGCTCGCAGTCACCGCTCGCCCACGGCATTGAATATATGCCAGGGTGTAGAGAGCAGACTGGGGGCTGATTCATGGAGATTATCGTTTTACTGGAATTCTCAGCAAAATGAAGAAGGTGGCCACCATTTATGAGTCATTGTCAATAGTGTATTTATTACCAATCCAAACTTGCAGCACCCTATGGATGAACAGACATCATATATTTTTTGAGTAATAATATTGAATTACAATAATACACCACAGAGTACAGAGAAACCAAGGGTAACATGTATTATTGAAGTTACTTATATTTCAAAACTGATTTAAGAAAAACAAACAATTCTTATTTATTTAATGTATACATGTAACTACAAAAGTAAATGAAGCATTCAGGAGCAGACCATATTGTACCAAGAGAACACTTCATAATGAATAGCTGCATTATACATAAAGAAATGCATACTAAAGTATCACTGTTATGAGATGCTGCTGTGGCTTATTGCTGCAGTGGATCCAGGCTGTTGCCATTTGACCAGGATGCAGCATTGTGTCAGCCACACTGGCTTATCGTCCTGATGGTTGCTAGGCAATGGGACTCAAACGGCTGCGGTGATTCCTTGTCCTGCCTGTTACTAAACAACCAGGATGTATTATGTGTGCGCACGCAGCCTTACAGCTGCAATCTGGTCATTACGAGGATGGTTTCCCAGTAAGCCTCTGATTGGATCCTATTTGTGTTATAGGGCAGTAAGCCCTATAGGTGCCCATACACGATGCGATAGGCACTGTGCATTTTGTACTAGATCGCATCACATAAGTTTTGCAATTGAATGCAATCTATTACAAAAAGTATGTGCAGCACATACTTTTTGTGCTGTATGATGTGATGTGCGTGGGAGCATGCATCGCATTGCATTTGTTAAATTGTACCTTGTATGGGCACCTTTAGTTCCTACTTCTAGCTTCTAGCTTTTTATTGGAAGCCTTGGCAGTAGGTCACTGTTGCTGTTATAATTCCTGACTTGCCTAGCCATATTCCAGAAGAACACTAAGAGAGGGACAATAGAGTAATCCTTGTAGGTAGAGAATGGAAGCAGTTGATTTTTGCATTTTAACAAATGAAGTGATTACATTTTGGAACCTTGTTTTTAGATGCTTCTAGTATTTGCTGAGTGTTCAGTGCTTTTACTATTGATGTGGATCTCACCTGAGGTTTACTGTTTACCATTACTATATCACATTGGAAAACTGTGCAAACACAACATAACTCTTATTTGCACATCAACTATGGTTTCTTGTTACATACATCATAACTCTGTTCTAATCACAAGAATTGAGACTATTGCCATTACTATGAACACTTATCATAATCAGTAGTAGCCTTGGTTTTATTTCCTAGTACTGTATTCAAGTTCTGTTTCAGATTTGTGTACTCACCCCTCAGCTGCATTTCACCTGTGATTAAGTATACTGCTGCACTCCTGGATTCAAACTACTCTTTGAGAAAGGTCCATATATACAATCTAGATATTACTATGCTAAGATATCACAGTCATACTCCTGTCAACTGTCTCCTTGACAGTCTGTGTGTGCCTGTAGTTCTACTCCAAGCAATAATCGTGTGGTTTCCAGCTAGTCCTTACTGCTAAGTTTAAGTCCTGGCAGAATCCTAAGTACCAGTTTATGTGTAAAACACTAAGGGAACAATGTGCAGCTGTTGTAAGCAGAATAGCCTCTTGCTGGCCTCAGGGAGCGGAATTCCCTAACATTCACTAAAACAATACTAAATTTGTGTTTAAATTTAAGCAAAAATATACAACCAATTGATGATGAGGAGCTTATTTGTATAACATAATACAGAAATGATTACTGTTTATTGTGGAGTTTATTTTGGTATACAATCGCCCTATCTCATTTTGCAATGCTTGCTTGGTCTTTTGTCCAGGCTTTGCTGCAACACATATTACACTAGTCTGTTGATGTAACAATGTAAATTTGGTAAAAAGATTTTCATTATTTATGCAGTCTGTGCTTTATTATAGACCTTGGGTGTGAGCAGGGAACATTTCACTACATACAAGCAGCTTAAAAGGTCAGATGTTATTGCCAGAGCAATAACTGTAAAGAATATAAAGACAACAAATTAGGTTTCATGTGATTTGCTCTGACTCAAAATCCATGTTTTGAAGTTAATTATTAAAAAGAAAAAGGGCTTCTAATTATAATTGAGAAATCACATTCTTGATTCTTATGAATTCATGAGCAACCTCCTTCATTCATTTTTGAAGGACATTTTTGTTTTTCAAGAACATGTGACACATTAAACTAGTTTATGCAGTTTGTTATATTAATTAATTCTAAAATGTTAGTTTAATTTGATACTTTTTTTTTGTGATGGTCTGTTCATGTTAATTCAGTGTATGATAGCTGCTGAAGGTTATTAGAGCATGGTATTTTTTTTAAGTTTACCCCTTGTCTACTTACATGCAGCCATTTTGTGCTATTAAATATTACAATAATTAGTCTGCTAGAAATACGTAACATCACTGATAAATTAGGTAATTTAAGTTACTACCTCAGTTATATCTTATTTTCATGATGAGGTGGCATTCTTATGGCTGCCATCCTTTCTTTGCACATTTGTTGTCTGTTTAGAGCAGTTGATTCTCTTCTTCAGATCTTTGTTAATATCTGATTCCAAGTTAAAAGGAAACTGGAAAAGGTCTCAATATTGTATAAAGTTTATGCAGATGCAGGATACATTTAGCTTCACAACAAGACCTGGCTTTCTAATAGCAACTTCTGCTTTTAGGTTTCAAACATGAGGTTCTCTCATCACTTTGTAAGGTCTTGTCTCGAGAACAAAGTCTTTTAGGTTGAAACTTCCATAATCTCTACATGTTCCTAATTTCTTACATGACTTCATCATCATATAACCAATTATTTTTTTACTACCAACATTTCACATCTCCACCTACTATTCCATACCGGAACAATATGAATGAAAGCTAAACCAGTTTCCTGATTCCCACGTGATTCCTCAATGACTGGAAGAGCTTTGGCAGTGAGAACCTCATTTGGGTCAGGTTCCTCTAACTTACATGCTCAGTGTCTCATCAAGTTATTTCATAGCAAATTTCAGAACATAACTTTTCTGCATACACTCTTAGGAGGGAAATAATGGTACATGCTGGTCTGGCAATTTGCCATGCATATGCTAGATCTGGTGACCCTCTTTACCCTCTTTGTTTTTGCTCTATGTAGTGTGCGCATGTTGCTCTATGTAGTGTGCGCATGTAGTGTGCGCATGGTGTAGCTAGCTGGAGGCTGTGGCCAACTGACTGCTGACATCACCATAGCTCTAATTTCAAACCTTATTTTCTTACATTGTTTGCTGCCAGAGTATTATCTATTCCTGTATTATAGGTTCTTCAGCAGCTTCTTTGATTGTTATGGTATCTTTTGACTTATTTCTGACTTCATGTCATCTTCTTATTTGGCAGTCTGCTCCTGTGACTTCTGGTTCTTGACTTGATGAAGATTTCTTTATTAGCTCTGTACATTATTCCTGACTACTCGGCCTTTTGTGTCTTTAAACTTGTGTCAGCATGAGATGCTAAGGGGCCAGTTCATGGCTTTGTATACTGTGTGTCTTCTTTAGGAAATTCAAACCTACTTTTTTGGGTTCATCATGATCTCCAAGTGTGCATTAGGATCCACATCTCTGTCCAGCCAGCATTTATATTATGTGGCAACAGTAAATCCATAAAGTTACACAAATCATGACATACAGCAAAATGACATATTAAAATTGTATTTTGTATTTATAAATATTTTAAATCAATGGAGACAAAATGAACTCCCTCTTTACCATCCAGCTTAGATAGAAATGTGCCCAAAATAATATAGATTCCTTTAGCTATAGCCTGGAATTAACCTTCTATGATCTCAAAGCATTTATGCAGAAATTGTACACATCTGCAAAATGCTTTATAAACTCTCAGATCTAAGATATCCTAAAGATCTTCTTTGGAGGATAATGCATAGCTAGTTGGCTTCTTGCAACTTAATTACAATATGTTAATCCCAATTGAAAATGCTAAAAGCATCACTTAAGCAGAAATACGAGGTTGGATCAAAAAGTCAGTGTCCTGACATAATAGTAGATGCCGCCCCATATTGATTTTCTGTAGGTATATAATAGAGGTCTTAGTAGAACACTACAGCATAATTCTTTTTTTATTTTTGAAAATATTGAACAATAAATGGGAAAAAATTGATTAAAGTTAAATATAAGCAAATGAAAAAGATGACACTTATTGAATTCACATGGACTTGTAAAACACATTTAGTGTGGTCTATTCCATTACTGTATATAGTGCAGTAAAAAAGTGGTCCCATCAATTCAATTGGGGAACGCAGTCATGTGAAGATGGTGCTTGTAATGGAAGCGTGTGTAAGTGAGCACATAGGAAAATGTCAACATAATCTACAACATTATCCTGGTTAATCATCAGCGGTCCAGTTGACATTTAGAAGACGGTACTGACATCTCATCTACCTGAATTTAAGCTATATTGACAGAAAAATTGGGTATCAACAGGTGACAGCAAGATGGGATCCAAGAATGTTGCTTGATCAAAAGTGAATGATGTTTACATGTTGTGTCATTTGGCCACCTATCGTTAAAATCTGACTGGGTTTTTGTAACAATTGTTGTCAATGAAAGAATCATGGACTCACTATTTTGATCCAGAGTAGAAAAAAAAAGTATGTAGCTGTGGCGTGTGTGTGTATATATATATATATATATTTAACGGGTGCAGACTCTTAGTCCAGGAGGGCCCACACAGCAGCCATTTTTTACACTTACCCCACTGATTATCTGAAGATCTGTGCATGTGCATTAGAGTCGGAGCCCACCAGAGCTTAGACTCTATAGCACTGCACTGAGTGGATTCCTGCAGAAAGGAGGGGGCCCAGATGGAGGAAGGCGCCTCCTTCTCTTAAAATGCAGCTGGAAAGCAGTAGAAACACCCAACCTCACCTCTGCCAAATAAATTTGGGGTTCAACCATTGATTTAGGATGTGAATGGAATTGTTTTCATTGACTATTTGGATTGTGGAGCCACTATAACTGTTGACTACTGCACACAACTGATTTAAAAAATTTGCATGGCAATCAAGGACAAGAGGTGAGGGAAACTATAAGTTGTGGTCCTGTTCTACAAAGGCAATGTGCCAGCTCACAAGAGTGCTGTTGCAATGGCTGCCTTTGATTCTGCAGGATTCTAATTGGTTGACTATCACTAATATGCACTGGACCTGGCCCTTAGTGCCTTCCTCCTCTTTCCAAAGCTCAAGAAACACATTTGTGGGAAGAATAGATTTCAGTTTGAACACACCTCACCCAAATCTAACTCTCTCTGCACATGTTACATTTGCACCTGCAGTGGAACATGGTTTTGCCCATTAGAGAAAAGATGCAAAGGCTTTGGGGGTGTCTCTATACAAATCCTGACACCTTTAACATTAGCATATTTTCACACATCCTCTTAGTCAAAATTGTATCTACTGTGGCATTATACAACTATAAATCATGTGTCCTACTAGAGAAAAACATTATAAAACAAAATATTATTAGCTTCTTGAAGGATCAATATTTCTGCTTTTCAGAGATACTGGTTGATCCAAGAAGAAACTATGGACCATAGATATGGGTGCACTATACTGCCAAGGTGGAGTCTGGGTTTTTAAGGAAGAATTTCTTTTGCAACATTTGTTTTATTCCACTTCTGTTTTATAGCAATTCTTTACAGTTCACTCAAGGCATTAACATCAAATGAAAACTTTCAGACACTGAGAATGGATAGTCTTTTTATACTGCTGGGATAAAGAGATTATGTCATAAAGTCTAAGGTCACAGGGAGCTGACTTTTATCTATCCACTACCACCTTAAATGCACATTAACTTCTTTATTAGAACCTGCAATCCACAAAACACATTATTGTAATATTTTTGTTCAACATTTTTAGCTCCTGTCAAAATGACAATGCCTAATAATATATTAATAGATGTAATCTCTTTGTGAGGTTAAGGATTTATTAACTCATTCAATGTTAGTAGATAAACCTGGAAAGAATCCAGTCACAGATTACTCTTTCTCTAAAAGGATTACTGGAAAATACAGGTCAAACCTTGAGAAATCAACACTCTTTAAAAGTAAGATAGAATAAGAGTCATTTGAAATGACAGTGCCTTACTGCAAATCCTTTTATGATAGAGAGCCACGAAGTCCAAGGCAATGCATTAAACCAAAAAATACGTAGTCATGTAAACTGATGTTTCTTATTCCCTCTAAAGACCATGTGAATTGACATACTGTATGTGGCAAAGGTACAGTACATGTTCAAATTGTATATCACCTGAAATACAATGATCCATCATCTTATGTGTAACTCAGAATACAAAAAACGATTTTTTTTTTGTTGGGCAGACATGCCACAAAAATGATCTGCCAGATTTGAATTATGTCAGCAGATCGGTCAAATAATTGTATAAGTGTATGCAGGTGACTGATCCAAAAATATTGTTCAAATGGGCATGTTCAAATTGTTTGGAATGGTATGACCTGCTGCCATGGACTGACAGACCAGTCAGGCCAGATGTACTAACAGTGGCGGAGTATACACGGGGTGACAGGGGCGGTCACCCTGGGGCCCCCACACCGGTCCCCCCTCCCCTGGTACCTTGCCAGCACAGAGTGGTGGGGAGGCAGCGGGGTCCTAGCGGCGGATAAGAAGTCAGCTGTGGGGTCCCTGCGGTGGATGAGAAATCAGCGGTGGGGTCCCAACTAGTACCCATTTGCCACAGGGACCCCACAGCTGACTGCCCATCTGCAATAGGGACCCCGCTGCCTCTGTTTATGGGGGGCCAACGGGGGGGAAGGAGGGTTTGGCTGTGTTGGTGTGGCATAATATGTGTCATTACTGTGGCCAATATTTGTAGGGGACACTACTATTGTGGGCATTATATGTAAGGTGCACTACTACAGTGGTCATTATGTGTATAAAGGGCACTACTAAGGTTGGCATTTTGTATAGAAGGCACAATTCATTTAAATTGTAGTATTATTGTGAGTTCACACCCCTCTTTTTGCAGTGCACACTGAATGCTTGCTGTCCATTTATAAACCATGGGAGGACGTAAGGTTATAGTTTGCAGGAGGGAGGTGAACACCTTAGCACTTTTATGAATATACCATCTATTTGGTCATACATGTACATGCTGTTGCAGTTCATATGACTCTGTATCACCAATATTTGCACATTTTCTAAGCATGTACAATATGATTTCACGCAACATGTACTCCTCAAAATAGAGTTCAATTAACTCTTCATCAGCCCCACTGTATTGTTGGATGTCTGTGACCAAAAAAATAACAGTTTTACTTTCTGCATAACTGGAAAATACCTTCCATTTAAGCTGCGGCCCCTACCTATTCTGAGCAGGGAGACTGACGCTGCCAAGCTGTCTGATCCACTAGAGGAGGAGAGCCCCTGCTGCCACTGCAAACGAGATCCTGTCATCTGCACAATGAAGCTAACATGCAACGGGACCAGCGCACAAGTGGCAGCTTAACTGCACATTAGCAAACCCCCAGGTTCTATGGACTGCACGGACTTTTGTACATAGAAGCCAGCTTGAGCTAATGATAAGGCATGAAGAGGCTTCCTATAGGAAGCCAACTCTCTGCTTATCGCAATCTGGATTGACAGTCACGAAAGGAGGAAACACCTCCCAATGAAACTGCCTGTAGAGTCTGTCACTGACAGGTAGGTCTTCCAGTAGGATGTCATTCACCATCACAATGCAGTCAGGGCAGTCATAGGTAAATCTACCACTGTTCCATGTTATTATTTACTGTGGTCAGTAGACTGGATAGAAATAGAGTCTGGTTCTTTATTTGCAGCAGGTAGACAGCATTCAAGGTAACAGCTTGGACAAAAATATAACAGGAAGTATGTTGGTTATTATCAGCTAGTGATTTACAATACACCATAGGACAACTTGGACTGGATCTCACTAGCTCTGCTGCTGCTCTAAAGACTGCATTGTCAAAATCACTTAGAAGGTTTCCCTGAATCACCCCATGTGTACACAGCGGGTGATAGCAATGCTTGGCACCACAGCAACGCTATCTCCTGGCTGAATAGATGCTGCAGACATTAATTATTTGACTAGGCTCTGTAGTGTCTATTCTGCTGTACAAGAGGGCTGCTGCTGGAGATGGCTGACAGCTTATCCCTGGCCGGGACATAGAGATTTTGACTAAGCAAAATTGCTTAGTTCCAATAGACCAGCTGCAGCTCCTTTAGGGCCTTATTCTGGTTGGAGCGGCCGGGCCGTACGCGTACGTCCCGGGATTTTTTATGATCTGCGCATGCGTACATTCGCTAATGCGCAGGCGCGACCACTCACCAACGCTTACGGACGGGTCTCTACGTGCGAAAAAACCTGTACGCGAGTGTACGGGTATTGGGGGCGGCATAGGGGCGTGTTGAGGGGAGCGGCCGAAATAATGAGGGAAAATGGGCGTAAATATGGGCGTACACGGGGGTGTGCACCAAAAATGAGCGGTGCTACTACCGCACGATCGACTAAAGCACCGTTCATTTCGGACACAAAACAGGCGGCCGCCAACCGCCATCTCAAACCACCCCTACAGATACCGCATGCCAGCGTGCGCCTGGGTTAGCTAATTTACGCGGATTACTACTCAAACACATACACCTGAATGTAATAAGCAATGCTGCAGTCTATTAAGTCAAAACCATGAATTCACTACCTGCAAGCCACACACAGCACTCAAACACATTGGAAGGTTATCTTTCTATACTTCTCAACATTTAAAGGTTTGTTTAATTTAAGGTAAGAATCTTTGTAAGACCTGCTTATATATGCTAAGGTAGGTATTTGTTAAACAGTTCGACACATTCACTACGTGCTTTCATAGACTTTACACAGTAGCACACTCAATCTACACAAGTCGACATGTGTCAACGTGTTCACTGTAATACAAACATAGGTTTTGTATTTATTATACAATAACATAAACCACATCTAACACCTACAAAGGATGTTTCAGCAATGTTTTAAGCCCATGGCCACTATTTTGCACATTAATTAATTCAATCAATTAATTAATTTTCATAATTATAGTTGAAAGGCAAGATTTGCAGGTCCATATATATGAAGGGTATGTCAGCGTACACGGACGTACGCTCACTCTCACGAGCGGTGACATAAGCTGACTTTTCTATTGAAAACAATAGGGACCCGTCCGTGCAAGCTGGCGTACGCTCAGATAGCCGCAAGAAGTCGGTGGGAAGACGGCCGAGAGACGTCCGTAAACGGTGGTGTACGCTCAATTGTACGCCAGTTGTCGGAGTGTAAGGGCTGGCCCGTCCGTGTACGTTGGCGTACGCTCATTTGTACGCCACTCCCCTTCTACGTTGTTTATGCCCGTACGTATGCGGCTGAGTTGTGGGTGGACTTAACCCCAACGGCCGCGTACGGCTAGCGTACGTTAATAGTGAACGTACGCACGTTTGGCCGCACCGATCAGAATAACCTCCTTAGTCCTTTACTGGATCTTCCACATTTACCTCATGTGGAAGTATGCTGCCCCTGCACATCTGTAATATGTCTTCTTTTTGTTTTGATTAAGAGCTGCACCCAGAAAGCTTTTCCTGCTCAACCTTTGAAATCCACTGTTCGAATTTTCTTTGCTTCCTATGATCTTTGTCTACTTACAAATGCTATCCAAAGCCAACTTCTGGATTACTTTCATATTGTATTGTTAGAAGATTATTTCAGTTCAATAAGATTGACAGGAGAGCTCTAAGAGGAGATAAAGGGCTATAAGAAAAAAGATGAGCGACAACAGCACCTCTAATTGTGAGCACAGCAAAAAAGAGTCATCATGGAGACCAGATAAACTCATATAAGACAACAAGACTATTGCATACCTTCAAATTTACATACAACAAATGAAAAGAAAATAGGTATGGGTCATTGGGTCGACCACAGAAGGTCAACATGGCTTAGGTCGACACATTAAATAATTTGACCTGGCTAAGGTCGATATGGTTGGAAGGTCAACACAAGCGTTAGGTTGACAGTCCAAAAGGTTGAGGTTTTCACGTTTTTTGACCCGAATGTCGATATAGTCGACATGGACACCGTCAAAGTGTACTGCGTCCCCTCGCATGGCTCACTGTGCTTGCCATGTTTTGGGCACGGTGCCTCACTATGCTCGGCACACTATTCTATTCTGCCTCCCCTAGTGGGGACCTAATATGGGTCAACCTAATGAGTATATACCCCAGATACAGGATTAGAGTCCTTAAGATTATAGTACTGATCTTTTTTTTTTTTTTAAGAAACAAACATTAGGAAACTATAAACTTAAAATAATCTTATTTTTATTATTATTAATTTTAGAAGCGACTTATGAATATCATTTATGGTTAATTTTTTTTTTTTGGGGGGGGGGGGGGGGTTGAACTGCTGTCAACACACTATTGTTAAATGAAGTCTTCACTATAACCACCATCTGGTATCTCCCTTAGTAGCTTTTGTTGAGCCATTTATGCTTAAACCGCACCTATTACCTAGACATAATGGAAAAAACCTATATTGGGCCAAATGTAATGCAATGAGAGTCTAGCGGTCATGCGTGATTCGGGACTTGTGTAATTTGGCGGCGCCCATCGCATACCATAACGCATACGATGGTATGCGATGCGACGCGATATCGTTCGATAGTGTACGATGGCATACAATTTTCAAATTGTATGCCATTGTACATGGTATACAATGCCATACGATGCGATGGGATTTAACATTGTATAAGCACCCTAATGGGTGCTTATACAACGTTAAGCACCCTAATGGGTGCTTACAATGTTAAATGCACCCCCACGCCACCCCCCCACTATAAACGTGAACCCGATGCGTGGCGAGCGCAGCGAGCCCGCGAGGGGCGGCGGTACGCGTCCTACGACCTTTTCATACCCCCACTATCCACGTCGGCGTGGAGTTGAGAATAGAAGCCCGAAGCGTGGCGAGTGCAGCGGATACCTGTGAAGCCCGCAAAGGGACACATTTACTATTCTATTCTCAACTCCATGCCGACGTGGATAGTGGGGGTATGAAAAGGTCTTAGGACGCGTACCACCGCTGCGCTCGCCATGTTTCGGGTTCATGTTTATAGTGGGGGGAGGGGGGGGGGGCGTGGGGGTGCATTTAACATTGTAAGCACCCATTAGGGTGCTCAAAAGCACCCTTTAGGGTGCTTATACGATTTTTCATCATATAGGGGGTCAAAATCGCGTTGCATCGCATCGCATCACATCGCATGCCATCGGCTACATGGCATGCGATACGTTCATCGTGCGATGTACATCGGGGGCGCCGCTATAATACACAAGTACCCGTGATTCTGCCCGAACTCAGAGGTTTTTTAAAGTGGCAATAATTTACAAGGCATGGTTTTGTCTTGTAAATGTCTGTTCCTTTAAAAAAAAAACTCAAAGTTTTTCCAGTATCCCGCGAGGCTCTGTTACTCACACTGTAATACATCTGGCCCCTAATGTGCTAAATCAAGAACCTTTTACTTTAGTAGATGATAGATTATAAGCTTCATTTAATTTTACACCACATTTTTATAGGCATCTTGAATTACTGCTTAATGCTGTGTAAGGGTTCTGATCCTTGCTCTACCTTTCTCTCTAGGATGCCTGTATATCCAGGGTGGTATTAATGGTGAGATTTAGGGGATGAGCACCCATGTGCCCTCCTCTCTTAGGAGTCCTCGAGCCAGTATTGCTCAGACATGGCCCTGTTTCATTGAAAGTAGTTCCTGGGACAGACTGTGCTCTAAACATCCATCCTAGCAAAGTCCCCAGAGAGCAGCTTGGTTTGTCCACCTGTTTCCTGGTTCTCAGTATCTGACCCGGCTGATGGCCTACCGGGTGGGCAATGCAGTGTTTTTGGGAAGAGGAGGTTGCAGGCCACTTCTTCAAGGGATGGGGGAAGTGAGATGGCACTGGGGAGGGGCAGAGATGTGCTCTCTGAGGTATATATTGTACAGTAAATGTATACACTGTGCTCTCCCACCTTTACAATTATCTATATACATAAATGGCTAAATACTCCTCACCTCTGAAGTGACGTACCGCCAGTGACTAGTAGTGGCCACTTAATGGACCAAATTACATCTTAACCGAAAGTGAGAGCAAAATGAAGTTGCTGGATAGACTCTTGCACTAAGCCAGATTCTTCAGCATCATAGTAAGGAGGGAGCCTTCCTGGAGTTTGCAAACCAGCCCCGTCTTCTGTTAATCTGCCCCTTAAATAGGGGGTACCTAAAATGCCATGGGCATACCCATGAAAACACTGGGCGTACCCATGGTAATGGGCCAGTGATGCGGGTGCGGGCAGCTGATGTCAGCAGATGTCAGCTGCCCATTGGCTTCCCACACAGGGCGCTCGCTATCTCAGATCTGCGAGTGCTTTAGAAATCATTTGTTGTTTGTCGACCATCAAATGATTTCTATCCCGCACCCAAGGCTGTGAATGAATGATTATGCAAATCATCCATTCGTGAGAGGGGGGGGGGCAGAGTTTAGTCCACACACAATGCTGATAAATTCTCAGCATTGCGCGAGGACCAGAATAAGGTCCTATGTGTAAGGGGAACTACTATTGTAGGCATTATGTGTAAGGGGCACTACTACTGGGGCATTATGTGTGTAAGTGGCGCTAATACTGTGAACATTATGGAATTCATTTACTAACAGTCATGTTTATTTGAGATTGCATTTTCATTTGAAAAATGTATCTTGGTGATTTACTAAACATAAAACATGGCAGAGGTTTCGCAAATCTGAATGAAAATCACGGTAGAATACACATGTACGTATCAATATGCAATTAGCCAAACTTTCCACAGGCACCACTATAACACAGAAATCTACCAATACTCGTTGCTGCAAATACTTCTGTGAATTAGGCTAAAAATGCACTTTGTTGTGTAGAAGCATGGACAGATCAGTACGATCTATGCAGTGCTTCTGTGTGCCCAAGAGCCCAGCCCTAGACTTTTGGGTTCTTAGACCTGTCTGAACTGGTCTGGTTCTAAAAAAACAGGGTATTAATTGTGTAGAAACCCTCTTTATTTAAATATCCAGTACTAGGCTCTTGTAACTGTGGTCTTAGTTGCAAAAGTATGGGGGAAAAAGGACATATTCTTTAAACCAGCAACGGGCTCCATTAGTCAGCAAGGTGGTACCACAGCTGGGGGGCACATTTCTATTGGTTTCTGTAGCCATATCATGAACCCTTCAACTAGTCAGCCCTGATTGGGGTCCCTGGGGAAGTGGGGATATCCCAAACAAAGGGGTCCCATGGGCCAGGGCTAAAACCCAGTGTTATGGGCAGGAACAATTTCAGTAAACATTATAGATAAAAAAATAAAACCACTTAATAAAAAAATAAAGTAATCTATTATAGCCAACATGAGTTGCCAATGACAGAATTGCAGTTGTATTAGTAATGCCACATTTAGGGCTGGTGCTAGGGTGTTCGGTGCCCCCTGGAAACTCTCCATTTGTGCCTTTCCATAATTGCTTGCCTGGTTTTGCCTTGTAAATGATAGCCCCTTTAAAAAAAAATCCTAGTTCAGCTGGTTTCCTACATGGCCGCCAAACTCGGACGCTATTAATTCTTGCTCTATTTCCGATCTCCCCTCCCTTAGTGAAGTTGGTAAGATACGATGTGATGACACGATTTGCGATGAATGATGCCTTCTCCACTGCTGTGTAATTCGGCCAATTAAGACCAGGTTTATGATGACATGCACCCCGTAAACATGCCTCACACACGGCACCCTGGACCTTTGACCTTCTGAGATCTCCCAGAGGGGAACAGAAAAAAGGTAGGTAGGTTTGATATAATTATACAATTTACATTGAATTAAAATGTTAATAATGACATGCCTTTTCCAGCACTGGGAACATGATGATTTAATGTAAATTTGCCTTTGTACACTATATAGGCCTAGACAATCCTGTTGTACTAAGTAAGATAAAGTGCTAGTTGTTTGCTTCCTGGCATTCTCTCAGCCCTTATTAACAACCATTGGGCATTAGCTTTCCATTACAAAGTTCATCACCACAATTGACAGAAAACAAACTGCATATAAAACTGAACAGAATGGTTAAGCAATTTCCCTGTAATGCTCTAAATCGCGCGTTTAAATGTTTAACGCCTAGCACTAAGTACACTTTTAAATTATTGTACTTGTGAATTGTAAGAGTACTACTGTATCACTGACCTAATCTTCCTCTTTTGTAAATGGTAAATTAGATAGGCGTAGGAATTTAGAGGTTTCCGCAAGCCAGTGTATATTTAAAAAAGGTCCAATTTTACTTAGTTTAAGTGCCTCTTCAGACATTATCCTCGGTAATATCACATGTATTAAAACGTGCTGCTTGCATTTACTGGGTGCTAATTAATAGTCTACATCTGTTACAGGTTTTCTGTCCATACTCAGGGCTGTCACTGAGGCATTCATAAATCCCTCTTTAATAAGCCATGCTTCTACTAACATTCATGTTTATGGCCTGTATGGTGCACACAGTACAAATATGATTATAATGACAGCATAGTTGTCAGAAAAGACAAATGTGCACTATTAACAAGATAAAAAATGACGTTATAGAAATGATCAGTTGTTTTCATCCATAATGCTAATTAGTTACCCACAGAGCACATGTATAATGAACACAGAACATGTTTGTAAAGTATAGTATCTTATAAAATAAATGTTAAGTGCAACATGTTAGTATATTTGATTAATTGCAGAGTTTGGTGTGAATAAACTTTGCTGAATTGAAACCATATTTGCCAAGAACAGCGCAGGTAAAAAAGAGAAGTGTAATAAAAATATTGTAAAACATCAACATCAGTATGAATGGTGTAATGCTTAACATTATTGCCTTACAGCAGCACTGAGGTTATGAATTTGATTCTCACCATGGGGGTGATTCTAGTTTAATCAGTCCCCAGTGCGTTCGCATGGGGGACCGATTTTTGACTACTGCACATGTGCATAGTTATTTATGCACATGTGCAGCCGCTGTTTGCGAGTGGGCACAGCATTTGCACAGAGAAGTCCAGGCGTGGGGCGGCGGGCTGGTGGATTCACCCATGGGAATGCCCAGTGGAAGGCAGTGGAAGGCCGTGCCAGCGGCATCTGGTGGAATCGCAAGGCTGCAAATTTTGCAGCCTTGCAAGTCAGACAGAATAAGGGCCCATGGCCGTAACTGTGTGCAGTTATTATATTCTCCCTGTATTTGTGTGAGCTTCCTTCACGTACTCCAGTTTCATCTCATGCTTCAAAATAGACTGGTTGGATAATTCATTCCTGACAAAATTAAACTATAGTGAATGAGTGTGTGCATGTACATGTGCTTAGATAGGCCAAGTAGCTCAATACAATCTGCTGTCAAATTGTATTTTTTCAAATGTTTTGTGTGAAACATGCAGTTAACTTAAAAAGTATATACTTAACTCTTTTCGTGGTACAAAATACTGTAGCTGTATTTTTTGTCTAGACTCAGGAAATTTGGGCCGCCAAAACCAACTTGTTTGATAGTAACTCTTGATATTACAAGTCTCAATATTAGCCATGATGAGGGGCTACTATCCATCAAGAAGATTGACACAACTAGCCCACAATATTCAGGTTGCACTGATTGATGTCATCCTCCATAAAAAAATATATTTTTGTTTGAAAACACCTTTTATCATTAATTGGTGGACACAGGAATTGGGTCTAATATGGCACCTTCCTATGCTAACACTTACATGCAAGACTATGATACTACACATATTTTGAACAACTGGATATGTAAAAAATTATCTAATTCTATACACAATTTATCTATGATGCATCCTTTGATTGGTATGGTCCATCTTATTCATTATCGCATCTTTTGGATTGTGTCCAAATGATCTAGATAGCTGAGAAGATCCACATGTTTAATCAAGGATACAGCAACTTATATAAAATCACAGCTTAAGCACACCACCTGTAGCCAGACATTTTTATACAAATGGACATTTCATTAAAAAGACTGCCAGTTTATTCGGTGGATCACATAAATTCCTAAAAGAGAGATGGGTGATCAACACTAGATGTTGTTTCAGTGAGAAAGCTAATTTATTTACAAATTTAAAACAGTGCGTGCTTCTGATCTCAACGATTAATTAAATTTCAATGTATTTCTTTAAAGATAGAGAAGATAGAGATAGAGAAGAATACCTTTCTTTGTTGGCGCACAGAAATAAATAAGAAAATTGTGTCTGTGAGTTTATAATAAAATTCCAATATTTTATTTGAACTCATTAAAAACTGTCAAATATGTGAAATATTCCTGTGTTATGTACAAAATAAACAAACAATTGTATTATTAAAATATGGTGTACTTGTCTTTTTTATATTATTTTAAACCTTTGGAGTGATTCAGATAGTACACTAGTGCGTTTCAGGAAATCTATGCCTTGGCCTCCAATGTATTTTTCTTGAACCTTTAAACAAGAATGTTGATAAATAATATTTGCTTTTGGGTGCATAGTGTGCCATTAGAAACTGCAAATAAATAAATAAATAAATTACAGGTAGCATTTTTATTAGGAATTGTTTTAGATTTATTTATTATGGAGTTTTGGTATTTAGTGTAATACGTACAGTCCCATTATAAAGAATCTATTTCTTGCACCATTAAGCCATCATCCACCTTGACTAAGGATGTGATCAATTGCCTGGGCTTTAAACCCAGGACTTATGAATCAATGGGTGTGTGTGTGTGTGCATGTGGGAGGTGTCATGTGTAGCAAGGCTCAAGCCATAAGAATGGCATTTGAGGCAAGAGAGGACCCTGATGGAAGTGATCATTTCTTCAAAAATATAATATGCCATTACTATTAGTGCAGTGTATATATAGCTATATATAGATTAGAGATGGCTTGGAACTCTAGTATATTTAAAATGATGGACCCCGGTGCCCTCCGCAACTATACAAAGTGTTGATAGCCAAATAACCAAACCCTCTATCTATCTATCTATCTATCTATCTATCTATCTATCTATCTATCTATCTATCTATCTATCTATCTATCCTTTGTGAGGAGATCTAGCCATGGCTAGTTTTAATGTGCAGTACATAAATTAAAACCTAAAAAAGAATCCTAGCCAAACATAATAGACTACCTCTCTCGGGGTGGTAGAACCTAATGACCCTACCACAAAAACAGGTATATGCACGGTACTTACATTAAGTAAATCACTTAGTTTCATAACAGTCCTGCTGCTTATTTCGCCAGTAGTATTTTCAAAGTCATAACACAGGTTATATCATTCTCCCAAGTACAAGCACTAAGTAGCCTGCTCTAAGGCTGAAGGCCTAAAGACCTGAAATTGTGGATGGAGCCCTCCCTCTCTCACATCCACACTGCAAGGACCCATGATTCGGCTTTTACTGCCAATACTCTAATCACGTCTATATAGTAAATTAGACATACCTGGAGGTAAGAAATACATAGGGAAAATATATTGTATTTATAACTTTACCAGTACTTCTATCACATATCACCTGATTTGTTTTGACCTGTAGAGATGAACAACTGCATCCCACAAACATAATCTACACAAGACAAAACACCTGCATTGACCATTTGGCTTTCTGGCCTGTGCTCTACCGAAAACTTTACGTTTTGCAATGTCAAGAACCATCTGGTTATTTTCCCATTTCTTTCTTTCATCTAATACCTGATTTTTTCCCAGCAAGTAGTACCTGAGAGGTTTCTACTGCCAGTTTTATTGCTAATGTTTCTTTTTCGACCGTGGTATAATTTTTGTAGATATATTTAACTTTCTACTTAATAAATAAGAGGATGTTCTTCACCCTCTTTGTTCTGGAACAGGACTGCACCTGTCCCTTCATCTGATGCATCAGTTTGCACCACAAATTCTCTTTGAAAATCAATCATAATCAGAGCTGGTTGGGTATACAATGCTACCTTCAATAAATGAAAAGCATTTCTGCTTTAGAACTCCATTTGACCATAACTATCTGTTTGTTCTGTTACTGCAATGGTGGCAAATTGAGTATAAATCTTCTATAATAACCCATGATTCTTATGCTTTAACTGCTTCTTATTTAAGGGTATTGGTGAATTTTGTATTATTATAGGTTCAGGCTTTATCAAACCAATCCAAGATACTTTACTTCTCAATCGTGCCTTACAGATGGAGCCCAACACAACTTTTACTTTGGGTGAGACTGACAATCAGGACTAAAGTTGAATACATAATCTAAATAGGTAAAAGCTTACTGACTATTCATCATCCTTTCAAAGTATAAAGTTCATCCACCCAAGGCATTAGGTAGACATGAAGGGGGAAATTTACTAAAGGAAATTTGTAAAAAAATAGGTGTATTTGTATCCAGAAATACACTTATTTTTGACATTTACTATCCCGAAAATACAGCAATTCGTAGTCGTATTGATGTGCTATCAATACGAATACGAATTGCCATATTTTCGGGATAGTAAATGTCAAAAATAAGTGTATTTCTGGATACCAATATACAAATTTCCTTTAGTAAATTTCCCCCGAAACTTCAACACATTATTTGATGAAAATCATTGCAGAAGCTCAAACTTCTGTCCAGCTTTGGACTAGCACAATGGACATGACTACTCACTTTGTGACTCTTCAATTACATCCAAGTTCAATTTTTACATTTCTTTAGACACTGATTCCTGTTGGAATAAGACTCTATTTGTTGTGAGAAAATCTTTAGCCTTCTCCTGTTGAACAGCTGAGAGGGGTTTAGCTATTGTTACTTCGAGGACCAAAGTCACTGGATTTACGGGAGTGACATAGCTGCTCTTTTACAAGGGTCAGGGAAATTTTTGACCTAGTTTTACCCCAAAAATATATTTATATACACCAACGTTACCCCCTTAATTTGAAAGGAAGGAAATCATATAATTATAAAATACACTGTACCCTCAGAAATTGATGATATATTCTCTTAGTATGGTACACAACCTAGCAGTGATTGATGATGATGATGATGATGATGATTACCATGTATGGCTGTGTGGGGTACAAAATTTGTACCACATACAGCCATACATAATAATGATCATCAATGGCTGCCAGGCTGTGTGTGGTATAGCCATTGATAATGTCACGTCAACGTAACTATTAGTGTCAGTATTTCAAGATGATATGGTGATAATCTGTGCAATTTTTTTTTCCTAGACTAGAGATGGGTATACCTTAACAGGAGCCTATAACCAGCACAGACTTCTCGCTGCCGAGATGGCGCAGCAACTAGTCAACTCTACTGAAGCAGCCGGTGGACTTGGAGACTGGGGCATCACACAGGGAAGCGTGTAATACACAAGGTGGGCCTGATGCACTGCACTGTGTTGGGTCCTTGTACACTACAGTACTGAAACACACACAGCCGGGCATGCATATAGACTCTATATCCTGACCAAAGGATAGCAAAGTTCCAATTAAGTGCAAGCGCAGTGCAGCAACATTTAAATTTCCTGTGAACACAGAAGGATTATGTTTAGTGAACAAATACATGAATTTGGTTGTTAATATAGAATGAAAATCTTATTAATTTTATCTCAAAGATAATTTGTTTACAGATGGAGCATGCTCCACTCTTGCAGGGGCTGGCGATTCTATCGCCAACCGCCGCCAGGGGGTGCACGCGCACGAGCTGCTCGCGTGCCCCATGGCGACGGAGCTCCCTGCAGCCATCTGCCGCCTTCTCCGCCGTCATCGCCGCTCCCCACTGCCGCCACACTGGTGTTGGGATTGTGTCATAGTGGGCATGGTCATGACCAAACTTTCAACATTGTGTAACATGACATATGCCATTAGTAGCTAATTATTTGCTGCAGATACAAGAACAGAACAAACAACCTTTTATGTTCTGTTTATGCCTGAATGCGAATAAAACTGTATTAAGACATACGATTTGTTTAAAGGCGAAATTACTTTTATTTACTTATTAGCTTTTCAACAATTATTAACATTTTACTATAAAATAATTAGACCAAGACACCTTACCGTGGGTTGGTGGAACTAGTAATGAAGCATACCTTACTTCATGTAGTTTCACTCCATCATTTTGATTCTCAATTACATTTGGATACAAAAAAAACATGTTTGTTTTACGTTGCAAATATTGCAAAAATGTGTCAACATGAAGATACATTTATTTGCTTTAAATGTATCCCTATGCATCAGAATACTTAAAACACCATTCTTTATCATCGTCATCATTATTACTAAATGTGCCATAGGCAGACATGCTATGCCAGATTGTAATGGTCATGCTACATCGAGGTGGGGTATCCCTGATATATTGTGACATGATTCCATTATTGTTTAGGACAGGGATAATGCCAATGCACATTGATGTTTGTTGTGGTAATAAATAGTTAAATGGAGAAATTAGTAATTTTGGCAACACTACTAGTTTCAGCATGCACAGGCGGACATAATTTGCTTGAGAGTGCTGACGCTTGACCCCAATTGGAGTTTAACAGGATAAAAGTAGTTCATAAAGTTTATCTTAGGTGACCGTATGCATCATCTACACAGGACAAGCCCACCTACTCTGGAGTTAAGTGACCATTAAATATTGGGGATTGTTTATTTAAATAAAGTATTTCTCACAAGTTTTGTGTCATATGTAATAATACAGGTATCTGTTGGTTCTGAATACCAAGTCATAATGGAATAAGTAGCTCGATGGGCATCAACATGCTCTGACAGCCACGAGTACCATAGATATTTTGGTATTACAAGTGGCAGTATTCCTATGTAGTTAATGAGCCTGATGAAACCAGCATATACATTACTGATTTATTTTACTTAGTGTAACAAGAACACTGGAATAGTGTTTGAGGGCAGGTATGTTTGTCCCAGGTTCTTGTCTTACACATTTTAGAAACATGAAAACTTCCATGAGAAAACTCACAGAGGGCTAATCAGAGCTTGCAGCTGTGCAAGGGCCATATAGAGCTGCTAGACTGATCAGTGAGGGCAGACTACCTGGGGAGGCTGCACCATCCAGTAGTGACTGGAAAATTTGGTGTTTTGTTTAGAGACAGTTAGGAATATCTTGTGTTTAGTTAGTGCCGGACAGGCAAAGTATTTTCTTTTGATGTTTATTTTATTTTCTGCTTAATAAAACTGGTTGCACCCCAAAGACTGGACTTGTATGATTTGTCAGCTGCAGCTTGCTGCCTTCTACCCCAGGAAAAGGCATCCGGTTCCCCTACAGTGTTACAACTTGGTGGAGAATGCGAGCCTAGGGATAGGGGCTATGCTGTCCCAAACCAGAGATGGGGATGAACACCTTATCATTTATTTGAGTAGGAAAATCAATGAGCATGAAAAAAGGTATGCCATTGTGGAAAAGGAGGCTTTGGCCATTAAGTGGGCATTAGTACCTTGAGGTATTACCTCATGCCTAAAAATATCGCACTTTATCATGCTTTTTTTGCTGCAAATTTGCATCTCATTAAATATGCGAATTCACCGCAAAAGTGTGATTTTTTTAAAAGTGCGATATAGGGCGATTTAGGACAAAATCGCACTTTGTAAAAAACGGTAATTTCACTAAATCTCGCCCTTTGGGCGAGATATAATAGGATGAGAGATTCAGAAAGTGAGATATTTGGTAAGAAATCTCCAGTTTTTTTAAAGTGGCAATTATTTACACTGCAAAATCAAACTGGTGTTGCAGTGTAAATGATTGCCGCTTTAAAAAACCTGGAGATTTCTTGCCAGATCTCTCACTTTCTGAATCTCTCATCCTATTAAATCTCACCATCTGTTTATATATATATATATATATATATATATATATATATATAGCTGTATCCATCTCTATGTAGAAAGGAGTTATGTGAACACACCATTGTTGGAATCAGCCTAAGCTTTCATGCCCCTTTCTTCACCAATTAGCTCGAAGGGCTCGCATGTGCTAGCTCTGGGAGTGAATGCCTTAGGCGAGTTTCACACTTGCTGGGGCGTTCGTACTAGGATGGGCGAGAAGGGGACGGGCATGAGGTGGACGCAGGGGACTGGCCATCATTTTATTGGAAGGCCCACAAAAACAGTGGGCACGCCCATTGAAACACTGGGAGTGCCCCCTATGAAGCAGGCGTGCCCATGCATCCTCAGAGTGTCACATGATGCCAGCGCCCAATTCTGTGGATAGCGGGCATCTGAAAAATAAGTATAGACTCACTTTTCAGAGTGAGGGCTTGAGAAATCAATTGATGGAGAGCAACCATGAAATTATTTCTCCTCATTGCAGCTGCATTCAAGTGGATGTGTTCGCTGGCGGGGGGGGGGGGGGGGGGGGGGGGGGGGGGGGGGGGCTGCATTCAGTGGGCGGCTGACTGCTGCCTAGCAAGCAAATCTGTTTCAGGCCTTATGTTTCATGCACATACCTCTGTGCAACAAAAGGTTACTTTATGCGTCAAAGTTATGCCCATGATCAGGGGCATGACTGGGGCATACGGCCCCACAATGCACATTCAACCATTATGTTGTTTCCTTATAAAAGTAAAAAGTAATAACTTTAAAACCAAAGCACTTCAATGTTTTTTTATATTTCGAATTCACTATATGTAACTGCAAATGGTTAAGTATCTTATAGACTGCATAAAACCCTTGCTAAATGAGGTCTTAAGACTAAAATCTGTTCAATACCATTAACCAAATAAATAAAAACGATAAGGGAATTAAAGAGAAAAAAAATCTATAGAAGTGTTTTAAAGCAGCTGATGCATAGTACAGTTTTCCAATTTCTTTGCTAGCATCTGATGCATGGTAATCAAATGTACACATACGTACAGGTACACTTTGCAATATATATATTTTCCACTGATGTAGAATTTTGGCCTTTGAAATAATCTTGCACAGACCAAAATCCAAGATATATGTGTAGCATGGTGGTACTTTATCATAAAATACAGGGCATACTTGCCTACCCTCCCCGAATGTCCAGAAGGCTCCTGAAAATTACGTTGCTCCCTGGAGAGGCGAGCAAGTCTCCCACATGCTTGTCGGATCCCTACTTCCTCCTGGGCCACTGAGACAAATAACCAAATTTGCGGCCCCTTGGGGAAGGGGCAGAGCTAAATATATTTTGAAAATGGTCTTTCTTAATTTTAATAACTATGTGCTTCAAATGGGATTGGTATTTTAGATAGACAGAATCTCAACATGATCATAGGCCCTTAAAGTTCACTCACAAAGGTAAATTCCTCCTCAAATAGACAAAACCATGTGCACTGCAGGTGGAGCAGATGTAACATGTGCAGAGAGAGTTCTAATTCTCTCTGCACAAGTTATGTCTGCCCCAGCTGCAGTGCACATGGTTTTGTCCATTTAAGAAGGAATTTGCCCCTTTCCCTTTCCCCCTTCCTCAAAATTTATTTTCTCCTCCATTTTGTTTTAATTTTTCCCCTTTCTCTTTTTCCTTTTTTAAAAAAAAAATGTTTGTGCACTTTGATATCTTTTCTCTTCAGAACAAAAAAAATATAAAAAAAAAAATTAAAATGGAGTGAGGAAACGAAAAAGAAAGACACAGACAGTTTTCATTTGTACTCCTGTTTATTGAAGATTGGGTACTTCTGTAGTTTCACGGCGCCGCCGCGCGCACACTCTGGCTCAGAAACTTGGCAGACTGCCAAGAGGCTCTGATTAACCGTGCGCGTGCCGCTCTAGCTCAGACAGAGTGTGCTCGCGCCGCTCTAGCTGTACTGACAGCTACGTAAACAGCGTGGCGGCCGGGCAGCAGCAGCAGCGCGCTGCCCAGGCGCTGGCAGGTCACTGTGGTACTTGTAGTTCCACAGTGAAATAGGCAGCGCCTGGGCAGCGCTGACAACAGCGGGGGCAAGTGGACACACCCCGGGAACAACGCTGACGTGCCGGGGCTTGTAAAGTACTCACCCCGGCACAGCGCAGTATCCCCCATGTACACGCTAAATCCAATGGCTTGCAGCCTAGATCTAGGCGCTAATGCACCTGGATTCACACTCCCTGCAAGCCGCTAAGAAGGAGGGGGGCGCCTGGATTTAGGCGCAAAACCCTCTGAATCCAGGCGCCTTGCGAGCCGCTAAGAAGGAGGGGGGCGCCTGGATTTAGGCGCAAAACCCTCTGAATCCAGGCGCCTTGCGAGCCGCTAAGAAGGAGGGGGGCGCCTGGATTTAGGCGCAAAACCCTCTGAATCCAGGCGCCTTGCGAGCCGCTAAGAAGGAGGGGGGCGCCTGGATTTAGGCGCAAAAGCCAGGCTCCCTGGGAGCCGCAAAGGTGGTTTAGCATCTAAATTTAGACGCTAAAGCGCCTGGATTTAGTTGGGTGGAGGGGTACATCTAAATTTAGATGCAAAAGCATCTAAATTTAGCTGGGTTTAGGGGTACACTATTAAAGCCCGTCCACAGTGGCAGTAGTCGACGCAACAGCTGTCGACTGTGTAAATCCCACTATCCACGCCCACCCGAAGCGTGGCGAGCGCAGCGAGCCCCGCGAGGGGCGGCGGTACGCGTCCTACGACCTTTTCATACCCCCACTATCCACGTCGGCGTGGAGTTGAGAATAGAATAGTGTGGCGAGCGCAGCGAGCCACCGAGCCCGAAGCGTGGCGAGCGCAGCGAGCCCCGCGAGGGGACGCGGATACCTTCACAGGTAAACGCGTCCCCTCGCGGGCTTCACAGGTGTCCGCAGCGACGCGGACACCTGTGAAGCCCGCGAGGGGACGCGGATACCTTCACAGGTAAACGCGTCCCCTCGCGGGCTTCACAGGTGTCCGCGTCGCTGCGGACACCTGTGAAGCCCGCGAGGGGACGCGTTTACCTGTGAAGGTATCCGCGTCCCCTCGCGGGGCTCGCTGCGCTCGCCACGCTTCGGGCTCGGTGGCTCGCTGCGCTCGCCACACTATTCTATTCTCAACTCCACGCCGACGTGGATAGTGGGGGTATGAAAAGGTCGTAGGACGCGTACCGCCGCCCCTCGCGGGGCTCGCTGCGCTCGCCACGCTTCGGGTGGGCGTGGATAGTGGGGATGATTCAGGAACACATTCACACCTGCACACTCACACACCTGAGACAGTGAAGACGACATTTTCGGCAACTGTTCACTTTTTTTTTAGTTGAAATTCAAGTGAAATTTAACTTTTTTTTTGTTGAAATTCAACATAACTGTAGAATATAAATGATTCAATGACATGAAATAATCATAAACAATAAAAAAGTCCAACAATAATTTAAAAGTCATGATTTAATCAGTAGAGCAGGAAGGAACTTCGGCGTCTACGTCACCGCCAGCATTTTCAGTTGACGGACCTGCTGTGTCGACATCATCGCCGGAAGGACCTACTGTGTCAACATCACCGCCGGCATTCTCTTTCTCGACCAGGGGGAGCAGGGTCAGAGCGTGCCAAATGCGATGGAAGGGGTCCTGGGCGCCTAAACTCTGCCTCCACATAAATTCCTGAAGGTATGAATCGAGGTAATGGCGTGCGGTACCCCTCTGGCGTTTATTACGCCACTTGCAGCTGCCCCAGAGTCGCTCCACATTCTGGGTGTGCACCCCAGTGTCCGGGTCGACGAAGTGGTATTTGTGGTTCACCTTTCCGTGAACATAACCGGCCTGCTGGAGTTGCTGGGTATTGTACGCCCTCCAGCAGTCTGTGAAGACAGTAGTGCCCGGTTCCACATGGGCCTCGATGGCAGCCATCAGGGTGGCCGTATCCCGCCGCTCCACCGCAGTGATAAAGCACTGGCCGGACTCCCTAGATATTCCCCCGAATACCCACTGCTGGGGCAGGAGCCGTCCGACGTTGCTCTTTCTTTTTACATACAGGCTTTCATCGACCTCGACGATCTGCCCCGGGCCTCCGATTCGCCGCTGAGGCTGTGCCAGCAGGTCCAGCGTGCAGGCCTCCCTCATTAGATTGCTGTATAGGACAGCAGTTTTTTGGCAGATGTTGAGCTGCTTGTCACAAAATTTCATGCTGGTCAGCTCTTCTGCCCAGCAATATACAAATCTGATCAGGGTCACGAAGGTGAGGTGAGATCCCCTGAACCATTGAGCTGACCTGACGCTGACTTTTTTTCTGCAGCTCCTAATGTGGCAGCGCCACATGCGCTCCTTTATGCTGAGCTTCATGGGGTGGCCATTGGGGCAGGTCATGGTCTGTGGCAGGAACTGGCGGGCCTGCAAGAAAGCCACAGCCTCCTCCTCCGTCTGTGGCAGGTTAAATAATGTCAGACGCTCCATTGCCATATAGAGACTTGCCACTGCCATTATTCACCTCAAGCGTCTCGTACAGGGCTACAGCTGACTGACTGACTGACTGACTACGTAAACAGCGTAGCGTGCGTCTAAGCCTGAAGTGGCGGGAGTGAGAATTGACACGCTAAAAGCCCAAAATAAGTTAGCGTCTACATTGGGGACACCCCCTGTGGTAGCGGTGTGCCGGGGTGTGCGATTTATAAGCCCCGTTTATCCCATTTTGTCTCCTTTTTACACTTCATTAATCACGTTACACTATAACACTGTAGCTAGAGCGGCACGCGAGCCTCTGGCAGGCTGCCAAGTTTCTGTTAATAACACTGTAGCTAGAGCGGCACGAGAGCCTCTGGCAGGCTGCCAAGTTACTGTTACTTCCGGCGCCGTGAAACTACAGAAGTACCGAAGATTGTTTATACAAGACCTAGGTATATAAGAAATGACTGTTTGATTATACATCTAGACAACTTATCTCTTATATGCTCATTGTTTTACATTTATTATTGCTGATAATTCATAATTATTCAAACCCCCTTTCTCTTTTTGTTATTTTAGTTGTAGACGTATTCACTACTGATTGTACGGAAAGAGAAAATTGAAAATGTATGCATTGTACACTGTTATTCAATGATACCTTTTATTATTATATTTCATTCTTTGCAATAAAAAACAATAAAAAAAGAAGGAATTGCGTGTGAACCAGAATAAGGGCCATAATGTCAACAGAAAACATATTCTAATCCCTAGCACTAACCCCAATGCAGATATCAGCATTTCTCTACAGTTTGTCCATGTTTACATATTCCATCTGTTTGCATGCTAGATGTCAACATTTTGATCCATAAATGCATTTATCTGCAGACCCCACAAAATAATCAAATCCTGAAATGGCAATTTTGCCTGAAATAACTGTTTGAAAAATCAGAAACACTGTATTACTGACCTTATAGCAGATAGTTGTGAATAACTCACTTTACTCAGTAACATCCAGCAGCAGCTCCTACCTGGATGCCTCTGGCTGTGCTGCTGCATCCCTGCAACTGCACTGCCAGTTCCAGGCAGGGCCGGTGCAAGGCACCGGAGCGCCCCAGACGAGTCGGGGTGGGGGCGCCCCGGTGCCGGGGGAGGGGGGGGGGTACCTGTCCTGCGGCGCTGTGTATTTAAAGCTGGCGGCAATGGCAGAGAGGGGTCCCTGCAGTCAACGAGCGCTATCCGCCGGGCTATGCGGAAGCGCTTCTGTTGTGAAAACACTGGCCGCACGGCGCACGCTGATTGGCTGAATCTCAGCCAATCAGCGTGCGGACAGTGTTTTCACAACAGAAGCGCTTTCGCATAGCCCGGCGGATAGCGCTCGTTATTTCTTATTGACTGCAGGGACCACCCGCTGCCTCCGCCACCAGCTTTAAATACACAGCGCCGCAGGACAGGTACCCCCGCGGCACAGGGGGCAAAATGCCGCCCTCCAGTGGCCGGCGCCCTAGGCAAATGCCTAGATTTGCCTAGTGGTAGCGCCAGCCCTGGTTCCAGGACTTGTACATTGTAAATTACAGATGCCATATCCACACATGCACAGTAATGGTGGTTACAGGAAGCCAGCTCTCTGCTTATTGGTAGTCCCAGAGGGAGAAAATACCTCTCAATGGGACTGCCTGTCATATGAATGATTGGATGGTAAGACTTCCACTACAAAGTCAATGCCAGTCACAGTAAAGCCAGTGCAGTCACTGACACTGAGTGGGGGTGGGTGGATTTTAACGGTGGGGCTGCAGTCCTACAACTCACTAGTAATATCTACCACTGTTAACATTTATGCCTTAGACATTTAAATACAACTTGGAGCATCTTTAGACTCACCATCGGTGCAACTTTAAAATTTGCATCAGCCCTGGTGGTTTTCCCTCTAAGAATGAGCTCTCAATGCAACCACTATCAGCAATACAACTGGGTGCCGGATGGGTTCCCAACAGTCGGGATCCCGACAGTCATTTACCCGACGTCGGCATCCCGACTGTCAAAATGCCGGCAGCCGGGTGACCGACGGCCACCCGCTATTTTCCCTCGTGGGGGTCCACGACCCCCATAGAGGGAGAATAGAATAGGTGGCTCGCGTAGCGAGCCACCGTGCCCGCAAGGGGCTTTTTTGCACTCGCCATGCTGTCTGACTCCGGGCAGTCAGGATCCCAACGTCGGGATAATGACTGTCGGGATCCCGACTGTCTGAGTCCCATACCACACCCATACAACCGCAACACTCCCATAACACATGTAGTGTAAGGCCACCTGAGTATAAGTTCCTTGATGTGGGTGGCTTACACAGTATATTTGCAATTGTTGCTGGCAGAGTATACAGCGGTGCTTGTGGTGTTGTTAGACGACACATGTTTTGGAAGCTTAACCAGAAATTTGGTTTATTTGTAGTTATTAGCATAGAGTTAACAGTAGTACTGAAATGGTTAACTTGCAGGTACAGTATGAAATATATAGCATTCAGGTACAAATGTAGCAGGTAATTACAGGCAGGTATACAGTACAGAGGTATATGATACAGGTGTATGATGCAGGTACTTATCGTATCCTTGTAGCAGCAGTGGAAACAGGAGTGTATTGAGGTTTCTTTGAAACAGGCTTGAAGTCTGCACAGCATGCAGACTAAAAGCTGTGGTCTGTGAGGGTTAAACAGCGGGGTAGCGCTGCAGCGATATATAGGAACTCTCTGGTGGGGCAGATGTAACATTTGCAGAGAGAATTAGATTTAGGTGGAGTTTGTACTTCAAACTGATATCTATATTGCAGTGTAAAAATAAAGCAGCCAGTATTTACCCTGCACAGAAACAATTTCCCAAAACAATATAATTTATTAGTAGTTTTTTTAGAAAAAGTATATACAATAATTTGGGCATACATTAAACCCTATAGAAAGAGTAAACAAAGAAGCAATAAGTGTATAATGGTGAAAAAGTAAACAGTTTAATATATATATATAAATATATGAACCACCACTCCACTTATTTCTGGTCGTGTTCGGCGGACACCGCTCCTTGGATCCTTCTGGGGCTATCTATTCCCCTCCCCTACCTCTACCATCCAATATACGAGGGGTACCCACTTAAGCGGAAGCCGAGCCTTTTACAACAGCTGGTCATAAACCACATACCACTGTGAGGACCTCAATACCACCCTAGTGGACACCATTGGATATCCAGACCTCCGACCAATTGGTAAAGTGCACTTACCTGCGATTCTTCCGTCCCCACCCTCACCCCACCACCATCATCCACTGTCCAATCTGGACTTATACCGGTATTTATCCATTTTTCTTGTGATGTGAAGAACCTGTTTCACATGGTACCAAGAATTGTTTTTTATATTGTTTTTTTATATTGTGATTTATTATATGTTTGATTTTATTCAGTAAAATTATATATTGTACCTACAAGTGTGTGCCAACCCATTTCTTAGCGCTGCTCACACGCCTACGGCATGATTGATGTGTGTGTCTCCCTACCCGCTCCCCTACCTTCTCGCCGGCCCTGAAGGGAGACACACAAGCTGAGGCTGCTGTTCACAATAAGGCCTCGGCCAAGTCACGTGTGCCACTACTTCCAAGTTCCCTCAGCTCAGATGGGAGCTGGCACAGTGGCAGCGGAGTGAAACACATACTGTACACTGTTCTGCGCAGGAATAATGGCTGCTGCATGCAACAGGAATCATTACCTGGCTGGTCACCCCTGCAGATGATAGGTCCAATATTCACTCTTCTGAGCCACTTCTTCCCCTTCAAGTGTTTATTTCCCTGTTTTTCTCTACCTTCCTGCAATGTACATTATCTGGAGGGGCCCCCATAGGCTTTTTGTCTTCTTTCCTTTGCCGGCTTTTATGCTGTCATAATCTGCCTGGTTACTGCATTGTTATAACCCCATTATAACAATCTCTTCCTCCTGTACTCTTATCTTTGCTTATATGTTATATGCCCTTTCCGTGGTTGTAAGGATTCATGTCTATTCTAATATGATGTGTTTTAAGCATTGGTAATTATATATTTCTAAGCACAGTACAACCAATATAACTTGCTGTTATGATAAACATTGCAGCCTATGGAACATATCATACATTTACTTGGCGTTGTGCATGACAGAATTGTACACTATAGGACAGCAGACAATTAGCCCCCTTCAGACCTGATCGCACAGCCCCCCTCAATTAACTAGCGCACCCCACCAACCCACACCACCCACCTGCAACTTCCACACCACACCCAATCCCACCGCCTCCACCCACAGCACCCCCACATCCACCACAGAAAACACCCCACCGCCCCTCCTGCACAAACTATATTTCACGCAATAAAGGCATTCACAGGTTACAGGGGCCGAGCCCCTTACGACGGTGTGAAGAGTGCACGTAGGGCGCAATGAATCACCTAGTCGTCTATATATGCCTAGTGTCCATTTGTTTGTCTCCAAAACACTGCCATCTGTTTTCAGCGAGTGAAACTACATCTCTTTCTCTCTCACACATTTGCTTTGAGCAGGCTTACTAGTGTGTATATATCATCTATATATATATGTCTAGTGTCCGTGTGTCTCCGAAACTCTGCCATCAGTTGGCAGTGAGTAAAACTACATCTCTTTCTCTCTCACACATGCACAAACACAGAGGCAAGTGTTTGTGCATGTTTGTACAAGGTAGCAGACTAGCTTTTGAAACATTAGCTTCGAGTGGGCTTACTAATATATATCAACATTTCGGGCAGTTAAGCCCTTTATCAAGACACAGCAAACAAAGAAACAGTACTTACATATATATAGAAGATAAGATCACCCATTGCAGAGAGATCTCAGGCTCCAGGGCCTGGGCAGCTGCCCACAGTGGCACGGCACCACCCCCCACACACGCACAACACCTCCCCCATCCGGCGGCCCCCCAGCCAGTCATGCACAATACACAGTGCCGCCTGCAGAGATGGGAGGGAGATGCCGCGCCGCCGCTGCTGGTAAGTAATGGTCATTGGAGGGGGTAGGGGGAGGCGGGATGCGTGCGTGCGAGGGTGTGTGTGCCGCTGTGCCGCTGGGGGCCCAGGGGCCTGGACTGAAGGTCAGTCCCAGGCCCCAACATTTCCAGTGGCGGCCCTGTCAAGCTCATCTAAAACGATAAAATAAATAGACCTTTCAGCACCACATTTGCTATGTCTGAAGGGGTGTACACACGCTTCGATTTTGACAGGTTTTCAATTTGATTTTGCTTATAGAAGCAGAATTGAAATCTAATGATTTTTAAGATGCTTTTGATCTGCATTCGATTCGATGCGCGCTCCCATTTTCTCTATAGCGAAAAGAAAAATAGACTGTGCAGGCAAGGAAATATTGAATTCGATCCAGTAAATCAAATGTGTACACTCTACCTTGAATGTAAATCGAATTCGATATCGAAATCGATATTGAATGCAAAATTGCAGATCGAATGTGAAAGCAAAGGCCAAATCGAAAGGGGGTGGAATAGGCTAAATCAAAAGCAAATTGAATCGAAAGTAAATCGATAGGTGTGTACACACCTTGACTATTGCTTATTATGTTATGAAGTACAGGAATCATAACAAAATTAATTCCAATCTCCTAATTAAATAAAATCATATAAAAAAATGAAACCTCACTCTTAAATGAAATTAATAAAATAAAAATAAGAATATTCTTTTTACATCACATTAAATTCCTTATGCAAATAGATGTTTGACCTTCAGTAAAGTATCAGTACAGAGCAATGTTATTTTTTTGGCAAATTACACATTTTATGAAAACTACAGTATAATAATTGTCATGTCTATTATTTTTTTAATTAAAAAGGGGAATAATAATCATCATAATAATAATAATAATAATAATTATTATTAATTATCGACCTTCCTACGAGAGCACTGTTTAGCACCTATTTTGTAAACCTCAATTTTAAAATCACTCTATGCGCAATACTGTAAGTACAGTAACATTCTTAAAATGATAGACTTGGACTTTGGCCTCCTCCCTGTTAATCATCGCTGTAATTGTGCTTGTTCAGCTGGAAAACATATTTTTTGGGACACAGGGATTAATACAGTTATTGTGGAGTTAAGTTTCCTGCTCCAACAATAGAAGGTATAATAACATATATCAGAATTTGTACAGGACATATGATTACAGATAAATGGATGTGAGCATTTTGCATATTTGACTTGTACTCCTCCCCAGAGACTTAGCCTTTTGTTACAAAATGTAAACCTGTTACAAATAAATACTTGTTAATAATTTGATAATTTGAAGATTTTAGGTTCATACCATCTGTGTATGTTAGTTGTGATTAAAGAGCTAATCCTAATACCCATTATTCCTAATGACAAGACCAAGCAGGCTTAAAGCATTAGCTGTCGGAAGCCACAGAGAAGAAGCAATGAAGGATATCTGCAATCTTAGACACAATTGAGGAATTGGCCAGTCTTCCTCACAACAAAAGTGATACAAAAGAATTACACCCTCACTAAAGTCTATTTCCTCGTATAATCACACAAAATGATTTTTCTTAAATATGATAATAAATCACAGCAAAAAATCAATGTGGCAGGGCCCAACTGCTCTGCCTGATAACGCATCAATCAATATTTAGTATTTAGATTTTAATTAATACATAGCAGAGCAGGGCCTTTTTAAGAGAGAAATATTATCTCAGATAAAAATATCCTGCACCTTTGGCATGCAAAAGTTGTTGCTTATATCTGTCATTGATCAATCTGCTATAGTTGTGATTAAAAACCCTTGAAAATAGCAGACAAGAGCACAAACAGACTGAGGCAGGGAGGGTTTTAGATTCTGCTGTCTACAGGACTACTGTTGTAGAATACTGTTACAACCCTTTGACTGCCAGACCTGCTGGTTTCTTAGAACATTTTTCCCCACAATTCGGCATAACCCTGTGTATGTCAGTGGGATGGGTTCGGCACAATTTCTAGAGGGGTGTTTCCTTGCAGTCACTGGATCAGATACAGAGTTGTAAGAAAATTAGGCATACTATACATTGGGCCTAATTCACGCATACTTGCCTAATCTCCAAGTCCCTGTGGGAGACACACCTTTTTTTCGCCACACCACCAGAAGAGTGGGCACCCCTTCTGCATTCTGCCCACTTCTTAGTTAGGTGGGCAGAATGCAGCTCTAAATCAAATGAATCTTCAGTCCCTGCGGAGGTGATGGGACGTAATTACAAAATTCTATGATAATCGCATCATTTTAGCAGCACCCTCTATGCAAATAGGCCCTCATTCTCATTGCCTCAGAATGGGGCAAATTCTGAACATGCGCAAGATATATTATGCGCATGTGAAGGTCCCCTTTGTGAGTGGCTTCGGCGACTTGCACAGTTGCCGTGCCGTTTGCAAGGATCAGGGAATTTTATGGGCATCCCCATGAAAATGCTGGGCGGTCCCATGGGTACGTGGGTGGGACGATCTGTGCCGGGGGAGGGCGACTGACATCACAGGACGTCAGCCGACTGCCCCATCTTTTTTTCCACTGTCTTTTTTTTGCAAGCCAAGAGAAATCATTCGATGGTCGGCGACCATTGAAAGATTTCTCCTGCAGCAGAGGCATGCAAGGGGATGTCTTTTTTGGTGATTTTGGATTCCAAATTACTGAATGTAAGCTCAGTTGGTATTGCTGTGCATCTGGTTTAAACCTCACAAACTACCGGGATGTTGGCAGCTTTACCGCAAGTTTGTTAAATAAAGTAATCATATTAAAATTTAAAAAGTGTGTATGGCATCCAAATGGCTTGACAAAGGATGAATATAAGAAACAACATAAATACTTGAGATGAGGTAGTAGACTGTGGCTCAAGAGTAATAGACTGTGGCTTTAAGGCTGAACAATTGAAGATTGTGACTTTAACACTGAGGAAATGAAGACTGTGGGTATAACGCTGAGAAAATGAAGACTATGGCTTGAAGACTGTAGAAAAGGAGACTGTGGCTTTAAGACTGTAGAAACAAGAATTGTGACTTTAAAGCTATAGAAACAAGAACTGTGGCTTTGAAGACTGTTGCAAAGAACACTGCGGTTTGAAGACTGTAGAAACAAAAACTGCAGCTTTAAGGCTATAGAAAAGGACACTGCAGCTTTAAGGCTGTAGAAACAAGAACTGTAGCTTTGAATACTGTAGAAACAAGAACTGTGGCTTGAAGACTGTGGCAAAGAAGACTGCAGCTTGGAGACTGTAGAAACAAGACTGTGGCTTTGAAGATTGTGGCAAAGAAGACTGCGGCTTTAAGACTAGGAACAATACTGCGGCTTTAAGACTGTAGAAGGATACTGCGGCTTTAACCGGAGAATGTCCAGCGTACTGGACCATAGACACTGGAGGAATACAGCAGACAGTGGGATGAAGCAGGTAGTGAAGTATGGATGACTTGACATGGGGAATGACCAGAGGTCTGGACCGGAGACACTGGAGGAATACAGCAGACTGTATGATGAAGCAGGCAGTGGAGCATGGACACAGATGGTGGCAGGATCAGGTGAGGCCTTAAGACTGTAAGGCACTGGAAACCTAGAAGCTCACGCAGCATCAGAGCTGATAAGCAACATGAGTGCTATTTAGAGCTGAAAACTTAAACCCCTTGAGTTGCACTGATTGGACAGCAAGGCAAATGGGAATTGTAAAAACTGGAACAGATTCTGAATGGGGCAATCAGTGTGAAGCAGGATTTCACCCAGCAGGTATCTAAGGAGTTAATGGCTGCAGTAGATCTAACACAGCTCTGAATTCCACAGGTGTTATTTAGTAGTACTGCACAGTCTCTCAGGAAAACATGATTGCAGTTTGGCTGCAGCAGGATGGAATACTAAAGAAAATCAAAACTGAAGAGCAGACAAGACAGGCCAGGTACACATAATTTAGGCAGGACCGTGCCAGTACCCCCCCTCAGGGTGGACTCCAGACACATAAGGCCAGATCTCAGGATCGATGGTGACGCTTCTTCTTCTTCAAAGAATGCTTGGATTTTCTAAAGGAAGTGTGACTAGATTCTGTAAAACAGGCATTGGAGAATACAGAACCACCCAAGAAAGGAGTAGATTCGTAATCTTCATTAAAATCAGAACTAGAATCCATATCTAAACTTAACATTTAATTAATCTTCTTCGAGTTGGAAAATACAGCCTTTGGAGAATCGGCATACTTGCAGGAATTTCCATAAGGTGTAGATATAGAAATACCCCCGACCACGGATGCAGATTTTGAAGGGTTGAGATTCTTGTGAGCTTTAGATGCTCTAGGGAGTTGGTTTACTGATTCTTGATCTTGAGAACCTGACACAGGATGAATGTACTGGGTAATAGATGGACTCGGGACAGAGGAAACTGATGGTTTAGCTGAAGTCTCACGAACAGTCTATGAAACAAATTTTTTATCACGGCTTTGGAGAAGGATTTTGAATTCTGGGATCTTTGGTTTCCAAGAGCAAATTAGCATTCGAAGGCTTCTCCTCTGAAAGACAGAAACAAGTACTTAACTACATTGGCCGGAGTGATACCAGATGAAGGATAGGATTCGATAACAGCCAAATATCACTCAACTAGAGCCTGGTACTGAATGAGATCTCCATTGAAATAGAGAAATGAGGATTCTTCAGATGACCCCTCAACAGGCTTTGACTGGACAGCGACCATGGGAAACATCTTGGGTGAAATTGACTGCGCCGTAACTTTGGAAGAGGCAGGTACCACTGGAGGCCTGGAGGCCAGGGCAATGATGTCCTCAGGCCTGGAGGCTGGGGCAGTAATGTCCACAGGTCCAGAGGCAAGGGCGGTAATGTCTTCAGGTCTGGAGGCCATGGCTATAATTTTTTCAGGCCCAGAGGCCAGGGCATTAATGTCTGATACCCCACCTAGGGTTACTGGACTGGAGGCCACCCAGATTCTGCATAATCGGTACCTCCTCTTGGGGCTGGCCAGACGGAACCCCCTCCTGCGGCAGGACCGATGGAACCCCCTCCTGGGGCAGGACAGATGGAACCCCCTCCTAGGGCAGGAAAGACAGATCCCCCTCCTGGGGCAGGACGGATGAAACCCCCTCTTGGGGCTGGAGACTGCGGACACCCTTACGATGCTGGAGAATGCAAATCCCCTCATGGGGATGTAACCTGCATCATAGGGATGGAGACTGTGGACCCCTTCTTGGGCTGGAGACTATGGACTCCCTCATAGGGCTGGAGACTAAGGATCCTCTCTTGGGGCTGGAAACTGCAGGCCCCCTCTTGGGGATGGAGACTGCGGACCCCCTCATGGGGCTGGAGACTGCGGACCCCCTCATGCGGCTGGAGACTGCGGACCCCCTCATGGGGCTGGAGACTGCAGATCACCTCCTGGGGCTGGACAGATGGAAATGTTGGACCCATTACTGGGACCGGATGAGGAACAAATCTTTAGAATTGGTTGGAACCAAATGAGTCTCCAGACATATGGCTGGAACTGGCTGAGACCAGCAGGGATTCTGGACTGAAGGATAGAACTGGATGAGGTCCAGAGATGTCGGAATCATCTGGGACCGAATAAGCCTTCTGACTGACAGCTGGAACTGCATTGTGTCTGGAGGTGCTTTAATCATCTGGGACCGGTGTGGACTCTGGACTGATAAATAGAACCAGATTACATCTGGTGGTGCTTGAATTGGCTGGAATTGGTGAGGATTGACGGATGGAACTGGATTACATCTGGAAGTGCTTAAACCCAAATAATTTGTAGCTGGAAATGTAGGCAACACACTAAGGAACTTGGCTGAGGGAACCCCGGTTTGGGCTGGGAGAGCATATTTTTGCTTTGGATTAGATGGAATGGGCACAATTCTAGGTGCTGCAGATATTCCCTGTTTAACAACCAGGCTTCGTGTTTTAGGACCCCAATTGTGTATTTGGGTCTACCTCAGAGCGGACGTTGTCAGGGTCACATTGTTCTTGGGCTTGTGGAGGGAACAATTCCCAATGAAATGGCCAAGAATACCACAATAGAAGCATAAGTGGAGTAATCTGCGCCATTGGCGTTGAGACTCCGAAAGCTTGGACCTCAGCTTGCCTTGGGCAGAGATTTAATTCTGAAGGTTGGAAGACCTTTCAGATTCCACAAGCACTGTAACTGAGGCTTCTTTCACTTACGGAAGCTTAAGTGGTGGGCACCAAAACATCAAAAGAACAATTTACCAACTTGGAAATGATCAGAGAAATCTTTAACAAAAGTTCTTGTAACTGGACAAGCGAGTGCCAGAAGGTTTCCATTGGTATTAATTCCAGCTTTTGCATAATCACCTAAAAGTCACAATTTGAATCCATGGACTTGTGCATACTGTCACGAGTGGGGATTGGTGGACCCAGGAGTGACCTTGGTGATTAGCAATGTTAGTTGAATAGCAATAGAAAGAGTAGGCAGATGCAATAAGATAAGATGAAGAAACTTTATTCACACAATGGTAATGAAGGTACAGGTGAATACTTGAGAAAGGATGATTTTAAAAAACAAGTTAAATACTTAAGATGAATTAGTAGACTGTGGCTTTAGAGTAATAGACTGATGCTGAAGGACTGAAGACTGTGGGCGAGATTCTCTATTACAGAAATGTGGTAAAAACGCCGTTATCGGGGTTTTTACCGCATTTCTGTATTCTCTAACCTCCCTCCGCAGTGTCACCGCTGCGGAGGGAATCGCCAGCAAAAGCTGGCGATCCCCTGCAGAAGCCTATGGGCTTCTTACCGCAGCGGTGTGTGAGGGATCCGTCACGGATCCCTCCTAGCATGACCTGCGGTCGGCGCGTCCGTCTGCGCATGTGCAGACGGACTCCCGGGTCATAGACCCGGAAGTCCAGCAACGGCGCCGCATCGCAAGGGACAGCTCTTACCGCAAGAGCTGTCCCTTGCGTTAATGACCGCATATTTTAGAGAATATGCGGTCATTAGAAATGCGATGCCGGGCGAAGAGGGCTGCGGATTTTAGAGAATACCGCCCTGTGGCTTTAAGGCTGTAGAACCTTAAAGCTGTAGAACCAAGAACTGTGGTTTTGAAGACTGTAGCAAAGAAAACTGCAGTTTGAATACTGTAGAAACAAAGACTATGACTTTAAGGCTGTAGAAAAGGACACTGTGGCTTTAAGGCTGTAGAAATAAAAAATGTGGCTTTGAAGACTGTAGAAACAAGAATTGTGGCTTGAAGACTGGCAAAGAAGACTTTAAGGCTGTAGAAGGACACTCCGGCTTTGACCAGAGAATGACCAGAGGACACTGGAGGAATACAGCAGACAGTGGGATGAAGCAGGTAGTTAAGTATGGGTGACTTGACCCGGGTAATGACCAGAGGACTGGACCGGAGACACTGGAGGAATACAGCAGGCAGTAGAGCATGGACACAGATGGGGGCAGGAACAGGTGTGGCTTGCAGACTGGAAGGCACTGGAAACCTGGAAGCTCATGCAGCATTAGAGCTGATAAGCAACAATGCACAAGCAATGAATGCATTTGGCTGTGCACATATGGGGTTATTATAGGAGGTCAGAGAGAAAGCAAAGTTTCCGTCTCAGATAAAATATTACTTCATAAGGCTTCACATAACCTTTTGATCAATTGAATCTAACCTATAATATTGCTAATTAGATTTAAAAAACACGTTTTTGATTGTTTAAAATTATGTTTTAAGCATATTTTGTGTGTTTACATCATTTTTTTGGTGTGTTTACATCATATTTTTATATAATAACAAAAATAAAAAAACAACAGCCTGGTTTTGCTAAAAATAAAACAACATTAAACCACAATGACAATTTTGATAAAAAAACAAAAAACCTAAGATGTTTCTCTCACCTCTCATTCCATCAAACAGTTCTGCAAAATGTATTTGCAAACAAATATTATACTGCTTCTACTGCTTTAGTAAAATTACTTATACAATATCAGCATTTACTGTATAACAGATGTCACCTCAGTGGCGTAGCTATAATATAAGAGCCCCCCCGCCGATAATTTTTGAGCACCCCCCCAGCCGCTCATGGCCCCCCTCCCCCCCCGTGCCTTACCTCCGTGCCTTACCTCCGTGCCCAGCAACAGGTACCCGCAGATCTTGTCTGCGGTGCTGTCCGGCTCCCCTCCTGGCAGAGGCGGAACTACCATTGGTGCAGCAGGGGCATTGCACCGGGGCCCATGAGGACTAAAGGGCCCACTTTTATGTAGAATATTGGAAACTTGGGTTGGAGTGGAGGAGGGAGGCCCAAATTCTGTTTTTGCACCTGGGCCAAATACTCACAAGTTCCGCCACTGCCTCCTGGCTTCTGCTATGAAAAATGGACCATCACAAAATGTCCACTTCCATACAGCAGACAGTTTTAGAGAACTAGAAGAGAAAAGTATGAGACTGCGCTGTACCTGCAGTATGTTATAGGGTTGCTGCAGAATATCCTCAGGTGTACTACACAAACACCTACAAGAGAAATGGGCAGATAGGAAAGTTGGATATCGGTGTGCAAACCCCACTGCTTAATAACAAATTAAATGTGACCACTCTTGGGTGAAGTAAAAAAATGTGTTTTTATTTTTTATACACACAAACACGGTATTAATATACAATATATTATATACATTCAAAAATGGGATAAAAAATGCTATGGAGTGTCTCCTAATACCGGTATACACTAACTAGACAAACAAACATAAAACATAAAAGTCCTCTGGGGCCTGATTCGGTACCTGATATCAGGACAGATGGTATATTGAAAAGTCCAGAGTAATCCCCAACTGGGTAAAAGAATCCTGTAATTTAGGGTGACAGCTATATGACAGCTGGTATCAGGGTCTTTAGAGAGATGGAAGGATTTTATCTTAAGTCCAGATACTCACTGACCACAAAATCGATAATGTCTGCCGGCAGACTCTACTCCCACTGTGATGCCTTGAAGACAGTTAGGAGCCTGATTCCTCTGTAAGTCCCTTCAACGCATTTCACCTGTAAGACAGGCTTCGTCAGGAAGAATTTGCAGAGTATTGTGGTATCCGGATGGTGCCCTTTTTATTCCCCCGCCATCTCGTCTGCTGTACCGGGCTTCCGCCCTCTCTCCCCGTCACTTCTGGGTTTGCGGCGCTCACTTCCGCCCTTCTTGCGCGTCACAAGCGCTGTAGCTGGGGCTATTGTGGTTCGGGACTTCTGCCCTTATCGCCCGTCACTTCCGCTGCCCTGATCTCTGTGTTTCTTTAGAGTGTGCACCTTGGGCATCCGGTGCTACGATATTTACCTTCCCACATGTCGAGTGGGTATATCCGCCCATATTATGTTAATTTATATCCATAAAAATAAGAACTTAAAAATTAAAAATACATAATAAAAAAAATAGAAAAATAAATAATGAAAAAATAGATGAAAAAATAGAAGAAATACTGATAAGAAAAAATGTATATAAGATGACGATATTTACACATAACACAAACATACATAAAACACGACAACGTGAATCTTCCTAGATGTTAACGGGATTAGGGGGGGGGGGGGGTTAAGATAGGGGTCCCCACTGTAATGTTTATCTGCTCTACTGAATTCCTAAGAAGTATCATAAACACAATTCTATACTGTGCCTGATATGAATCTTCATGATTTGTCCTGTAGTTTAAAAAAGATGGATGGACACTATGCAAATGTCAATTAAAAAACTTTTTAGAGAGCACACATAGGGAGGAAAGGAGAAGGGGAAACAGAGAGAAAGGAGAGGAGGGGAGGGGAGGGAAGTAATCCTTTCTTAGACCCATTATTCTTTCAGGAAGGGGGCCATCTCAAAGTCCACATTTAGTCCTTTCGGGCTGAGTGTGCCCATTGTATAAATCATTTTAGTTTCTTCCTTGGTTAATATAGTATCAAAATCTCCTCCTCTCCAGGGTACTACTATTTTCTAAGTAACAAGACATTGGTTCCCCCGGCACACTGAATAGTTTTAGCAACCAATCTTGAACACAACATGATAATAGAATTCAGAGATATTGGTTACATATACCTGCGCAGGTGTATGATATGCCCCAAGCCGCGTCAAGGCTTCTCTGTATATTGGGGGTCTCTAGCGCTATATCTAGGTGCAGGGTGTGGCACCCCAAAAACTATCATAAGCTAGGAGGTCCAGTGCGGCATGCCAGTGAGATACTAAGTGTTAATAATTAGTGATAGGAAGCCGAAGCTATACATAAAGAGAGAGATAAATGAAATGTAATTAAAATAAGAGAGAGAGTGTTAGTGAGGGAAAAGTGTTAATAGAATGTAAGGGCATGCCGCACTAAAGCCACCCAGCCCAACCAGTCCAGGGGCACCGCACCCCACACCACTGTTACCCTCATGCCGCACTGGACCTCCTAGCTTATGATAGTTTTTGGGGTGCCACACCCTGCACCTAGATATAGCGCTAGGGACCCCCAATATACAGAGAAGCCTTGACACGGCTTGGGGGCATATCATACATCTGCGCAGGTATATGTAACCAATATCTCTGAATTCTATTATCATGTAGTGTTCAAGATTGGTTGCTAAAACTATTCAGTGTGCCGGGGGAACCAATGTCTTGTTACTTACTAAGTATTAACCCCTCCCTTGCATGCACCTGAAAAGTTTTACTGAACTAATTTGAGCATCTACCACTATCTGTATGTACTACTATTTTCTTCAGGCCCACAAAGGATAGGCCTGCTGGGTCGCTGCTGTGTTTCTCCTTAAAGTGAAGTGGTACGCTATGATTTGAGAGGACCTAAATCAGAGGATTGAGAGGACAAATTGATTGAGAGGACAAATTGAGAGGACAACTAAATCTGGAGGTCTGTAGCGGCAGCAGCGGCGTTACAATAGCCCCACAGCCCCCCGGCGTCCACACCCACACAGCGCCTCCCCGCCACCACGGGGGCTGTGGCGCTACTGTTACACCACTGTGTCACCTCATTGGCCATCACCCTATATACTGTAATATTAATATTAATATTTATAAAGTTTTTATGTATATTGCACAGCTCTAAATAAATACAGTATATACTGTAGAGAAGATACTGTATAATTCTGTAAATTCAGACATAACATGTGCACTTGTTATGGTTTCCATTAAGATAAGAGCTACATTTTAGTGCATATATCCAAACAACTACCAGTTTGAAATAGATAATAATTAAATGTAGCCATAAACCCATACAACTGAAGGTAGCAAAAGATAACACATTAGAAACAAACAACAGACAAAAGACAAAGGAAACAAGACTTGGAATATAGTCAATGGGAGATCAGTACATCCTGCATAGAATGGTGATAAGGCAATTCAGGACATACAGTATTGATGCAATACACAGTCACACAGTCTAGGGATTAGATAAGGGTCACTTAAAGCAAGAATTACACAATTTGTAGATGTAAACTTGACAATAATTCATTGTTTAAATAATCAGAGAAGGCAAAATATGGTTCATACTAGAAAGATGTTGTTCTCTTGTGAAATGCCTAAAAGGTGCATGAGGTGTGGCTATTGAATAATGCTATAATTTATGTTTCATTATATTAAGCACATGATGTGTGATCAGGGTAGGGTCATACTTCAGTATACATTTGAAAATAGAAATGATTAGATCAATACATATTTAGATTTCATAATTATAATCTTTGCTTTATTCTAATCATTTTTATAACTGAAGAAAAAAGTATACATGGGCGCAGTTTACCACATATGTTCATAACACATGAATTAACTTAGAAGCGTAACCATTCATTTATTGCTATCAACAAAGAAAAAAAATCAACATAAATGTCATGCATATCAGGCCAAAACACAGCATACATCTGATCCTTGTTGTAGGTAAAGCAAGTTCTCTCACCATATATCGTGGCTGCGGTGAGCTTTGCTATACAAGTTGGTCCCAGCGTAGAAACACTTGGCACCACCGCAGAAGGCTTATTTCCGGTGAAGAGTCCAAGGTATTCAGATGCTGATCACAGGAAAGTGCCCGATGCAGTCAAAATAAAGTGCTTAATAAAAGTAGCAAGTGCTGAATTAGAAATTAGTTTGGTCCATAAATCAACGCATTTCGGAGTGTCTGTGCTCCTTTCCCACTGGGGATTAGGTGTTATCTCCACTTACGCACTATCCTCACTTATACACTAAAGCCCCACGTTTCATTGTGCAGTTTATCTATCACTCATCTTGTATTCTCAATCACTCTGATTCTATCCAGTACCTCCCCAGCCATTGACCTCAATGTACCTCACTGATATTAAGTACATTTTAATTCCATTCTCCTTCTATGTACTTCTCTTTTGCATCTAAGCAATGCTGTATGTAGCGCATTATCTGTCAACTCTCTCAATAGCTCAGTCCTTATGTGCTAGGTCTGGTAAGTACGGAGGGGTTCTAGTACTTTAATCTTTCTTGGACAAAACTTCTTTACACAGAGAGATGTGTGGGCTGTTGCATTGTCCTAATGGAAGATGAAACCATTTTTCCACAGCTCTGGCCTCTTCTGATTCTTTAACACAAAGTTTCTAGAAACAGTAATCCAGTCATGTTGATTTACTGTTGTGAGTTCTGATAACCATTTTGTCAAAATAACACCCTTGATATCAAAGAAAATAATTAACATAGCTTTGGATTTTGATTTTCTTTGAGATCTAAAAATTGACAATCTGTTTATAAGCCTTGGATCCATCTTAGCATCTTGTGTCACTTTAAAATCTTGAGCAAAACTTGGCTAACAGTTTTATTGTCGATGATTCCAATTTATGCTATTATTCGGCCAATTCAAACAGTTTTCTACATTTTTTCTACACTTTTTTTTCCATGTGCAAGGCCTTCAAGGATGTTCATCATCTACAACATCTTCATGACCATCACTAAAGGCCCCCATACACTAGGGCGACTTGTCCTTAGGACAAGTCGCCCCCGATTTCCCCCTGAGCTTCCCCGGCTGCTCCCCGGAGGAGCTTGATTAGATTGGCACTTGATGTGCCATTTTTTACATGTGATAAATCGTCTCGATTTATCACATGTAAAAAACCCGGGGAGCAGGGGGTGGGCTACAGAGGTGGGAGCTGGTGGGAGCAGGGGGGCTGGGGACGCTGCGGGGGACAGCGTCTGTGCGGCGAGGCGGTAGAGGGAGCAGGGGGGGCTGGGGATGCTGCGGGGGACACGTCTGTGTCCCCCGCTGCTGGGGACGCTGCGGGGGACAGCGTCTGTGCGGCGAGGCGGTAGAGGGAGCAGGGGGGGCTGGGGACGCTGCGGGGGACACAGGCGGCATAGAGCCGGGCAGGGGGAGCTGGCGGGAGCTGTCAGTGCTAGAAAAAAAAAGCCTATACAATGAATGGGCAGCCTGTGATTGGCTGAGCGCTCTCTCAGCCAATTGCTGACTGGCTGAGAGAGCGCTCAGCCAATCACAGGCCGCCCATGCATTGTATGGGCTTTTTTTTTTTATTCAATACTGACAGCTCCCGCCGGCTCCCCCTGCCCGGCTCTATGCCGCCTGTGTCCCCCGCAGCGTCCCCAGCCCCCCTGCTCCCTCTACCGTCTCGCCGCCCCACTAGGTCCCAAGTCGGGTGGTCGGACGTGCAGCAGGTCCGACCACCCGACGCAGATCCGATGCACACGGGACCGCGCATCGGATCTGAGGGGACATCAAAACTAGCCGATTTTGGTCCGATTTCGGCCAGATCCGACTGGCTGAAATCTGACCAAAATCGGCTAGTGTATGGGGGCCTTAAATCTTTTGTCCCTACTCAAAAACACATGTAGCACACAATCTGCCCCATATGCCTGGTTAGCCTACAGAAAGATTTGGTGGGCATTCTGTTCAATTTAAGTAAACAAGTTAACTTGTTTATCTACATTTGAACTAAATATTTTTATGACACCCACAGGAAAAATACAACCTCTTCGAAAGCTGTGTGACAGCAAACTACCTGTGCAAGGGGGATGAAACTTGGGATAGGCCAAGGTCAATGTTCCCCACCTTCCTTTTTATCTAATTTGGTATGGTTTATATTTTGCAAGCAGGGATGGATTGGCCATAGACCTTATAGGGAAGATTGCCAGTAGGCCGATGCACCTGCGAGATCCCATGTCAGCCAGTGACTTTTCTTTTGAAAGATATGGCCCTGCCCAGAATAGTGTCCCCCGTACCCATCCTGTCTCCTATACAAAGTGCCGTTGCCAATTCACATATCAGAGTATCCAACTCTGTGAATAAATCCATTGTGACATCAGTTAAAGGGAAAGGAATAGGTGCTATTCATGGGCATCACAGTTATTGGGTTTTTTTTGGGATCCATTGCGGGAGCTTTTGGGGAGCATGATAGGATAGGGGAAAATTAATTACAGAATAACAGAACAAATCGCATAACATACAGAAACAATTCAGCAAAAGAGACAACGGAGACAAACATGGATATAAGAGAGTGAACAGCCATGACACATATGGTAAGGACTCCGCCCATAACAGCTTAAATACTAACGGTGCTAGTTTAGTTTCACTGCAGCAGCGCGTGCCACTCTGTGATTGAATCTCGGCAGCTTGCCAGTCTGCCTTACTTCTCTAAGCGACGTTATCAGCGTAGCGTATGTTTGAATCCTGGCAGCTCGCCAGCTGCCTTACTTCTGAAATCTACATTATCAGCGTCCGTAAACAAGTACCGTGTAGTCAGTCAGAAGTAGCGCAGTGTAGTCAACGTAGGCAGTACTGTTCTCGCGACTAGCGTAGTCTGTGTATTTACTGAAAAGCATCTAGCGTCTATTTCTAGCATAGTCATTGTAGTCAGAATTAGCGTCCCTGTCAGAAACAGCATCTAGTTCTCGTGGCGTGTCTAAGTCAGTCAGCTGGTAGATTGAGCGGTACGCAGTTAGCGTAGTCAGTCAGCTGTTACGTAGTCAGTCAGCTGGTAGATTGAGTGGTACGCAGGTAGCATAGTCAGTTAGCTGGGAGTCATTGGATTAATTTACAATGTCCCGATTGTTCTGGGTCATCTAAAAGTGCCTAAGGCAACAGCACCCAACAATTTTCTGAAGGAACAAGAGAACTACAAAGGGTGATACTGAGCGCTGATTGTTATTCAGTGCTGCTGCTGTGCCAATAGGGGGATTACCACAAACCCCTAGTTATAGTAGAGAACCAGAAAAAGAATAGGTACAGCGCTGTACTGAATATAAAAAATATATTTAATAAAATTAATCACAGTAAAATACAATCATATAATTAATAATACACACACACACATAAAACATGCAATCTCTTTGTTAACGTTTTAGAACTGGTTAGTGGTTATTGGGTTTGCAATTGCATATATTCTATGCTCCAACTTTGAGCCTGTTAGTAGGTATTAATATATTGAGAGTTCAAGTCCCCACACATGTGCACATTAGTTGTGGTAATACTTAATTGTAATCCAGGGGTATTGTGGCTTGTGACATCAGCGATGAAATTCTCCGACCAATCTCAATGGGTCATATCCGAGATGCTTTTCAATCTGCTGGGTACAATAGCAGCCTGGTGGTCCCCTCAACGCGTTTCTCCGCCTAAAACGATCAGCGGCTTCCTCAGGAGAAGTGTATGAAGTATTACAGGGCTTCCGCCTTTTATGCCGGTAGTCTCTGTACTGCGCATGCGCCCGCGTCATGCGGGTCACGCCTCGATTTGAAATGCGCTCTTTGTTATACAGGCGCTCGCGTCATGCGCTCCAGGACTCATTTCCGGGTACTGTCCATGTTTGTAGATCGTCATGACCACATCTTGCGTGTCACGCCTCTACATCAGCCCGCGTTTGTTCACGTACAGCTGAATATGGGATTTCCTGTTTGCGTGCCAAGCCTCATTCTGAGGACTCATAACGGAGATACAATTCAGCATTTGACTTGTGCAATTTTAATAATTCGTTTGGCAAAATGGTAATTTCGTTCTCAGGATTTAAGGCTCATATTAATAGATGATTCTGGGCATTTATCGTAAGTTCGTAATAAACGAGTGATAGCCAGTTCATTTGCATACCAGTTCTCTATTGATAATAGGACATGGACAACAATTAACACATCCATACATTTAATCAAAATTATATAATATTTAAAAAGTATACATAATTTTTACTATTTCTATTTGATAGAGCGAGATATTACAGATAACTGTCTCAAAATAATATCATTAAGTTAAATAGTAAATGTCTCAATTTTTTGTTGTTATTATTTTTATACAGTATGTTATATTTATAAAATTTCAGAATTCATTTGTATACATATATATCTATTTCTTTAGATTCTCAATTTATTGAACAATTTTTCAGGGATCATAGGAATTCTATTGTGGATAAATCTTATGCATATCACATCTATAGTTAATTCTTATATACATACATAAAAATATATATGCAAGGAGGAAATTTCCATGTCGTTGTTACTTCATGTGTAGTTCTTTCATAGATTTATCGTCTACTCTTAGACATGTATTATTTCCTTCATGTTATCATACTATTATAAGGATTTTTCTGGGGTCGGAACGTTTTTAAAAAAAAAAAAACAAATATTCAAATAGTGTTTGGTAGCATTACTATGACAACGTTATAGTTTGAATTGAATTTTGATCATGGGGATAGTTATAGCGGAACATATAACATATATAAGGGAGAAATTAATATATATAAAAAAATATATACATTGAGATTGGTCGGAGAATTTCATCGCTGATGTCACAAGCCACAATACCCCTGGATTACAATTAAGTATTACCACAACTAATGTGCACATGTGTGGGGACTTGAACTCTCAATATATTAAAACCTACTAACAGGCTCAAAGTTGGAGCATAGAATATATGCAATTGCAAACCCAATAACCACTAACCAGTTCTAAAACGTTAACAAAGAGATTGCATGTTTTATGTGTGTGTGTCTTGTGTGTATTATTAATTATATGATTGTATTTTACTGTGATTAATTTTATTAAATATATTTTTTATATTCAGTACAGCGCTGTACCTATTCTTTTTCTAATTTTCTGAAGGGTTAATATTCCATAATCATCTGGGTAAGCAGGGGAATTTTATTGGCAACCTGACACTGGTAATTGAAATTCCTGTCTTTCCAATTTAGATTATCATTATTATTACTACCAGTTACAGTATTTATACAGTGCACACATATGCACACTGCAGCACTTTATACAGAATATTTGGCCATTCACTTTAGTCTCTGACTCAGTGGAACTTACAATATATATTACCTACCACATGTACACACACACACACACACACACATATTCATGTTTGGGTTAAGGGTGTGAGAAAGAGACACGGAGAGAGGGTGTGAGGGAGAGATTGGGAGAGACAGGAAAAGAGAGACAATATCAGGGAGAAACAGGGAGAAAGGGAACAAGAGAAGATGTCAGGGAGGGAAAGGAAGAGAGACAGGGGGCTGGATGTAATGCTGCCCTAGTTCGGTGGCTGTGCAGATGCGGGCCGAACTCTAACTTTATTTTAAATGGGCAATCACTTACAAGGCATGGTTTTGCCATGTAAGTGATTGCCCTTTTTAAAAAACATCCATATTTGGCTGGTATCTCTCATGGCCATCGAAGTAGGACTTCATTACTTTCTATCCAGAGAGTGAGAGAGGGTGTGAGAGATAAAAGGAGAGAAAGGGAATCAAAGAGAGAGAAGGTGCCAGAGAGAAGCGGGGAGAGAAAGAGAGAGACTGTTAGGAAGGGGGAGGAAAGAGGGACAGAAAGTGAGGAGAAAGAGAAGAGAGAGAGGAAAAAGAGAGACTAGGGGCAGAGAGAAATAGAGAGGTGAGATAGAGAAGGAAGGGAGAAAGTGTTGAGAAAAAAAAAGGGTCCAGTGGGTAAAAAGAGCTGTCAGGGGGAGAGAAAGAGTGGAGATATGGCAGGGGAGAGAGTGGGGGTGTGGGAAACATCAGAGAGCATGGGTGTAGGAGAGGGGACGGGGGGTGAGAGAGGGGGTGTGGGAGAGGGGACACAGGTGAGAAAAAGAGGGAAGACAAAAGGGGATGAGTAGAGAGCGAAATCTAGGAAACACTGGTGGGGGAGAGGGGGTTGAGAGAAAGCAATGAGGGGCAGATTTATTAAGCATGGAGAAGAGATAAACTGGAGATAAAGCAGAGAAAAGGTAAAAGGAGATAAAGCACCAGCCAATCAACTCCCAACTGTCTTTTTCAAACTCAGCTGATTGGCTGTGCTTTATCTCCTTTTACCTTTTCTCCGCTTTATCTCCAGTTTATCTCTTCTCCAAGCTTAATAAATCTGCCCCTAAGAGAGGTGAGACAGAGGGGATTGAGAGAGCCAGGTGGTGAGAGGTAATATCAGGGGGAGGGGAAGCAATGGGGGTTGAGGGGAGGGTGGAGAGCAGGGGGTTTCCTAGGCATAAGTTTGTCGTAAGTCGTGCCCCCCCTCACCACTACAAATGGCAGGTCTTCCACTCACCAGCCGTCTCTCATTGTACTGCAGTGCCGTGTCTCCACTCTCCACTGCTGTGTGCCGTGCGGGCCTCCTGATGCGGCGCCAGTGCTTTGTAATCTGGCGCCGCCTGGTCTCCAAAATAAATGTCCTGTCGGGGATCCTGATCCGGGCGGCCCTGGCCAGGTATTATGCACGCCGGGTCTTCTGTGCAGGCAGTGGCATGGAGGGGTCATCAGGAAAGCGGCGCAGCCACTGCCTACGCTGCCCTTAGAAAAAAAAATCTTGAAAAAAAATTAGGAGGGTGCAGGGGACTGCTGGTCCTTGGACCCCCCCCCGCCCCCATGCCCCCGGGCCCCATAACAACTGCATCCCCTTCACCCTCTCTAGTTACGCCACTGCATGCAGATACTGTAGTGAGGCAGTCCATTACACTGCCCAATATGAGAAGAGACAGTAGTGGCAGTAGTCATGAGACACTAGGACATGTTATTGCTGTTACTAATGCCTTAGTGGGATATAAAAAACCAAGGTACATGGCTGGGAAAACCTGTGCTAACTTGGGGGTTTCTTCTGGTTCACTCCTTCTGGCAAATTCCTTCTTAGATGCACAAAACCATGTGCACTGCAGGTGGGGTACATGTTACTTGTGCAGAGAGAATTAGATTTGGGTGGGGTTTTACTTCAAAGTGAGATTTATATTGCAGTGTAAAAATAAAGCAGTCAGTATTTTCCCTGCACAGAAACAAAATAACTCACCCAAATCTAATTCTCTCACATTTTACATCTGCCCCCCTGCAGTGCACATGGGCCCTTATTCTAGTTGATTCGGACGGATACGTATTTCGGACAGGAAATGAGTGTTCTTAGCCCTGCCTACCATACGGATCTCTCACACCGTCCGAATGTGGAAAGACTCTGAGCGAACGGACCGCGAGTGGATGTTTCATGTGAACACCTCCCCCACCTGTGGAAACCTCCCTCATCCTCCGATGGTCGCCGACTATTGAATGATGGACCGAGGGGTCAGGCAGCACCAAGTGCTCCAGACAAGGGCGTAACTACCATAGGTGCAAAGGGTGCAGCTGCTATGGGGCCCAGAGCTGAAGGGGGCCCATCTTTGCTGTATAGTAATACATTTTACATACATTTATCACCATCAGTTGCTAAAAAGGGGGCCCTTACAAACTTTTGCTATGGGGCCCACGAATATATAGGTACGCCTCTGGCTCCAGACCACTCTGACATTTTTCTGTATGAAAGCAGAGATATGGGCGGGCAGCTGACATCCAGTTATGTCAGCTGTCTGCCCCCCACACGTGCGTCACGGCTGCATTACCATACTGTATGTACGCCCAGTGTTTTCATGGGAACACCCATGAAACGCGGGGCGTACGCATATGGTAATGAGCCCAAACAGCCCTTCACGCCCCTCTCCACCCCATGCTCGGATGGTTCCGTACGATCATTTTCTGCAGGGACCTCACGCCGTGTTCGTACATGTGAGGCATTCGCACATGCGCAGATATGCCTCATCACATGTGCAAACACCAAACATCGGCCGTCCGACCGCACTCAGAGCCATCCAACTCAATCAGAATATGGGCCATGGTTTTGTCCATCTAAGAAGGAATTTGCCAGAAGGATTGAACCAGAATAACCCCCTTGGTGCTATGTTCGTGGCATGTGTAAGTTCTGGGGGGTGGAGTTAGGGGCTCAAACCAGTAATATTACTCCTTGTTTTAAATAAACATGTCCAGCAGTCCCACTGTGAGCTAAGATTCTCTTATGTAGCTAGTTGCCTGATTTTTAGTGTCTAACATGGTGGCTGATATGTCAGAGTTCCAAATGAGGGTAAAACATGCAGAATTGGGCTTGGGCAGAATCCTTTTATTGGTTATCTTCATAAAGTACAAAATAAAAGCGCAATCATTTATGCACAAATAGCAATAAATGCAGTAACACATGCTTGGGTCAGTGATAAAGAGATACATTAGCAATGAAAGAGTTAAAACAGGCAGATACAATTATAGATGTTTTGATATTTAAACCAACTATGTATGTCAGTGACATTTTCTGTTGAAAACATGCAGATCTTTGCTGGACTGTATAACATTCCACACAATTGTGTACTACAGTATATAAATGGTCTGTATTCTACACAACGAATATTAGTGTAGGCACCGAAGACAAACTAGGATTGAAAGGTAATAGAGAAAAGTCAGAGTGGACTTGTTTTTACATCAGCTAAAGCCCTTTCCATTTTATTCCATGCAAGTGTAAAATAAGACCTAGAAAATAGGATAAGAACAATGTAATGTTATTTCACCAGAGCATTGCATTTATAACATGCTTATTTTATTTAGACGTTGTGGTTGTGGCATAAACACAGCACACCATAATCAGACAATCTCCGCAAATACATTTTGTATTTCCCTAAAACACAAGTGGAACCACACACGCATTCACATATTGTTTGCACGATAATAAAAGACATGGCTAAAAAAAGATTTCAGGATGACAGGCATTGGGCAGACAGGGTTGTTAGTTTATGTGGGCTATAGGCAAGAGTCGACTGGAAAATTTTGATCACTTTAATTTACTATATCCAGCATGCCTGCTGTACTCATCCAACGCTTTTATCAAGCCCTGTGAGGTGGTATTGATTTTTTTTTTCTATGTAGGATAAGAAGACAGAGAGTTAGGAGCAAGAGTGAATGAAGAACCTTCCTCAGATTACTGCTATTCTCAAGCTTATTGCATCCTGTCGTTTGTAGTTTCAGATGATGTCCAGTGTGTCAGAGATACTTGAAGCAATAAACAGGGTGAATAACAATAGAAAGGCAATGGGGGAATGAAAAGGGAAAAAAAAAGGATCTACAAAGAAAGTGCAAATGCAAGAAAAAAGTAGAATTTGAAAAGGACACTTGGTATAGACATTTAGATATGTGCATCGCTAGAATCGGCTGTAAATGTCCATGACAGAATTCAGTTTGCTTCTGCTGCCTGTGAAACACCGAAGGCGTTTGTGACAGTGCTCCGAGGCTGAGCAACATACAACTAGAAATGCTAGAACAATATTTATTCAGCAGTTTGCCTTTGAAAAAGGAAACATACTCTCTTGTGTGACTACAGGTGACATCAATATATGTTTAGGCATTAATATTGAATATTAATAAATAGCAGCAGCCATTTGGTATGGTATTTCCCCCCCAAAAAAATGAAATTTTAAAACGGCTTATAAATATTCGTTAAAAATGTCTTATTGTTCAATTTTGGAAAAAACTGTTACTGAAAGGCCTGATTCAGAGATAGATGCAATAGCACAGCTGCTAGTGTCTATCTTCATTGAGCGATACATGACTTACGAATGCCGGTCACATCATCAATCCCAGAAGACCCTTCATTAGTTAAGCCAACACACTTTTTATGAAGAGGAGTTATCTTCCAGTATCTCTGAGGAAGGAGGAGCTCTGTGTCAAGGGAGGAAGCCCCGTGGAGTGAAGAGGAGAAGACACAAAAAGAGCCCGATGTGGATGGACCACATGGACAGTGGAGACTAGAGGATACACCACCATTGGACACCGGAGTGGCCAGTTGAACAGATAAGCCCGCAGTGAGGTCCTGTTTTCTCTACCTTGCTTGCTAGGCAGCCTCTCTCCACCTCCAATGTACCACCAATGTTGGCACTAGGCCGGTTCCATTCATTCCCGTTGGTTCGGGAGGCCAGATGCCTGGGCTACAGCAGGCATTAGGCCCCATTCACTCCCACCCAAATTTTTAAAATGTGCTCAGGTTCACATAAGGCTGTGTCCACTTTCATCTGGGGCTAAGCCACAAGTGTTATACAACTAGGTCAGCACTAGGCCATTGCCATTGTAATTCAGCACTAGGTCTTTGGCATTGTCACTATTAGGTTATAGACTCAGAGGATCATGTATAAGCAATCAGGACCCCATTAAATATTGACTGTACCAAGTCCTCTTACCTCCCGCAGTCAGTTACCCATTAAAGATAGACTGTGGATAAGGTACCATCTTGTGTGTCATTATCCGATAATGTACTGTAATTGGGTAACCACTATTGTATTGCAGGTACTGCATTTTTCTTTATAAAACAAAGGAAAGCAGCACTAATAAAATAAAATAATGCGTCAAGTGCATCAATTAAAAAAACACATTTAATAACACATATAAAACATATAAAAAACAACAACAAATGTCAAGGAAAGTAAACCATGTGCATCAGTGGAATCAACCCAATGGGTAAAGTTTTAACTTGCACAGAACCGAAGCGATAGTACCAATTGCTGGAGTCCAAAAAAATGAATCCTGGGTGCCAATGGAGGTGGTTATCCTGATGTTAGATGGCATGTGGACCAGATCCAGGTACCTCAAAGATGATGCGGCTAATTATCCAGGTGATTAGACAGGGGACTTCCAAAGTAATGGGATGTGGTGGTCAGATGATTCAGCAAATAAAGTCCAATAGTCCGGAGACAGAACAATAATAAACACACAAAATTATATTTTAAATATAATAAATATATAAAACAGTCTAAAAAACTCGATTTTGTCTATGTGTATTTGACCTCTCTTGATAGTTTCCGGGTCATTTCTGGGTCACATGATAGTTAAATCACTGTTTAGCTGAAGAGAAACAGATGTGGCACTAGATCTATATATAACTAACTGCATCTTTCATAAATATTTTAGATAATCTATAGGAATAGGTTATTATTCGTCCTTGAACATAGTGCAGCGTTTATGTGATTATATGCCGTTTCCGGAAGTGACTTTACGTATATCGAGCCAATGGTAGCGCTCCAACGTCACTTCCAGCTCTTGAAATGCGGGAGTAAAAGTGTTCCTCATTCCATCCCATTTATATTCTTTGCAAAGCATTACAAGCAATGCCTTGGAAAACAAACTCATATAACCTCTTTCTTCATAGGGCTGATGGTTGCAATGCAAATATAAAAAACCCTGGCAAATGTTTCATGCTGTCTGTTGCATAATTTCCCCTGTTGAGTTTAAATCAGAATCTGCTGTTATTTTTAGGGCAAGGAGAGAAGCTAAATATTGCATTAATTGCCTTATGCTTGTTGCTGTTAACTAAATATTTTGTAATTATGTCTCACTGTTGCAAACCATGGCTATCTGAACCTCCAAATAAAAGCTACAGACTGAAAAACAAATATGACGAATTACCGCACAAGATGTCTTCCATCACCAATAAATATTCAAAGTGATTTGAAATAAACATTTATTCCATTGAATAATACATTCAGCCAAATGGCTCACTTTCTTGATATGTACCACATTTTGGAGATTTGCAAGCTAATTATTCCCATGTGTGACAAGCCTGACTATTGATGTGTTCTACTGTCAGACATTGTCAATATTCACAATAATAGCACATCTGCACTTGATCAATAACTGTAGAGTAGATGCATCAGTTCTGTGTGCTTTAGTTTATGTGGGCATGTTTGTGTATGTGTGATGTACATATCTAATATAAATGTGGCTGGTATTACAAAATTTCAGGGGGTCAATGCTTAGGGTAGCATATTGGGTATGTTGTGGTCAGACAGATTTATTCGCTATATAAATGTATGAGACAGACCAATTTTACTTCACAAAAAGAAAAACAGCTGTTTGCCTCAGAATATTCCTAATGCGGATTTTTAAATTATTTTTGCAATCCTTGGAGCAATGATACAATTGTAAGTGCCTGTTTTTTTGTTCATCCAAATGAGTAAACAGAATAAATAGATTTTTTAATACAGTTTTATATGGAATTTTTTATTTAGTTTGTTTTACAGCTGGCACCTGAGCAGCTGAATCAATATTGCAAGCTGAAATAAAACATATGAAGATACGATCAAACAGAATTGAATTTCATACAAAAGTTAGCAAATCTATATCAGATTATCACAGGAAAACTTCATTGTCATCGATCTATCATGTATTATTATTGTTTGGACAAAATTGTCATGGACAGACATTTAGCAACTACTAAGAGCCTTCAGGGTATAGAAAGGAGATTACATTGATGTTTGTAGGTTATGGAAGTGTACAGGGCCATCAAGTCTGATGTGTGTTATACATACGTTCCTTCCCCACGTATTGTAATATGCATTAATGTACGCTTATTGTTCATTACTTTACCTTTTATTCATCTATAGATGCTCCAGCTCAGTCATAATCATCAGTAAATCTCATTTCGATTTCTTGTGTTTTTATTGGGCCTTTAATTTGTGAGAATCATATAATAGGACAGTTATTGTTTGCACTCAGATATATCCAAGAAATTACTCTCAAAACATTGTATTTTAGCCGATAGTCTTTTGCTGTTTATTGAAAAAGGAACTTTAATAATCTTTTAAATTAGAGTCTGATCAGAATGATTTAAACTAAATTGAATTGCTGATGTTGTTTTCTTTATGTTTAATAACTATTTAATTTATTAGACTTTTAAAAGGAAGATCTTGTTGTCTTGTTTACGTTACTGTACATACAAGACTTCATGTGCCACTATAGCACTATGCATGACACAGATAGGGCAATTAGGTAAGGTGCTCGTTATTTGTATTATGTTGTAAGTACACTTAGAGGAAGGTGCGAAAGTACTAAGAAGTACAAGGCAGCTTTGTTGTGTGATTATATGGCATGTTGAAATTCTACTTCAAGGAGAGAATTCAGCTGCATTGTCATAAAGTGCTGAGAGGATTCTGCGACGAGAGCTTGAGACGTTGCCCCTGATGTTCACAATGAATGACCATTCAAAGTATCAACAAAGTGTGTACTTAAGTCGGTGTTTGTATTTCAGCAACTTCAGGTTGGTTACTTACAGAGTATTTGTATAGCTATAATGTTAGCAGACTGTCAGTAGATTATTTAATTTGATTATTGGAACTGCAATATACTGTATACAGTATTCATACTGGTGGATGTAATGGTGTTCTTAAGACTTACTAAACCTATAGTAAGCCATACCTCTATTATTTTTGTGAAAAAAGGGTTTAAGTGCCAAGACACTGGGCCAAAGTGTCTAGTCTAAGTTGTTAGACTAGACACTATCATTGAGCCTGATTCTTGGGTGCACGCAGGAGAGATTGGTGCTGCAGTTTTTCCTGGAGAAGGATCTGCCTGCATATTTGAATGTGAATGTACTTTCTGATTTGCTGTCTGTGTCCAATGACTCAGAATCGGATCACCATGCCTGCAGCATGTCAATCATTCCATGGTGTCCAGGTCACTGTGGCTGGGGTTGCTGTGGCAATGACGTACTGATGTACTGTACGTGCAGTCTCAAAACCAGTAGTTTTCTGCATATCAGAATTCACTAAACTGAGGCATCTCTTGTAGCACCATTGCAAATCCTGCTCCACTTCAAGGATTTTCTAAGACACACCCACAGCTTAATGGTGCCTATGAAAATAAATATACATGTTGTTTACACAGTACAGAGTTGCTGGTAATCCTTGCCCGTTATAGCTACGGGTTGGGTACATTATTCTAATGGTTACTACGCCAACAGTCACAGCCTAACCCTAAACCACCTAACAATACTCTTCAGCAGTCTAAAGGTGTACATTCACCTGTGGGATAAAACCCATGATCCCCCAACCTGCCACCACTGCCGCTCTGGCAACCGGATTCGCTGATCAGCCAGCATCAATGCTCAGTGATATTTCAGGGGATTGGGGATATTAAGCATGCTTTGTATTGATTCTGTGATCCCTGCTGTGATCGGGGGATCAGGATTTGTACACATGTTTAATATCCCTGATCCCATGACAATCGTACCAGGAGATCGAAAATATTAAACGTGTAAAAAACCTGATTCTGGCAGGAGTTGCCCCAATAGACCATTGGAATGTGGGCCCATAACTGTCCCATCTTGCAGCCTAAACCTAACAATCCCCCCATGCAACCTAATGCTATGCCTCCTCCTAGTACCAATCATATCCCTCCCCTTAGTGCCTAACACTAACCATCTCCCTAGTGCCTAACCCTAACACTAACCATTCCTCTAGTGCCTAAACCTATCCCTCAACATCCCTCTAATGCTTTAGTCTAAGTCTACATCTATCCTTAACCCTAATACTCACCCTCAGGATTCACCATGACTTTGACTGCCATGATGCTACTGCCAGGATTGTTACTGTTGGGATGCTGATTGCTGGGATACTAACTACATCCCATAGCTAAGGCCTACTTGGGATAGCTTTTTGCCACTTGTTAAATTAAGGGAATTTATAGCATCTATACGGGGAAATCAGTGCTTTCTATATCTTTTGGTGAGTTGTAAGAAGCTTAGATATGCCCTTTCTCCAGCTATAAAAACCCATAGACCAATCAGTGACAAAGATAATATAATCTGTATTTGCGAACATATTGTTATTTAGTTTTTATTCAGCAAAGTAGTGTTTCTTGGTCATTCTATTGGAGGTTTTTTTAAACAGTAGGTAAACTTCAGGTTAAGTTTTGCCTCTGCCACCTATCTTTGTGTTTTCTATTCCTCCTCATCGGTTTGAATATAAAAATATTGGTACTTATGTAGTATCTGGGCTGCCGATTTTTTGATTGTATGCCTTAAGTTAAGGCATACAATCAGATGCGATGCGATGCGATATCGCATCGCATCGCATCGCATCGCATGCGACCATCGGATGCGATGACCCGATTTTTCCATAGGAATCAATGTTAAAATGGACTGAGTCCATTTTAACATGGAATTCAATGGGAAAAAGGGGTCCTTTTCATACCCCTACTATCCAAGTGGGCATGGAGTTGGATATAAACCTGTGGCGAGCGTAGCGAGCCACCGAGCCCGAAGCGTGGCGAGCGAAGCGAGCCCCGCGAGGGGCCGGTATTCTGTGTCCCCTCGCGGGGCTCGCTACGCTCGCCACGCTTCGGGCTCGGTGGCTCGCTACGCTCGCCACAGGTTTATATCCAACTCCATGCCCACTTGGATAGTAGGGGTATGAAAAGGACCCCTTTTTCCCATTGAATTCCATGTTAAAATGGACTCAGTAACATTGATCCTATGGAAAAATCGGGTCATCGCATCGCATCGCATCGCATCGCATCGATGGTCGCATGCGATGCGATGCGATGTGCCCGATCCGACCCGATTTAGAAATCGGCAGCCCAGATACTACATAAGTACCAAAATATTTACTGAAGTATGGAACTTTATGGATAAGCCAATTTTTTTCTGTCCCATTGAAAGACATTGGTAAGCAAAGTCATGTTATTAATTTTATATATATTTTTATAGCCATTGTTTTAAATAGGTTTCTATGGTATGTATGGTGGTGTCACAGTGATTAAGGGCCCGATTCTGATCCATTCGCTACATTGCAAATTCACAACGATGACTGACGTTTACTGCCTGGGGGAGTTTGGCATGCAGGAGGTGGGTTGGGGTTTTCGCGTTTTCTGGGCATACCCACGAAAACGCTGGGTGCGCCCAGAAAAATGCTTGGCGTCCCCATGCAAATGGGGATGGCTACTGGCCTTCCGTTGGGGGGCAGCTGACAGCACCAGATGTCAGCTGCCCGCCCTGTTCACAGAGCAGGGTGCTACTATTTTAAGGCACCAGGGAGTAACTTAGATTAGTGAGCGCTTCAGAAATCATTCGATGGTCGGCGATCATCCATTCGCAGGTCTGCAGGGACATTCTGTGTCCAGCATGGGGTGGGCATTCGCACGCCTGATGGCGTTACTTTGCTCGCAAAGCAGCGAAATACTGCTGCTTTGCAAGTTAACCAGAATCAGGTCCTAAGTGTGTAATGCCCAGGTACTCAGGTCTGTTCCTTCGTGTTGTCCTCTAATTCTTCTTACAATTCCGCTAGTGACACTGTGACATAGAGGTAAGTGTTGGTGTTTCTCCTCTTTTTGCAGACAAAGAACCACCCTGTAAAGATCCAACTCAATTTATTGGCTAACACCTTCCCCTATGTGGGAATTAACAGTAGAAAACAATATACAATAATAATAGAAGTAAACATTGAAAGATAGAAAAACATAATATTCAATGAACACAAGTTAGTTGTTTTTCAGCAGAAAATATCACCAGCTGGTTCAGCTTTGGGACCCATCTCTATACCCAGCGGTAGCAAATTAGCCTTTTAAATGCTGCCCCACCAGTGTGGATCCCCGGTTGTGAATGCATTCGCAGCCATGTACATAAGGGGATATCCATTTGCAATCACTCATTATCAAATTGACTTTCCCATTTGCAACCACTGAGTAAGTCTAGACAGTACGTCAGTCTACTCAGTGCTACGAAGGCCATGGGGAGATGGGTGCAGTGATATCAGTATCTCTCCCTCCCAACGGCCGGGCGCCGCCTGTGTTTCTGGGGCAGGTGGTTTTGTTCACATGGACGGCTCTTGCATGCGCACTAGAATATGTGTGCATGCGCTGGGATTTGTTAATCAGCAGGGCTGCGAATTCTCAGCCCTGCAAATGGGTCTAACTCAGGCCCACAGTCAATATATCCAGAAGTAACAAATAGGCCTTTCAAGTATAGCACAGAGGTGCGCAGGTGAAACGGTATACAAAAGCTGGTCAGGCCGATTCAGGTTTGCACAGTAAGCTGCAAACATCACAGCTTAATGAGCACTTGAGACGCACCGAATCCCCATCCTCCCCGATGCCGAATCCCCTTAGTATCATGCAAAGAGATGTTTACGAGAACACAGCCCCTTGCATGCCTCCGCTAGCAGGGGAAATCATTGGATGGTCGCTGTCTATCAAATGATTTCTTATGCCTTTGCAGATAGAAGTCAGTAAAAACTGACTTTTATTTATGAGAGCAACGCTGAAGATGGGGCAGGCGGCTAACGTCCTGTGACATCAGCCGCCCACTCCTGGCAGGCCTTGATCTGCCCGGGTACCTATGGGAATGCCCAGCATTTTCATGGGGATGTCCATGAAAAGCTGGGAGTTCCCATGGTCCACCGACTTCACCTCCCCCGTCCGCCGCCGGCCCTCCCTCCCCACAGTGAATGGCCACGTGTGTGTAACTCGCGAGGCCATTCGTTGCTGGGGTCCGCACATGCGCATGCACAGACCCACAAACATTGGAACAGGTCCGAATCTGTCCCGTTCCGAATAAATGTGAATTAGGCCCACAGTCACTATAACCAGCAGTAGCAAATCGGCCTTTTAAAAGCGGTGCACACAGGTAAGCCAGTGAGGCAGGTAACAAATGCTGTTTGGCTTCAGGCCACATTGCCTAATTCAGATGAACAGAACCATGCTGCACTCCAGGTGGGGCAAATGTAACATGTGCAGAGAGTTAGATTTGTGTGAGTTATTTTGTTTCTGTGCAGGGTAAATACTGGCTGCTTTATTTTTTCACTGCAATTTAAATTTCAGTTTCATCACACCCTACCTAAATCTAACTGTCTTTGCACATGTTACATCTGCCTCACCTGCAGTGCAGCATAGTTTTGTCCATTTGAAATAAAATGTGCTTTGCAATCAAGTCTGAATTAGGCCCACAGTCACTATATCCAGCAGTATCAAATAGGCATTTTAAACATATAGCATTTTAAACATATAACACACGTGAGCAGGTGAAGCAGGTAACTTTGGGTCCCAGGCACTATGGGGGTTATTCAGACCTGACTGGTTCTCTACTAATTTGCAAAGATCAGGTAATCGCCGCTTAACCAGAGTTAAATCCCACCCTGTGCAAACCTGCAAATTGATGTGCACGATTTGCAAATCGATGATTGACAGCAAATCCATATGCAAGATGCTCACCATTGATTTTTCCACTGTGTGCAGAATATGCATAGCCCAGGACTTACTGGGCGGCTGCAATAGAAACAGACACTCCCAGAAAACGTCATTTTACCATCCCAAAATACAGACTTTCTGTCAATCAACTTGCGTACAGCCAGTGATTAGATAATTTGCTGGATTTCATTGCAGGAAGGCCTCGCGCATGCATACTACGAGCCGAACGAATGCGCTGTCTATTGATTATCGCCTGGACTATGAATTCACAGCTGTGCGATCAGGTCTGTATAATCCCTATATCATACTTGCCTACTTTTGAAAACTAATTTCAGGGAGATTACAGTTGGTAGTAGGATTTTGCATGGCGCCCTATTGAGGGTGTGTGTCATGCTCCACCCAAAGGGCGTCTCTAATTCCATATATGAAGATATTGTGAATAGAGATTGTCAGTGGCGCAACGGAATCTGCTGCGCTATATAAGAAACTGTAAATAAATAAATAAATAAATTGGTGGTTCCTACCTTATGGTAGGAGGGGGGCTGTTGCTGGCTGCAATGCCGGCTCCCCCCTGCCACCGCTGCTCCTTCTGGTCCACGCTGCATTGTTCCCAGTGCTTGTACAATGATGACAAGCACCGGGACTGGCGCATGCCCAGTACCAACCTCTGTACTGCGCATGTAGCCAGCTTCTATGGACTGCGTCGGAAACAGCCCTAGAAGTGAAATCACAGTCCTGGAGCCTGTACAATATAGGGACCAGCACATGGACAGTACTGCTGTAGGTACTGCGCATGTGCAGACCCTGGATTTTATGTGCTTCTATGCAGCAGCCCAAAGAGGCATCCCAGAGGGAGGGAACACCTCCCAATGGGACTGCCTTGAGTGATTGGCAGGTCGGACTTCCAATAGGAAGTCAGTGCCAGTCACAGTGAAGCCAGTGCAGTCTCACAGATACAAAATATCCAAATGTAGATGAGCCCTAAAGCAGTTAGTAAGAGCTACTATTCTTGCTAAAGTGCTGGGAAATGGCGCTGATGACTCAATGTAAATGTATCTAGCTCTCAATACTTTTTCCCCCAAAAAATGTAACAGTGTAATGCGGGCTAGGTGTAATGAGGGAGATTACTAGACTAATGGGGGAGAGAGGGAGATTGCTGTTATTTCAGGGAGTCTCCTGCAGAATACAGGAGGGTAGGCAACTATGCCCTATATTCAGCAGTAGTGAATATGCCTTTTTAACATAGTGCACAGTTGAGCAGGTAAAGCAGGATAAACTTCTGTAAAATATTATCCCTAAGGGAGAGCACATCTGCGTAACTTCTCCCACTTTAGCAATAAAACACAATATTAACTAATTCCACTTTAGTTTAAAACATAAATTTACAAACTATAACATCTGCATTATTATCAGCATTGACAGAAAATATCTGCATTCCCTTCTCCCACTACCATAAGCACAGCAATAGCATTTGAATCTGCACTTTCTTTCTCCACGTCTAGCATAAACATACAGTTGCATAACTTCTACAGTATACAGAAAAAGGGGGGCCCTCCCCCTCTGTAACAGTGTGTGCTGAGTAAATAAAGGGGCACTGTACTGTGTGCTCTGTAGAAATAATAATACAGGGTTGTCGCTGTAAAGGTGCTGCCCTCTGTGCTATAAAAATAAAGGGGCGCTGTCCTGTGTTCTGTAAAAATAAAGGGGCGTTGTCCTGTGTTCTGTAAAAATAAAGGGGCACTGTCATGTGTGCACTGTAGAAATAATAATACAGGGTTGCTGTCCTGTGTGCTGTCGCTGTAAAGGCGCTGCCCTGTGTGCTATAAAAATAAAGTGATGCTGCCCTGTCTGCTGAGTAAATAAAGGGGTGCTGTCCTATGATGTAAAGGGGTGCTGCTATCCCGTGCTGTACAAGGGTGCTTTACCAAATATTGCAAGACACACTGGAGTAAAACAAAGCCCGTTTGTGCAAGGGCCAATTCAAAAATTGCCTCTTTTTCCTGCCAATATATTAGAATGTAAGCTTGCAAGCAGGGCCCTTTTACCTCTATATCGGTCTGTTACTACCATTTGATTTATCACTGTTGCTCCAATTGTAAAGCGCAATGGAATATGTTACTCTATATAGGAAACTGTAAATAAATAAGAATAAATTGACTGTCTGACATGCCTAATTGGATGCTGTCGCTTAAATAATCCCTTTACCATTCTTTCAATGGTGGCAGCATCATATGCAGTGGCAATACACATGTCAGTATTTGTAGATGGTGTGTTTAGAAAATTTAGTTTTCTCTGCCAATTGCCAGAGAAAATAAAGAAGGAAATGTTTTCATGACCCATTCCGCTTGAGCTGACTATTTTCTCCCTAACAATGCAGATTTGTATCCATTGGAAACAAATATACAGGCATATACCTGGGATTAAGTACAGTGGGCAGAATATAGAGATCTGATTACAATAAATTGAATACCCTTTTCGGAATCTCCTGCATGCGCCTATCATTTTTATTTTAAATTCTCCACCACTGTCAAATTAATTGTGTCAGTAAACATGAGATGTTAGTTTTTCAGAATAGGAAGGAAATGAGTGGAAATTAATGTTATTGAGGTTAATACTACTTTAGGAACAAAACCCAATTTCTGCAATTTTAGCTGTTTTTACGTTTAAAAAAAAAAAAAAAATACAGAACCAAAACCAAAAACCTGAAAGGGTGGTTTTGGCAAAACCAATCCAGATCCAAAACACGAAGGGAGATAAAGATCTAAAACCAAAACACAAAAATTGTCTGGTGCACATCTCTAATTTAAACGTACAGTATCAAGTGAATCTGCCATCACAAACTTCTCTAGCAGAGTTTCCTCCTTCGCTGGGAATGAGTTGGTGTTTGTGAGATACTGCTGCTGCTGCTGTTGGTGGTGGTGGGTCGTCCCAGTCATGTGGTCCTTAGTTTGTCCTGTTCCTCTTGTCCACATGTCAGTGATTTAGTGGACAGTGGGTTCAATGACATTTCTCAGTGAGGACACTAATGACACTTTTTTAAAATGTCCTTGTACTGTCTGGGAATTGCTTGTCTAGTGAAGTGGAATCTAGAGTGGGGACACAATACGCCAATCAACTGTGTAAATCCCAATGCACTTATGGAGGATACTGGATGCACGTCTAACACCAGCATAGTTGTTATGGCCTCAGTAATCTGCTTTGCAACTAGGTAACTGCTTCATCTTCTTTGTTCCTTGGTAAAGAGAATAATTTTAAAGATATTTAAAACTCAATGGACTGACGTCTTTTTCAACCTCACAATCTATCTCACTATGAGTCAGACATGCCAATGACATTGCTACAGGACTACTTTTAAAGCAGCAAATGATGATTAGGGTGTTGTTTGTGTGGATTGTAGGCACTTGGATGGAACAGAGAAAAGGGAGCTAGAAGTCGCTGGACTGATTACATATTGTGGTGAAACCAGGGGCGTAACTATAGCACCGCAGCCCCCGCCACTGCGGGGGGGCGCTGTGCATGTGGGGGCACCGGGGGCTGCGGTGCTATAGTTACCCCCCCCAATCCCCCGCAGACTTACGTATATCGCTGGTCCCGGCGGCTCCGTTCTTCTGATGAGGACCACCACAAAATGGCCGCCCCCATATAGCACACTGTTCTCTGAAACTGTCTGCTGTATGGGGGCAGCCATTTTGTGGTGGTCCTCAGCAGAAGAACGGAGCCGCCAGGACCAGCGCAGCGCGATAGGTAAGACTGCGGGGAGGGGGTTAGCATAGGCGACGGGGCGGCGGGGCGGCGGGGGGGGGGGTGCTTAACGGGGCGGCGGCGGGGGGTAGGTATGGGCGCCCCCCCCCTAACGGCGGGGGGGCGCCCAAAACGTAGCTACGCCACTGGGTGAAACACCACAGACTGATAGATTTCTCTGGTCTCAGCTGCCCTCTAAAGGGCTAAGGAGCTGTCCAACATCAGAGAGAGTGTTTTGCAGCCAGGTGAAAGAACCTGGTTTACTGCAAAGCCAGGAATGGGTCTCTGATGTGTGTTTGGGGGATAGATGGGTGTGCTCCCAACATACGGCTGTAGTCCAGGTTTTCAGACCTGCACAGCTACAGGTGGGAACTGGACTGTTAAAGTTAAAGGGATTTAAACCTTGTTCAGTTTGGTGCACATTGTGATGCTAGATAGGAGCGAGTGAGCAGGGACAAGTGTTATAGCACCAGGGACTTAGACTGCCAGTACCCGGAGGCACCATGCGCAAGGAGCGCTGGTTGGACAAATACTGTAGTTTGTTTGTAAAACCTTATGTTCCTGTAAAGTGGAGTTATGGCATATATGCCATTAAATACATGCCCAAATACCAGAAACTGCCTGCTGTGTCCTGTCTGAATGGTGAACCTGTTACAGTGTTTAGCTAAAGTTTCTGAATTTGACAATAACTTTTGAGTTTTGATGAATGCACTGCAAGTGACATATAAGGGAGGATGTTACTTTCTAGGTGGTTGATGTCCTTACCACTGCTTACTATGTAGTTACAAAGGCTACATATGGTTTGACAGTTGTAGTCTGGATTTGGGTAGAAAATAATTCCAGACTGTAAAGGTGGATTTTTGGGTCTTTTGCCCAGGCACGACAATGGGATTTTTCATCCCATGGGCTACAACTGTCTCCACTGTTGCCTTATTTAAGCAAAATAAAACCTCTCTACTTTACTCTGCAATTACCCTATTTGGTATAAATTCTTCTAGGGGTAACCTATTCTACCCAGGGAAGCCCTTCGCAGTGCGCCCAAAATGGCTGCTTCATATGGTACTTTGTTAGTGTGAAATACACTACCGGCGGAAGTTATTATTCAAAATGCCTGCACCATTCCTGCATTATGTCTGTAAAGCACTTTGAATCCTGTTGGAAAAAATGCGCTATATAAATAAACCTTACTTACATCCTCATACTTACAATCCTCATTCTCATTAGCGCCAGCTACACCAATATCCTCCTCATCCTGGTGTACTTCTACAGTGACATCCTCAATCTCAAAGTCAGAACATTGACTGGCTGCTCCTCCCAACACTTGCAGAGGATGTGCAAATGGTCGAAGGAGCCTTCTCTTCCTGTACAGTATTGGTAGGGTCAGTCCTAGACATCGCAGTCGCGTACAAACTTGGACTTTACTTGGGTATTTGTGATATCTCTAAATGCACAGTTGGTTCCTGTGCTTTAACAAACTTTTTTATTATTTTTTTTGAGAGGGAGGAGGGCTCTCATCTTCATAAGAAGCTGAACCACCAGTCCTGAACATAGACCAAGGTCTTAGCCTTTCCTTGCCACTTCGTGTTGTAAATGGCATATTGCCAATTTTACCTTTCTCCTCAAATAAAGTTAATTTTTTGTTTAGTATTCTAAATGTTGCTTTTTTTTCATGCCCTCTATGGTATTGGGCATTGACCTTAGCACCCCATGGCTTATACAGCAGGCAGAGAATACATCTTTTTTTTTGGGGGGGGGGGGGGGGCAAAACAAACCAATTATTTCAGCCACAGTTGTGGTAGACTCTTTCTCTGAAATGATTGGTTTCTTATACTGTGCATGCCCTGTTAATACAACATAAAGGAGGGCTGGAGGACAATTGCATCTTGCACCTTTTGTCTTTGCATTATGTGCTCTTTTGGGCCTAGTTTTTAAAACTGCCATCCTGTCTTCCACTTGTTTTGCTTAGCTTAGTCATCCAGCTAGATCTGTGCAATTTTTTGGCCAAAAAACAATATTGTGAAGTGTTAGGTGTTCAGAATAGGCAGAAAATTGAGTGGAAATTAATGTTATTGAGGTTAATACTGTAGAAACAAAATCCAACTTCTGCAATTTTAGCTGTTTTTATGATTTAAAAAATATAGATCCAAAACCTGAAGGGAGATCCAGATCCAAAACCAAAACATGAAAAGTGTCAGGCGCACATCTCTAATTTAATCGTACAATATCAAGTGAATCTGCCATCACAAACTTCACAGAGTTTCCTAGTTCCCTGGGTGAGAAATTTCCTCTCCTCTAACCTTAGGGGGTGACTGCGTGTCCTAAGTACAGACATCATAGTAAACAGATCACTATATTTACCCTTTATATATTTATATATATTAATCATATCCCCACTAAGATGCCTCTTTTCCAACATAAATATACCTAAGGCTAGATTATACATAACCGTATACGACCGTATTTTTGCAATAGAGAATGACAGACAGAATCCAATTGGTTGCTATGTGCATGGATCACTTTTTTAATTATGTTCTAATAAACGATGAACATTGTTCTTGCCATTAAACATGAACATTAACATAATGTACATATACATTTTTTTATTTTCATATATATCACATTTACATTAACAGATCACTTCCAGCAGCACTGTAATATATTTTCTCCAGAATGTATGTGATTTTTTCCCCCCTGTAACTTACAATACATGTTTTACAGACAGTTTCCTGGCCTGTTTAGAATATTGTTCTATGAAAATCTCTTCAAAATGCGCATAGAAAGAAAAAAAGAAATAAGAGAGAGGAAGAAAAAAAAAACCTTTAATCACTTGAGTATTAAACCACAGCTTTATCCAACAGTGACATTAATATTGGCAACCAGACATACAAAAGAGTCCCTTTATGGGCACAGAGCAGCTCAGTCATGCCAGCACTACTTGTGTAAAGAATACTGTTCTGATATCAATCAACGGAAGAAATTCAGAAAACATAATAATACTCAAGGCCATTTTCTTGCTGTGTATAAATACAAACTGCTGCTTATCTACTATAATAATATCTCATATGACATCACTTCCTTTAAAGTAGAAAATAATCTTAGTCTATGTATATCCCATGGAAATGTAACAACAAATTCTTTGTAACTGTTCCCAATGATATCTTTTTAGCTGCTGTAAAATAATCCAGACATGAATGTTAAAGGAAAATGGCATGTTTACTGTCAAAGGAAGTGATGTCAATAGCTGCCTATCCTGCGGAGAGACAGTTTGATGTGCATACATTAGATCCACAAAGCTCCCTATTGCTGGAAATTTTATCTCAGAAATGTTCTCATGACTACTAATAAAGCTATTTCACAGAGTAAGGCATGTACAAAGGCAACATTTGTTATTGCACCGCCTGTTTAAAATACATTTGTATATGTGTGATCACATGGGTAGTACTCATGCGAGTAAAATGTTCCATGCTGCTGTGGAAGCTCTTAAATAGTTTGTTGAGTTTAGGTGTTTCACCTAAAAGTGTTTTAAAATGCCAAAAATATAATTGATACCAGGCATTACTTAATTAACATTATGGGGTACATTTAGTAAAGCATCACTTTTTGGTCAATTGAAAACTGATAGGCATCAGATTAGGGACTAGAGATCTTTATTTACTAACCATCGTATTTAAGCTTCCAAAGAAATCCATTGTTGAAGTCCTTCGGTTTTTGCTGTCTAAAACTAAATCAAAATGACCATTTCCACAAGAACATCAAATAGAAGTATATTTCTGACTGATATTGATGGATGTCGGAACAATTTCACAATTTGTTTCTATTGGTTTAAATATAGCACTTACTATATTGACATAACCAATCCCTTATAAAAAGGCCTCAAACTCTACTGAGTATGAGGGTATAGTTAGGTGGCTGGTGGTGAGAGAGCTCTGGGTTAGTTAGTTTCAGGTGTTAGTTAAGATATTATTACATTTTTCTTGTGTATTTTTTTAAATTTATCCATTTTTTTGACTGATCTCATTATTTTTATCTTGCTCGTGTTTCGTGTCCGCCTGTATTGTGCTTGTATAGAGTGCAGTGTTTGTGTAGATTTTTTTTATTGTTTGTTGTATGCATCTTACTTTTTAAGTCAAGTCAAGTTTATTGTCATTGGCAAAAAGAACAAAACTCTCTCAGCAGACGAAATTAGAGTGTACATAAAATACCAGTACAAAAGAACAGTATCCACATATAACATACATAAACGTATAAACAATACAATACATCCTATATCTACTTGGGGTCCCTCCAAGAGGAGACGTTGCCGCCCGCCCCAGCTAGATGCTATACACCGACAACAGAAGCCAGAGAATTGGGTGATGTCACTCCAAGCCGCCCGCCACATGCAGAAGACCCTGATCGGCAACTGCTGCTGTCTTCAGCCACCTGAGAATCAGGTTAGCCCTTAGGGTGAGCTAGTCAGCCTCAGATTTGGACTGTTGCCCTCCCAACCCTTCCAAAAGAGTGTAAACATTTTTGCACGATTTATTATTTTAATTAATTAATTTATTCATATTTTTTTTTCAATTTTTTATTTTTGTTTTCATTTTCATTTTTATAGTTTTGTTTTATTTATTTATTTTATTTATTGTACCACTATTCTTCAAAATTACTTCTTCATTTCTCTTCATCATTTATCTTTTCCCTCAATTCTTTGCATTATCCATCTCAATTATACAAGCGCTAAGTATTCTTTTGCTCCTTTTTAAATTCTCCAGCATACCCCCCCACATACTGGGCAGCTTCAACAGCAAGCGCAAAATCGTTTGGGAATACATTTCCCTAACGATGGTGCTCTGTCAGAATACTCAGTAACAGCAATCAGATCTACTCAGTATCGGTAGACAGATAATAGTTCTGTGAGTGGGGATGTGCATGTTACATTTTGCCCCACCTGCAGTGCACATGATTTTTCCCATTATGAGAACTAATTTGTCCTGTGATCAGATCTGAATTAACCCCCTAGTGTGCATACAGTATGCACAGTGTCAATTGTGTTCCTACTCCTTGCTCTGACTTTTTCTTTTCCTCCATGACAGTAGACCTCCTAACCTCTTTCGCTCCTCCTATACTGCCTCCCCTACCCCATCCATCTGTTCCCATCTGTTCCTACTTATCCTATTGTTTTTCTTTCGTCCACCCACCTCCTTTTAGTCTGTTAACTCTTATGAGTAGGGCCCTCCTTCCTCACGTACTCACCCTACCTCTTTACCTCACCAGCATTCCTGTCCTGTTCTTCCCTTCCTCTACTTCATCTTCAGTCTCTTTGACAATTTCGATTCCTATTTCAGAACTGATGCTGATTTTAGTTCTACCAGCTATACCCCTATTTATGCTGCATTTTATCAACACACCCTGTACGTTACCTTGTCATTTGTTTTTTTGTTTGCTATGTACGGCGCTGCGGACACTTTGTGGCGCCTTATAAATAAACGTACTACTACTAGACACTCAAAAACAGCGGCGGCTTCTACAAGGATCAAGTGTAATAGTTACACTTGATCCTTGAAGAAACCGCCGTGATAAGTAGGCGGGGAAACGTGTCGATCTACAAACCTTTGCTCTGCCCGAAGGACTAGCTGACCGGCCTCTGTTTGGATTCCCAAACAGTACTCTCAAGTGCAGTTTGACTGACGCTGCAGCAATCCGGATAACAGGTTTTGGGGACTACTCTGCGGGTACACCCTCTCCCCCTATACCTATATACCACCAAACAAGCCATTAAGGAATTGGTAATTATAAATTAGCCTAATCCAAACAAACTAAAAACACCTATATTATTGGACTGTGCTTATTAATGCTGACTAATAAATTGGCTGTACTTACATTACTAACAACCTACCTGGACACAATTCCTACAGCTGGTATTAACCCTGGAACAATCCGGATGTACTAACAATTTTTTATCTGTTTTTAATCTTTTTACCACTTATCCAGTTTGGATATAATCCTAAAAAATCCAGTGGTATTGATTTTAATACTATTTTTCTTTCCCTTTTTTTGGTGGTATCGGCCGGTACCTTTGAGAATAATTATTGATATATGTATAGTGATGTACTGTTTATTTATTTCTCTGTGTTTATAAATATTATATATGCTTTTTTACAAAAACTTGAACTGGCTTATGTCCTTGCCTAGAACCTGAGCACTTTCTACTATTTGTCTCTATTTCTGTTTTGCCTATAGGGTGTAGTAACCCCTAATAGTTAGCAGCTGGGTCCAATTAGGCAAATTAATTAATTAATATATTGATCTAATTAGTCTTGTCATTAGCGCTTCTATACCTTTCGTTTTGTTCACTCGCAAAGCACCTTTGATTTGTTAATGGACAAAACCACGTGCACTGCAGGTGGGACATATGTAACGTGCACAAAGAGTTAGATTTGGATGGGGTTTGTACTTCAACTGATATCTATATTGCAGTGTAAAAATAAAGCAGTCAGTATTTACCCTGCACAGAAACAAAATACCTTACCCAAATCGATTTGCACATAATACATCTGCCCTACCTGCCCATTAGCAAACCAAGGGGGTGATTCTGATTTGCTCGGTAAGCTGCGAAGCTCACAGCTTACTGAACATTTCTGTCACTGCCGTGCAGCCCCCGCTGAAGACCCGCCCCAGCTCCACTGTTTTCCCTTGCAACCATGAGAGGGGATTAGTAACAAAGACACATCCTCTCGCATGCCGTTGCTGCAGGACAAATCTTACAATGGTCACCGACCATGATATGATTTCTCTTGCCTCCAAAAAGTCTAGACTGACTTTTATTTATGGGCACCGGGATGAAGACAGGTTGGGCGGATGACGTCATATGACATCAGCCACCCACCTCTGCCAGGCATCGGCCTGTCCGCTTACCCTTGGTAATGCCCAACGTTTTCATGGGGGCGTCCATAAAGTTCCAATATATGAAAATTCCATTTAAAATATTACTCTTGTGTACTTCCATGTGATAGATGGAGGTAACCCTGGTATCCAATTTTTATCTAAACATTGTTAAAGTGTCTGATCTCTCCACCATTGAAGCACGATCACTTGAAACATCAAGGGTGAAATGTAATAGGATGAGAGATTCAGAAAGTGAGAGATTTGGTAAGAAATCTCCAGTTTTTTTAAAGTGGCAATCATTGACACAGCAAAATCACACTGGTTTTGCTGTGTAAATGATTGCCACTTTAAAAAAACTGGAGATTTCTTACCAAATCTCTCACTTTCTGAATCTCTCATCCTATTACATTTCACCCCAAGTCTTTAAGCAGCTTCTGCCTAGTGCAGATTGTCCCTTGTAACTGTCCTAAAGCCCTGAACACATGGTGAGATATTGGCTAATGGCCTATTTTGACGAAGCAATTTTGATTAAGCAATTTTGTCTAACTTATGATAGTCAACGACCTATTCATATTGCCTTGCTCGCACAGTCTATGCTAAGAGATACTGACAGGATTGGTATCTTAGCAGGAGAAAAACTGAGACATTTTTGCTAATCTAGGTGATTGATGGAAACTAGACCAGCAATCGGCAGGAGCAACTCTGATTTAATTTGCTCTAAACCACTGTCTAACAAACGCTGTCTATAGCACTAGACTATCTATGGTGGATTTTACAACATAGGGGGTACATTTATAACGCCGTGTTTTGTGAAGCGAATACACCTTTCCCACCAATGCTTGAAGCAATAGGATATGGTAGCTACTGATCTTTCAGACCTAAGACGCATCTTTACCCCCCTTCCTTATCTCTCCTGCACCAACTCTATTTAGGAATACTCTCATCACTACAGGGGGGATTTGGCAGGACCCTGCTCCAACTATTAGTCAACAGGGCACCATATACCCTCTTAAAATGACAGCAGATATCCCACTTTAAACCTAACGCAGCCTTTGGTGAGTACCGCTCACTTCCCACCAATGTATGGACAATGGGAGGCATAAGTCGTCTCTCTTTTTGCACCTTACTTTAGCACTCTCTAAAAACTATTTCAATAGCACTCTCATCTCCACCTAAAAGATTTCGGGTAGACCCTGCACTGACTGAGTCAACAGGGCACCTTATCCTCGGGGAAGAGACAGCAGATGCTATATCTCTACAACCTTTAAACTCCATATATACGGGATGACAACACAACCCACTCACTGTCTCGACACAGGACTAGGACTAGTCGGTTGACACAGCAGTAGTACTTGTGTTCTTCTTGCCTGTGGAGTTCCTATCTCCACCTACCCCCAATACTCTTTACTATCACCAAACTAAGTGGCTACCACTGCGTTTCCTGCCTGTCTGTAATTAGTTGGAGCTCTGTATCCGTCACAATTACTGACGCCGAATGAGCAAATTGTTCTCCAATTGTGGATTTGAACAAACACCATGAACTTGATTGGATGTGACCGGATATAATAATTCTATCCATTTTGCTATCAGTGTCTAACATTGAATTACAGTGTACAAAATTGACCCACATTTGTGGACATATACACTATAGAAATTCATATAAAAAATTTATACCAGCAACAAACTGCTGGAGGAACTCAATTGAGTCCACCAAGTGGTTCCAACAACTTATTTATGTTTCATGTAGTCTGTTCGTGTTTTTGTCCATTAAAAGCCTTTTAGGATTAAAATATTAAAAGTTATGTTTTAAAATTTACAACCATTACAAAAAGTTTTTTCTTTTATGACAAGCGTGCCCCCAAACAAAGGAAAGTACTTTTTTTTTCCCTTTGGATTTGTATGTTTTCTACTCTCAGGGGTGCACCTCCTCATGAGTGATTCCGTCCGGAATATACTAATCTATTACTCCTTTGTGTATTGTGGATCTACTATCAGATACGTTTATTGAAGCTACTCTACTTCACATTCAAAAGGTGTAACTTGTGCACGGGTTCTTCACCCATCCCCGTACCCCATCCCTATATAGCTTTGAATAGCAGCAGCAGATTACATGATGCACAACACAGGAACTCTGGAACAGGTAACCTGGAGCCTAGAATGCTGACTTCTGGAGGTACTAAGGGATCAGATGAGTTGTTCAAGGCAAGGAGGAAGGGCCAGAGTCCTTACCTATATCCCCCCTGCCTGTCTGTGATTGGCTGCAAGTCGCAGCATCAATTAACTCCAGGAAGTTCTTGTGCACACCATGGTCACAAGGTCCAGTGCGCAGGTCAGAGTATCAAGGTCACAGGAAGATCATTGGAGGATTCAGTCATGCGATTGCAAGTGTCATGGTGGTGCCCATGCAGCATGGGACTTGCTTGGGATCAGCGTGGGATGCCGACTAGGTCCCAAGGAAGCGCCATGCACATCTTACCATGGAGAACACTTGGAGACAGCGCTGCACAGGGATCTGCACCACAGGATGCGCCAGCAAGAGGGTAAGGAATGCAGACGCAGTCAGAGATGCGGACGCACGCTGCGATTTATGAAAAATGGTATGGCCGTGTATTGGCACTGGTTCATTAATGTTTATTGAAGATTAACAGAAGACAGAAGCAGCTGGATGACCTCTGAGGTGTATAGTGCTTTACTGTCTGCTTAGATTCAGTTCATTTCTGTAAAATTGATTGTATGGGTCTTTACAGTACAGCTGGACCATGACCCAAAACATTATGTAAAGGCAAGAAGTGGAATGTTCTACAGTGGCCAAGTAAATCAACTGACCTCAACCTGGTAAGCATGAATTTCATTTGCTGAAGACCATACTAAAGGCAGAATGATCCGTGAACAAACATTACCTAAGACATCTGAACAAACACTAACTAAGACATCCGAACAAACACAACCTAAGACATCTGAATGAAAACTACTTAAGACATCCGCATTTAAGGCACAACAAAGCATATCAAAGGAGGAACCTGAGCATTTGGTTATGTCCATGAGTTCCAGACATTGGACAGTCATTGTCTGTAAAGGATTCATGACAAAGTATTAAAAATTAATTTATGCAAATTTAGATGAAAGTATAGTCTCATTCTGTTCACATATAAGCTGGTGGGCATATAACTGTAGCTTAGGAACAGTGGGGTAGATGTATTAAGTCTAGTAAAGTGATAAAACGGTAATAAAGGGGGGATAAAGTGGAAGGTGACAACACACTAGCCTATAAACTCCTAACTGTCATTTTTCAAACACAGCTGATTGGCTAGTGCGTTATCACCTTCCACTTTATCACCAATTTATCACCATTTTATCACTTTACCATGCATAATACATTGGCCCAGTATGCTGCAGAGTTAAAAAAAAAAACACGTGTGTCTTACTTATTTATCGATTTTAGTGTTTCACTCTGCAGCCTAGAATAACTGAAGGCGTGTGACTGACAAAACAGAGCAGGCCTGCTGAGCTTTATTTTAAAGGCGAGATGGGAGTGTCATTTGCCTGTCAATCTGAGAGAGGGAGGAGAAGTCTATAATATAAGAAGTTATTTAATGTCTGTCTGGGCTATTTGCATGGCCAATGCTGTGGACTTACTCTATAATAATGACTGGTCTGCGGTCACCCTTACAAAATAAAATTCTGTCGAAGAAGTCCAGTCAGTGTATGCTTCCACTACACAGCTTCTTTATCACAGTCATGAGTGATTACTTCTGAACATTATCATTAATCTGAGAGGGCTTTGATGACAGTTCTAGAACCATCACAATCAGTCAATGCTTTTGCAGCCATTTTCCAATGTTCTGAAATAACTGTTTTGAATAAATGGATGTTATTTTAGTTTTAAGATAACTCCTACATTTCATCCAGTTCAAAAACATATAAACATAAGGAATCAGGAATGCGGAAACAAGCATCAGGCACTAGAAATCATTTACTGACAAGAGAATAGATCACTGTAAACACCCCAGGCTAGTTTATTCTGTTCACTTTGCACTTTACACAACATATAACTTTGCAAATGGTGACCTGCCAACATAAAAAGGTTGAAAGTTTTCTCTGGGATGAACTGCTTCTACTTCAATAATATACACAGTTTTGTTTAGTATAAAAATGCTGCTTTTACCTTGATAAGAGACAGAACAATTGTTAGTGCCATTTTGGAAATGCATATAAGACATTTTGCATAAATACATTTTTCATTTCAATTTTTGTAAAAATATTTTAATTTTACAATTGTGAAGTCAACTGCAGTAGATCTGACAATAATCCAAAAACAACAACAAAGACAACTCACTTCTAGAACTTATTCTAAACTACTGAATGCACATATTCCCTTTATATATGGTATGTTCCTTTTCTAGAGAAATCAGTAAGCGGTACTCTTTACCTAGAAGGGCGCCCGTCGTGGTGATCGCGGGTACATTTATGTCTGGCCGCGACGCGACCGACGTGATGACCGCGATTTCCCATTGAAACCCATGTTAAACATGGAAATCGCGTCGGTCGCGTCGCGGCCGGCCATAAATGTACCCGCGATGCCCGCGACGCGATGCTCCCGATTTGCCATAGGAATCAATGTTAAAAGGCCCGATGGACACGATTTTACTGTTAAATGCCTCAATGGACCCGATTTGGCCATAGGAATCAATGTTAAATGGGCTACAGAGCCCAAATAGGCACAATTAACCCTTAAATGTCCCCCCCAATTTTTAACGCCACCCCACGATCCACGCCAACCCGAAGCGTGGCGAGCGCAGCGAGCCCGCGAGGGGCGGCGGTACGCATCCTCCGACCTTTTCATGCCCTACTATCCACGTCGGCGTGGAGTTGAGAATAGAATAGTGTGGCGAGCGCAGCGAGCCACCGAGCCCGCAGGACGCGGATACCTTCACAGGTAAACGCGTCCCCTCGCGGGCTTCACAGGTGTCCGTGGCCACGCGGACACCTGTGAAGTCCGCGAAGGGACGCGTTTACCTGTGAAGGTATCCGCGTCCCCTCGCGGGGCTCGCTGCGCTCGCCACGCTTCAGGCTCGGTGGCTCGCTGCGCTCGCCACACTATTCTATTCTCAACTCCACGCCGACGTGGATAGTAGGGCATGAAGAGGCCAGATCAGAGGGCAATTGGTGCTCACCACACTGAGAATGTTGTTGCTGCAGCAAGTCAATCTAGAAGACCACTTCATGAGCAACTGTCAAGAGATAACATGCCAGTAAGAAATTCAATTAAGCTGATGAAGCGCTAAATCTATGCAATAGGCCTACTGTGCCTATAATACACTTAGGGCCTAATTCAGCACCAGTTGTAGTTTTGCAAAGATTTGCAAAACTGCAACTGCTATCACTATCATGTGGGGGGCTGCCTAACACAGGGCAAGGCCTCTCCACATAATGGGCACCGGGCCGCCATGTTTTGGGTTGAAGTCGCTGCATGCTATATCATGCAGACAGTCTGAACACGCCTGAGTTGTCTGCATCTCATCATAAAAGCCAGTGTTGACACCGCCACAATGATGCATTGCTGCCCCCCAATAGTGATTTTTGGTAATCTACATTCACTACTGAATTAGGCCCTATGTACATGTGGGAATATTAAGAGTATTGGCCGTAACCTGATGTACTTGGTCCAAGGCCTGAATTCTCCTCTAAACCACAGGGAGCTGATTTCTTTCCTTAGAGCAGTGGTTCCCAAACTGTGTGCCTAGGCACCCTGGGGTGCCTCAGGACAGGGGCGGATTGGCCATTATATTTACCGGGAACTTTCCCGGGAGGCCGCTGCTACTGAGGCCGAATTAGGCAGCAGGGGCAGCACTGAGCACAAATTACAGCTGAGCAGAGCTCAGTGCGGTGCCTGCACGCTAATCATCACAGCCGGCCACCGCAGGGTTGTGAAGCTGCTGCCACACAGTCAGGGACAGGAAGTGTGTGGATGGGAGGAGCAGGGGAGTCAGCAGCAGCCAGGGCTTTCGAGGTTGGCCACGCCCACCACACTCCGTGCATCAGCCTGCTGCTCTCCCTGCTCTGTCCTGTCACCCGGCTGCCCTATGCTGCTTCCCCCAACACCACACAGACTGCTCCCACCACCCTGGCTGCAGGGTCCCTGCACTCCCATGGAAGGAGCAACACAGGCAAGTGCTTGGGAGTAGGTCTGTAATATGAGGGAGTAACTGTGAGCACATGGTGTAATGTGTTTGGGAGGGGGGGGGGGGCTGTGTATATAATGTAATGTGTTTGTGTGGGGGGCTGTGTATATAATGCATTGTGTAATGTGTTTGTGGGGGGGAGGGGGCTGTGTATAATGTATTGTGTAATGTGTTTGTGTGGGGGGAGGGGGCTGTGTATAATGCATTGTGTAATGTGTTTGTGTGGGGGGAGGGGGGGCTGTGTATAATGTATTGTGTAATGTGTTTGTGTGGGGGGAGGGGGCTGTGTATAATGTATTGTGTAATGTGTTTGTGTGGGGGGAGGGGGCTGTGTATAATGCAATAAAGAGTGGACTGTTTATAATGTAGTATGGGTTGAGCTGTATATAATGTAATATTGGGGTGTGTATAATGTAATAATGTGCTGTGTGTTATATGGCGTGGCTGTGTACAATAGACTATGCGCCTGATTCAGACCTGTTCACTAGGTTGCATATATTTGCAGCCTAGCGAGCAGGTAAACGTGATCCAACATCACACCAACCCCCCTCCCCCCGCGCGTGAATCCCCGCATTAGCATGGAAGTGGATGTGTACATTTACACATCCCCTCGCATGTGGGAGAGAAATCCTTCGATGGTCGCTCCCCATGAAATGATTTATTTTCCCCTTCTACTGACTGACTCATCCTGGCCGAATTCAGGGCGAGAGCTGATGTCAATAGTCTGCCCCAAGCAGGCATAGACACTCTTGCGTTCACAGGGGTACGTCCAGCGGTTTTATTGGCGCACCCATAAAACACTGGGCTTTCCCCTGCTAGTGCCCTGTGTCCTCCAATACTGGAGCGAACGCCCCAGCGAGTGTGAAAGTCAGCGAAGGCATTCTACCAGGGGGGTTGCACATGTGCAGACCCCAGCCTCATTGGTGCTGCAAAATTTACTAGCGCCTGGAATCTCCCTGAAACTAGTTTTCAAAAGTAGGCAAGCATGGTGTGACGTCCATTGCGTCGCCTCCTTGAGGATCATCTGCGCCTCCCATCGCCATTGCCAGTGATCAATAAAATACAAATAAGAGAACAGTACCGCTGGGTCCCCGATCAGAGGCCGCCGACGCCGCACCCAGTGCATTAATAATGTCTGTGGCTTTGCTTCCTCCCGCCCGCTGCTCTCTGAGTCCCGGAGAACAGTGGACGGGAGGAGGCAAAGCCACAGACAATATTAGTGCACTGGGTGCGGCGTCGGCGGCCGCTGATCGGGGACCTGGCGGTACTGTTTTCATATTTTTAGTTTATAATCAGGCCAGGCCACCACCAGGGTCACTCACAGGGTGGAATAGATTTTATATTTTAAACAAGAGACGACAGAGGGCGGAAGGAGGCAGGGCCGCTTAACAGGGCAGGTCAGGCACTAGTAGGCACTGTTCACCGGGCTTGGGAGTGTAAGGAGGCGGGGCAGCGGAGACTATCTCCTCAGTGGAGTGGAGTTGAGAGGTCAGGTAGGGATGGCCATCGACCATCGATGATTTGAAATCATCGATGGTTAATGGCCGATGTCGAATACTTTTGCCATCGATGGGGGAGAACCAGATGGTTTCCCTCCATCGATGGAACAGCAAAACGATGTTTTGCTTTTTTTTTTTTTTCAAAGTGCCGGGACACGGAGCACAGCTCCGCCCCCCATGTTTTGATTGGCCCACAGGCCAATCAATCAAACACAATGGATGACCATCGATATGTAAAATTATTGATGGTCAGCCATTGCATAGTTTAGCACTATCGATGGCCAGTTGCAGATGGTCATCCCTAAGGTCAGGTGACACTGACAGACAGACAGTCACTCTGCTATGCCTCTGTCTGTGACTGTCTATGTGAAATGTGCGTGGTTGGTGACGTCATGATGTCACTGCGCACATTACTAGAAGCGCAACCTGTGCTGGGGCAGGGCGGGAGCAAGCTGCCAGTGCCAAACCGACGAAACCGTGAGACTCTGCTGCGCAGCAAAATAAAGGAGACCGAGAAGACTGCACTACTACCTGCCAGCAGCAACTCATTGGTAAGTACTGCCTAGGCTGCAGTGTGTGTGTTTTAAGACTACGTTTTCCCTGTATTCTGTCAGAGAGCCAAGAATTGTATTGATAACCTGGCAATATAGTATACACCTATACATGACCCATCCAAATATGACCCAGGGGCGGATCACTGGGTGGGGGTCCTTGACAACAAAATTGTGCCCCCACAGACACAAACCCCCCCCCCCCCCGGTACCTGGGCACGCTGCACGTCCCTGCAGCAGGGCTAGCCGTCAGCGCGGTTCCCTTCAGTGGATGAGAAGTCAGCAGCGCAGCGCTACTACCGTCGGCAACTGGTGTGAGCATTATGTATAGTTAGTGTTATGTATAGGCAGCGCTACTAGTGTTGGCAACTGGTGTGAGCATTATGTATAGTGAGTGTTATGTATAGGCAGCGCTACTAGTGTTGGCAACTGGTGTAAGCATTATGTATAAGCAACTCTACTCCTGTCTGCATCTGGTGTGGGTATTACGCATCCCTACTTCTGTCAGTAACTGGTGTGGGTGTTAGGTATAAACAGCGCTACTACTGTCGGCAACTGGTGTGGGCATTATGCATCGTTACTTCTGTCGGCAACTGATGTGGACATTAGTTATAAAGGAGCCCATACATGCTCCATTTTGCGGCGGCTCCGTTTTGTACTATGCGATGCGCGCTCCCGCGCATCACATAGTACGGTACAAAAAGTATGTGCTGCACATACTTTTTGTACTAGCTACACATCGCATCCGATCGCATTGCATGCACAAGGCATGCGATGCGATGTGTATTTAAGTCCCGAACGGATCCGTTAAATGGACCGTGTATGGGCAGCTTTAGCAGCGCTACTACTGTCGGCAACGTGTGAGCATTCGCTAAAAGCAGCGCTACTACTGTCAGAAGCTGGTGTGGGCATTAAGTAAAAGCAGCGCTACTACTGTCAGCAACTGGTGTGGGCATTAAGTAAAAGCAGCGCTACTACTGTCAGCAACTGGAGTGGGCATTGGGTATAAGCAGCGCTACTACTGTCAGCAACTGGTGTGGGCATTAAGTAAAAGCAGCGCTACTACTGTCAGACACTGGTGTGGGCATTAAGTAAAAGCAGCGCTACTACTGTCAGACACTGGTGTGGGTATTAAGTAAAAGCAGCGCTACTACTGTCAGACACTGGTGTGGGTATTAAGTAAAAGCAGCGCTACTACTGTCAGACACTGGTGTGGGCATTAAGTAAAAGCAGCGCTACTACTGTCAGACACTGGTGTGGGCATTAAGTAAAAGCAGCGCTACTACTGTCAGACACTGGTGTGGGCATTAAGTAAAAGCAGCGCTACTACTTTCAGACACTGGTGTGGGCATTAAGTAAAAGCAGCGCTACTACTGTCAGACACTGGTGTGGGCATTAAGTAAAAGCAGAGCTACTACTGTCAGCAACTGGAGTGGGCATTTGGTATAAGCAGGGCTACTACTGTCGGCAACTGGTGTGGGCATATGTATAGGCAGTGCTACTAATGTCAGCAACTGGTGTGGGCATTACGTATAATCAGCCCTAAGACTTTCTGCAACTGGTGTGGGCATTACGTATAGTCAGCTCTACTACTGAGGGCAACAGTGGGCATTATGTATAAGCAACGCTACTACTGTGGCCAATAGTGGGCATTATGTTTAAGAGGCACAACTACTGTGGACATAATATGTGTGTGTGTGTGTGTGTGTGTGTGTATGTAAGGGTTCTACTACTCTGGGCATAATATGTATAGCAGCGCAACTACTGTGGACATTTTTTGTAATGGGCACTACTGTGAAGCGTAATGTGAATAAGGGGCTCTAGGTGCTGTGCAGGGCAATAACTAGGTGTGTGCCAGTGGTGCCTTGCCCATTTGCACTGTGGGTACATCATGTGGTCCAGCAGCTGCAGTTATTGATTGCCTGTTGGACCAAAAGCTCTGATTGGCTCAAAACCTGGCGCCATATTTGAAAATCAATTCAGTGCCTCTGCAGGCTCTGCTGGGCTCAGGGCTTGACAGGACTGGATTACACATTGAGCAGTACTGAAGGCATACTGCAATGGGCACTTCTCTGGGCATTGTGTAAGGGGAACTACTGGTGGCATTATGTGTATAAGCAGGAGTACTTGGGACATTACGCATAGCATAATGTCATATGGGCATTAAAGTGTGCAGCATATTGTGTAAGGGGAATTACGGTGTGTGGCACAAAGTGCAATGGGCATTATGTTGTGTGGCATAATGTGTAAGCACATCACAATATGTGGCATAATGTGAAATTGGCAGTAATGTGTGACATAATGTGCAATTGGCATTACCACGTGTGCCATAATGTATAATGGGCATACGGATACTGTTACAATTTTTTTTTTCACTTTATTGAAACTTTTTATAAGCATCTCCATGTCATATTGCTTATATACCATTTCCACCTTTGATTGTACACCTGATGCAGCTAGCGATCAACCTGATTGACCAAAACTCCCACTCCGGACTCTGAGAACCACACATAACGGAGGGATGATGATACAGAGGTTTGGAACTTGAGTGAAGCGCATACTTCCGGGTATAGTGCTCTCCATGGAACTACCTATGGAACGCATCCTTACGGTTACTATGCGTCCCAGTGACTTGAGCCGTAGAGACGGAAGTGACGTCATCAGGCTGGACATCGGCGCAACATCGGCGAAACGCTGCACCTGGTGAGTGTGATCTTCACTGTCTTAAGCCCTATTTAAAGCAGCTTTTACACTTTATTACTGACAAAAAATCTGATAAAGATTTGAAACGTTGGAATCTACCACAGTTTGGTCGGAAGTTGTGTATTATCACGGCGCCCAATATTTTCATCGCAGGGCATCTCATGTGATACGATCCGATTTTTAATTCTATGGCATGCAATTTTTTTATTGGACAAGCACCCTGATGGGTGCTTACTATGTTAAATGCACCCCCATTGTCAACGCCACCCCCACTATCAACGCCAACCCGAAGCATGGAGAGCGCAGCGGTACACGTCCTCCAACCTTTTCATATCCCCACTATCCACGTCGGCGTGGAGTTTATTTTAGATAGTGTGGCGAGCGCAGCGAGCCACCGAGCCCGAAGCATGGCGAGCGGACGCGGATTACTTCACATGTATTCTGCGTCCGCTCGCCACGCTTCGGGCTCGGTGGCTCGCTGCGCTCGCCACACTATCTGAAATCATCTCCACGCTGACATGGATAGTGGGGGGTATGAAAAGGTCGGAGGACGCGTACCATTTTAAAGGTTGGAGGATGCGTGCCATTTTAACGGCATGCGATGCTATGCAATATTTTATTGTACTGTGCGGGTGTTTTGACCCGAAAATCGCATTGCATCGCATACCACTAATTAAGGTATGCAATGCAATGCGATGGGCCATATCTCCTCATATATACATATTTTTTAAGTGTATGTATTCAAAGTAATCAGCACGGTTTTCTGCAGTGTCCGCGGCTGAATTGCTTGGGCGGCGCAACACTAGTGATTAGGTAGAAACACGTGCAGCTTCAAGTTTGGCAGGTATACTGATGTAGTAACCCCGCCTACTGTTATGCTGGACACGCCCATTTTGGTTTGGTGCCACCCACATGAGGCCGCTTCCAGAAATTTTCCAGGGCCACTTTTGGTCCCCAATCCGCCCCTGCCTCAGGACACTTGCAGGGGTGCCTTGGGTTGGTGGACCAGTATCAATTCATATTATTTATGGTCAATGTAACAGGCAAAACCAGTGCTTGTGGCTGCCAATAATAATATATGTGGACAAACAGAAGCAAATCCTGTCCCTCACCAGATAACTGTGACATATAAACATAATGCACTTAATAAAAAAAAAAAACTGAAATACTCTATAAGAAGCATTTGGCCTAGGGGTGCCTTGAAAATATTTTGATGCTCCAGGGCGCCGTGATTCAAAAAAGTTTGGGAACCCCTGCCTTAGAGTGACATGCCCCACACCCATTTTCACTCCCCAAAACTGTTTTTTTTTTCCTAACCAAAATCAGATCCCATAAGGTCCAGTAGCCAGTTAAATGAATAGTTCTCTTTTAAGCTTAGTAAACCCTTCCTGGGTGGCCTGGAACTAGGTTTCCCAACAAACAGGCCCCAATAAATTTAGACAGAGTATTGAAAGTATAATTGTACTACATTGTTGTTCTTTTTCGTGATTTGATTGCCTGTATTCTTTAGTACTGTCAAGTAGTCTGGACAATGCACTACTCCCATTCATAGTTTATGTTGTGTCCAACTAAATAACCAGTTAGTTGCTGTCAGTGGCGTAACTCCCGGAGGCAATGGAGACGTTAGCCTTGAGGGGGGCACATAGAGCAGCTCACGCAGCTGAGCTTGCAGCGGCAGGGAGGGCTATAGGTGGAGCGGGTGCAGGGCAGCTGGCTGCACATAAAGATGCCGCTCCAATCGGGCGGCAGGTGGCTGCGCTGCTCACACAGCTGAGCCTGCCGTTGGAGGATACGCTGAGTGCAGAAGCACTCACAGCAGTAAACACCAGACGCCGAGAGAGGCTGCCGCTGCTGCGGATCTACGCCTCACAGGGGAAGGAGACATGCCTTGGATCCACTCACCATCACTCAATCGCAGGAGACTGGGAATCAGAGGCAGTGGGCGGGTAGGCAGCTGGACTTCAGCAACAGTCACCCCAGTTCCTGCTGCCTGCACTTCAGTGTCATCAGACTTGCTCCAGGAAGGCGGTCACAGAGGATTAGGGAGTCAGACCAGCATCTGAGACTGCAGCAGGGTAATTACTTCAGTATGGCCCCCCGTCCTTAGCCATTACTGTGTGTCTTCCCTCTCCTAAATTGTTATAGCCTGTCCTTGTCACACCCCCATGATGCCTCGGATGAGGCATTCATTCTCCTTATAGTGTATTCCCTATTCCTGCCCAGACAGCACTTTGGGCAGGCCACTCCTCTTAATGCCCCCATACACTGTGCTGATTTGGGCTGATTTAGACCAATTGAGCCATCAAATCGGCCCAAATCGGGTCAGTTTGACATCTCCCCAGGTCCAATGCATGGTCCCGTGAATATGGAACCTCAGTCCGTGGTTGGACCTGCTGGCCGTCCGACCACCCGACCTGGGACCTCCCTCCCAGTGGCAAGCTGGGCGGCAAACAGGGACGCATGCGATCCATCACAACAAATTGTGATGGTTTGCATGCGACCCTTCCCGGGCGGCTCGCAGGGTATGTGGGGGGTGGCCGTACACTGCTGTGAGACATCGCAGCCATGTATGGCCACCTTCAGTGTCTGTGGGTCTCACACCCGGCTTTTTAACCTTCCTTGCATTGGCACAGGTCTAGCCTTTATCCTGCCTTGGCTAGAAGCACCTACCTCTTCCATTTATTGCAGATACCCCTTGTCTTGGTGATGCAGGTGTGTGCCACCCCCTTGTCACTGGTGCTGCAGGTTCTAGCCTCCTCTCTCAGACCCTGAGAGGTGCTGGGGCTGAATAAAACTTTATTTATACGATTGAAGGATATATATCATATATGGTGGCCACAAATGCAGTCTGCCAGTGTGTGGGTTGGAGGGGGGGGCAACACTTTTGATATCGCCTCTGGGCTCCCCTTATGAACTTACGCCCCTGGTTGCTGTTGTTATTGACTAGAATGGATGAACAAATCAAAAGTCAGTTTAGGAAAGACAATGTGGGAGGGCTTTGTGTTTCCAAGTTCTTCACAGCAGGGTTACACACTTCAATCAAGGAGACCAGGGTTTTACAGTAAGTGTCTCTATATTTGTTTGTATGGAATCTCTGCTAGGCATCAATGTAAGGGATTTCCCTTATCTGGCCCTCTACCTTGCCCAACCATTACTCACCCATCTGTCATCTCTTTCAGGATTACAGTTCCTAATCATCATTAGAAGAGCTTCAAACTTTGGTTCTTTCACAGGTTGGTAATCTATAAAGGTAACACTGCTACACTTTGTGAGTTTAGCAGTTGTTCCTACAAGACAGTCATTGTCAACAAGACAGTCATTAAGGCTGAAAATGATGAAGAAATAGTGGATAATCTTCTAAAATCTTACTAGATTAATGGGATGTAGCATATTTTTAAAAATCCATTTTACCTGCTCCTGGATTTCTTTCCAGAGAATCTTGAAGCAGTCAGTAATGAACATGGTGAATGATTCTGTCAGGTTATGTCTGTAATAGAAACATGGGTGATCATGTATATAATATATATGCTGGACGGTTCCCCCTAGATATTGGCAGTGTTTTATTCATTGGGCACCATGCAGGGGGCTAGAGTTGGCATGATTCATGTACTCCTAATCCCATCTCAAGGCTCCCATTTTGTAGGAGTCCGGAGTAGGGTTTAGGAGTGTGTGAAGCATGCTGATTTATGGGCACTGCGTGGTGCCCGATGCATGCAACACTGCTGATCTCCTGGTGAAACATCCAACACATATATTTACATACATGTTATATATATGCTAATCAGCCCCCACTTTCCCTACATGGTCGGTAGTGCCACCGAGGGGATACAGCCTCTGCTGGTGCCTACATTGACAATGATGACATTCTGAAAATTCTGACATTATGTCTGTGTCTACATTTGTTGTATGTCAACATTCTGTACATGTTGACATTAAGACCCAAACAACATTATGATGTTGGCATTGTTAATGTCAACCTGATGACTGTATACTCTTGACTGTTGGAGTCTTGTTAAAGGACTTCAGTATGATGCAGAGTTATTTGGAAGAGACGAAAAATGTGCTGGTTTAAAAAAACTGAAGCTGCTGCTTTGTCCATTTATTCCTTAATCTCAGTGAATCATCAGGACATTTAAAAGAGAAGTGCAAGTAAAAGCGGTGTGACACTTGTGCACAAACATATTTGAGCAGCTGTGCCGCACAGCCAATAGCTGATATATCTAAAGATATATTGCTATACTGTGTGCACGTGCAGTCCGCTGACCACTTGTTCACTTCCTGTGGTGGCTGACATCACAGTTGTGGGGACAAATTGAGCTTCCAATACTTAACCTGAAATGGCTGTACTCTCAGTGCAATGGCACATGACCATCTCCACATTCCCCCTACCATTGCAGCAAAACACATGTCTAAAATGGGGAACCCGGCCCTTGGTTGTGTAGGAATACCAGGCTTACAGTAAAACATTATGCTGGTACACATGTGGTCCATGTAGCATTAGCACTGGCCCGCATGTGAATGTTTTACAGACCAGAATTATGGTCTACTGGATATCTGGAAATCGAACCAGATAAACCACAAAATTACGAAGGTATTTTTTATTATAATGCTCATTTTTAGACTATTTTGCTATATTATTTAGTGGGGTTGCCTCCTACTAACCCCATATTAATTTATAGAATATGTGATTAAATATATATGTCTTAAGCAATGTATAATCATCTGCATCAGATGTGTTCTATTGTGCAATCAACAAGGGCATTTAAACCCTGACTTTGGACCACAATAGACACCTTTAAAAAGCTGCATTAGGCCAGCAAAACACATTGGAAAGAGAAGTGCTATCCCGCTGTCCTTACCCGCAAGCAGCACCCTCTGAAATATACAACCGTTGACTGAACCAGGCCCTGCCTCACCACCATTATGGAACTACTGTTCCCAGGAGATACTATTACACTCCAAATCGGCCAGTACTATAAAGAGGACATCGGCTGGCAACAGCCTATTCTCTCAAACAGGAGTGCCACATATGAGCCCACAGTAGTTAATCATCCACCACCATTATCCACCAATCGGGGCAACATAGAAACGGACACGGATACAGTACTGGTTCTGGACATATGGATATATGCTTAACTACGACAATAGGAGTCTAGCACATTATTTATTTTTAGATACTTATTTCTCCATAATTTATACATGCTTAAAGTGATATCAACTTTTTATTGATTAATTAATTATAACTCTTTATTATATTGATTGTATGATTGTTTATAGTGTGGTATGACTTGTTCAGGGGGGTGACATCCCCATTCCTACAGTAAACCCCCCCCCCCCCCCCCCACTGACATGTCAGTCTGGTATGTACCCAGTCTGACAGCTAAGCAATCCCCCAAATTTAGGCACAGATTGATTTAGCCTGATCAGGAAACAGGTGGGCAGCACTCAACTACAGTTTGTGCATGGCAGCTACAGAGGTGTCTGTGTGTACAGAATCTAGAAAAACATTGTTGCGGGAATAATGTTCACACAATCATAAAAGACCATTTGTATCCCTTTTGTTTCCAACTGCATAACTCATTTTGAGGCAGATGTATTAAGCCTTAACAAGAGATAAATGCAAGGGTGATAAAGAGAGATAAACGTCCAGCCAATCACCTGCTAACTGCCATGTTACAGGCTGTGTTTGAAAAAAGTCAGTAATAAGCTGATTGGCTGGACATTTATCTCTCCTTATCACATTTGAATTTATCTCTTGTTAAGGCTTAATACATCTGCCCCTTTGTTCTATAAGCACATGTCTATGTTTATTATATATGCTAAAGAAGTTCAGTAATGTTGACAAATGGGATATGGTCATTGGGTCGACACCATTAGGTCGACATGGGTGTAGGTCGACATGTCATTAGGTTGACATGGAGTTCTTCACTGTCTTTTGAGCAGACATGTGCCGACATGTGGTATTTCATGCTCTACCATCCACTAGTGCATGGTGGGAGAATAAAATAGCTGAAGCATGGCGATCGCAGCGCTATGTTCAAGTGTCCTTGTTGACTGTGTCGATATTCAGGTAAAAAAACAGTATAAAACCCCATGTTGAATCTTTTGACTGTTGACCTTGCCCATGTCGACCTAATGCTTGTGTTGAACTAATGACATGTCGACCTAGATCCATGTCGACCTTTCTGCATGTGGACCAAGTGGTGACGACCCAATGCATGTTCACCTAACTGCTGTAGACCTAATGATCCCTACCCTGACAAACAGTAGACCACCAGACAGTGTGCTGTATATTTTGCACCTGCCTGTTTGGTATAAATTAACCCATGCACACCCATAAACCCAATTCAGTATAAATATAATAAAAAAATTGCTTATTTGTGCAAAATACAACACAACTCCGAAAACAAGAAAAACAACATTTAATGCATACATTTATTTACTTAACATTGCACAGCAAATAAAGCATCTGCTAATACAGTAAAGCACATTACTAAAGAAAATTTACTATAGCACCACAAGATGTTCATACTAGCAATAATTAGCATGGACTAAAGTAATAATCACACTTCTTCCCACAAAGACTCCTTGTGTTCACACACCAGTCCATTACCTGCTTCAATGAACCGTCTTGTTGTTAATTTGCAGGTCTTTCCCCCCTAGGTGATGGAAATACCTGCCCTCTTTCCAGCCTTCCATTAAGTATCATTTTCATTATTATGTATAATTCATGAGAAATTGTGTTTGTCGTACATTCCACACGGGCATCTAACATTACAGATCAACTGATAACATTCTCACCACTCTTACCTAAAATTAACAATTAAATTGAGCTTGTTTTTCCTATTCACTTGATCAGACTATCCTTGTTCAATTTGTTTTTAATTTTATTTTGTAACATATTTGCTAAAATAAATATTGAAGAATAAAAAAGAAACTTTTGTAAAATTATAAAGTTGTGATCATTTATAAACAAAAAAAAATTAAATATTGAATAAAAAAAGAAAAGGGCACAATAGTAAAATCAAAAGTAAAATAATAAAACTGGCCAAGTGGCAAAAACAAAGTATTGTATATTTAGGTACATTTTTGTTTTTATTGCATCCCATATTGCAGGTGCATTACAAATACTATTCAAAATCCATGGTGATGTTCTGGTATTTATTCTATATTTAATATAAAGTGTGACTGTCTTGATGTTACAGTAAACATTATATTGTTTCTTGAATCAAAGTGATTCTTTATGAGCCAGTGGATGTTCTGCATCTGAATGAGACGAGGCTATGGTTAAATGGTATCCCATAAACTAGCAGTCAAAGGTTTATGATTTGGTGAGAAATACTCTTCAGGAACTTTACCCTTAGCTAAGCAAGTGGAACTCCTATAAAACATGGCTGTGGGAAAATAATATATTCGTCTCTCGTCACCTCTGAGGCATCTGTGATGTGTCTGCTTCTAACCTCACTGATCCACAGGTGTCTGTAATGGTGATTGGGTTAAAGTAGTTACAATTAAAGCCACCACCTGTATTGGGAGTTGCCTCTCTTTTCCTGGCACTGCTGTTCTCGTTATTTTCCCTATGCTAAATTTCCAACGTCCGATTTAAAAAAAATAAAAATAACAATTTTTGACTTTAATTAATTCTGTATGCAGTATTTACAAAACAATTGTTAGAAATGTTTAATTAATTCCAACTACATTCATTGGTAATAGAGATTTACTGTGTAATAATGTTAACAATTATAGTATAATTATATGGTGCAAAAATATAATTATTACTAAATATATACACAGACTTCAATATACATGTATATCTTTTATATTATTAAACATGGTGTAATGAAATATTCCTTTTTAATTTTTTGGATATTTACTGTCCCCCCGCCCCACATTAGAAACAATATAATAATATACAGGAAAATACATTTAATGTCTACCAGGGGGTGCAAAAATACAAATTTTAAATAATAATAAAAATTGTAATAATAATAATAATAATAATTTCTTTCCATGTGGCTTTTTCATCTTTATGACCATTATATTTTACTTGTTAATGAAAATGGGCTTGCTTATTTATCTCTGTCCAGGGTACTGATCCAGGATGAGATAGGTAAAGATTTCCAAACCATATTTTACCCTTTTTATAAGATATTAAAATATTCTTAATTCTGCACTATTAACCCCTTCCTGACAGAGCCAGTTTTTGCGTTCCTGACAGAGCCCTTTTTTTCAAATCTGACATGTATCACTTAAGTGGGGATAACTTTTTTTTGCTTTTACTTATCCCAGTGATTTTGAGATTGTTTTTTCGTGACACATTGTACTTCAAATTAGTGGTAAATTTGGGTCGATACAGTCTGTGTTTTTTTGTGAAAAATACCAAAATGTCGTAAAAAAATGGAAAATTTAGCAATTTGCAAAATGTTAAATTTTCTGCTTGTGAGACAAATAATCATACCACTCAAAATAGTTAATAACTAACATAGACCATATGTCTACTTTATGTTTCCATCATTATTTCAACTTCCTTTTAATTTTTTTGGACACTAGGAGGCTTAAAATATGAATAGCAAATTCTCAAATTTTCAAGAAAATTTCAAACACTGATTTTTTTAGGGACCAGTTCAGTTCTGATGTGACTTTGAGGGACTTGTATGTGAGACACCCCCATAAATGATACCATTTCAAAAACTGCACCCCTCACAGTATTCAAAACAGCATTTTGGAAGTTTGTTAACCCTTTAGGTGTTTCACAGGAATTAAAACAAAGTGTAGGTGAAATTTCAAAATTTCATTTTTTTTGCAGATTTGCAATTTTAATACATTTTTCTAAGGAACACAGTAGATTTTACTAGAGAAATGTGACTAAAAATTGATTCCCCCAATTCTTTTGTTTTCATAAATATCCTATATGTGGCCCTAGTGTGCACGTTGACCAAACCACAGGCTTCATAATAGAAGGAGCACCTACTTGATTTTGGAGCCTCCTTTTTATGAGATTATTTTTTAGGCACCATGTAGGTTTCTAGGCACCATAAGATGCTAAAAGTTAGGAACCCCCCCACAAGTGACCCCATTTTGCAAACTACACCCCTCAGGGAATTCATCTAGGGGTATAGTGTACATTTCAAACCCCCAGGGGTTTCACCAATTGTGGTACAACTGGGCAGTGAAAATGAAAAATTAATTTTTTTACACAAAAATGCAGTTCTGGCTCCAAATTTTTCATTTTCACAAGGAATGAAGGAGAAAAAGCACCCCAAAATCTGTGCCCCAATTTCTCCCGAGTACGGCAATGCCTCACATGTGACCAAAAAATACCATTTGGGTGCATGGCAGGACTCAGAAGGGAAGGAGTGATTTTTGGTTTTGCAGCTCAGATTCTGGTGGAATGTTGGTGGGTGCTATGTTGCATTAGCAAGACCCCCCAAGCACCAATACAGTGGAACCCCCCCCACAAGTGACCCCATTTTGCAAACTACACCCCTCAGGGAATTCATCTAGGGGTATAGTGTACATTTCAAACCCCCAGGGGTTTCACCAATTTTGATACAACTGGGCAGTGAAAATGAAAAATTACATTTTTTTACACAAAAATGCAGTTCTGGCTCAAAATTTTTCATTTTCAGAAGGTATGAAGGAGAAAAAGCACCCCAAAATCTGTGCCCCAATTTCTCCCGAGTATGGCAATGCCTCATATGTGACCAAAAAATACCAGTTGGGTGCATGGCAGGACTCAGAAGGGAAGGAGTGATTTTTGGTGGTGGAATGTTGGTGGGTGCTATGTCGCATTAGCAAGACCCCCAAAGCACCAATACAGTGGAACCCCCCCACAAGTGACCCCATTTTGCAAACTACACCCCTCAGGGAATTCATCTAGGGGTATAGTGTACATTTCAAACCCCCAGGGGTTTCACCAATTTTGATACAACTGGGCAGTGAAAATGAAAAATTACATTTTTTTACACAAAAATGCAGTTCTGGCTCAAAATTTTTCATTTTCAGAAGGTATGAAGGAGAAAAAGCACCCCAAAATCTGTGCCCCAATTTCTCCCGAGTACGGCAATGCCTCACGTGTGACCAAAAAATACCATTTGGGTGCATGGCAGGACTCAGAAGGGAAGGAGTGATTTTTGGATTTTGCAGCTCAGATTCTGGTGGAATTTTGGTGGGTGCTATGTCGCATTAGCAAGACCCCCCAAGCACCAATACAGTGGAACCCCCCCACAAGTGACCCCATTTTGCAAACTACACCCCTCAGGGAATTCATCTAGGGGTATAGTGTACATTTCAAACCCCCAGGGGTTTCACCAATTTTGATACAACTGGGCTGTGCAAATGAAAAATTACATTTTTTACACAAAAATGCAGTTCTGGCTCAAAATTTTTCATTTTCACAAGGAATGAAGGAGACAAAGCACCCCAAAATCTGTGCCCCAATTTCTCCCGAGTACGGCAATGCCTCACATGTGACCAAAAAATACCATTTGGGTGCATGGCAGGACTCAGAAGGGAAGGAGTGATTTTTGGTGGTGGAATGTTGGTGGGTGCTATGTCGCATTAGCAAGACCCCCAAAGCACCAATACAGTGGAACCCCCCCACAAGTGACCCCATTTTGCAAACTACACCCCTCAGGGAATTCATCTAGGGGTATAGTGTACATTTCAAACCCCCAGGGGTTTCACCAATTTTGATACAACTGGGCAGTGAAAATGAAAAATTACATTTTTTTACACAAAAATGCAGTTCTGGCTCAAAATTTTTCATTTTCAGAAGGTATGAAGGAGAAAAAGCACCCCAAAATCTGTGCCCCAATTTCTCCCGAGTACGGCAATGCCTCATGTGTGACCAAAAAATACCATTTGGGTGCATGGCAGGACTCAGAAGGGAAGGAGTGATTTTTGGATTTTGCAGCTCAGATTCTGGTGGAATTTTGGTGGGTGCTATGTCGCATTAGCAAGACCCCCCAAGCACCAATACAGTGGAACCCCCCCACAAGTGACCCCATTTTGCAAACTACACCCCTCAGGGAATTCATCTAGGGGTATAGTGTACATTTCAAACCCCCAGGGGTTTCACCAATTTTGATACAACTGGGCAGTGAAAATGAAAAATTACATTTTTTTACAGAAAAATGCAGTTCTGGCTCAAAATTTTTCATTTTCAGAAGGTATGAAGGAGAAAAAGCACCCCAAAATCTGTGCCCCAATTTCTCCCGAGTACGGCAATGCCTCACATGTGACCAAAAAATACCATTTGGGTGCATGGCAGGACTCAGAAGGGAAGGAGTGATTTTTGGATTTTGCAGCTCAGATTCTGGTGGAATTTTGGTGGGTGCTATGTCGCATTAGCAAGACCCCCCAAGCACCAATACAGTGGAACCCCCCCACAAGTGACCCCATTTTGCAAACTACACCCCTCAGGGAATTCATCTAGGGGTATAGTGTACATTTCAAACCCCCAGGGGTTTCACCAATTTTGATACAACTGGGCAGTGAAAATGAAAAATTACATTTTTTTACACAAAAATGCAGTTCTGGCTCAAAATTTTTCATTTTCATAAGGTATGAAGGAGAAAAAGCACCCCAAAATCTGTGCCCCAATTTCTCCCGAGTATGGCAATGCCTCATATGTGACCAAAAAAGACCATTTGGGTGCATGGCAGGACTCAGAAGGGAAGGAGTGATTTTTGGTGGTGGAATGTTGGTGGGTGCTATGTCGCATTAGCAAGACCCCCAAAGCACCAATACAGTGGAACCCCCCCACAAGTGACCCCATTTTGCAAACTACACCCCTCAGGGAATTCATCTAGGGGTATAGTGTACATTTCAAACCCCCAGGGGTTTCACCAATTTTGATACAACTGGGCAGTGAAAATGAAAAATTACATTTTTTTACACAAAAATGCAGTTCTGGCTCAAAATTTTTCATTTTCAGAAGGTATGAAGGAGAAAAAGCACCCCAAAATCTGTGCCCCAATTTCTCCCGAGTACGGCAATGCCTCATGTGTGACCAAAAAGTGGCAGGACTCAGAAGAGAAGGAGTGATATTTGGATTTTGCAGCACAAATTCTGGTGGAATGTTGGTGGGTGCTATGTCGCATTAGCAAGACCCCCAAAGCACCAATACAGTGGAACCACCCCACAAGTGACCCCATTTTGCAAACTACACCCCTCAGGGAATTCATCTAGGGGTATAGTGTACATTTCAAACCCCCAGGGGTTTCACCAATTTTGATACAACTGGGCTGTGCAAATGAAAAATTAAATTTTTTACACAAAAATGCAGTTCTGGCTCAAAATTTTTCATTTTCAGAAGGTATGAAGGAGAAAAAGCACCCCAAAATCTGTGCCCCAATTTCTCCCGAGTATGGCAATGCCTCCTATGTGACCAAAAAATACCAGTTGGGTGCATGGCAGGACTCAGAAGGGAAGGAGTGATTTTTGGATTTTGCAGCTCAGATTCTGGTGGAATGTTGGTGGGTGCTATGTGGCATTAGCAAGACCCCCGAAGCACGGTGAAATGATGAACCGAATAATCCATAGATGTGTGGTATATTTTAAAACACTCCTTTATACATAGGCCGGGTTTGTCGGGGCAAGTTTCACAGTGGAAAATAGTTTCCTTTCTTATTCCCTTTTTTTTTAGCAAACTTTGCACCTTTTTTGTGTCCTGCCCTTTCTTGCAGTGGAGGGGATTTCGTTCGGAAAATGCTGCCCTGGTACAATACGGGGGCCAGTACTAGAAGTACTGGGGCCCTCTGCCTGCTGGTTCCCAAATACTAGGCCCTTTATGACTTCCTCTTGAAAGTGCATAAATGTCCCCCTCTGGCCGGTAGAACGGAATAGCACGTAAGCGTTATACAGTGCCATCTGGATGATATACACGGCCAGCTTCTTGTACCAGATTTTTGTTTTCCGCAGGGCACTGTATGGCTTCAGTACCTGATCTGAAAGATCCACTCCGCCCATGTACCTATTGTAATCCAGGATACAATTAGGTTTTGAGGTGTGGGTACTGGTACCTCGTACAGGGACGGAGGTGGTACTGTCTCCGTGAATTGTTGTCAGTATAAGGACATCCCTCTTGTCCTTATATTTGACCAACAACATATTTTCTGTGCATATTCCCCTGCTTTCACCCCTTCTCATTACTTGGGCAATGTGCGTTTTTGGGAGGCCTCTTTGGTTCTTGCGCACAGTACCGCAAGCTGCTGTACCTCTTGAACCAAGGGCCTTAAACAGGGGGATGCTAGTGTAAAAGTTATCCACATAGAGGTGATAACCTTTATCCAGGAAGGGGTGCACTAAATCCCAGACAATTTTTCCACTAACACCTACGAGGGAGGGGGGGCATTCTGGCGGTTCAATTCTTGAATCCTTCCCTTCATATACCCTAAACCTGTGAGTGTACCCTGAGGTGCTTTCACACAGCTTATACATTTTTATGCCATACCTTGCCCTCTTACTGGGAAGGTACTGGCGGAATTTAACCCTTCCTTTAAAATGTATAAGGGACTCGTCTATGCAAATGAATTTATCTGGGATGTACATCTCTTCAAATTTGGCACTGAAATGATCAATGACCGGCCTGACTTTGAATAGCCGGTCAAAGGTGGGATCATCTCTGGGTGGGCACTGTGCATTATCGTTGTAATGCAAAAATTTAAGGATCGTCTCAAATCGAGCCCGGGGCATGGCCATACGGTAAAATGGGGTGCTGTACAGAACATCTGTACTCCAATATTGCCTAATTTCTGGCTTTTTTACTATGCCCATATGAAACACCAGACCCCAAAACGTCATCATCTCTACTGCATCTACAGGGGTCCACCTAGCAAATGATGACGTGGGGTTTTGAGCAATAAACTGCTGGGCATATAAATTAGTTTGGTCCACCATTAAATTTATAAAATCATCAGAGAAAAATAATTTGAAAAAGTCAATTTCTCTGAGACCTGTGGAATCAAATTGGATTCCTGGCATGGCCAAAAACTCAGGAACCTGGGGCTCAAAATTGTCTGGTGGTGGGGTCCATACGAGATCAATTATTGGGGGGGGGTCTCAGCTGCTCTACGGGGGCGTCTTTGAGGGGGTCCCTCATCACCAGAGGAGGAAGAGGAGCTTAAGACGAATCCTTCAAATTCCCCGCTTGCCTCACTGGCTGTGTCAGAGTCAGAGGCAAGCATGGCATATGCCTCCTCCACTGAATACATTCTTCTGGATGACTGGGATGACATTTGGGATGACATTTGGGATGACATTTGGGATGCCATTTTTATTTTTGTGTTACTGGTAGTGAAATGTTTCAACACGTGTATAGTGTAGGGGGGGGGGGGTACAAACTTTATTTCAACCCGGGGGGTATGTAGTGTGTAGTGTGTATGTAGTGCAGAAAAAAAAATACTTTATACAAAAAAAAAAATTGAAGGGGTTAAAAAAAAAAAAAAATTGAAGGGGTTAAAAAAAAAAAAATTGAAGGGGTTAAAAAAAAAAAAAAAAAGGTCCTGCGCCAAAAATTGAGCACAGATGTTGGTCAGTAACGTCCGTCACTGAACAGCGCTCAAAGGCAACAGGAATTTGATCCAAAAAAAAAAATAGATCAACCCTGTGCCGAAAAAGATGATCAGTGATGTACGTCACTGATCAGCGCACAGTGGCCACAGGACACCCACAAAATCACAGTGTGTGTAAAAAAAAAATTAAAAAAAGACCACACAGCACCCACAAAAAAAAAAAAGGCGATCAGTGATGCGACACTGATTACCAGTGAGGGGCAGCAGGTGCACAACCTTTGGTGCAACTGACAGTGCAACTGGCAGGTATATATAAAAAAAAAAACCTCTGCACCCCCAAAAAGTTGCTGATCACCTCAGATATAGTGATCAGCACAAAAGGCGGGGGCAGCAGACACAAAATTTAGCACTCTCTATCACTCTCTGTCACTATCTCTCTCTATCTCTCTATCTCTCACTATCTATCACTCTATGACACTGCAGCAGCAGCACTGACAGTTATATATATGAAAAATAACCCCTGCACCCCCAAAAAGTTGCTGGGGGTGCACAAAATGGGGGCAGCAGACACAAAATATAGCAGTCTCTATCACTCTCTGTCACTATCTCTCTCTATCTCTCTATCTCTCTATCTCTCACTATCTATCACTCTATGACACTGCAGCAGCAGCACTGACAGGTATATATATATATATAAAAAAAACCCTGCGCCCCCAAAAAGTTGCTGATCAGTTCATTTATACTGATCAGCACAAAAGGGGGGGCAGCAGTCAGTTATATAAAAAATATATAGCACAATCTGTCACTATCTCTCTATCTCTCTCTATCTCTCTCTCTCTATCTCTCTCTATCTCTCTATCTATAACTCTATTACACTGCAGCAGCACAAAATATAGCACTCTCTGTCACTAGGCCTCTCTATCTCTCTCTATCTCTCTCTCTCTATCTCTCTATCTAATAACTCGCAGCAGCACAACACAGCAGGATGTCACAGGATGTCACAGGATGTCACAAGAAGAAGCAAGATCCAGGCAGTGATCAGGTAAGTATTTAGCAAGGTTCTGGTCAGTAAATGGCGGCAGCTGGGCACGGTGACCGCACTGCACGCTATTCCAGACCGGAATGGCGTCTGCAGTGCAGTCACCGTTAGTTTAAACCCCCCTCCATGGCTGTGATTTGTCCGTCGGTCCGACGAACCAATCACGGCCTTTGGGGGCGGGCGGGGTGAGGTTGGGTGACACCAGTGTCACCCTTACACCCCGCGGTGATTGGTGCTGTACTTTACAGCACCAATCACCTCCGATCCCGTGTCACCGGCGAACGTTATTCGCCGGTGACACAGAAAACACTGTGAATGGCTGTTCACACTGAACAGCCAATCACAGCGATCGCCGACGGGGGGGCGGCATCGCAGCCCCCCCTGGGCATGCAGGGACATGTCTGCTGTCAGGGACAGCAGACATCGTCCCTCTGTCACTGCGTCTCTAGACGCAGTGACAGTTTGAAGCCATGACGTATATATACGTCATGTGTCGGGAAGTACTTCCCGGCCATGACGTATATATACGTCAAATGTCGGGAAGGGGTTAACATACAGTGTAATATCACCATGCTGTCGATGAGAGTAGTGCCTAGAACGGAGAACACTGCCCAATTTTTTCAATTCTTATTTTTGATGTGTTTTAATTATTGTTATTTTCTGATTTCCCAGTTCATTATTGAGATACTGTATGTGAATACGGAATAAAACATCCTGTTTTGTGAATACGGAATAAAACATCCTTTGTCCAATGTAAAAATCATGAACGTACTATTTGAGTTCTAACATTATCAGTTACTATAGAGGATAAAATATTTCATATATAGGAACCAGATCACTAGAGCTTAGCTGAATGAATCATAAGGCACACTAAAGGCCCATACACACTGGGCGACTTTGAGCTGAAAGTCGCTCAAAACAGCATGTTTGAGTGGCTTTCATCTCAAAGCCGCCCAGTATGTATGCCCTGGTGATGAGTGGTGAGCGCTGCTGCGCGCTCCCGCATCATCGCTGGGAAAGCTGCTCATCTGCTGGTAATATCAGCAGATGAGCGGCTTTGAGGACAGCTTTGCATAGCTCTGCGGTTCCATCACTGAGCGGCTTTCCCCCCCAGCGATGAAAACGATCATCGCTGTCCATACACGCTGGGCAAAATCGCCTAGTGTGTATGGTCCAGGTTTTTGTGATATAATTGCTTGCACACAGATGACTAAACTAGTACCTCAGTTATTTTGATGTACAATACCATCTGTGTTATAGCCTGGATAGCACTAAACTTGCACTGTTAGGCCCTTATTCTGATCGGTGCGGCCGGATCCGAATATGCGGCCAGCACCGTGCGTCCTAAACCCCGACTTCCATACGGATCGCCAACTCCGTCCGAACGCGGTAAGAAGCTGTCCGAACGGACCGCACGTGTAGTTCTCATGAATACACCTCCTCCATCTCAGGGAACCTCCCCCATCATTCGATGGCCGCAGACCATCGAATGCAGGACCGAGTGGTCAGGCAGCTCCCGCAACCTCAGACCACACAGGCATTTCTCCGTGCAAAAGCAGGGATCTGGGCGGGCAGCTGACATCCGGCAATGTCATATGTCCGCCCCCTACACGTGCGTCACAGCCGCATTACCATACGTACGCCCAGCGTTTGCATGGGAACGCCCATGAAACGCGGGGTGTAAACATATGGTAATGAGCCCAAAAAGCCCTTCACACCCCTCTCCACCCCCTGTTCGTAGTGTACACATTTCATGCGGAATGTGGCCGTGCGTCCCGCTCGCACATGCGCAGAGACGCCTCTGCACATGCGCAGACACAAAACATCGGCGGCACGAACGCACGTGGATATTACCGCACAAACGAGAATAAGGGCCTTAGTGTGACTTGGGGATCGAGGTTGGGAATGCCTGGTATAACCTATTATAATAATGTTGCCTATGTGAATACAAAAGTTTTCTACAGATGTTGACCAGCTTTTAACATACACAGGGCCAGATGTACTAAGTCAATGAGAGTGATAATGTGCAGAGTGATAAAGTACCAGCTAATGTGTAGATGAAAGTAAAACAAGAATAAAAAATAATAAAATAAAAATAAAATAAAAAATACAATATAAAAAATAATAAATAAATAAATAAATAAAAATAAAATATTTATATAATCAGAAGCGATAAGTTTGATAAGTCCTTTGATGTGGAATGCACCAGTGTTGGGGTATGATCGAACACTCTCCCTGCCTTTCCCTACTTTTGCTGGCTTGCAGTCAGTTAGCGTTTCAGCAACGATCCGCCAAGGACTTGAATGACGTCACCCGCCGGTGCCTCGTGGTTTGCCTTGTTTGTCGGGTCTTCGTCTGTGGTCCGCAAGTGAAGGGATGCCTTTTTTGCTGGGGCTCACACTTCATTCAAGTCCGTGGCGGATCGTTGCTGAAACGCTGATCGCCTGCAAGCCAGCAAAGTTAGGGAAAGGCAGGGAGAGTGTTCAATCAAACCCCAACACTGGTGCGCTCCACATCAAAGGACCCCATAAAAGAGTTTAATTTCTCACATGGGTCACAGCAACAATTTCCGGTCATGTGTCGACATTTCGACCGTGCTTCCAACGGCCTTCTCAAGACACCACCGCAGTATCGCCATCAACAAGCAAGCCCACCTGTTACCCCACATGATCACTGTTAAATAACCATCTGGACTCCATTAGATCCAAATCTCCTCCCATCTCTGTTAATCTGGCCGGAAGTGACACATACCAAACATTGCTTCAATGTTGGCACAAACTAATGAACAAAAACACATAGCTGTTCATAAGCCCTGTACACACGGGGCGATTTAAGCCATTATTGCCGGCTAAATAGTCGCTGAGCGACCATATCGACAGTGCGTTTTTTGTGTTGTGGGAGATAAATCTCTAGGAGTGCACTCCCGCGGCCAGCCCTTAATGGTCCTACAATTATGGCTAACAATTGCTGGTCGCTGGTGCACAATGCAATGTACACCAGCAACCAGAGATTTCTAGCCAGAATGAGGTAGAGACAGAAGAGCTTGCAATTTTCAGCAAAAATTGCTGGCCACTGATGAAAATGGTACACTGAGTAATATATTGCTGAGAGATATTAAGCCGGTACACTGAGCAATATATTGCTGAGAGATATTAAGCCGGTACACTGAGCAATTTATTGCTGAGAGATGTTAAGCCAAAATTGCTCAGCGACCATATCGCAGCATGTGTACACACCTATAGTCAGCCAAAGCGTTTACCTCAGTCACATATTATGCGCCCTCCACAGCAAGCCAGCGTCTTAAGCCCCATACACACGGGGGAGATATATTGCTCAGCCATATATTGCTGAGCAATATATGGCTGAGCAATATATTGCTCAGTTTCTCCTTTTCATCAGTGACCAGAGATGGTCGCTGATGAAAAAGAAACTTCCGGGGGGAGCCCAGCAGTGGTAATCAGCTGGTCGCAGGAGCATGTTCCTGCGACCAGCGATCACTACAGGGGTAAAAACGGGAGCGCGCACCCGGCGATATATCGCCGGTGCACACTCCCATCGTGGGCAATATGGTCACTTAGCGACCATATTTCCCGCAATATTGTACAAAATCCCCCCCGTGTGTACGCACCTTTAGTTGTCATCCCACACACACACACACATATATATATTTCAGGGAGCACATTTTTATTATTAAAATTATTAACCTAGTATGATTAATTCAGTTTTAAAGAAGTTTCCCTGTGGTCAAATCTAATATGTTCTTCTTTGTGTTACGGTGTTATAATTTTTGTCTTCTGGTCATTATGTTAATGCATGGAAAATACAAACTACAGTACTGTTATTACAGAATAGGTTAACACGTCTCTGCTGATATACTCACTGTCTTATCATTCAATGGGCCAGATGTATCAAGTTTCAAAAGTGATAAAATGGAGAGTGATAAACAGCTAGCCAATCAGCTCCCACCTGCCATGTTACAGGCTGAGTTTGAAAAATGTCCGGTAGGAGCTAATTGGCTGACTGTTTATCACTCTCCACTTTTTCACTTTTTGAAGCTTAAAACATCTGGCCCAATATATGAAATACAAATGCACATGCACAACATTGCATTAGCACAGAGTGATACATTTATTTTATTTCTATTTCTATTTATTCTATGATAATTATAACTGTATTTTTGCTCCATCTCAATCCAGTTTTGCATCCTGACATATTTTATTAAATGTTTTTCATTGTGATTTATTTGACAGAGGCACTGGCTTACCATTTTAGGTTGCTGGCATTATACAGTAAGTAAGCTAAAACATCGTGCACTTTTACTGACTATCAATATATCACCCTTTGACAGACTATTAAAAATCTGTTGACCTAGGGAAAAATTGATGCTCAAAAACAGGAAAAAAGGAGAGCATCTGACATGTGCTTATCGATAAAATGTTCATGCTGCATAGACAGACCAGTATCTTGAATTAAGTTTCCCTTGTTTAACAAATGCAAGAGTCTGTTTATTGTCAATATCTGACCCAAAACCAATGATTCATGTTCCAAAGAAAATGCTGCATGTATATTTTTTTCAATGGCTCAGTGACTCAACTAAGGCCCAAATTGCCCCCACCCCACAACTGTTCTACATCTGGGCGACATGAAAGGGACGCACACAGCCTTGATAAACTGTGGTTTCCCTCTCCTACATTTCCCTTTGAAGTTGCAGACAGTTTCATGATAATTGATAATCTAATCTCTACCCAGCCAGTGTTTTTGAGTCTGACTTTTAGAGCAGTGAGAAGGGAAATATTACTGAATATGTATTGATTACAACATAGAGGTTTCTGCATGGTGATTACATGATCATCACAAGGACCTTGTTAGAGGTGAAGTGTTTCCAAGATCCTAATAAGATGTATGCAGACTTGCTTAAGTGTGGGAAGTGTAAAGGGAGGGGCTGGGGGACCATTTTTTTTATACTTTGTTACCTCTAGGCCATACATAGCAATTACTATTGCGGACACAATAAAGAACTTGTTAATTACAGATTTTATACCCAGTAGCCAAAGTGGGAATGGGAAGTCTAAAGGTTAGAAACAGATTCTTTGTTGAAAATGAACAAGTCAGAAGTGATAGGTTGAAGCATAGGTCACTCAGTATACTCAAGTTCTACAGTGATAAAAAAAAAAGGTTTGGGCTTATTAGTGGGATTTAGATATTGTTCTCTTGTTCGGAGAAAGGTTAACGTAATCTCTTTGGCTGCCTACACTGGGAGTTTATATATCACAAAAGAGGAATTTTCTTTGAAGCTGGAAATCAATGAAAGTGTAATGACATTTGTACAATTATTTTTTAAACAGAATTTACTAAAGTTCAGCCTGTACCAGTTCACAAAAATCAAGTAAATATTTTTGAAATCATTTAAAAAAACAAAAACAAAAAATGTCACTGTATCTGTAGCTTTACATCTCCATGAATACATACATGTGTTGATTTGCTGGACTGACAGACATAAAATAACAGTATTCTGTATAATGTGCTAGCAACCACAAAACATGATGCTATTCCAAGGTTGATCTATTTAGGCTACATGGTACATGGTCTACATTTAAAAAGGATTTCAAAAGTCTCTATCACATACCTTATTAAGGATAATTAATATAATTAGATTGTACTTGGTCCCCAACAAGTTACAGAAGATCTTAGCTATAGCTTCTGCACAACATTGGAACACTGCAGGGAAACAGGATCTTCTTCCACCTCTGGTCATCATGGCCTAAAATGATCTGTCAGCTTATTTGATCTTATCAGAGATATCACATATTGTTCTCTCTGATAAAGGCAATGATTATTTCTCCTAGGTATACCACAAGAAGTGTTGATGAACAGTGATAAAAGCAAATATTGAGAAGATTGACAACTCACATTGGAAGAAAATATACCAGGGGTTCCCAACCATGGTCCACATGTCACATTAACAGGCCCATTTTGAAGCCATATTTCTGCACAGGTGGCTTATTTAGTAGCTCAGTTACTTTGATTCAACCATCTGTGCTCAAGCATATATAGCACTAAAACCTGGACTGTTAAGCAGGGTACACATTGGGCGATATGTCATCAACGATATGGATGATATCGTGAATGATGCATTCGGCAAAACATGTACGAATCGGTGGGCGGGGGCCGTCACTGACCATATCGGACAGAGTGTACAGTCAATATCATTCTCCCGCTGCATTGCCGATATAGTTAACTAGCAAGATCCATGTCAGTCTGAAACAGGTCCTAATAAAGAGCAGCCCCTTTTCCTTCCGCCTCTCACTTTATCACCTTTGTAAACATGCACCTCATATACTAAGCAGATCTCAGACAATGGATAATAACACAAATTGCATAAAAAAAAATAATATTATACATATGAGGCCCTGGGCAGCAATTATTACCTGATAAAATTATGAGGTCGCTAGTTATGATCTGAGAATTATTATTTTTTTTCAATATAGAGAAGTAGCTGAGAGGTTAGAGATAAAAATGGGATCAGTTCATTTATATCTGAATTCGTACAAATAATAACCTGTCTCTTTTTTATATCAGGAATAAAGTAAATACTTTATTTATTAACATCATTGGCTTAGTCTTTCTTTTTTAACCAATCAAAATGATGCATCCTTGTCAAATTGAATATGTAGTATAATCATCATTGTGTTACTTATTCTCATAATCTTCCTAAGAAATCCACTACTGTTTATGTGCATCCAGCTGTTGCCAGGCAAATGTCTGAGTGTTGATTCCAACATCTGGGGTGATATCTTTAAGTAATCACTTAATCTCCAATGCTAAGGTATGCTAAGCTTCTTTACTTTGTCATCTCTAAAGTTAATACTGCTTCTGGTCAGTAATAAAACTGACGTCCATCCACAAAGTAAAACCATCATCAACAACAACAACAACGAAAACAACAACAATGAAAGCACGTGAGACTCAGAGAATACAGTATAATGGGGTATTTACATTACAGTATAGATTTTAAAGATGTACTGTACATACTATACTGTCCTCACTATTTGCTTATATATTGTGAGTATGTTGCGACATTTCACAAATAAAATTTAAATGTAAAGCATTCTGCAAAAATGAAGGTGTATATTTACTAAACTGTGGCTTACCCAAGCTGTACGCTTTACTAAATGCAAAACCGCACATCACTTCTCATTAGTTAAAAATGTATGGTCTCAGCAACTATTTTATCCAGTGGATAGCAATGTGCTCCCTAGGGTGCACGGACAGGCGCTACCACGGGTGCTGTGCCAAGAGCTGCCACTTGTTAAAGGGGTAGTCAGCCCCAAGAAAACCAAGGTAAGAAAGAAAAAGAAGTGGCGCTGGTATTGATGAAATAATCATACAAATGTTTAATAACAATTAAAACAACATGACATAAATGTATAAATGTAACAATCGGATAAAAAGGTGAATCAATATCTGGACCGGAGGCTGAATGGAAGGGACCAAAGGATGGTAAATGGATTCGAGTTATTGTCGGAAATAATTCAGGTTGCCCGGTGGGCTGATAGTTACCACTGGTAATGATTGTGATCCGATCCCGAAAGTTGGATAGCAAGGAGATCCTCAAATAGGTGGGACTGTGGGGCCACAGTTGGTCAGAGACCCAGATGGTATGGTGGGGCTGGAAGCTGTTTCGGCCACAGTTTGACTCACGTCGCTAGAGGCTCCAATATTGGGGATGGCATGTGGTGGCAGGTGTCCTCAGGGTTGGTGAATTTTGGGACCAACTGGTCAATATTTTCAGTTTGTGGTAACCAACCTTGATTCCTGCTTAGAGATGTACCTACGTGGTAACAGCCATGATGAGCCGAAAATGCGGAGGTGATAGGTGAATTGGTGTCTCTCAGAGTTTGAGAGTGGGCAACCCAGAGTGTTGGGCAATCCAAGTGGTGAGTTCCAGGGGTAATCAGCTAGTCCGGTCCAGGCTATAGCTGCTTGTAGAGGTACAGCTTTGTCAAAGGTATCAGCCCACCGGGCAACCTGAATTATTTCAGACAATAACTCTAATCCATTTACCATCCTTTGGTCCCTTCCATTCAGCCTCCGGTCCAGATATTGATTCACCTTTTTATCCGATTGTTACATTTATTAATTTATGTCATGTTGTTTTAATTGTTATTAAACATTTGTATGATTATTTCATCAATACCAGCGCCACTTCTTTTTCCTTCTTACTATTTTATCCAGTGTTAGTTAAAAAACAGCGTGGAAAACCCCCACTCAATAGTCATAAAGGATAAATTAAGGGAAGATAGTCATTTCCTCGAGCTGTTTTGCTCTCTGTAGATGAATTATACTGTCAATGATGGAGGGGCTTATCTATGTGCTCAAATTAATTTATCATCTGAAGGATATGGGGACTAATTCAGCATGGATTGCTCATCAAAAAATTTGCAGTGCACTTTAAACAGAAAGCCACCACCCAGACAGAAAGATAAAGTGCTCCTTGCAAAAAAGCAAATAGTGATATTTTCGCAGATCCGGAGCAGGGGAATGTCCAGCGTCTTATCGGTGTCAACTTGAAAATGCTGGACGTTCCCCATAGAACGCTGGCGTGCCAGTGTCTTTGGCAAACTCCGATGGAAATAAAAGTCAGTTTAGACTGTATTCCAAACAATATTGCTCATTTTAGCCCTTCTGAGAGACATCATTTGCAATATCGTCCAATGTGTACGCTCAATATTGTTAGCAATGCATTCTCCCACAGGTCATTAATGCCCTCCATCGTCTTTACATCCAGCTCAATTTTGACTATATCCTCAACAACTGCATGTGCAGAGCGGGGACTTAATGACATCACTAAATGATTTTGTTAACAATATCGATCGGTGTATATGAACTATATTGTTCACCGGGGAGTTGAAGGGAAATTGTTGTCGGTTTTACTCATATACGATGTTGTCTAGTGTGGATGGGGCACATCTAATGAAAATGGGTAAAAATACTCACCTAAACAAACAATGCAATGGAAAATGTACAAATACAATTCTCTTAAGCATACAATATAAATATATTGGCAGCTCTGTTGTGGCTGTCACCCTGGCGCTCCCAGTTCACTGGATCTTGTGTACAGTATATGTACGACATCACCAGTTTTATAACCACAATCTCCTTTCTCTTTGCTTCACTTGCTTCCTGCATTTCTATCTTCAACCTTGTCTGATCAAACACTGCAAAACCTGAATGCATGGAATCCTTAGCTTTCGGAGAAATCTATTAATTAGCAATATACAGTTGAGTTCTGTTATTCTTTATAATACATAAAGCTTTTCTACTGAACAAGGAACATTCAGTGTCAACATTCATGATGATATTATTTGCAGGAGTTCATAAATTCATTACAATACATATAGGGTTAAACTAGGATAAATTTGATTGCTTGATTTAAAGCAAGACAAACTGGGGGTGATTCATCACGGCTCCGAAGGGGTCTATCTACAGTATGTACAAGACTCATCTTCCAGCAAAAACCAAGCAGGATGCATGCTTTACAAACTGGTCCCTTCATTTGATATCACATATCCTGAGCTGAGATCCCCTAAGTGTTTGACTACTGCAACATAAAGCATCAATGTCAATGTTGCACTCTTCAAGCCATCCTTGTTGGATCTCGGAAAATGCGCTTGCCTTATACAAATGATTTAACAAACAGTTCAGCATTTAGCTAATTACAGTACTTTCAGTCAATGATTCATTATGCCATGGAGTGCTTCTGCTACACATTTTGCTATCAATTCATGCTGAGGTTTAAGCAAACAATGTTAGCAAATAGTTATGTCATTATTAACATCAGTCCTTCAAGGCATTTTCACTTTATGCATCTTTTTCTTTTAAATATGGCTGTTACATATCAATTAATGTTGAAGAACTATAGAATTCATTATTCAAACACTATTACAGTATATAACATCTGACAGTAGTAATTTACATTTTTCCAGTGCCCATAGACTAGTCAGGATTCTATTCATCTTTATATGTAGTATTGAGTCTAATACCCAGGGTCTATAGACATATTGCCTGCCTAACCATGAAGGAGCCTCCTTTAGAGTGGGGCCTAGTACCCTGTGCCCTTGAGCCTTATGTTCACCTAAGAGTGGAGAGACACCTATAAGACAGAGCAATTTATGCAAGAAAATGAATCTACTTTGGCATGTTGAGTTTCAATTCATTCAATAGCCAATCAAATAAACTTTCACTTACCAACTAGTGGGAGCAAAATTCACTCTCACCTACTCTGGGTGCATTTTGACCTGTCGTTCTTTGTTGACACCTGTCTACATGGTGCTCCCTCCTGTTGGCTGCAGATGACCTGTAGAATAGATAAAGAGGTTATTACTTAGCTTCTAAATCAGCAACCATTCTGTTTATATTTATAACTTATAATGCTAATCATTTTTATAACTCTAATCATTATTACTCTAATTCTTTTAATAGTCAAACAAAACTCACCAAATTTCGAGTGCTCAGCTGGAAATTAAGGGACTTTCAGGGAGAGACCAGAAGTAAGGCAGCTATGAGACTAGCCTCCTCTCTGTGATAGTCTGAGAGCTGGGGATGGGATGGTACTATGGCCAATAACACTTAAATAAAGCAAAAATGGAGGCAGCTATCAATCTGCCTCAAAGAGAAGAGCAAGGCTAAATGTAGTGTCAGGTGAACTCTCCAAAAAGTTCCCCAGCATACAACCAGGAGCAGCCAACATGAAGAAGAAACTGATGATCAAGACAACTAAAATCCTGTGGGCAAAAAAGCACATAGTTCACAGCAAGTATTAAAGGTAAAATAGACACGGAAATTTCATGCACTAGAAGCAGCCGGTACAGAAATACACTATACTGGTGTCCCCACATCATAGACAAAGGTAAAACAGGAAAAAAAGTGTATAAAATACACAAACAGTGTGTATTCTTATGCCTGCGCTTAATAACAATAAAGGGGTCAATGATAACACATCCCTAAGATGGGGGATACGCTCCTCTTCTCCGCCTCACACAACGGTTAAAAGCATTTGAATTTTTCACTGGTAAATATGTGCATCAGATACCAAAGTGAGTCCTTCACCACATTTAGTTGAGTGGGGAGGTACCGTACGCCCCTGGTAGGGGAAATATTCAAATGAGAATTATCCTCATACAGTTCCCCTAAGTACACTCACTCGGAAGTGCAGGGTATATGTAAAAGAGAAAGGACCAGATAGTGTAACCACAATTTAATCCAAATATACAGAATAGTTGAAAATCAGATACAATAAAATATATTGAATACATATGAGTCCACAATGGAGGAGAAATTACTGGAATTGGTGGAGAACTTGATGTACAAAGTTCTCATATGCGCTTAGAATAGAGAACAGCTCTCAGGGCCTTATTCTGCTCGATACGGTGGGATCGTTTTTTTTTTCAACTGCGCATGCGTAGCTTTTGCAATGCACAGGTGCGGCGACCTCACACCGCTCACGGACGGGTCTCTCCGTGAGAAAAAACCTGTCCGCAAAAGTACGGTCATTGTGGGCGGCATTGGGGGCGTTTTAAGGGAAGTGGCGGGAATAATGAGGAAAACTGGGCGTAAACATGGGCGTGTGCACAAAAAATGTACGGTGCTACAACCGCTCGATCGGCGAAAGCACCGTGCATTTTGGGCCAAAAACAAGTGGATGCCAAAGATAGCTCCAGACCACCCCTAGAGATACTGTATGAGAGCGGACGCCTGGGTCTGCTAATTAACGCTGATTACTACTCAAACACATACTGTAATAAGCAAAGCTGCATCCTATTAAGTGAAAACCATGATTTCACTACCTGCAACCCACACACAGCCCTCAAACACATTGGAAGCATATGTTTCTACACTTCAACATGTAAAGGTTGGTTTCATTTTAGGTAAGAATCATTCAAAGACCTGCTTATATATGTCAAGGTAGTTATTTTATAACCATCTACACCCATTCAGAAAGTGTTTTGGTATACTTTAAAAAGCAGGACACTCAATTCACAGAAGTCGACACGTGTCAACTTTTTCACTGTAACACCAACATAACTTTATTTAAAAGTAAAAGCAATGTGGGGACACATTGATAGTGATTAAAATGCCACATTAGAACAAAATAAATATACATGTAATGAGGGTTAAAATGTTGCTTTATTATGGTGTTTATAATGCTGTGTACACACGGGGACGAAAGGGGCTGAAATCACTGGGAATATGGTCGCTGAGCGACCATATTCCCAGTGATTGGAGTGTGCACCAGCGATAAATCGCCGGGTGCACGCTCCCGTTTTCAGCCCCTGAATGGTCGCTGGTCGGAGGAGCATGCTCCTCCGACCAGCGACATCCCCTGCCTCTTCACCCAGCAGTGTTTAAATTTTCATCTGCGACCATCTCTGGTTGCAGATGAAAACGGGACACGGGGCAATATGATTGCTGAGCTTCTCCGGAGAGGAGACTGTGAAAGTCGGCAACCCTGGTCTAGGGGTGGTCTGGAGCTATCTTTGGCGTCCACCTATTTTTGGCCCAAAAAGCACTTTCGCCGATCGAGTGGTTGTAGCACCGTACATTTTTTGTGCACACCCCCGTGTACGCCCATGTTTACGCCCAGTTTTCCTCATTATTCCGGCTGCTCCCCTTAAAACGCCCCCATGCTGCCCACAATGAACGTACTCTTGCGGACAGGTTTTTTCGCACGGAGAGACCCGTCCGTGAGCGGTGTGAGATCGCCGCACCTGTGCATTGCGAAAGTTACGCATGCGCAGTTGAAAAAAAACCCCGATCCGCCCGTATACGGTCCCATCGTATCGAGCAGAATAAGGCCCGCTCTCACGATCGGTGACACACGCTGAGTTTTCCATTGAAAAAAGGCGAGACCCGTCCATGCACTGTGGTGTACGCTCCGATATACGGAAGATGACGGTGTGAAAACGGAAGAGACCCATCCGTATACGGTGGCGTACGCTCTGTTGTACACCAGTTAACGGTGTCTAAGAGGAGACCCGTCTGTATACGGTGGCGTACGTTTAAGTGTACGCCACTCCCCATTGTCGGTGTTTGTGACCGTCCGTATGCGGATGTTTTGTGGGCGGACTTACACTCACCGTCCGCGTACGGGAAACGTACGGGAAACGTACGGTGAAACGAACCGTACGTACATTGTACCGACCTAACCAGAATAAGGCCCTCAGTGCTGGGACCCGGCTTACTTTGCAATCAGGGTAAGAGGCCATGTTAAACTCATAACATGGGATCCTATGGTGACAACCGCCTATAGACACCCATGTTAATTTCTTAACATGAAAGTCTATGGAGAAATGTATTTATTTATTAACAGTTTCTTATATAGTGCATACATATTACGCAGCCAGGGGCGTAACTTTAGCACCGCAGCCCCCGCGGTCGCAGGGGGGGGGGGGCGCTGGGGGGCTGCGCTGCTATAGTTAGCCGTCTCCTGCCCAACCACCCATCCGCCGCCCGCCCATCCGCCGCCCGCGACGGACGCAGCCGCCTTACCTTTCTTCAGTGGTGGTCATTCTTCTGCTAGTGAGACGGACCACAATAAAATGTCCGCCCCATACAGCTCAAGACAGTTTAGGACAAGTACATGTTTACTACAGATAGTTGCATCAAGGGTCAGGACACTGAAGCGATCATCAGGGTGGCAGTGGTTTATATATTCTAAGAAAGGCACATGAGGAGAGAGGGCCCTGCTCATGAGAGCTTACATTCTAAAAGGGGAGGGTTAGACAGACAGGGGTGACACAGAAGGGAAAGAGGTGAGCATAAACAGTAGGTTAGGATAAGAGATGGTCAGGTTTTATGCAGGAGGGTGGGAAGAGGTCAGCTTAGTCCTTGATATTTTAAGTCTAAAAAAGCACTGGGTCATCCAAGAGTAGACAGCAGAGAGACAGTTGGAGATATGGTGAGGATAGAGGGAGAGAGATCAGGAAAGGAGCTGTAGATTTCAGTGTTATCAGCATAGATGTGATAGTGGAAGTCGAGTGAGCAAATAAGCTCACCCTATCAGGCGCAGAGATACCATTGGGGCTTGCACCTGATAGGCTGCGGGGAGTCGTGTTCACTGATGTCATTGGGATTTCCTTCAGTCTCAGGGAGGACAAGTCAAGGGCTTTTGCAATTTTTCAACTCTTTTGATGCTTACTTGGACCAAAGGAAACAGATCTACACTTGAATTCTACAGGACAAGTGTACTGAACCTATTTCTCAAGATAAAGGGGGTATATGTTTGTTGTATGTATGATGTGTGCAAGTATGTAATTAAAGTGCTACTGTACACAATGGGCAGTATTCAATGCTCCCGATTCACCGTTTTTTAGGCGAATCGGGCTGTTTTCACTCCTTGCGGTGAATCTTTTTCACTGAAAATCTGATTCACCCTATTCAATGTTCATTGTTCACCGAAAGCGAACAGTAAATGCCAGCCATTTCTCCGTTTCATGCTTGCTGCAATTCGCTGGTGTATTTCAATGGGGTTTTCACAGTGATTCGCCGAGAGTGTATTCAATGCTAGGATGGAGAACTGCTTTTAGCATGATTTTTATTCATGTGCTTGAAGCACATTAATATATATTTAATTTTTATTTTTTACACATTCGCCAGCAGGGGGCCGGGAGCTGAGGGCCGCTCATTACATATTCATATATTCACTTCACACTGCTCCCGCTCATTACATATGCAGGAGCGGGAGCAGTGCAGTGGCTCCCTACCCGTGTCCCCTTCCAGCTGTCCCCGGGGGGGGGGGGGGGAGCAAATACTCCAGCTGTGTAGGTAAATATGAGAACACCCCTTTTCTGGGCTGGTATAAATGTATTTTGGGGCTGGACTCACCACATCTCTCCTTTTATCATTTACAGTCTGACAGGTGACATCAAGAACTTGGGAGGGAATCCCCGTCACCGATGAGCCGTCTCTGCATACCCCCAGTAAGTTTAAGCATCCTCCGCTATCTGAAGCACTCTTCCTCCCCAGACCTCGCCTCACAGACTCCACTGCCCAACTGCTGCACTTTCTCCTTCTGACACTGGTCATGTGACATGTTACTGACTTTTTTTTGCAGCTGCCGAGGCTGCTGGGAATTATCCACCACTGTAAACAAATTCACTCTAGCATGCTTCATCATCGCACACAATACATTGTACAGCAGGGTATTACATGTACGTGCAGCTGTTGCTATATAACGAGTTGCAAGATCATCACGGCATATGGTTTGTGAAATTCTGATGCAAGGGTAGTTTGCCAATAATCACTCAACAGCAAAAGCATTGGCATCCTGCACAACTATGAATTAGGCCCTGCATCCTCTTAATTATCTGAACAACTCTCTCCAAGACACAACCACAATTTTTTGTCTCAACTTTTTTGGGTGCAGTGTATTGAGATTCCTGGTATTCAGGGCTAACAGGAATAACTATATGAATAATCATTAATTATGTTCCATGACATTGGGTATGATTCAGACCTGATCACATATACTCAAAGTTGCGGAGCCAGAATACACATCCATTCGCAGCCGTTCATGAGCAGTGCATCGATAATTACCTATCATGCAAATTCACAGCTGTGGGAACAGGTCTGAATCGGGCCCTCACCAGAATGGCTCCTTAGATAAAAATGTTCCTGCAACTTTCATAATTTTTACGTGGGGGTCTGATATCAGACATTGTTAAATGTTTTAATTACCATGACCTGCCAACTAATTTTTTCCTGTCTTTACATTGTGTGGGTGCTTTAGGTTGGTTCGCTATGCAGCGGTCATTATCTGCCTAGCGATCCCCTTAATGCTGCCCGCCACCCAGCCGAACACCCACCCCTGGCTACCCTCCGCCACCGAATCCCCTTGGTACAGTACCATGTGAGGAGATGTATTTGAACACTTCCCCTCGCCTGAAGGGGAGAGAACTCATTTGATGTTCAAAGATGGTCTAAACTGACTTTTGTTTCCGGTAGGCATCTGCCCGCCTGCATTCCCAGCGACACGCCCAGCATTTTCATGGCGACACCCATAAATTGCTGTGTGTTTCTCTGCCCCCGCCCCTGCCTTCCTCCCTCTCCTACCTGTGTGCATGCCTCGCCAATTGTGAAAGTTTGCAGAGCGGCCCTGCACATACATATATTCACTTATACGCATGCGCAGAGCCACACCATCGATCCCTAAAGCAAATACTCCTGTGCCCAATCACTAATGAATCAGGCCCTCCATGCAGGGCCGCCACTAGGAATCATGTGGCCCGGGACTGACCTTTAGTCCGCCCCCCCCCCCCCTGAATACCATTACGGCCCTTCCCTTACCTAGCTGCAGTGGCGCGGCATCGCCCTTGTTCCTGCACGCCTCCACTCTCTGCGTACATCTCCTCGGGAGCGCACACTGCACAGTGCAGCCTGTAGAGCGCTGAGCCTCTCTATGTCCTAGGGTGGGGGAGGCGGTGTGCAGCCGTGGGGGTGGCACTTGTCGCTGTCACTGTGAGAAGCTGCCCAGGCCCCTCCAGAGGCCGGGGTCCAGGACAGCTGTACCCACAGCACCCCCCTGTCGGCGGCCCTGCCTCCATGTGCAGGCTGTACGAGAAAACACAATGATGCAAACTTCAAATACATGAGGACATCATAATCTGATGCAATTACATTTCTGATGATTTACAAGCATAGAATTTCCCATACACACAACAAGCTCTACAAGTGTAGTTTGGCAAGGTCACAATATATGGTAATGATCTCACAGGCAATGAAACTCTATCTCTCTGTGTCGGTGCATGAGAAACCAAGAGGAACTGATGGCACTTGGTTGCATTTGTGTCAAGGAAAGTTCACACATCTCCCAAGCTGGAGGTTTGTTTGCCAGCCGCGTCTCTCTTGTACTACACTTTTTTTTGTTTGTTAATTACCAAGTTCTTCTTTTCATCTTACCGGAGTTTACTCTTCAATTACCTGAAGTTTGGGAGTGATGCCATTACTTCTGTCTGCTCTTTTACATCTTAAAGAAGAAATTGTATAAATACAGGAAATAAAATACTAATATTGTGCAATCAGTATAAGCAATGTAAGTATATACAAACACATATATTCCTCATGCCTGCTTTAGATGTTTAATTATGACTACACCTTCATTTATGTGATTGGCTTATATATTGTCCCTTTCATACCAGCTTGTGTGTAATTATTTTTAAAATGTGATTAAAGGCAACTAGATATTTTCTCATGTTCTTTTCAAAAGGACGTAACAATTAGTAATGGTTTCCAGCTAACATTGCATGGCTGGAAATATATTTTCATTCATAAGAAATACATTCTTCAACACTACAGGAACAGTTTGGGGGAAATTCGCCCGCACGGAAAGCTAGTGCTTGCATTAGTTTTCCGTAGAACACGGAGCTCTGCCTATTAGAAATAGGCAAAGCCCCACTGAGCGCGATGGCTCAGAACTAAGCATCGCAGGAAACCCGCAATGTGTGCTCAGCGATCGTGCTTCAGCATGTCGCTTAGCTAAATAGCCGGGTCTCCCCGTGTGTATGGGAGTTTATATTTGGGAGAGTTATTTTGTTTCTGTGCAGGGTAAATACTGGCTGCTTTATTCTTACATGACAATTTAGATTGCAGTTTGAACACACCCCAAGCAGATGAGCAACAGCTTTCCAAAGTGTTCTGCTATCGAAAGTCATCCTACCCCAGGAAAATTGCTAAAATGGGTAAAAAATGATCAGTGTGTATGCACTCAGCGTTTTTCAGCCCAGCGATTTTCCCCATCATTGATATCCATACACGCTGGGCAAAATCACCCAGTTTGTATGGACCCTAACTCTCTCTCTGCACATGTTACATTTGCCCAGGGTTGCCAACCCTCCAGGAATTGCTGGGAGGCACCTGAAATTTGGGTTCCCCTCCCAGCCCCCCGGGCAACCTTCCCAGATACCGGGGGACCCTGCATCTCCCCCGTGGCATTGTCACTTTCCTAAGATTCATGGGTTTTTCAGGAGCGGGGCTAAAGATGCAAATTGCATCATTTAGCCTTGGCCCCTCCTCGAAGACCTACAGATTCAGGGCCGGCGCTACCCACTCAGCAGCTCCTGCAAAGCAGGGAGGCGCCATGCTGAAAAGGCGCCGTCTCCCTCCCTGCTCTGCTAAAGCTGCCTCAGCCCTCACTGTCACTGCCTCCTGCACACTGCCCACAGTGCCTGTCTGACAGCCGGCAGCAGTATGGAGAGGCTGAGCATTTCCCTGCACCGCGCACACACTGTCCTCCTCCTGCGACCTGCCCCCTCTTCCTCACGACACTTGCGCTGAGGCATGTAGCGATGTCTGTGAATGCCTGGATGACATGTCATGTCCGGATCCGCCCCCTACCCATTGCTCCCTGCGTCTGTCAGCTGTCAATCAAATGACAAACAGGCAGCAGCGCCGCCTCCCCTTCCTTCCCTCTTCTCAGTGTGCTGTGCCAGTGCTGCTGCCAGTCCTCAACACTCCGCCCCCTCTATCTCCTCCCCTCTTCTTCCATCTCCTCCTTCTCTCCCCTCCTTTCCCCCTCAGTCACTAGTGCTGCACATACTTTTTGAACTGCTTTTGGATTGCATGGCACACACATTGCATGCATTTTGTACAATGCGATCTATCCCATAACGTATGCGATTCTCGCAGCGTGTATGGGCACCTTTAGTGCCTGCAACATTTTGCGGACACTGAGATGGTGTATGCATACATGTACATGCACCCGAGATCCTACATAGGATCGCATGTTGCATACGCTCCCACAATCGGGCTGCAGCTTGTTGCAATGGCAATGTGAAAGGGCGCAAAATGTATGGTTTGCAGGAGGGCGCCGGACACCCTAGCACCGGCCCTGTACAGATTGCAGGATTTGCAGTCCTGGGGGGGCAGGGCTTGATGATGTCTACATCAGGCCCAGCCCCCCAAAGTGCTGCTGACAGTCTCCTCTCTGGGCTTCTCCTGGAGAGGAGACTTTAAAATTAGGCAACCCTGCATTTGCCCCATGGTTTTGTCCATCTACAAGAACTGCTGCCTTGCTAATGGGTCTCAATCAGACCCTATGTAGTACACCTGTGCAGTCAGTACACTGAAGCTTTCTTAAATACATTCCATAGAAAAATGCTTTTAAGTAAATGCTCTGTTTCCACTATCACCAGCCGCCAATATGAGCTGGTCTATAGCACTTCCCAGTAATATTTGTTTACAGTAATATTAGTTTGCTTTATATCATCTGCACTTTTGAGGAAATAGTATTATTTCTATAACAGTAAAAGCAGTAAGGAGGAGGAGGATGGTGCGCGCGATGCCTTTGCTCACAGTGCAATGCCCTATGTACAGCACCTGCAGAACGGTCAAGCTCAGCAGCTCATAAGGGCTATTTCACACGCTTCGCTCCTTCTTGGCGGTGAAACCTTGCGCGGCCAGGAAGCCGTGCTGCATATGATGGCTGTTAGCAGTGCTATTTTTCAGCAGGAACCAGCAGGAACTCAGTTCCTGAACCTCTAATTAAATATGACATCATCAGGAACTGAAATTGTACTTTTCAGAAGGTAAGTTTTATTTTAAAGTCACCTGTGAGTGCCTTTGTTTCTAAATATAATATATACATCCATTTCTCCCTCCCTCTCTCTATTATATATGTTTTTTTTTATTTAATTGATCCACGCCAGACCTGGAGTTCCAGAACCTATTTTTCCAGAAAAATAGTACTGGCTGTTAGCCATTAACAGAGATACACCCATTAAATATACATACAAGTAAAGCCCAAGTGACATTGCATTCTTGGATGTCAATGTATACATAGTAGATGGTTGTATTTCAACATCGGTTTTCTCCAAAAGCACTGACAGAAATACTCTGTTAATGGGCTTCCTTATTAGCAGATGGTAAGGGTGGCTAGGATCTGCAGTGATTGGTCCACTCTTCCATGTGAATTGGATAAGGTGATCCAGAAATTTTGTGAGCGAGGTTACGCCCTGAGAGATCTGGAGATATCCAAGAATAGGGTATTGTGCTTACAAAGAAAAAATGTATTGAAACCTGCGGTTAAAATGAAGGAAGCCATCTTTCCATTAGTGACAACTTTTGACACTTCCAATCCCATCTTGCCAATTGCCACAAGATCTCTGTGGCCTGTATTAGCGTCTGATAAGGATTTAGGATGCTTCTGTAATGTAAAACCATTAGCCTGCTATCGAAGGGGTGAAAACCTTTGAGATTTGCTGGTACATTCTGATATTCGTGATTTTCAATCCCCTTCAAATGTATCTGTTAAGAAACCTGGGTGCTATAGGTGTCCTAAATGTGTGACTTGCTTTTTTTCAATAGCCAGTGACACATTTAGACACCCTCACAGTGCATTCAAGTATAAGATCAGACATGTTTTGTCATGTGAATCGCGCTTTGTAGTATACATAATTATATGCCCTTGCGGGTACTACTATGTAGTGAAAACATCTAGAAAGTTCAAAGAGCGTATAGCCAGGCATCGCTGGGCCAATAAGGCAGCACTGATGGGTAAGCCCAATGACCAGACAGTAGCAGCGCATTTTAAACTACATGGTCATCCTTTGTGTTCACTAAAGTATCAGAAAATAGACCATATACCTGAGAGTATCAGAGGGGGCGATCGTAACACAAAGCTCCTACGTCTGGAGGAAGCTTGGATTCACAGACGACACTGTGTCTCCAAAGGGGTTAAATGAGCGGATAGCATGGAATTCCCTGATGTAGCTTTGATTGATTTTGTGTCATCAGTACATGTTCGGCAGTTACAGATTTATAATTGTAAATAACTTTGACTGCTTTTATCATATAATTTAATTGTTGTTGTTGTTTTTATTTGTGTATCTTATCATGTAGTTTGTTTTAATCTGTTTGTATTTGATATTTTGTGTAAGCCAGCCTATGCAGGGGTTCCCATAGCTTGTTAACGTACACCCCCAGGCGCTAGTCACGGAGGTGACGCTGGGGTTGCCTGGCAACGCGGCTCTGTGTAGGCGCACTGATGTCATCTTGGTGAGCTGGATACAGGTCCGGCGGTCCCTGTGACTGGCTTTCCGGTGGGCTGCGGATGCAGAGTGGGCAACCCTACATAAGGGAAGCAACGTGGTGTTTGTATGTTTGTCTATTCCTCCTGATGATGGGGAGACCATCCCCGAAACATTGAGAAAATAAAGAGACATTTTAAGAAAGTCCTACCTGCTGTATGTATGATTTTTGCAAGGGCACGCAGCCCACTCTGAGTTGGAGTGAGTGCTGGTCCGTCCTGTTGCTAGATATATATATATATATATACATACATACATACATACAGTGCATATAATACAGCAGGTACTTGGCACTCAGGATGTATCCTTTTTGTTTTTGCCGGGTGCCTTCCCAGGAAATAATGATACATTTCCTTTGTTGAGTTTTTGCTGTGCACTTGATCCATTGAATACACGGGGGGAATTTGCTAAGCACAAATGGCTATGAATACATCGATTTGTAGCCTTTTGTGGGCATATACGGCCATAAAGTCAGGCAAGCGGGCGGCACTCAAGGTCTTTCAAAGCATAAAGTAAGGCAAGTTAAAGTTGATTTCAACGTTTCGGTTTTATTTAAAAAGCTTAATCAGGAATCAAATAAATAAAACTGAAACGTTGAAATCAACTTGAGCTTGCCTCACTTTATGCTTTGAAAGGCCTTGAGTGCCGACTGCTTGCCTGACTTTATGGCCATATACATCCACAAATGGCTACAAATCGATGAATTCGTAGCCATTTGTGCTTTGCAAATTGCCCCAGTGTATTCAATGGATCAAGTGCACAGCAAAAACTCAACAATGAAATGTTTGCACAAGCTAAGCAAGAAGCAGGCATCTTCCTCTCTTCTTCCTTCCCTTATCTCTGCACCCCTCTCTCTCTCCCCATGGTGCTCTGTCCCACTCTCTCCCAGTGTTGTTTTGCCCCTCTATTTCTTTCTCTGTGTCAGACTGCCCCTCTCTCTCCCCATGTTGCTCTGCCTCTCTCTCCCTGTGTCACTCTCCTTCCTCATGTGTCTCCATGGCTGCATAGAGGGCTAGACTGATGATGGCACTGCATCTATGCTGCGGGACTTGGAGCTCCCTTCCACTCCTTTCACTCCTGCTTAACCAGTACCCACTATCTCCCTTTGACCTCTGCCTAATCAGTAACCATTATCATTCCTTTCACTCCTGTCTAACCAGTCGCCCACTATCTCTCTTTCACTCTTGCCTAACCAGTCACCCACTTTCTCCCTGTCACCCACTATCTCCCTGTCAGTCACCCACTATCTCCCTTTCCCTCCTGCCTAACAAGGCACCTACTATATCCCTTTCACTCCTGCCTAAGCAGTCACCCACTACCTCCCTTTCACTCCTGCCTAACCAGTCACCCACTACCTCCCTTTCACTCCTGACTAAGTCACCCACTATCTCCCTGTCAGTCCTGCCTCAGTCACCCACTATCTCCCTTTCACTTCTGCTTCAGTCACCCACTATCTCTGTCACTCCTGCCTCAGTCACCCACTATATCCCTTTCACTCCTGTATAACCAGTCACCCACATCCCCCTGTCACTCCTACCTAACAAGTCTCCCATTATCTCCCTGTTACTCCTGCCTCAGTCACCCACTATCTCCCTGTCACTCCTGCCTCAGTCACCCACTATCTCCCTGTCACTCCTGCCTAACCAATTACCCACTATATCCATGTCACTCCAGCCTAACCAATCACTACTATATCCTTGTCACTCCTGCCTAACCAGTCATCAACTATCTCCCTGTCACTCCTGCCTAACCAGTCACCCACTGTCTCCCTGTCTCTCCTGCCTAATGGGTCACTCCGGCCTAACCAGTCACCCACTGCCTCCTTGTCTCTCCTGCCTAACCAGTCACCCACTATCTCTCTGTTACTCCTGCCTCAGTCACCCACTATCTTTCTTTCACTTCTGCCTCAGTCACCCACTATCTTCCTGTCACTCCTGCCTCAGTCACCCACTATATCCATGTCACTCCTGCCTAACAAGTCACCCACTATCTTACTGTTACTCCTACCTCAGTAACCCACTATCTCCCTGTCACTCCTGCCTCTGTCACCCACTGTCTCCCTGTCTCTCCTGCCTAACCAGTCAAAAACTACAGTGGGAGCCACTGCCATCTATCTTTATAATAGGATTAAGTGAGCAATTGGATTACTCTGCTAATCCCCTACTCTATTGTTCTATGTATTGTATTGCAGCTGAGAACAATAGGATAGCCATGGCCGGCCATCCTGAGCCATGGCCTAAGCAAGATAGATGAGATGTGCTCCTACTGTATCTCCCTGTCACTCCTGCCTAACCAGTCAACTACTGTCTCCCTGTCTCTTCTGCCTAATGGGACACTCCTGCCTAACAGTGGTGCAAGTATAATTTTTTTTCTTGGTGGTAATGATAGCCTCCACCAAAAATGGGTGTGGTCATGTGTCATGAGGGGGTGTGGACACACAAAGTTAGAGGAGTGACTAATTGACAATAGTGGCGTGGCATCAGGAGTCAGGGAATAAGAAACATGGAATGACTGGGGTGGGTTAGCTCTTCCTTGGGGGAGAGCCGGGCAGCTTGTGCTTACAATTGTGGAGCTTGCTCTTCATGCTCTCGGTGCCGCTGATGCCTGTCAGTGATGCCAATCATAACACTGGGTGGGCTGGCTGTGGATACATTAGATTTAAGGCCCCCTTACACTTGTCAACTTATTGTCTCAACAAATTGAACCTGATTGACTCGAGATTTATCCTATGTGCAGGAGGTTCAATCTCTTCCAATCTCTTGGTTATACCCAATGGCACAGGATTGTGGATTGTGTCCTACACATCAGGCACATAAGATTTTGTCAGACGGCACAGCAGATCTTGTCAGATAAATTGACTCAAATTGGATCAAATCTCTCAAAATCTCACAAGGGCCCTTTAGACTTAAAATAAAAATAGAATTGACAGTGGGTCAGGGGGTAAGTGGTACTGCGTACCTGCCACATATTTCTTACAGGTACTCCGTACCACGCCGTACCCCCTTACTTGCAACACTGCTGCCTAACCAGTCACCCACTGCCTCCCTGTCACTCCTGCCTAACCATTCACCCACTATATCTCTGTTACTCCTGCCTCAGTCACACACTATCTCCCTATCACTCCTGCCTCAGTATCCATCTATCTCTCCTGCCTTATTCACCAACTATCTCTCCTGCCTCAGTCACCCATTATCTCTCCTGCCTCAGTCACCCACTATCTCCCTGTCACTCCTGCCTAACCAGTCACCCACTATCTCCCTTCTACTCCTGCCTCTCCAGTCACCCAATATCTCCCTGTCACTCCTGCCTCAGTCTCTATCTGTCTCTCCTGCCTTATTCACCCACTATCTCTCGATCTCTCCTGCCTATGTCACCCACTATCTCTCTATCTCTCCTCCCTCAGTCACCCACTATCTCCCTGCCAGAGTGGTAGAAGAAGTTCTGGTGAGCCAGAAGTGGTAGAAGGCTGGTTCGGTCACTGGAGGATTTTTATCAAGGTGTAACCACGGTGAAATGCGATGGTGGATGAAAGAGAGCACACATTACAGTCCTACCACTAATATACTGTACTGTATGGACTGTCACATAATATTTGCTCTTTACACCCAGGGCCTTATTCTGGTTCTTAGAGGCAAATTCCTTCATAAATGGACAAAACGAGGTGCACTGCAGGGGGGCAGATATAACTTGTGCAGAGAGATTTAGATTTGGGTGGGGTTTTTCTTCAAAGTGAGAACTATATTGCAGTGTAAAAATAAAGCAGTCAGTATTTTCCCTGCACAGAAACAAAATAACTCACCCAAATCTAAATCTCTCTGTACATCTTACATCTGCCCCACCTGAAGTGCACATGGTTTTGTCCATTAGAGAAGGAATTTGCCTCTTAGAGTGAACCAAAATAAGGCCCCCAGTTTGCTTGCATAAGAAACAACCTTTTCCTTTTAAAAAATATAATAGTACTTTTTAATATTATATTCCTACATATTTTTTATGTCATAGGAATTGTTTTAAATTTTATTAAATAGCATGTTTACATATTATACCCAATGATTGGAACCTCCATTGTTTGAATAACACTATATTCAGTTTATTGTATAGCGCGGTTTTCATCCCGCCTTATCTTGTACATCTTTTTGTGGGTGTGACAACCTATTTACTGCTGCTTGACACAGCGGCTCATGACATATGCGCCTATATTTTTGATAACTTGTTATCATTTCCCTTTGTAGATAAATATGCCTTTTTATGGTATATACATAAAGCATTATATACAGCAAACAATGATCCAGAAGAAATATCCTTTGGCAGCACATCAGGATCAATACTGCAGAATATCTATCTGCTATTAGGACACGTCATGCAGTTGCTGTCTAATGCTTTGCTAAATGCAGGCAATGTTGATCTGATGCAATGTTCTATAAAATGGAATATCACTGAATTACTTGTTTGTTAAAGCACTCCCATTGCTTTACATTTTAACCATCTGTTATTTTTAGTATGCTTTCACCGCAAGCTCGATGTGAATATAATTACCATCCATGTTTGGCTTTAGCATTCTTCTTGCACCCCCGGAAGTTGCTTTTCTCAATGTGGCAACATGATTACAAATTGGAATGTTAAATAGCCTCTAATTTCAACTGTAGTTGTCCAGCGGATGACAAAGTGGCAGAATATGCTCTTATGTGAGACCATACAAGAAATCACTTAATGAAAGTGATGGCAAATATCAATGTTTGAAAATGAGAGCATGTTTATTTCTTGCTAATCATTCCTTTATACTGATTTTCACCCTCTACAGACTACTATTAGTAATCTTAATATAAACTGTTGCTATGCTTTTCACTGATTGATTTCCCTGCTTCTCATTTTCCTGATTATTTCCCAAAATACAGTATGGTTTTGGCACAATCACAGCTGCCACTGTGCCTGTTCTACCTCAAAACATATGCACCGGTCTATAATTTATGTGAAATCATCTACAAAAAAAGATTCTCTCTCTCACATTCTTTTGTTTTGTCCCAAATACCACAGGGAGCAGCAGGTGCAGCTTATAACACACTTGAGAAAACAAATTTCAAGCAAATTAATAGGAGCAGTGAATTGAAGAGTTCAAAAGAAAGTCACAGCACAGGATTCATTGTAACTAACACTAAACATGTTTATTTTGGACTATTTGTGTTAATATACTGTAATTTAATCTTAAATGTTCTTAGCTTTAAGGATGATGGCATATATTTTTTTAGTACTTGCTTAATGCATTGCATTACTTCTATAATTATAAAGATATTTGCATATCTGTTGAATGGTTAGTCAAACACGTTGTAGTGTTTTCCTGTTAAAAATAACTTGAATTGAACAAACATACAATTTAAGTAAGTTATACGCACTTTGGGATTACAGCTTGAAGAACATACAGATTCGCACTCTATTGGCTTCTAGTACTGGGCCCAATGCAGTGGCGTAACTATAAATTTTGCTCCCCCCTGCCAAAAATAATTGGAGCGCCCCCCCCCCCCCCCTCATCTGAGTGCCAAAACAGGGAAATTTAACAAATGAAATAAAAAATGAAATATAGATATCTATACATTTGAAAAAATGACACCTGGGTTTTGCATAGTTAATGGGATATACACACACACTGTGACACACTTTGTGTGACACTCACCCCCTCTTAAACACCCGTTATGCTCCATGCTAGTGTGCTACAGGCTCCGGAGAGTCCACCCTGTAAGAAAAGTCTCAGAAGTCACGCTGGAAGTAAGGGACAGTCTGCAAACTACTTGCCGCTATACAAGTGTAATCAAGAGTGTATGAATACACTTGTAAAGTGGAAAATAGCTTACAGACTATCCCTTAATCCAGTGTGTGACTGTGTGAGCTCTAGCAGACCTGAGAGGACTCGGGAGGACGGGACTGCATACAGAAGAAATAAATCAGTGCAGCTCCGTGACCCCAGTGCCCTCTCTTATCCTGCACAGCAGCAGAGAACTGAAGGCAAGTCAGGGAGAGCGCCCTGCAGACCCCCGGCTCCTCCAAGCCACTGCGGGGGTTGCTGTATGCTAGTTACGCCACTGGCCCAATGTCTTCCCAATCCACAAGGGTATGAATAAACCTCCCAAGGTGTGGCACTTGGTATGTGAATGACAGGTCAATCCCATATGACCAACATGCATTATTTCGACATGGTCAATAGGATGTCATGTAAATAGTTAACAAACTTATGATCGTCAGGTACACAATTTGTCAAGTTTAAATGATCAACATGGAAATGGCCAACACAATTTTTGGGGTGTTTGTTTGCATTTTACCTACTCTTTCATACTTTACCATCCATGTGGACTATGATTGGGAATAGTAACCTGAAGCTTGGTACACTCATTTGGGTTTTATGTGAAATGGGTATTATGGTATGTGGTATAATGTGTAATGGGCATTATGGTGTGGCATAATGTGTAATGGGCATTACGGTGTGTGGCTTAATGTGTAATGGGCATTGTGGTTCCGGTTTTTCATGTGTGTGTATGTATATGTGTGTGTGTGTGTGTGTGGTGGGGGCAGGGGTGATTTATTTTCTGGCACAGGGTACCAAGATGTCTAGTTAGGGCACTGTGGCTATTGGGCACTACTACTATGGACATTTTACATATGTACTGTATAGTATGGGAAGGTGCAAATTTATAGTATGCAGGGGGGCACGAACATTTTAGTACTAGTCCTGGCTGTGAGGTTTATTGGAGATGTGGGGAAGGTTGTGAGTGTCTGAGGTGGGGGGGGGGGTAGTGGGGCCCCAGAAGAATCAATGTACAGGGCCCCAAGATTTCTGGTGCTGGCCCTGCCGATTGATCCATACCTTCAGCATTCATAGGCTCAAATAAGGATACATGACACAGAAGTATTGTAGATCATTTCAATGGGAATTCATTTTCATCATTACATACAACTTTACATGTATGTTTATATGTGCTGAGCAGCTTTCCCCAGCATTCTTTGGCCGGTGCTGTAGCCTTGGGGCAGCACCCATTGATGGAGCTGACCTTAAGTAAATAGGATTTTATGGAGAACCAGTAAGCTGAACAATGACTGCCTTACTTTGATTGGATGCATTTGTGACTGCTTTTTAGTTCTGGTGCAACTGTCATCATTATTACCTGTACTTCTACCGACCCCACTCTAGGTGCAAATTATCCATTTGAAACAAATGTCACCTCTCCATTCTCACACTATGATCGAGCAATGACATCTGCAAGATGAATCCACATATCCTCTTGTAGCCATAAATACACAAACATATACTTAAAAGGCATAAGTAAGAAAGTAGGGGCACATAAAGCTGAACTTGGAGTAATTGAGGAAGACAATGTGCCCCCATCAGGGCTATTGCCCATAGGAGATTGCCTTACCGTTTCCTGTGATCACACACCTGCAGTCTCTGCTGTAGACAATCCCACACAACATGTAAAGAACACAAACAGATGCAGAACAAAGATATAATTGCTCTTAAAACCACTGTGGATAGGAGCAAACCTACTGTATTTAATGAAAAATTAAAAATTTATTAACTAGTAACTAGAGATGAGAGGTCCGGATTCCAAGGAATCTGAGCTGCTCCAAACACAGCCCCCTGAGTCGTCTGTGAGCCGCGCTCGCGAGTTTCTGAATTTGTTCTGAAACCTAAGTGCGGCCAAAGGGCAAAGTCCCGCGTTGCATTCTCGCGAGACGTCGAGCTTTAAAGGCTCGGTGTCTCGCATATTTGGCGCTATTTCTCCCATGCTTCAGAACAGCGCACAGTTCTGCAGGGTCTCTTGCGCTGGGTATTGTGGGGTACTGGGTCTTGTGGTGCTGGATCTTGTAGTGCACTGCTGGGTCTTGTGGTGCTTGGTCTTGTGCTAGCCTGGTGTCCTTTTAAGGGCCCAGGCATAAATTAATATAGATTATAATATATATATAGTCAGCGTCAGTAGTAGTACTAGTGTACACAGACACTGTTTGGGTTGTATAACTTGTGTGTCAGTCATACTATCAGGCAGTGTAGTGCTGGGCAGGGGCTGTGTCAGTCAGTGTAGTGTAGTCACAATGTACAGACTGTGTCAGTCAGTGTGTCTACTTTGTAATAAATAATTGTGCTGCACTACACTGCACCCTAATATACTGTACACCATAGTGATATACTCTATCAGAAGTTCCGTCTGTCAGATTGTTCTGCCTCCACGCAGTACTAAACAAGCTGCGTCCTCAAAAATTAATAAAAAAAATTAAAAAATATTTTGCTCTTGTTTATTGTTTGTTTGCACTGCACCCTAATACACCATAGTAAGATACAAGCAGAAGTTCCGTGTGTGATTGTTCTGCCTCCACGCAGTGTTGGACAAGCTGCGTCCTCAGTAAAAAAAAAAAAAAAATATATATATATATATATATATATATTGGAGTGTTTTGTTTTAATATATTGTGTGCTCTACATTTATCCATGTCATCTTTGTTGGCACGCGCCGTGTTCTGATCACAGTGCATCACCCTGTCAGTATTTTGCATAGTAGCGCGGTCTGTCAGTGCTGAACAGCCGCAGTGTGTATTTCATTCATAGATTTGTTATTGTTGTCATCCACAGGATGACGTCCGGCGGCTGGGGGCGTCTGCTTGTGGTGTCTCCCGGCAACGGGAACAGGAAGCTGACGTCATGCATGCTGATTCATCCCTATGTTGGGGGCGGGACGGTGTGCACCCGGCTGCCGGGCGGATGCTGCCAGACATGTAAGTTATATTTACCTTGCTATTCAGTATGTCTCTTGTCCTTTTTCATGCACATCGTGTCTTGATAAAAGTGTCTGTGTGACATTGAAACGTCGACTGCAATAGCAGCGATGAGCATGTTTTGATTTCTATTATATCTATAAAAACGATTTGAAAGTCCTCTGGAGTGACGCCTATCCTTCCAAACTTTGAACATTTATTGGATGGCACCCGGGGCATCTCGCTACTGAACATTGGGAGTGCCTGCTCTAACCACCTCTGTATATATATATATATATATATATATATATATATATATATATAGAGTCCAAGATCTGCCGGCACTCAAATAGTTTAAACACTCAACTGCCCCAGGTGCCAGAGAGAGATGTAATACAACAATCCAAATTTCCAGGGAAGGAAAATAACGGCACTCAGGAGTCGATGGTAAGATGCTTCAAACAAACATGTGTATTGGGGACGTTTCGGGGGACAAACCCCGTCCTCAGCCCAATCCTACAGCACAGCCCAATAACATACAAAACATTTTTATACTCACCAGTTCCCGGGAGTTTCAGACGCCGCCGCGTCCACGGAGCCGCTCGCCGGAAGTGGTCACCGTCACTTCTGCTCTGGACGCATCACAGGAGTTGCTGAGCAACCTCCAGCTTGCGTCTCACTCAGCAGGAAGTGAGTCGCGTTTCCCTATTCAGCTTGACCCGCATAAACGCCTCGCTTTGTCTGATACCCGGAAACTGCAAAATACAATTAAAAACATGAGAAAAACCATGTAAAATGAATAACCATAGGTACTGTGCTTGGCAGTATAAAGACAATATAACAATTCAGTAGCGCTCAACGTCTGCAGAGCAGGCTGCCTGATGACTGGCATCGCCATACTGCCAGTATCCTTGCACACCTGAATTGGTCATGCCTCACATGCACTCTGACACAGATATCATAGGTTATATTCAAAACAAAAAAACAAACAAATATAATACATGAATACAAGAGACATATACTGAATGTCCAATATGCCAGCCCAACAAAACCCCAAATTATCAGTGTATAATTAACGTAGCAGTTTATAAAAAGCTAACTGCAAATCCAACTAAGAAGTATCAGCTGGAACTTCATGAAATTTTATCCAAAGCAGTCAAAGATGGTATTATTTCGCCCAAATTATTTAAATCTCTGTATTCTGAATGGCCTGTGGTTCCAGTGTTATATTCACTCCCGAAGGTCCACAAGGACCCGGTCTCTCCGCCCGGTAGGCCTATAATTTCAGCGCGGGATTCGCTTTACCAACCTATAGCGAAAGTATTGGACTTTCTATTACAACCACTGCTTCCCCTGAAGCCTACCTTTCTGAAAGATACAACAAGCTTCTTGAAGCTGTTGGACCAGATTGGTGAGGTTCCGGAAGGGACTATTATGGTATGCCTGGATGTTTGTAGCCTGTATACCTCCATACCCCATGAGGAGGGGGTGGAGGCTATGAAGCTTTTTATAGGCCAATACCTGGACCCTGGTTTGTTTAATCATGAACTTTTTGCTAAATTGATTATGTTAACACTCAAGCGTAATTACTTTATTTTTGATGGGTCATACTATCTGCAGCTCAGAGGGTGTGCCATGGGTTCATCCGTGGCCCCCTCTTTTGCTAATATATTCATGTTTGGGCAGGAGGAAACTACTTTCTTTAGTAATCCTGAAATTAGACGTCATCTGCTGCTGTTTACACGGTATATAGATGACGTCTTCATCTTGTGGACAGGGGGCCAGGAACTTTTGTCCAAATTGTTGGTGGACATCAATGTGGGAGAATCCACCATCAAGTACACAGCAGCTCACGATTCACGGAACATCCATTTTTTGGATGTATCCGTGACTATCTGTGATAATAAAATCAGTACTGATGTTTACTTTAAGGACGTTGATCGTAACACCTTCCTCATGGCAAGTAGCCATCACCCCCTTGCCCTTAAAAAAGGTTTCCCCAGATCTCAGATGATCCGGGTTAAAAGGATCACCAGCAATTCAAACGAGGTCGAATCCAAACTTGATGCCCTTATTGATAAATTTATCAGGAGGGGTTATGATCCCAAAATACTGAGTAGGCAAAAGGCTGAAGTCATGAGTACACCCAGAGCTCAGCTATTGATTCCTAAAGCCAGAAACCCTCAGTCAGTACTCCCATGGGCCAGCACATTTTCTGTGGCAAGTCCAGTCATCAGACATGCCACCAATGCGCTATGGCCAATAATCAAGACTGACCCTGATCTCCCTGGCCTTAACAAAATTCGTCGGCGCTGAACACGTATGTCCCTCAGAATATGTGTTGCTCGTGATATAGGGCAAAGAATAAAAAATATATGAAAAAAACGTGTTAGATTTTTCAAAAAAGACAGGGTGTGTACATAAACCACTTGATGGAGGATTTCGTACCCAAACTCACAAGGTAAGGGTGTGGTAGAAGTGTATAAAGGTATCTTTAAGGGGGTCCACCCGTGCAGATAGATAATAATAGGAGTACCAAGATAATGGAACAGTGTCCAAGATGGCGTACCGTACTCACTGTATATACAGGAGCTTGACGTGTATAAAGGTATCTTTTGGTCACACACAATACAAAAAGTATTTTAGAGATTGCAGATGCCTACCGTACTCACTATGTGGGTAGGTGGGATACACATATAAAGGTATCTTTTTGAATGCAGCCGGATCCCTCAGATCTTTATAAGCCCCATCCAGGGGTATATGATATATAAAAGGAAAGGAGGACCGGTCTCAATAAACGAATTTATTCTAGGTACATCTGATATGTGGCCAATTGGCCAATAGCCACAAACAGAAAGTCCAGAGCAATAAAAACAAAGCAGTAAAAACAAAGCTGAAAGGTAAAAACTCACTTCTCTGCCAACATGTTTCGGCTGTCACAGCAGCCTTTTTCAAGGTAGAGAGTGAGTGAACAGGCAGTGGTTTAAATAGGGAATGGAGAAAGCACTTCCGGGTTATAGTCAATTAGACTTAAAGACTTAAAAGCCAATGAACTAACATATATAAATGTAGTCTAGTATAGCCGCTGTAGTGGCGAATAGGCTGAGAAGAACTTACATAAAACGTATGGTCGTAGATACACCATAAACCATACGTTTTCCCGCAGTGGAACGCATAATCGCGGAAGACTTCCGCGATTTGGAACGCAAAAGCCGGAAGTCGTCATATAGACCACATGACTTCCGGCTAGTTCAGTCATACGGAGCCTCCCGAACTCCGGTCTGTGAGGCAAACAGACGGAAGTATAGGGTAGCGCTCACGTGGGGCTATAATATAAAGCAGCACCAGTGGCTATAGTAGCCGGATAATTTAAGTGGATGCACCACATAACGCTTCCGGTCTGTGGAACGCACAGCCGGAAGTAAAGTGACGTTATGCACATAATAACAATTGATATTAAAGGTAGTGCATCATAAAATTAAAAATATAGTAGCTGATAAAGCGTCCTATATTTAATGTAAGGAAACTCATAAGATAATTCATGGGATTCTAGTACAAAAATATGCTTTCTCCATTAACATAATATACATATACAAAAAGTATACAAAAATACAAAAATACAAAAAACATATTAATAGCAGCATCAATGGATTAAAAAAACTTTAAAATATTTAAAATCTTTACAAAAACCATTTTAATTCAAAATCGTGGTTTAAGCCACCAGGAGATAAAGTAGACAAATTAAAAATCCAACGCATCTCGGTCTGTGCAAGGCGAACATCCCTGTTATTATATCTCCAATTGGTTTTAACCATCTCCAACCCCCAAAAGCCCGTAATAAACTTAGTGGAGCTGTTATGTATTTCTAAAAAATGTTGTGAGAAAGGGTGTTCTTTAAAACCTTTTTTTATATTCCGAACATGTTCGGCGAGACGCACTTTAAGACTTCTTTTAGTCTTGCCAATGTACAATTTATCGCAAGAACATCTGATGGCATAGACCACGTAATTTGAATTACAAGTAATAAATTGTTTAGGCTTAACGACAGTGTGGTTCAATTCAATTGCTGTAAATTTTCTAGTAGATGATGGACATGCTTTACACATGGCGCAGTCACCACAGCGATGAAAGCCATTATTACGTGTTGAAATAACATTTTGTTCTATGAATGCACTTTTAACTAATTTATCCCTAAGGCTAGCAGCTCGTCTATACACAAATTTTGGTTTGCTGGGCAAGATATTAACTAGAACCGGATCCTCTAATAGAAGCTTCCAGTTCCGTTTAAAAATCTGCTCAATAGACCTGTGATAGGCATTATACTGTGTGCTGAAAGCCACTGTATATTGTTGAGTATTAGGGATATCGCTAATGGGTTTATCTTTAAGGAGATCCTCCCTTGAGAGAGATCTAGTCTCATCCAGGGCTACTCCCAATAGTGTGCCATCATAGCCTTTATTTAAAAATTTATTTTTCATTTTTTCAGCACTAACTTCAAAATTATTAGAACTGGAACAGTTACGTTTCAAACGTACAAACTGTCCTTTGGGGACATTAGATACCCATCTCTTCAGGTGGTTACTGGATGGACAAATATATGAATTTGAGTCTGAAGGTTTATAGTAGATAGTGGTCTCAAGTTTATTTTCCTCCACAAAAATTCTTAAATCTAAAAAATTAACTTCAGATTTGCTAATGTTAAAGGTAAGTTGGATGTTAAGGCAATTATTGTTTAAGTACTTACAAAATTCATTAAGTTCTATTTCTGGTCCCCGCCACACAAACAGTATGTCGTCGATATAGCGCCACCATTGAACCAGATTTGCACCCCAGCTATGGCCTTGCCATACCATAAGGTTTTCCCATCCAGCCATGAAAATATTAGCATAGCTGGGGGCAAATCTGGTCCCCATGGCCGTACCGACTTCTTGAATGTAAAAGCAACCGTTAAAATTAAAATAATTATTGAGTAAGATAAACTCAATACCCTGTATCAATAAATTTTGCAAATCAGCAGAGATATTAGTTTTAATCAAGGCTTGTTTGACAGCATGTATACCGTCCCCATGTTTTATAATAGTATACAGGGACGTTACATCTGCTGTAACAAGGAAGCATTCATCGTCCCACATAACCTCCTTCATTTTGTTCAAAACATCTTTAGTGTCTTTGAGGTGGGATCTGTTTTCAAGCACAATAGGCTGCAAGTAGTGATCGATAAAGTATGATAAATTAGCAGTAATACTGTTAGTACCAGCGACGATAGGTCGTCCTGGTGGATTGGTAATATTTTTATGGACTTTTGGCAAGAGATAGAGCACAGGCACGGAGTACTCCTCCCTTACCAAAAATCCCGCAGTGTCACTATTCAAAGTGCCTAATGCTACATATCCATCGATAAAAGTTTTCAAGTTAAGCAAAATTCTTTGTGACGGGTCAGTCTTCAGTTTCCTGTAGGTGACACCGTCATTAAGCTGTCGTAAGGCCTCGGAGGTATACATGGCTTTATTTAAAATGACGACCGCTCCGCCTTTATCGGCCGGCTTAATTATAATATTGATGTTATCCTTTAGACTATCAACAGCTTCTCTTTCAATTTTAGTCAAATTATGCTTAAGGGTAGGTAAATTGTCTTTTAATATTTGAAATTCACTATTGACAATTTTTTGAAATGATTCAATAAAGCATCCTTTCATATACTGGGGATTGAATACAGAGGGTTTCTTAAAGGGGGTAATGTCCTGATTGATATCACTAGGTTCCTTTGTAGCAAAGAACTTTTTAAGTGTGACTTTACGGATAAATTTGTTAACATCTAAATATAAGTCGAAAAAATTGATAGTATTACTAGGAGCATATTTAAGTCCTTTTTGTAAAATAGATGTCTCCCCTTCCGTAAGCACATGATCGCTAAGGTTATAAATTTTAGTTACCTTGTCCTCTGAATTATCAATAATAGGTTTAGGGTGTTTAAGTCTTCTTTTAGTCCTCGTTCTTTTACGTGAACCACCTTTTTTGCCTCTTTTTGTTTTTCTCCTCTTTTTATTATTAATGGCACCTGGGTTAGGTTTATCAGGGCCTAATTTGGTCGCCATGTCTGGCGATTCCGGTCTAAAAAATCCGACCTATTATTATGGTGGGCTAGAAGATTAAATCTATTCTGGGAGGAGAAACGATCGACCCAATTTGAAGTATTAGGTCTATCCGATTCCCTGTTTCTATATTGTTGTTCCGGAAAAACAGGGTCATTTCTTCTATTTTCCCAGCTCCTAAAGTTGTTTTTATAGGGTACCCTTTTCCATGTTTTAGGTTTGGGTAATTGACGAGGGGTTCTTTGTGGTAAAGGTGTTTTGGGCAAATTGGTCCTTAATATTTCACTATATAGTGGTCTCTCTAAAGGTGGAGGATGATTTTGGTATCTCCTCTTATTAGTTGTGCGTTCGTTTCTGGGAGTAAATGTGCCGGGTTTGGGTCGTTGGCGGACCACTGGTGGTCCTGGAACGGACCTCCCAGGGTTACCGCCATCTTTTTCTCCCTCGCCCCCATTTCTATCCCGTTGAAACTTTTTTTGTTTCCTCCGCATCAATTCATTCTCATTTTTTTGGATTTTAGTTTTAATGTTATTCTCCAATTCTTTATATTCGGTTTGGTTTTTAAAAAGGTCTGTAAGAGATTCTAATTTTTTAATAATATCAGACTCAACTTCTCCCAATTCCGTTTTTCTCTCTTCAATAATTAACTCCATAAGAGAGACAGAACAAATTTTAAGGATATTATTCCATTTATGGACAAAATTTTCTGAAGGTTTATTGAAGGAAGCTTTTTTTAGTATCTGAAGTCCCTTAGGCACTAATTGAACTGATAAATATTTTTCAAGGGTGGTAATCTCCCACCAGAGACGGCTCTCTTTTAGGAGAGTTTTTTCTAATCTAGACATAACATTATCTAAAGTGTCATCCAAAATCTCAATATTCTCTATTTTATCAAGTGAAAAAACAGTATTAATATGTTGATGACGTGTATTCCGATGGACAAACATGATAGCAGCCTAGAACAATATTTCAGGCAAGTGAAAAGACAATACAAAAAACAAAAAGTGTAGAAAAGTCCCAAGGCGCTATCTGTCCTTGCAGCCACCGACCCAAATGGAGGAGCACTCGGAACTCCTCACTGGCAAGTATTGTAGAACGAAGAAGGGTCTCGACGGCGCTGAACACGTATGTCCCTCAGAATATGTGTTGCTCGTGATATAGGGCAAAGAATAAAAAATATATGAAAAAAACGTGTTAGATTTTTCAAAAAAGACAGGGTGTGTACATAAACCACTTGATGGAGGATTTCGTACCCAAACTCACAAGGTAAGGGTGTGGTAGAAGTGTATAAAGGTATCTTTAAGGGGGTCCACCCGTGCAGATAGATAATAATAGGAGTACCAAGATAATGGAACAGTGTCCAAGATGGCGTACCGTACTCACTGTATATACAGGAGCTTGACGTGTATAAAGGTATCTTTTGGTCACACACAATACAAAAAGTATTTTAGAGATTGCAGATGCCTACCGTACTCACTATGTGGGTAGGTGGGATACACATATAAAGGTATCTTTTTGAATGCAGCCGGATCCCTCAGATCTTTATAAGCCCCATCCAGGGGTATATGATATATAAAAGGAAAGGAGGACCGGTCTCAATAAACGAATTTATTCTAGGTACATCTGATATGTGGCCAATTGGCCAATAGCCACAAACAGAAAGTCCAGAGCAATAAAAACAAAGCAGTAAAAACAAAGCTGAAAGGTAAAAACTCACTTCTCTGCCAACATGTTTCGGCTGTCACAGCAGCCTTTTTCAAGGTAGAGAGTGAGTGAACAGGCAGTGGTTTAAATAGGGAATGGAGAAAGCACTTCCGGGTTATAGTCAATTAGACTTAAAGACTTAAAAGCCAATGAACTAACATATATAAATGTAGTCTAGTATAGCCGCTGTAGTGGCGAATAGGCTGAGAAGAACTTACATAAAACGTATGGTCGTAGATACACCATAAACCATACGTTTTCCCGCAGTGGAACGCATAATCGCGGAAGACTTCCGCGATTTGGAACGCAAAAGCCGGAAGTCGTCATATAGACCACATGACTTCCGGCTAGTTCAGTCATACGGAGCCTCCCGAACTCCGGTCTGTGAGGCAAACAGACGGAAGTATAGGGTAGCGCTCACGTGGGGCTATAATATAAAGCAGCACCAGTGGCTATAGTAGCCGGATAATTTAAGTGGATGCACCACATAACGCTTCCGGTCTGTGGAACGCACAGCCGGAAGTAAAGTGACGTTATGCACATAATAACAATTGATATTAAAGGTAGTGCATCATAAAATTAAAAATATAGTAGCTGATAAAGCGTCCTATATTTAATGTAAGGAAACTCATAAGATAATTCATGGGATTCTAGTACAAAAATATGCTTTCTCCATTAACATAATATACATATACAAAAAGTATACAAAAATACAAAAATACAAAAAACATATTAATAGCAGCATCAATGGATTAAAAAAACTTTAAAATATTTAAAATCTTTACAAAAACCATTTTAATTCAAAATCGTGGTTTAAGCCACCAGGAGATAAAGTAGACAAATTAAAAATCCAACGCATCTCGGTCTGTGCAAGGCGAACATCCCTGTTATTATATCTCCAATTGGTTTTAACCATCTCCAACCCCCAAAAGCCCGTAATAAACTTAGTGGAGCTGTTATGTATTTCTAAAAAATGTTGTGAGAAAGGGTGTTCTTTAAAACCTTTTTTTATATTCCGAACATGTTCGGCGAGACGCACTTTAAGACTTCTTTTAGTCTTGCCAATGTACAATTTATCGCAAGAACATCTGATGGCATAGACCACGTAATTTGAATTACAAGTAATAAATTGTTTAGGCTTAACGACAGTGTGGTTCAATTCAATTGCTGTAAATTTTCTAGTAGATGATGGACATGCTTTACACATGGCGCAGTCACCACAGCGATGAAAGCCATTATTACGTGTTGAAATAACATTATGTTCTATGAATGCACTTTTAACTAATTTATCCCTAAGGCTAGCAGCTCGTCTATACACAAATTTTGGTTTGCTGGGCAAGATATTAACTAGAACCGGATCCTCTAATAGAAGCTTCCAGTTCCGTTTAAAAATCTGCTCAATAGACCTGTGATAGGCATTATACTGTGTGCTGAAAGCCACTGTATATTGTTGAGTTCTACAATACTTGCCAGTGAGGAGTTCCGAGTGCTCCTCCATTTGGGTCGGTGGCTGCAAGGACAGATAGCGCCTTGGGACTTTTCTACACTTTTTGTTTTTTGTATTAACAAAATTCGTCCCTTGGCTGCCTTTAGAAGAGGTCCTAATTTACGTGACAGTCTAGTGAGGACAGATGTGACAGGCCTTGGTATCCCCAGGCCTCCCAATACATACATTAAACCTCCAGGTTGTTATAGTTGTGCAGGATGTGAGACATGTAAACACATGCTTCCCTGCAAAGATTTCAAACACCCGCATTCACGTAAAATGTATACCATCCAACATGTGATGACGTGCAGAACTTCACACGTTGTTTATATTATAGTGTGCCCATGCGGGCTATACTATATAGGCCAAACTATACGCCCATTTCGTGAGAGAATGGCGTTACACCGGTCGGCCATCAACCTGTCCCTCAAGGGTAGGGAGGTGGACCAACCGGTAGCTCGCCATTTCAAATCCACTGGCCATTCTATTTCACAGTTCAAACATTTTATTATAGACTGTGTCCCTGAATCACTCAGGGGGGGCAACAGAGCAAAAAAATTATTGCTTAAAGAGTCTGAGTGGATTTTCCGCTTAGACACCATCGCACCAAAAGGTCTTAATGAGAGGATTAACTGGAATAGCCTGATGTAGTGTACAGTTGGATTTTATTGTTCATGCTATTTTTCACGTTAATTATACACTGATAATTTGGGGTTTTGTTGGGCTGGCATATTGGACATTCAGTATATGTCTCTTGTATTCATGTATTATATTTGTTTGTTTTTTTGTTTTGAATATAACCTATGATATCTGTGTCAGAGTGCGTGTGAGGCATGACTAATTCAGGTGTGCAAGGATACTGGCAGTATGGCGATGCCAGTCATCAGGCAGCCTGCTCTGCAGACGTTGAGCGCTACTGAATTGTTATATTGTCTTTATACTGCCAAGCACAGTACCTATGGTTATTCATTTTACATGCTTTTTCTCATGTTTTTAATTGTATTTTGCAGTTTCCGGGTATCAGACAAAGCGAGGCGTCTATGCGGGTCAAGCTGAATAGGGAAACGCGACTCACTTCCTGCTGAGTGAGACGCAAGCTGGAGGTTGCTCAGCAACTCCTGTGATGCGTCCAGAGCGGAAGTGACGGTGACCACTTCCGGCGAGCGGCTCCGTGGACGCAGCGGCGTCTGAAACTCCCGGGAACTGGTAAGTATAAAAATGTTTTGTATGTTATTGGGCTGTGCTGTAGGATTGGGCTGAGGACGGGGTTTGTCCCCCGAAACGTCCCCAATACACATGTTTGTTTGAAGCATCTTACCATCGACTCCTGAGTGACGTTATTTTCCTTCCCTGGAAATTTGGATTGTTATATATATATATATATTAATATATCTTGATATTCTTCTTCTTATTATTATTATGCACTATTTTGAGCATTGCTTCTTTATTGTGAGGGCCAAAACGAACCATCCATTTCATTTCCAAATGAACCAGTCATTTCAGTCACAGGTTTGGCAGTCCCTCTGACTGAAGTGATTGGTTTGTTCAAGTGTGCAATGTGCATGTCCTTTTTTTTACAAGCTAAGGGTGGCCCAGGGACAATTCCATCCTTGCAACAAACTACCATCTGTTTGTGCTGAGGCTCTGTCACCTAGTATAATATTAATAACCAGCAAGCTTGCTGGAGACCTTGGCCTAAATTGAATGAAAACAACATTGTGAGCTGTAAAGTTGTCAAAATTATCTGGATAGATTAATGTTACTGAGGTTAATATTACTCTAGGGACAAAAAAAAATGCAAACATTATGTTATTTGGGTGTTTTTTGACCATTTTTGAAAAAAATCCAAATCCAAGTCCAAAGCCTTTCACTGCCGCTTGACAAATCCAAATCCCAGCGACGAATCCAAATTCAAATCTTTGGCTCCGGCGTCCATCTCTAATAAAAACATATTGATAATGGTTAATAATGGTTGATAATATTTGCTTTTTTTTTTTTAAATAGTAGGTTATATTCTAATCAAGCTATAGTAGTCCATGAAGTACATAGGAAAATGTTTTACTATGTAATGTTTTATTATGTCATTTTACACTAAAACAAAGAGAATATAGTACTTTGTGATACTATATTTTTTTGACAAATCATGAACAAATCCAGACACTGATTTCACAAGTGACTATAAAAATAGTTTTGTAATCTTGCAGACAAAAATATTCTAACAGACAGGAAACATTGACCACAACATTCTCTCTCATAGTGGACACTAAATGCAACTTGAAAAATTGTCAGCAGGGCAAAACTATTTTATGGAAAGATACAGTTATGTCAGAAATATTGACTGCATAAATAAACAAACCTCCCAGAATACTGTATATTTTTGTGCAACTGTACAGGTGCTTTTTTTAATGCAAGTTCTGTTCTGCACAGTATACAAACAGTCACACACGCAATACATATATATATATATATATATATATATATGTATGCAAGGCGGCGGCACTCACTCACAACCAATAAACTGAGTCCACTCAGTAATTCATATAAACGTTTTCGGTTTACTTAACCGTCATCTGATGACGGTTAAGTAAACCGAAAACGTTTATATGAATTACTGAGTGGACTCAGTTTATTGGTTGTGAGTGAGTGCCGCCGCCTTGCATACTTATATTTGAACTATTCGTGTTCTGGGAAGGCACCGCAAAAATTGGACTTTATACACAACAATTGGAGTGCCGAGACCAATCCATTGGTATATATATATATATATATATATATATATATATATATATATTGGTTGGTTGGCTCGGCACTCCAAAAAACAGTTATTTGTATACTACAGTCGGTGCCTTCACGGAGTAAGTGTATAGCAGATTGTAGGTGCGGAATTGCATTGAACAATTCATGAACTAAAACCACATTATTTATTTGATTATTTGTATATGAAGGTGAGTTAGTTTATTATGCCCCCTGTATTTGTATTTACTACAGTGTGTGGTCACAGGCCACTGCACCCCAAACTGGGAAGTGTGAGTGCTGTTTGCACCCCATTCCTAGGAATGGTGAGTACGGTGATACTTCTGTATCTATATATGTGGGTTAATTTTTAATGAACCTCTGTTACTGTGAAAAGTTTTCTCATGCACCCTAGATAAGCTCATTTGTCTGAAACCTGTGACAGCTGCCCCTTTAATACTAATTCAGGTGTTGTGTTGGTGAGTGTCTCACCTTTAACAGCCATAAGGTAGTTGGCAGGTGAGCTCTAAACCAGGAAAAAAAACATATGTTCCTTTTAGCTATGATGTGTAAGCAGTTGCCAGGTTCCTAAGAGACTAGTTGTTAGTGTAGGACTTGCAGTGAAATGGGGTGCAAGCTTAAATGCATTGATCAAATCATGAATTCGCCCCCAGACCGAGACTTAGGCCCGCCCACCAGCCAATGATGATCCAGGAAAACCCCCATGCTGGTCCATCATTTGCTGGTGGGCGGGCCTAAATACCGGTCTGGGGGCGGAGCCCCAGATGTAAACAGAAGACTGGACCATGATTAGAGTGCTGCAGGGCTCCCGGAGAAGCGCTGACGACAGCTGGTGAGTATGTTTTCTCTCCACAGGTACCCCAGTGGATTCTACAGGACAAGGGGACCGATCTTCTATCAACATAGGTGAGTATTGGATGAATGGGCTCCATGTGAAATAAAGTTTTACTGTCAGTGTGTAAGTGTACTTATTTACCTATTTGTGCTACTGTGGGACTACAAGTCCCAGTGGGCCCTTTATTGCCCTTCATGCTGGGACTTGTGGTTCTCCAAGACCCTGCATGTGGTGCAGGCTTTCTGGGACTCGTAGTTCCACAGCAGTATACAATAGTTTTGCTTTCTTCTTACACCATTTATCAGCTCGATGCCCACTGTCCATGGGCATTGAGGACAGCCCCAGGCTTCAGCATAGGCAGGTAAGCTCTGAAGGGGAGGGACACCTTCTTTGGGCTGTCCCCACTCCCCACTCCCCCAGGACCCCTGCCCATGCTGACCGGTCAGGGGGTGTCGGGGGGGGGGGTCAGGGGGTGAATGCTTTGGCATGGGGGACTTGTATAAAAAGTCTCCCCCCTGGCTGTGGCATTACCCTGCTGGCTGGTTGGGGTTAGATGCTTTCCAATGGGAAAACATCTGGATGCGAATTGAAGTGTGACTAAAAATCGCCACTTCAAAATGTGCTATTTCGCGTCAAAAAGTGCGATTTTTTTACAGCGAATTGCACCCTATTACATGTGTGATTTTTGAAAAACGTGCGAATTTGGCCATTTTTAACCAAAAATCGAACATGTCTAAAAAAATCAAACCCTTTTACATTTCCCCCTTGAGCTGTGTGGATGTCAACTGCTGCTGTGTCTTGAGAATGGCCACCTAGTGGCCAAAACACAGACCTACATGAAACGTGATTGGTAATGTACCACTAATAAACCTTATTGGAGTATATATCCAACCCTGCTATATTATTGGGACACATTGTGTCGCCTTAAAGGAGCACCCCAAGAAATTTTATTGTTGGTCGTGAGTGCGGAATTCTCAATTATTTGCAATTAAGATACATTTTCATCCCAAAAAAATGCCCAAATATTCCTTTCCTTTATACAAGATAAACACCATCTTGTATAAAAATACCAGAGCATATCAAATTAATCAGCACAGCCTCTTGGGGCGTCCTAGCCACATTGCATTTCCAGGAAAAGCAATGCAAAAAAGACACTCAATACCAGCAGAGTCTCACAGGACCTGTACGCCAAGAACGGCTGTTTGGTGTGACTGCGACAATGTTTTGTGAGGACTTATCCGTAATTATGACTTGGATTCTATTGTTCCAGCGATCACTACTCACCTTCGCTGATCCACATCCTAACCTCAGTTCCAAATGCTGCACATACTGTTCATGCAAAAATGTTTACAAAATCGACCAACAACAGTGGAGATAAATGAGCTCTGAAGCAGACGTCCTCCATCTTAACTTCATGCTCTCAAATTATTTAAAGTCCCTTATCTCCTGCCAGTCTTACAACACTCGTTGTCTTTTTGCTACTTTACACTCCCTCCTCTTCTCCTACTCCATTCCTCTCCTAATCACACCAGAACTTCATTACGACCATTCTTTTCTTTCACAGTCTTCTTCTACATATCCAGCCCCTTCATTTAACCAACTTTACTCTCCTTTGTAGTAGAGATGTGCAGACTCGGATTCCGGAGATCCGAGCCCCCACGGACGTCCTCATTCCGAGCCCGGTTCCGAGCAGAGATTCCCGCCTGACTCGGGTCCGTCCGCGTGGTCAGAACGTCATCTCCCAGCGCCGGATTTCGAGAGGCTTTAAAAGCGGCTGCTGCGCCCGCCATCCTCACTCCAGTCTAGTAGTAGGTTGGGAGAGGGTGTATTGGTGCTGCTGCTGGGGCTTAAACTTGAGCTTGACCTTGACCTTGAACGCAATATTTTTTAATCGCTGGGGCTGTCTCTCAGTGCTGCTGTGTAGTCTAACTGTGTACTTGTAGTACTACTGTCTCCTCTGTGCGGTCTACCTCTGGTGTGCTGTAATTAATTATTTTATTCGCTGGGGCTGTCTCCCTCAGTGCTGCTGTGTACTCTGTTCTCCTCTCTGCTTAGGAGAACAGTCTAACTGTGTACCTGTAGTACTACCGTCTCCTCTGTGCTGGGGCCTACCTCTGGTGCTGTGCTGTGCCTGTAATATTATATATTATATATTAATAATTAATGAATTATATTATATATATAGTCCACTGGTGCTGCCTGCACTGAATCTGCCAGTATTATTTAGTTACTCAGTCCACTGTTGCCACTGGCAGTGGTACTGCCTACCTAGTGTACCTACCTAGTACATACTAGGCTAGTATATCTAATTTAATAAAAAATAATACTTGTGCTGTGTGGGACTGTAAAAAATAATTCCATGCTGCTGGTGCACTGACGTGTGCCACTGAGTGCCACTGCCAAGCAGTACCTAATAATAAAATTAATTATTATGAATTCTGCTGGTAGTGCACCATAGCATAAAGCTACTGGTGGTGTGTAATATAACTACCTTTTGTGGTGATCACTGGCAGTGCTACTGCCTGCCTGCCTGCCTGCCTGCCTACCTACCTAGTAGTTTATTTTCTCTGCCTACTAGGCTGCTATATTATTAATAATTAATTGAATTATATATAGTCCACTGGTGCTGCCTGCACTGAATACTGTGAATAGAGGTTGCCAGTATTATTTACTCAGTCCACTGTTAATTCTGCTGGTGCACAATGCTAGTATTGCTGACGTATCTACCTGTCTGGTGCCTAGTACTGCCGTATCTACCTGTCTGGTGCCTAGTACTGCCGTATCTACCGCTGCAGTGCCACTCTTACATGAGCCACGTGTTTGTGCTGCACACTTGTGTGGCTTAGCATAGTTATCCAGCTACCTTGGGTCAACCTTTTGCCCTAAAAACAATATTGTGAGGTGTGAGGTGTTCAGAATAGACTGGAAATGAGTGGAAATGAATTTTATTGAGGTTAATATAGCGTAGGAGGAAAAAAAAAACAAATTCTGCGATTTTAGCAGTTTTTATGCTTTTTTAACAAAAAAATCAGAACCCAAAACCCAAGAAATCCAAACACAAAACACTTAGGAGGTGTTTTGGCAAAACCCATTAGAACCCAAAACCTCAAGGTAATCAGAACCCAAAACCCAAAACCCGAAAAAGTGGCCGGTGCACATCCCTACTTTGTAGTCTTGGCTATAGTCTGTACCTGCCCCACCTCCCACCTCTCCCTTTAAAATGACTACCCTCTTTCTTCCTCCACTCCTTCTCACCAATAGCCTTTTCCAATATTGCCTGTTGTTTCAAACTCTCCATTCATTTGTATTGTTTTTATTTTTTTGTGCAATGTTGTTTCTCCGCACTCGTTCTCATGAATACAGTGTAAAAATGTCCACGAACACTCTCAGTAAATATGGGCGTAATGTGGGCGTCTCTATGGGCGCGGATTTAAAGTGGGAAAAAGTAGGCGGAAATCTGGGCGTCTACATGGGAGTGCACGAGAAGTGGTAGGCATGCATTTAGTCCACTCACCGAGTGCCCGCGAACCAACACACCATAAATCTTCGGTGCAAACAAGCAGCTTTCACATCTCGGAGGGCAATGGCTCATGCGCTACGCATTCGGATCGCCCAATTAGTACACCCTGCACCTAAAATACTCCCAGCTGAACACAATACAATCCAGTCCTCTGGTCATTTTTGATTAATTAAGACTTGCCTCAGGTACAATTGGATGCATTAACCTATTAAGTCATTGCAGGGTAAAAAAAAAAATATATATATTTTTTTTTAAATAGACAAATAGCAAACTACTATATTTGATTGTTGCTATATGTTCTACATTTACACATTACTACATGGACATAAGTGTGTACCACAAATCTACCTCCAAATATGCATATAAATAAAATCTGATACAGCACACACTTTGTTTGCAAATCATTTTTTTGTATTTAATACTTTTTCCATGTTACCTTTCACATGAAAACTACAAATATCTATAAAAAAAAGACAGGACAAAATATAGCATCAGCAGAATCCTTATTCACACAACAGGTGGCTTTTCAACTGATTTACCACACCAACACTGCCTGGCCATCAGCCACTAATCCTAGCAGGCAGGGTCAACATCCAAAAGCACAAATAAAGCTTTCAAAGAGAAGGGACCTGCAATGTGGGTACCCTTTGCACGGATTTGGATCTACATTGCAAACAAGAAGCTGACACACACCACAAAGGGAAAAATTAGGGACAACACAATAACGGAGATTAATAGGGAGGCCACAACTGCATTATTTTCGGCCATGTTTGGCCTTGGGGGTGGCCTTTCCACCTGCAGCAGCTCTTCGCCTCCATTGTGCTGGTGGGTTGGGGGTATCAGCTGCTGGGGAAGGAGGTGTTGTTGTTCCCCTTCGACCAGCAGCGAGTGGTGATGGTGGACAGTAGGGCCCTATTGCCGGAAATTAGCTCCGCCACAAGGTCATTGTGGCGGAGGAGGAGGTCATTCTGCTGGGCCAGCAGGTCATTTTGCAAAATGGCTTGATCAGTAATGACCTGCTGACTGGCAGCTATTGCCTGCTGACTGGCAGCGAAAGCCTTAATGACCTCCTCGGTCCTAGTCTGCCGCTCTGATGCTGCCTCTTCTGCTGCAGGATGGCATTTAGCAGCTGCCCCCTACAGCATCATCAATCAGGGGTAGAGCATGCTGCACAGGTGGCCTTGCATCTTCTTCTAAAAAACATTAATATTAAAAACCTACATGACAATGTTATACAATATTGCTATGTCACGCTTACAATTTACCTTCTAGTTCAGCCGCAAACACCTCCACTGGGAGCTCAGTGTCCATATTGCTCACTCCCTGGATCTCCTCAAATGCAACACAATCCTCTTCCAGGGAGGACAGTGCTAGATTTTTAGGCATCTTGCCAGCCCCAGTGGTCTGGCTGTGCATCCGCTGTGCCCTAATCTTCTTGAGGTTGCATTTGAAATCATGCCACATGAAATAAAACATCCAGCACTTATTACATAGTACACCACGTGATCATATTTATATAACATAATTTTCGATCAAATAAAATCAACTCCATACCAATTACTGCCATGTTCTTAAACAAATCTGCTGTATTCATGCAGATTATTTCTGCCACTCCATGTTACAAATGCACATTGTATAATTTTTTAAATCAACTTATTATCTTAGGTTAATAAGGAATCATAGCTTCCATGGCCATTTAAGATCACAATGTTGACATGTATTCCACCGGTCATGTTGCTATTGTAAAACAATCAGAGTCTGACTCCTATATTGTGGAGGGTGCTACATAAATCTGTCAGACACTCATGTTGGTTGCCCATAGCAACATGACATGTGTTTTTTTTATATTGCATCTACCTTCATAGCAACACATTGATTCCACAAATGATGTGGGTCTGTTTTGAGAATACAAGGGTGGAATGTATTATACAATATAATTTTCAACAATACTTATTTGTAACACGTTTAGTGGGGGTATGTCTAAACCAGCCACAGAATACACTTCTGAACGGTGGTCATAACATCAAAATGTGCACTCCTGAGCTTCAGTTTGTACTCCATACCCAAGTGTGACTGTACACAAGAATGCTGATTATCAGCTTACATGTGGCCCATCACAAATCACTTTTCTGCTTCTATAAACTAATCAACACTTAACTAATGTATTCAACCTCATACACATTTGTCTGGAACCGCCTTCATAATGTATGTATTTTTTTAAACCCAACATTGTCATAAAAATAAAAATTGCCTTTTTTTCACACGGTCAACATCACGCTGTTGTGGTGCCACCACATTAATCTCCGCCAATATGTCGTCCCAAATCTTCTCCTTCATTGTGGGTTTCAGCCTCTTGTGTGACAACTCTATCCAGTCCCGTGCTCGTGGTACCAATATTGCAAGTTCCTCCTCTTGGAAAGCTTTGTTTTTTGGGGGGCTTTTTTCCAGTTGACCTCTGCCTGCCACGCATAGTTGTTGATGACCTAGCAGTGCTGGGCTGGCTTATCTCTTGGGAAGCCACCTGCTGGGATCCCAATGATTCTGCTGATGCTGTAGATGGTCCTGCCTGTGAGGTGCTACTTTGTGACTCATTTCTGAGGGTCACATTTGGCCTCTGTTTCACATTTTCTGTGATTGACGCCCGTTTCGCTTGGTTTAGCTTGGGATCAGAAATCCCTGTGTCTGACTCTGATCCAGACATGTTAGCAGCAAAGGGTCCTTATGTTAGTAACTGTATAAATAACCATGATCCAACCTTGCGGACATCCTCCCACGCAGTGTTCCGTACAGCTATCTAACACATTTGGCAGTAACGCTGCAAACTCCACAGTGAAAAAAAAAAAATATTGCAAAACCAGGCGTAAAATCCGCAGGATTTTTTCTGTTAAAATCTTATGAATGAACGCACGCGTGCAATTACTTCATTACACTCTTGCCAATTTCACATGCAGTCCATATAATATGTTAATGCTTAACTTACTCAGATGTTTGCTTCCATTTTTGCAGACTTTTGTTATACTTATAGAAAATGGTAACAACCCATTCCAGATGATTAGACATTCCACACCACATCACAGAAAACAAAGAACCAAATAGATGCGACAGGTATTTTCAACTTGACTAAACACAAATTAACAGACGCACAAAAATATTGTTATGTAAAGGTTTAAATTATGCCCCCCAGAAAGATCCGAACATATTCGACCTTTTTGTGGATTTGAATAAATTTACACGTGACTTATGCAGGAAACGCTATTTTGCTGTTAAAGATTTAAAACGATCACAATTGGAGATGGACAACAATCCTATTGTTCTGGACGAAACAGACCAACAAGGTCTCTCTAACCTAGAATCCCTTCTTTTGGAAAGTAATTCACCTGAAATAGAGACTTATAATATCAATGCCTCCAAAATATCTGTAAGTAGACCCCTATTTAAAAAGAAATCACAATTTTTTCCGTTAGATCAAAAAAGTCCCGCCATAACCATTTTCTATAATAAAACCATGGATGATTTCAAAAAAATCTGCAATAATTCAGGTAAAAACAAAAATAAAAATAGAAGTAATGACAATCTAAGTATCAATGAAAGAAAAGCCCTAAATGAACTTAAAAATGACTTATCCATTATAGTTAAACAGGCAGATAAGGGTGGTGGGGTTGTCCTCATGGATAGAGAGGCATACCTCTCCGAGGCATATAAACAACTGAGTGATGATAAATACTATACTATATTATCCTCTAACCCCACTACCCTTTATCAATCTCAATTCCAAACCATGTTGTTTGAGGCTGAAACTGAGAATGCAATATCCAGGGAAGAATCCCAATTTCTTTACTCACATCACCCGGTCACACCCACTTTTTACTTTCTCCCCAAAATTCACAAACACCTCACTTCACCTCCTGGGCGACCGATAATTTCTGGTATGGGTTCCCTCACGTCCAATTTATCACATTTTGTAGATTCTCACCTTCAAAAACACGTTACTGCACTTCCTTCACATATTAAAGACACTACTCACATCCTCAATAAAACACACGAGTTGTCCTGGACGGAAGGGTGGGCCTTCCTTACCCTTGACGTCCAGGCACTCTACACCAACATTCCACACAATTTAGGGGTGACGGCTGTTCAACACTATCTTAATCACGACACCACTTTATCACCAGAAAGGAGGAAATTTATTTTGGAATCTATCCTTTTTATCCTTACACATAATTATTTTTTCTTTAATGATCACTATTATTTACAGCGCCTTGGAACGGCCATGGGGACCAGATTTGCACCCAGTTTTGCTAACCTCTATATGGGCCGCCTAGAAGAACAACTCATATGGGGTGGCCCATATAGAGAGAATCTGGTCCTCTATGGCCGTTTCATAGACGATCTGTTTATCATTTGGAGAGGGGGTCACGTTTTGGCACAGGAATTTGTTAATCACCTTAATTCTAATACTTTTAATTTAACCTTCACTCACACCTTCAGTTACACAACGGTCAATTTCCTGGATATTGCATTCTCGGTTGACAGGGGCATCTTAATATCAGCTAATTATGTAAAACCAGTTGGTACTAGTAACTATCTTCATTATACCAGTGGCCATCATAAACCCTGGATCCATAATATACCCAAAAACCAGCTATTAAGGTTACGTAGAAATTGTACTAAAGATGAAGAATTTTTACTTCAGTCACAACACATGCTTGAAAACTTCAAAAGAAGGGGTTACCCAAGTGAATTGCTTTTGGATGCAATGGATATAGTTACTAAGACCAACAGAGAAAGTCTATTAAAATCCAAACCCAAAGAAAAAACAACAATATTTAACTCCGGAGAGACCATATCATTTATATCAAAATTTAATTCAAAATCCAACCAGATTAAAAAGATCGTTCAAAAAAACTTCGAAATAATAAGTCACGATAAAATACTACAAGATCTTCATATTAAACCCAAAATTACATTCAGACGCAATAAAAATCTGAAAGATCTCATTTCGCCTTCTCTTCTCCCTTCAATTACTACCATATCAAAACCTACTTGGCTCCCACCTAAACCCCCAGGAAGTTTTAGATGTAATAAAAATATTTGTCTTACATGTAAGTACATATTAAATGGAATTAATAATATTACATCATTTACAAACAAAAAAACTTTTCAATGTAAACAATTTATTAATTGTGAAACTACCTATTGTGTATATATTCTGGAATGTCCATGCAAATTGCAATATGTGGGCCGCACTACCAGAAGTATTAAAAGTAGATTTAGAGAACATAAAAATAATATACAGAAAAGAATACAAAATCATAGTGTTCCCCGTCATTTTTGCCAGAAACATGATGGGGACCCTAAAGGTCTTACAATAATGGGGATCGAACATATCATGAACACTAAAAGGGGGGGAGACCGATTTAAAAAGCTCTGCTTGGCAGAGACAGCTTGGATTTTTAAATTAGAAACATTGAGCCCACAAGGCTTAAATGAGGCTCTCGATTTTTCCTGCATCGATTGAATGATACCAAATTAATTATATGTATTTCCCATAGCACTATGTTCACTGAATGAATTAATCTGTGTGGAGTTGGGTGACAGGAGTTCTACTAGAGATACGCACAAATTGTGTGATGTCCCTGGTTTGCAGTTCTCCCTTACCCCACCTCACACAGACTTATTTTCCCCAAATCATTGGAATGTTGAATACAATTATAATTGTAAGTCTATATACATACAAAATAAAATAAAATAAAACAAAACTAAACAAATAAAACTTAATATAATCAAAGGACATTGTATGTGAAACTTAAGTTCTTAATATATATTTTATTTGTAATATTTCTTTCTGTTTCCTTGGGTCTAAATAGACATAAATCTCTGTGACGACATATGTCGATAGGATACTGTCGACAGAATGTGAAGTTTACTTTATAGGCTCCTTCTGTAGGCCACATCTGGCTAAATCATATGAACTAGATACACAAGTATAATACCCCAATTCTACACTTAGATATATAATATATTTTTTGTTATAAATGATATATTCTGATATGATACTAATGTGATATGGATAAATGTGAAATATATTTTTTGAATAAATTTATGCGATGTATAGTTTGCTGCTATACTTAAAATATAGAAAAATATTCCGTCCATACACACCTGAATTTAGAAGTAGATGTGCTTAGTATTATTATTTTTACCATTAATTATTATATTTTTCATTTTATTATTGATCCTCAATTTGTGTTATGCTCCTTATATGTAGTTGAATAGTGTAGCTTCTAAGATATATAATAACATAATTGTACTCTCAATGTATCTAACAATGTTGATATATAAATATGTACTCATACTTCTCTCTCCTTGCTACTTGAAATAATTAGGTGACTTTTCACCTTTACATCTTGCAACTGTTCTCTCACTTAAATGAAAATAGCTAATTAACTCTCTTGCACGTTAAAAGAAGATTCTCTTGATGATAAGTGAAACTTGTGAATCACTCCCTTAACGGAGAATATTGTGATATATAGATAGTGTTATATTGTATCATTCTGGACGCGCTTGTTTTTTATGTATTTTTACGTTTGGTATTTAATTAAATGATTGCTTTCAATTGAATTAGCCCTTTAAATAAAGCTCCCACACAGTGGGTCAGTACTTGTCTTGAAAAAGTTCCCGTCTTGTGAGGGTACGAAACGCGTTGACGCACTACAGACGTGTCTCCAAGGCTCCTCCTTTGACTCAGCTTCCAGCCGCACATCTGACTCCAAGTGTTTGCCGCTAATTCCAAGTCGGCGTCTCACGCGGCCACCGGCAGTTTGCCAACTTAGCTGCCACTTCCAACAAGCTCCGACGAGCATCTGCTATTTAAGCTGTGACCGTGTCAAGTCCCCCGGATCACCTTATAAAGGCTACCAACATCACGGAGCGCTATTGAGCACAACTATCACAGCCGCTTTTCATACAGCGTTTCCCGGCAGCTTGTCTCTGCCTCCTGGAGGGATATCTGGGTTGAGCTAAACAAACATCCATTTGGCTCCCCACGACCTACAATCATCCGGGTGAGAAAAATTATCCTATTTCACAAATAAGAACTGCCTTACCACCTAGTGCATGTCCGTCTACATGCTAATCTGGCATCCCTAATTCATGACTGTATATTATTGCGCATTATCCATTTTCCTGGAACTGAGCTAAAACCCATTATTGGGAATATATCCTACCTTGGAGACACCCCACTATTCAAGATTTATTTTTAATATATTTTTATATATATTTTAGTGTTATTGTATATGTATATGTGGTTGAATAATTTTTTACATTTATAAAATAATAATTTCTACAAGCGTGTCCAGTCTCATTCATTTCTGGTCATACCCATATTTGACTTGGAGTTTTTATTTATTTACATCCAGCAGCGCAATTGTGTTGAAATTTCCCCCCTTAAATTCCACACCACATCACCTACAATTTACTAATGTTATCCCAAACACATGTGAGTGGCCTATATATATATATTGGATTGTTGCTATGTAGTTGCGACCCACTCTCTTCACTGTGTAGTGGTGCAAGGTAAGTTTATACATGATTTCTGTTTAAACAGAGACAAGCGCCAGGCCTACCTTGCTGCCGAATATTCACCCGCGCACACGTGCGGAGGACCATCGCCCAACTTGAGCGGTGATGGTCCGACCTGCGGAGGCGTCAGCCGGACCTCCTCCAGCATCTGAGGCGCCGATTAGAAAGATGTGAGTATTTTAGCATTAAACACATAATCGCCTGCGTCTGCTCTTATTTGTCCTTGATAGACAGAATGATACAGTGAAAGTATGATTGGGTGTTAATGAGTATGAGTGGGTGTAAATGAGTATGAATGGGTGTGATTGAGTATGAGTGGGTGTAATTGAGTATAAGTTGGTGTGAATGAGTATGAGTCATTTTGTATTATTATAAAAATGTCAAAAATAACCTATGCATGCTAGTTGAAATACAGTAATGTGTATTGATTAAGAAGCACAGTACTGATACAATTTTTTTAATTTTTTTTCCCAAAACCAATTTTCAAATGGATCAAATATACACAGCACGTCAAAGAGCAGCACAGGCCCGACAAGAGGCAGAGGAAGGCGGGATTGAGCAGGATTTGCAATCCTAATCCCCTACCCGCTCCCAATCCCCTAACCACTCCCAAACCTCAACCTTCACCCTCCCATCACCACCCACCTACCCTCCCCCAACCCAATCACCTCTCACACCGCCCAACTACACTCCACTCACCAACCAGCCTGCTGAAATTGGTGCAGAAGATGGGGAGAGTGGTACAGTAAGTACACTTTATGCCTCATGTACTTGATATGGTGTATTAGTTATGCTTAGATAATTACTAAATGGAGTATGGTGGCCATTGAACACACAATATTTGTGTCTCTAACCCATTAAACACCAGTGGTGTGGCCTAAGACACACATATTAAGCAAGCCTATAATATATCCATGAGGCTGTCCAGTATCAATTTGTGATCCATGTTGCTATCCCCCTTCACCAGCAGCACCAACATCAACCATAGCTATGGAGTTAACAAAGCAGGGCAAAGACAGCCACACCTTAACCCGGTTACATTGACATAGTGTATAGTTGATAATGGGAAGGAGTTGCTATTTTAGGAGCTTATCAGTACATTGCTGACTGCTAAGGGTTGTCCAGTTTGACAGAGGCACAAGCCACCTTTGGCCACATACATTGCTAATGTATTAGCTATGCTACATAATTATTATAGTCAACTACTGTGTGTCTCACCATCATTGTAGTTATTTAAATGTTGCCAGCAGTACCCTATGTAATTCTGTGTATATATGAGTTTTGGTATGGTAGGTCACTTAAAAATACTAGAGGTTCCAAATTAATAAATGTGTACATCAATACCAAGAGTAATGTGAGACCCCAATTTCCATGCCCACAGATTACCAGAGACAAGTCCACAAGGCAGCACCTCCTGCAGTTGGCCCAGGAGTTGGAGGACCTAAGCAACCTCCTCCAATAAATATTTTTGTATTTTGTTTGTAAATTAATATTTGTTACAAGTTAGAAGTGGTCTGTGTTTTCTTCTAATATATTTGTGTATATTAGTATATTGTGTAATATATTTATGTAAAGTAAAATTGGAAGATACTGTATAGAGATGTGTGATTGCATAAAGTGGTACAAAGTAAAGGGTAATGAAAACATGTTGCTGAAGGTGTGGTGGTGTGTATGTGTGTTTGTGTTTTTTATGTGAAAGGGGTTAGCTTAATGTGTGAAGGCCATAAATGTGACCGTCACAATTAATGCATGAATGTATACAATGGTAACAGCACACAGTGGATGAGCAAACACATGTACACATACACACACATTTAAGTCACAATGGCCCTTATTCTGATCGGTGCGGCCGGAGCCGATTATGCGGCCAGGACCGTGCGTGCGAAACCCCGCCTTCCATACTCCGTCCGTATGCGGTAAGAAGCTGTCCGAATGGACCGCACGTGTATTTTTCACGGAATACGCCTCCTCCATCTAAGGGAACCTCCCCCATCATTCGATGGTCGCAGACCATCGAATGCAGGACCGAGTGCTCCACCAGCACCCGCAACCTCAGACCACACAGACATTTTTCCGTGCAAAAGCAGAGATCTGGGCGGGCAGCTGACATCCGGCGATGTCATATGTCCGCCCCCTACACGTGCGTCACGGCCGCATTACCATACGTACGCCCAGCGTTTTCATGGGAACTCCCATGAAACGCGGGGCGTATGCATATGGTAATGAGCCCAAATAGCCCTTCACGCCCCTCTCCAACCCCTGTTCGGAGTGTTCACATATCATGCGGAATTTGGCCGTACGCCCCGCTCGCACATGCGCAGAGACGCCTCTGCACATGCGCAGACACAAAACATCGGCGGACCGAACGCACGCGGATATATCCGCACCGATCAGAATAAGGGCCAATCTAACATTGTATTTTGCAATGCTATCATAGATTAGAGGTAAAGGTCAGTAACGCATAGGCTCACATATGTATTGAGATGTTGTTTTATTCAAGTGACATCATAATTGCATGACACAATACTAGATAACTACGAAAAAACATTAATTAATGTAGTATGCATAATGTGTATACAATTGTGGCAAATTTGCGATTAATATGGGTGGTTATAAAATTGTATTATGTAGTGCTTGCAATTGGATTGTAATAAATATACAGTACTCACACATAAACACAGGTAAAGGTATAACAATGGCATATTGGAACTAAACATGTTGTAAGGGTTAATGTCAATTGCAAATAATGTGTTTAAGCATACAATTGCATTTAATTGAATGTAATAAAAAGTAATATATAACATAAGAGGTAGCCTAATTGGATGATTGCTTCATTTGGTTGAAGCATGACTTCCAAATGGTTTTGTGCTGTGGTCGGAAAAACGCCAACTTAGTGCGTATGGTCGACTGCTTGTCCTTTCGGACGCAGAAAGACCGTGATAAATCTTTGAGTTCTGACCGCACATGGTCGTGTTGACGCAGACCAACGCCACTCCCTCTTATGTGGAAGTCTGTCCGAACAGACGCGGGCGACATGTAGGCGTGTGTTCTCTTGCCGTACCGATGAGCTGTGCGTTCGGTCATTTCCGAAAGAACGCACATCCAAAAGAGTGAACTAGAATAAGGGCCATAATGAGTTGTTCCGACTAAAAACAGTTTGTTTTATTTGGGTGCTGGACGGGGTCCTGACAGTCGGGATCCCGATAGGCATTTACCCGACGTTGGGATCCCGACTGTCAAAATACAGACAGCCAGGTTCCCGACGGCCGTCGGCTATTTTCCCTTGTGGGGGTCCACGACCCCCATAGACGGAGAATAGAATAGGTGGCTCGCGTAGCGAGCCACCGTGCCTGCAAGGGGCTTTGTTGCACTTGCCATGCTGTCTGGTTCCGGCCAGTCGGGATCCTGACATCGGGCTAATGACTGTCAGGATCCCAACTGTCGAACCCCTGTACCACACCCATTTTATTTATGGCAAAACTTCACATAAATTCCATTGTCAGTTGGCTTCCACCAACTTTTGATTTTTTATGTATTTGGACCATTGGCAATACATATTTCGTAAGAAATACACATCATACTATACAAATCTTGTTTCATACAACAATATCTTAACTGGTGTTTTAATACTTTATTTATTTAATGCCAACATATTACTTTGTGTTCTATTGGAGATCATGGGCCAGATGTACTAAGCCTTGAAAAGTGATTAAATGGAGAGTGACAAACCACCAAACAATCAGCTCTTATCTGTCATATTTCAAACCCAGCCTGTGACATAACAGTTAGGAGCTGATTTGCCCGTGCTTTATTACTCTCCATTTTATCGCTTTTATAGCTTAGTACAACTGGCCCCATGAAACCACCAAATTACACACAATGACAAGAAACAGAAGATAAATACAGTGTGGCCTAGTCCAAATTAATTTAATTTTTTTCCTTTTACTTCGGATCAAAGAGTACTGCTAAATATTTATAAATAAGCTATGCTACAAGGCAGCCAAGAAAGTCTACATCATGCAAGTTAATGTATAATTGCTGTACGTCCCCTTACTGTTATTGTTATGCATTACTTTGTTTAGGGAGAAATTGGATATAGGTGTACATTGAAGGTGAGACACGCATACAAGTTTCAGCCTTTAGAAATACTTTCATTTTTGGGCTAGATTACATAATTGGTCTAGGAAAGGAATAACAGCTGAAGCATAAGAACAGCCTATGGTAGATGGGTTACTGGCGTGTGTCCAGAAGCACATTGTGTAATCTTGTAAGCTTTTATTTCAAAGACCTACAAAGAATAGCTGGGTGGTAGAATTTCTGTTTAAACATTATGTTACTCTAGATATCTCCTGTTCAACCAAAGGAGTACTGTGCCTCGACCTTTTCATCTGTGACTATTCATGAATCGTAGCCCGGAAAATGCACTAAAAAAATAGAAACTTTTTTTTGCAAGAAGTAGAAATTGACGCTGTTGTTCTTTTCTGCTGTGTTAATATGTTATTGTAATAAAGGTAGCATAATCTGAGTACACAAACCGAATTCGATATCCTGAGACTAATATAGGAGATATTCAAGTGAGAAATTAGACATTTCTATCAATAACCTAATATGATACTGCACCCTATATACTGTTGCAGGGGTTAGTGGGCCGTCACCTGCGGAGGTATGTATTGCACATATAAAACTACCATGGCTAGATTGCTGCTGAAACTCTGAATTTGTGTGCTGTTTTCCTGGATGTTGTGTGTTTAAAGGTATCACCTACCCTGGCTGTATCACAGTTGGTGGAGAATGCGAACACACTGAAACTGCAGCCATAGGGAAAATTACTTTTAAAACTTAAAGGGACAGATACCCATTTGTTACGAAATCCATGGTGGTGACATGACCAGATGCTCAGGGAAGCCAGATTCAGCTTCATACCTAAGGTGTGTACACACGGTGAGATTTTGGCAGGAGATTTTGACTAGGTAGTCAAAATCTAGAAGGTTATCCAAAATCTCCCAGTTTTTCTCCTGCTTAGTCAATGTTGTCTAGCATAGATTGCTTAGCATAGATTGACTGTGCAGTCAAGGCAAGTTCGACTAGTTCACAGACATAGACAAAAGCGTTTAGTCAAAATCACCAGTGCATCTAGCCAAAATCTCTTGTGCAACTAGTTACAATTGTTTAGTCAAAGAGAGTTAGCCTAAAGACCAGTGGACAAGTCTTGTGGCACCTTTTTCTGACCAGAGAACCACAAAAAAAGCCTATTACAACTTATGCATTCCTAAAGACTATGATAAATTAAAACAAGAAATCTTATCTCACTTGGGAGTCACAGCATTTGTCCGTGCCCAAGTGGAAAAGCCTCCCTGTTCCTAAATGCATGATCCTGCCCATCTTACAACAAAGTGGCTGCAACCAGAGTCTTAAACAGGTCCATAAATGGTGGAGATGGTCAATAAGGATCAATATTCTGGTAACTGCACAAATGGGTGAGCCATGTGGACCCCAAAACAGCAGAAGACTTAATAGAAATGGTGGCGAGGTATGCGGCAGCTGAGAAACTGTTAAGTGTATCCCACCGTGCCCTCATCTCTCAACAGCAATCTACAGTGATGCTGTTAAGACTGTTCCAGGGGATAAGAGTACTGGGCGAGGGACTGAGACTAAGGAGGACATTTACTAATACCCCTTTCCCACTGCAGCTCTTAAATGGTAAATTGCCGTTTTTTTAGCCTTTTTAAACAGGTAGAGCTGCAGAGGGAAAGCTCCAGGTTGTATTACCCATTTAACAAATACTGGTATTTGTTAAACGGGTAAAAAGCAGTGTTTTAAGAGCCGCTTTTTTTGCTAGTGGGAAAGGCTCTTAAATGGTACAGTATTTAGTAATAATAATAAAGGTTAAGAACATGATTGGCTTCCTGCATGTGATAACTACAGTGGGGCAAGAAAAGTCTGTTTATATAACAGCCCATGTTTACAATGGCTTTAAATGGGTTGCTTTGTGGTTTAAACAGGTACAATGTGAATGTGACAAAAACTGTATTTAAACAGCAATTTACCGTTTAAGAGCTGCAGTGGGAAAGGGTCTTTATGGCTCTTACCCGTTTAAAGACCTGTTTACAAATACCGGGTCATTACCCATTTAGGCAGTGGGAAAGCAGCATTAGATCGAATGTAAAACTAGAACCAGCCCCGGGGTCAAAGATCCGTTCCTGGTTTTAGAAATTCCCCTTTATTTCTAAAACCAGCACCAGGCTCAAGGGCTGGTCCTGGTTCCCAAAATACGTGGGACAAAATGAATAGGGGCTTCCTGTATTTTGAGAATCAGCATTGGGCCCAAACAACCAGCAGGATAATGCCAGAGCCAGGGGAAACTATTTACACTCGTTCTCCTGGCCAAAGCATTATCCCCCTGACTGGTCAGCCTGGGATGGGACCCTAGATAAAACTTTTGTGGACTGTTGTGAAACTACAGTCACAGCAAGTCTGCACTGCATGTAGGGACTTGGAGAACCCCAAGTCTTAGCATGCGGGGCAATAAAGGGCCCACTGGTACTTGTAGTTCTAAAAATTACAAATAGCTAAATAAAACACACAGACAAGAGAAGTAGAACTTTAATTCACTGTACATTCAATCACACTATAGGTACCTAGGGGTTCCATCATAGGCCAGTCCTATTCTCCAGTAGACTCCATGTGAGTACATGTGGAAACAAATTATACTTACCAAGGCCTTCTGTGAAGATTGCATCAATGTAGGCATCCTGGCAGATAAAAACATCAAACCGATACAATGCGTAATGATTAACGAACAGAAGACGAGAATCAGTGGTGTAAGTTCATCCATGTAGCCCGGAGGCAAGATATAAGCTGGTGCCCCCTCCCGCCATCATAGCTACATAGCTATAGAGAGGGAGATTGAAATAGGCGGAGCTATGACAGAATGAGAGGAGGAGAATGATAGATAGGGAATCATGGAGAAAGAAAGAAACAAGTGTCAGAGAGTGAGGGAGAGAGAGAATGTCAGGGAGGGAGGGGGAGTCAGGGAAAGTGAGGAAATGAGAGGGTAAAGCGAGAGAGTGTCAGGGTTAGAAAGAGAGAGAGGGTCTCTCAGAGGAGAGGGTGCCTGAGTTTGAGAGGGAAAGAGAAGAGGGGGGGGTGAGAAAGATACAGCGTCATGGATAGAGAGATTGTGGGAGGAGAGAAGTGGTTAAATAAAGAGGGGTGAGAGAGGGTGTCAGGAATAGAGAGGGGGAGGGTGTCAGATAGCATGAGTGGGGTGAGAGTGAGGGAAGATAGAAAGGAAGGGGGTGAGAGATGGTGTCAGTGATAAAGAGAGAGGGGTGAGAGATTGTAAGGAATAGAGAGAGAAGGAGTAAGAAAGAGGGGGGTCATACAGAAAGAGAGGGGGGTGAGAAAGAGAGGGATCAGGTAGAGAAAGAGGGAGGTCAGGTAGAGAGAGGTGAGAGGGATGGATTAGGTAGAGGGATAGAGGGGGTCAGGCAAAGAGAGAGATGGGTTAGAGAGAGGGGTTCAGGCAGAGTGAGAAAGGGGGGTTAGGTAGAGAGAGGGTGTAAGGGTATATAGAGAGTGGTGTGAGGCAGAGCATGAGGGGGGGGTGTCAGGCAGAGAGGGTTCAGGCAGAGACAGAGGGGGGTAAGGTAGAGAGAGGGGGCTAAGGCAGAGAGAGAGCCGGAGGTATGAGGGGTCAAGCATATAGAGAGGGGGGTGAGGCAGAGAATAAAGGGGGAGGGTCAGGCAGGGAGGGGGTCAGTTAGGTAACACGCATGTATAGCTCCCGGCCACCAGTAGCCCCCTGACCTTAGGGACACCCCTGGAGCCGAGGTTTTGGAAGCTGCAGGACCTGCCGTGCCTCTGCTGCCTTCCAGGCCTCCTGACCTGCCTGCCATCCTGTCATGAAGCCCGGCGCTACAGGTTTGAAGTTCCACTGGGCAGCCGCTAGCTCTGCAGCACTGGCGGCTGTCTATCACTGCCTGCTTAGCCGCAGGGGCTGTCGCGAATGAGGGGGGGGAAGCCCGGTGAATCTTTCTCCCTGAGCTGGCTGGAATTGTGACGGAGAAATGTGCCCCTTCAGGGCTGAGTGCCCGGCGGCTGGAGCCTCTGTTGTCTCCCAGAGTTCCGCTACTGACAAGAATGTTTGTTTACATTCTCGGCTCCTCCCCCAAACCAGGGATAGTCCCGCCCCATAGCATCTATTATGGAAGCCACCAATAGACTGCTATGTTAAACTTTAACATCAGCTTCTATGTAGCCGCGAACATTCAATCAGCCGCAGAGCTCCCCCAGATCCCGCTGCTGATTGGTTGGGAGAGGACCCGATGTATGATGACACTCTGCAAATCCCCCAGTGCAGTGGAGGAGCCCCAAATGTAAATACACTTGGGGCTCCTCCAGTTCATTATGGTAACAGGACTGTCAGTTTGTTATGTTTAACCCATTGATGCTAGATGGAACAAAGAGGACTCAATCTACACTGGATTGGATGGTGAGTATAATTTATTTCCGTATTCCATATGGATTACTACTGGAAAAGAGGACTGGCCTACGGTGAAACCTATAGGTAAGTATGTATGGATTGGTGTGAGTTAAGGTTATATAGGGTGGAAATGGAGGAAGGGGCGGGCCATGGCTGATTGAGCGCGTGTAGGTGTCCTCTCCCGCTCCCCCCCGCGACCGCTGGTATGATTATGTGAGCTACCCCCCGGTAATTCCAACACAGACCGGCCGCACTGCCCCAGTTTTGCCGCCCCTACCGTGGATCCCCTGCCGGACGTGTTGCGGGCTGGTCATCCGGCGGCGGCATTGTGAGCAGTCTCCCGGCGGCATTGTTAACTGTGGTGGAGGGGGAGAAGCCGCGATAGCGAGGCAGCCGAGGCTCCTGTCAACAGGCGTCAGACGTCATCCGCCCGCGCCGGCTGTGCTGGTGCACGGCTTTTTGGCGTGCTGCAGGTGCAAAGAGCCCCTTCTGGATGTGGCGGCAGCTACTGGTGGACCCTGCAGGAGAGAGGAGAGGAGGGCAAACACAGCGGTACCGTGAGTCTTCCACCAGCTCAGTTGTTATATACCACGGGTCTCTAAATTTACAGCAGCACCAAAGTGTCTGCCGGACTTGGGAACTGGGGCATAGACTCTGTGTGTGGGGGCACCCCTCAGCTTTTGGCTCTATTGGGATCTAAGAATTTGGAGGAACAACTGGCACTTTTTTTTTTTTTCCTTTATTTGCTTTTCTTTGGACTGAGATTAATACTGTGCAATTTGTCTGATATTGCCCTGACCTATACTATCTGGACTTGGGAATAGGGCAGTTGGTCCGCCGCAGCACAGCCCTACCAGGGGGTCCTATGTGGCATAAAGGATGCAAGTGAGCGGCTATTGGCAGACCACCGAATGGTATTAGGACACCTGGCCCGTTGAACCACAGTTTTTAGGACAAGTGACCCGCCATTGGCAGACCATTGATTGGCTCTATACGCTTTATTACACAACGCTCCATAAACCCCCGACTGGCAGGCAGTGCTACTGTTCCCTCTCAGTGAGAGACGGCTGCGGGTGTCAGGGGGACCAGCAGCCATGGGGAAAACTGGCCAGAATACAGCGGCGGCGAGGCTGGAGAAATTTGCTCGCAAACCAACTCACACGGGGCCCTCCACCCAGTCCTCTACACCCGCGACCTCTCCAGATAAAGGGGGAAATCCCCCCGTCTCCAGACGTTACATTGCAACAAGTATTAGACGCCATAAACAACTGCGAGTCCCATCTCTCGGTTCAATTGGGGAAGGTGCAGTCAGATATTTCACTTCTTAGACAAGATGCGGAAAAAATCAGAGAACAAGTCACCGAGGTAGAGGCTCGAATTTCCCATATAGAGGATCAGGTCTCCCCTCTAACCAGCCAGGTTAAGGCTATCTCCTCCCAAGTCGGGGAGTTGCGGTCAAAGCTCACAGATATGGAGGGGAGATTGAGACGAAGTAACGTCCGCTTCTTGGGTTTTGACGAGCGGGTTGAAGGGAGAGAGCCAGAAAAGTTCCTGGAGGATTGGATTGTGAACTCCTTTGGAAAAGAGGCCTTTACTGCTCAATTTGCTATAGAACGGGCGCACCGGATTCCAGGTCGCCCTCCAGTGCCGGGTGGCCCCCCACGCACCCTCATTGCCAAATCCCTGCACTTTAAGGACCGAGACACGCTTTTACGATTGGCAAGGGCTAAACCCGATCTTATGCATAATGGCAAGAAGATAACTACTTTTCCTGACCTTCCGATCGAAGTGCAGCGGGACAGGATGAGATTCAAAGAAATCAAGTCCAGACTTCGGGACTTGGGTGTACAATACTCGATGCTGTACCCCTGTAGACTCAGGGTGGTGTCAGACAGGGCTACTACCTTTTTCTCCACCCCCGCTGAAGCAGCCAGCTGGCTGAATCAATTAGCCCCTGGGAAGCGACAGATTTAGTTTAGTCGGGGCGATCATTATCAGTTACGATGCTGAAGTCAGATTATGTTTAGGGTTTAAAGGTCCAGGGGGGGCTGATTTCATCTTGTAGTTCACTTCCACGAAAAAAAAAATTTTTTCCGGTTGCGGGGGGGTTACTGGGTGGGGGGGAGGGGGGTCAGCCTACAGGGTGGCTATAGTACGAAAGTCCAAAAAAATGTGGGAGGGTTCTGGGGTTGTGGGAAGGTAGGCCAAGGGTATGGCATACAGGGAGGGGGGAGGGGGTGGGGTGTCTTTGTTTCTTTTCTTGTTTATGTATTGGTTGTATGTGTTCTTTTGGGATTCGTGTGTATTGTAATATGTCTAGTACCGGTCTCGCGCTGCTTATTGGTCCGCATTTATTTGTTTATCTTCGGGTGTCGGCTTTCAACAACAAAGGATATGAGCTTACTAGAACAATGGGTATTCGTTTTTTGAGTTGGAATGTAAGGGGCATGAATGATAGAATTAAAAGGGCAATGGTTTTAAAACAATGTAAGAGCTATGAGGCTGATTTTGTCTGCCTCCAGGAAATGCACCTGGTGGGGGACAAACTTGCCTCACTAAAAAGGCCCTGGCTCGGCTCCCTCTACCATGCCCCATTTACAAACATGTCCCGGGGGGTCTCTATTCTGGTTAGAAAATCCCTGCCGTTCACTCCGGGTACATGTAAAATTGACCCTGGTGGTCGATATATATTCTTGGAAGGGTTTCTTGAACATTATAGAATATGCATTCTGACACTATACATTCCCCCACCCTTCTCCTATTCTATTATCAAGGAAGCAGTGGAATTTTCTGCGAACTTCCCGGGGGCCCATATAGTCTGCCTGGGGGATTTTAATAAAGTTCTTGACTCCCGGTTGGATAGAATGAAACTTAATGCTAGCTGTGCTATTGAAGGCAGTAAGTTTAGGGACTTTATAAGGGATATTGGGTGGTGGGACCCGTGGCGAGTAAAAAATCCGGATCGGAAACAATTTTCCTGTTATTCTGAATCCCACAAGGTATTTTCCAGAATTGATTTAGTGCTGGTATCGGAGAGTCTCTTGAGCAGGGTCCAACGGGTGGAATATAAACCTCGGGGTATTTCGGACCACTCTCCCGTCATCTTACAGGTAGATTTGAACATGGAAGTAGGGTTCAGGCATTGGAAACTGCAGCCCTATTGGTTAACACAACTAAGGGAGCAGGACGATCTGGGAATTTTATTCGAGTAGTTTTTTAAACAGAACAGGGGGTCGGTTAAGGGGACTATTTTATGGGATGCCTTTAAAGCTTTCGCCAGAGGTATTTTGATTGAGCATATTGCCTTTATTAAGCGGGAATATCGGGATAGGGTGCAGAAACTAGAGAATAGATCGGTAGAGTTGGAAGCCAAATATTTAGATACCGGGTCGGATGCCGATAGGGAGGCCTGGTGTAAGGCCCAGAATGAGTGGCGAGACTATTTAGAAGATACCGCTAGTCGTAGAGTGAAACTAGGAGAGCACAGAAGATATGCAGGTACGGATCGGGCGGGGAAATGGCTGGCCTTGTTGACAAGGCAAGAACATTTATCTAACCATATCACTAAGATCAGGACAGAAGCAGGAGCAATGGTTTACGATACTCCAGAGATAGTGTCCACATTTGTGTCCTATTTTAAGAAGGTATATCAATCCCAATCCAGTACTAGCAGTGACGACATAAAGGATTATTTATCGTCCATGGCTTTTCCTCAAATATCGGGAGAAGCTGGGGAACTCCTGGACGCTCCCATTGGCTTAGAGGAAGTAGTGGCTGCTATTGAGATCCTCCCTAATAACAAGGCCCCAGGGTTGGATGGGCTTCCAGCTGAATTCTACCGTAAATATGTAAATATTCTCGCCCCCTCCTTATTGGCATTGTTTGGCGATATGGTGGAGGAGAGAAACTTTCCCCTATCCATGGCAGGGGCGTCTATTGTGGGGATTCCCAAAGGGGGGAAGGACCGTTCTCGGGTGGAGTCCTACCGTCCGATTTCCCTAATCTCCACAGATGCCAAGATCCTTGCTAGGATCCTGGCTAACCGACTGGGAAAGGTGTTAGATGATATCGTGCACCCAGACCAGACTGGTTTTCGACCGGGGAAGTCGACGGCGATTAACCTGAGAAGAGTACACTCATATATTCAGATTGATAATTTTAGGGGGGGGTCTGCAGCGTTGGCCTCATTCGATGCCAGCAAGGCCTTCGATGTAATTGAGTGGGAATATTTATGGGTGGCTCTAAAATCCTTTGGAGTTGGGGAGGGGTTCATTAATTGGATCAAGTTATTATATCAGCATCCAGAGGCCAGGTTATCTGTTAATGGATATTCTTCCCCCTCCTTCCCCTTGGCTAGGAGTACTAGACAGGGGTGTCCACTGTCACCGCTGTTGTTCGCGGTGGCTGTACTCTGAGGCAGAAGCTTGGGACCGACATTGCAAATGGTACAAGTATGGTATCCCTCTACGCCGATGACCTGTTGGTAGGTATGGCGCACCCTGAGGTAGATCTTCCGGTCATTTTGGCCGTGATAAGGAAATTTGGGGATCATTCCGGTATCAAAATGAACTGGGAGAAATCGAACTTGATGTACCTGGGGGAAATACCCCCCAGTGGGCATCAAGGTTCAAAGATGAAAATTACCAGCAAGTTTAACTATCTTGGGGTCTCTGTCTCTAAATGCCTGCAGGACTTTATCGAGGATAACGTAATCCCCGTAACAAGGGAGATTAGGGATAAATGTCGTAGGTGGGCAGGGCTCCCTTTGACACAATTAGGTAGGATTAATTTAATTAAAATGTCAATTCTACCTAAGTTATTGTACGTTTTTCTCCAGTCCCCGGTATATATTAAAGGGAAATATTTTCAAGATTTAGAAGGCATTCTATCGTCCTTTATTTGGAGGAATAAAAGACCCAGGGTTAGACTAAAAAGTCTGTATAGAGAAAGGGTGGAGGGGGGATTAGCGATGCCCAATTTTAAAGCTTACTATTGGGCGGCACAACTTACTCATTTATGTTCTTAGATACACGCGAATGAATCCTCGATAGAAACTCGTTTACTAGTCGGATGTATAGATAAAGGACTTACTCCCCTTCAAGTGCTGCTCTCTGGGGCTCCACGCCAAGATTTCCCCCCCATCATTAGCCAGTCCTTACATATATGGACCCAGGTACGGAGGCTTACTCGGTTTACGGACCTGGATCCCGATACTGCAATTTTCTCGATACCAGCACTAAAGAACATAATTAGTCAAGGGGGAGATGCCTGGCGGAAATACGACCTATCCACTGTGGGTCAATTCCTTCAGGACGGTGTTGTCCGCCCCTTTTATGAACTACAGCAGGGTTTCAATCTCCCCAGCAACATGATATATAGATATCACCAAGTAAGGAGCACTTTGTTGCAGGAGCAAAAGTCTACTGGGTTTGTCATTAACACCTCTCCATGTAAGAGGTTTATTGCGGGCCTGGGGCTACGCGGTCGTCTGTCGAAACTCTATAGATTTTTGCATTCTCATGCTCAGGATGGGGAGCTTGCTAATCTGCGAGTTCGGTGGGTTGAGGACATTCCACAGGTGGAGGCACTGCCGTGGGGTGACGTATTGGCGGCCCCTAGCCGCGCTACTACTTCAATTAGAATCCAGCAGGTGCAGTTTAATATTCTGCATCGTATCTACTTCACCCCGGTGAGAAGTAAAAAAACTGGGTATTTCCCGTAACGAAACTTGCCCCAAATGCCAGGCAGGCCGGGGAACTCTGTGGCACCTTTTATGGGATTGTAGGGAGATTCAAGTTTTTTGGGACGACATCATCAATATTTTGGTGGAAGTAGGAGTCCCACGGAGTGTCCTCTTCCCTGCAAGTTTAGTTCTGGGGGTATGGGAGCAAGGCTCGCAATGTGGGATGTGGAAACAATTGGCTAGAAACTTATCAGCTATCGCTAAGGTTATAATAGCTAGACATTGGCTGGCCGATTCCGCACCTTCAAGGCGGGAGTGGTTGCATTTAGTCAATAGTACTTGCTCACATGAAAGATACGTCTATGCTAGTAGAGGGGCCTACCTTAAATTTCATAAAATATGGGGACTATGGCTTGCCTCAAAATATTACATAAATGGTTGACGGTTGCATTGATCCTGACCAGAAGTTTAATTTAATATTATTATTATTATTTTTTTTTTTTTTCTCCATTTCATTTTTTTTTAGATTTTTCATATTGGGGATAAGGGAAGTAATCAAGTACCGTACGTATGTTAGATGACGAATCGTGTTATTTATAGCTTGTTCACTATGAGAAGGTTTACTACTATGATGAGATGGTATTACCATTGAGCACGAAGCACTTTATTTGGAATTATGATATGAGCACCTCAATTTGGAGTTTAATTTTATCACTCTAATTTGGAATTTATTAGTGTGGTTAGTTCTAAGTACTGCACAAATTATGGATTATGAAATGTTTTATTTAGTATAAGTTTACTATTAAGATGGTTTGTCGCACTATGAGTATGCACTTAATTTGAGGTATTCACGATGTTTTTTTTTTTTGTTTTTTTCCTTGGAACTCATGTATGGCTGGCTACGCCGGCTTTGTTCACTAACGTAGACTGAAAGTCATAAATGCAAAATAATTTTTTTTTTTTTTTTCCCTTCTCCTGATGGTGCCTGGTATGATTCAAAACGGCAGCACCGAAATGAGGGTTAAATGTTTGGCCATGTAACAAATGTGGTGTGTATTGACCGGTACTTTTTGTGTTTTCTTTTTATGTTATTCTGTATTGTGATGTGTGTATGTTTTTTTTTTAATGTAAAAATTAAATAAAGACTCAATTAAAAAAAAAAGTATGTATGGATTAATGAAGTATGTATTAACGTTTTATTTTTCTTGATGTCTGTATGTGTTATTTGACTATTGGTTAAGTTGTAGAACTACAAGTACCAGCGGGCCATTTAATGCTCTGCTTGCTGGAACTTGTGGTTTTTCAAGACCCTTCATGTGGGGGAGGCTTGCTAAGACTTGTAGTTCCACAATTTAACCCAATAGTTTAAATTTCTATTTTTTACACAATAAATATTAGCCCAGTCCCTTCTGCCCAGGGGCCCAAGGGACAGACCCAGGCTTTAACACGGGCAGGGGCCCCCACTCCAATAGGGTCCTGGCCCAGGCTGACCAGTTAGGGGTTAGGGTGTGGCATTACCATGCTGACTGTTTGGGCCCGGTGCTGGTTATCAAAACCCCGGGAACCCCTTTTCTGTTAGTCCACCTTATTTTGGGGACCAGGACTGTCTTATGAGCTTGGTGCTGGTCATAAATATATGGGGGGACCGAGTCACGGCCCCTTGGGGAAAAACAAAACAAAACTAAACTATTCATTGAAGCTTGACATCCATGGTGGGAAACCCTTTGGGATTTCTAATCATCGATGGTCGATGGCAATCCCTAGCGCGGAGGTGTATGGGTCTTTTTGACTCATTAACTATAAAGCTGCACTCTGCAGGCAGGTGGGGGCTCCTGCACAGCTGTGGCTCTATGGCCGGTGGGGATAGCGGCTCTGTTAGAAGGGAGGGAGGGGGGTGGGGGACTACTGCACAATCGGCTTTATTCCCATCAGGAATCAGTTCATCAGCAGTCAGTAGCAGCGACTTCTTTTTGCAGGCATGGGTCTGCTGGAGCCGGCACAGCGGATCTAAGTCTCAACAGATGCCCTGGGAATTTGCAGATGCCCTAGGCAAATGCCTGTTTTGCCTAGGGCCAGCTCTGCATGTTGGTATTTGGACAGTGGGTTGACATGATTGACTCATGAAAACGTCACATTCTTTTTGTGTCTGTCAACATATGCCAATATGGACACTGTATAAGTGTACCGCATTCCCACGCAGGGCTTATTGCCCGTGGCACACTATTATAATCTAAGTCTATGCCCACTTGGGTCGTGAAGTAAGAACAAGTTAGTTTAAAAAATAATCATGAAAAACTTGTGTCAACATTTTCCTGTGTTGACCATGTTCATGTCAACCTTTTTATTGTGTTGCCCTTATGTCAATGTTGACCAAGTGTATGTTGACCATTGTTAGGTGTCAACTTAAACACATTTTCACCATTACTGGTCTACCTAGTGATTGTGAACCTATCACCCGGATACCATCATGGGAAGTAATAATGTGCAGTACACGCTGAGGCTGACACACTGACATATGGACACTGACACACATATGTTGACACATGTGTGTCAGTGTCCATATGTCAGTGTGTCAAGATCTGTCAATGTGTCAGCATTCCTGTATTAGTGTGTCAGCTGCAGTGTGTTCACATCTGTCAGTGTGTCAGCATCTGTTGTGTATCAGCATCTGTGTCAGTGTCTCATCATCTGTGCATCAGTGTCGATATGTCAACATCTGCTATTGTGTCAGAGTCTGCATATCAGCATCTGTCAATGTGTCATCATCTGTGTTTCAGCTGTGTAAGCATATGTGTGCCATTGTCCATATCTCAGTGTTTCGGTGTCTATCAGTGTATCAGCATTTGTAATGTGTAAAAATTGTGAGTTTGTCAGTGTCTGCATGTCAACATCGGTGTGTCTGCATCTGTGTGCTAGCATCCATATGTCAGTGTGTCAACATCTGTCAGTATGTCAGAATCTGTGTGTCATTGTCATTCTGTGTGTCAGCTTCTGTAAGTCAGCAACTGTGTATCAGCATATATGTGTCAGTGTGTCAACGTCTATCAGTATATCAACCTCAGAGTCATTTTCTGTATCAGCATCTGTGTGTCAGATTTTTATTGTCAGTGTCCATGTTTCAGTGTTAGCTTATGTCATTGTGTCAGTGTCATTGCCAATCTGTGTGACAGAATCTGTATCATTGTCCATTTGTCAGTGTGTCAGCATCTGTGTGTCAGTGTTTGTTTATCAGGATTAGTGTGTCAGCACCTGTCAATCTGTCAGCATCTGTTAGCTTCTGTGTGTCAGTGTTTGTCAGTTTATCAGCATCAGCGTGTATTTCAGCATCAGTATGTCAGCATCCATGTGCCTGCCAGAATCTGTCTGTTTGTCAGCATCTGTGTGTCAGTCTCTCTGCGTGTCTGCATTTTTTTTATCAGCATCCATGCGTCTGTGTGTCATCATCTATGTGTCAGTGTGTCAGCATCAACATCTGTTCAGCTATCAGTGTGTCCATGCCAGCATCCATGTGTTTCACATTTCATTGTGCCAGTGTCAATGAGTCTGTGTGTCTGCATCTGTTTGTGTGTGGATGCCAGTGTGTCAGTATCTGTCAGAATCCATGTCCAGCATCTGTTTGTCAGTGTGTCAGCATCAGTGTGTCAGTGTTTGTGTCAGCTTGTGTCTGTAAGTGGTGTCAGCATCTGTCAATGTGTTAGAATCTATGTGTCCGCATCTGTCAGTGTATCAGCATCTGTGTGTCAGTGTGTCAGCAACTGTGTATAAATGTCCACGGCCAAACTGTGACTTTTTTTTAAAGGGGCAATCACTTACAAGGCATGATTTTGCATCAGTGTCTGTGCCAGTGTCTGTGTGTAAGCAAAAAGAAACAAGCAACTGGGCAAAACCATGATACACTACAAATGGGGAAGATGAAACATGCAGAGGGATTTAGATTTGGGTGGAATTTTTTTTAAAACTAAAATCTAAATGACAGAGTGTAAAAATAAAGCTAACCTTTGTGGGCTACATTCAAAAACAGCCAATATTTACCCTGTACAGAAAAATATAAATGTATTTGCTCCCTTTTCTTGTCAACATGGCTTGTACTAGAGTAGACACAAAGGGGGGAATTTACTATGGCAAATACTGCTAAAAAAATTGTATTTGTATGAGTAAATATGAAGTTTTAGGTGTATTAGTATTTTTGGCATTTACTATGCCAAAAATACACCAATTTGTATTTGTATTACTGGCACATTCGTAACTTTATTTACAAATACGAATGTATATGCCATCGGAAAATATGAATAGGATTCACCATTCAAAAGAAAATATGGGCGACTAGTAAATTAAGAATCACCATTCTTTTGAATGATGATTCCTAATTTTCTAACCGGCCGTCTTGAAAATTATCGACAATTAGCGGGATACGGCCGCTAATTGCCAGTAAAATACAGCTGGAAAATACGCTTCATTTTCCAGCTGAATTTGGCTTTAGCCTGTACAGATCAGTCAGAACCATGCTGGCCTCAGTGTGTAAAAAATAGAAAAATAAATAATTTATAATAAAAAGGGCGAGTGGTTCCCCCCACGGCCGTAACCAGCCCCAGGCTCTAAGAGCCAGTCCTGGTTTTAAAAAGTCAGGGAACAAACTAGGGGTTCCCTGTATTTTTTTTAAATCAGCACCATGCCCATTTTAAAAATACAAATTTGTATTTAAAATACAAATTTGTATCAGAAAAAATACGAATCCATACGCCATAGGAAAATACGAATCAGTCAAATACGAATGATTAGTACGTTTTCCTCCGGAATACGAATTCGTAAATGACATACGACGGCGATGCCAGTCGTATTCATTCATATTTAGAATACCAATACAATTTTTCGTATTCGTATTCTTAGTAAATTTCCCCCAAAGTTCTCTATGTAAACAAGTCCTTATCTTGATTATTATGGCAGCAAAATGCAAAGCCTATCCATTAAGGAAACCATTGTGTGTGCAACAATTTAATAATGAAGTCATGTGCGATATGTATATATGAATATGAAAATGTAAATACCTGGCACAATAAGTAAAATGTGTGAAGTACACTACTAAGTATATTTGAACTTATATACATGTAATTAAAACACATTTATGATTGTAAATGTAAACATTACTCCTTTATACTTATTATAGTTTAATATTTTGCATACTGTAATGCAGTGAAAGGAGTACCTCCTCTCTTGATTTTCTTATTAAAAAAATAATTTCAGAAAAGTACCATTTTATCACTAACCAACTGCAATAAATATTGACTACTGCAATATTAGCTCAGTAAAAAAAAATAAAAGAAAAGTCAGACTTTTATTTTTTCACTACTTATAAAAAAACAAAAACAAGAACACCAAACCCTGAACTATTTTAATGAGAAAGTTAACTCGGGGTGGTCACCATCTGTGCAAACTGTCTGAAACTGTGACTTCCTCTTTTGCTTTATTCTCGGCCAGAGAGGAAACCAATTTTATAGATAGTCTAAGAAGTATCAATTAGGTTTAAGCAATTGGTGATTTACAGCCTAAGCAAATGTTTAGGCATGGTAAGGATTTTTTAAAACAAACAGCTAAACATATAAGTCCATTTAAATCAACTATTTATATTGCTAAAAATTAACATGTTCTTTTTGAATAAGCAACTAAATTAATAATTAAAAATAAATTAATTTAAATAAATTATATTAAATATTTAGAAGTTGTCATGGAAAAAATTGATAGTTTTAGTAAGTGTTAATTATGCCCCTTTCCCACTGCAGCTAAAAAATGGTAAATTGACGATTTTCAGTGCAATTTACCATTTTAAGGCTGCAGTGGGAAAGTGCCAGAGTTGAAATACCGTTTAAAGTTAAATGGTATTTCAACCCGTTTTTAAAGCAGAGTCCTACACGTTAAAATAACGTTTAAGAGGCAGTGGGAATGCCTCTTAAACGTTATTTAGCCTCCAGGCAGTCCCAGTGCCTGATTAGAACTAGTAGTTCTCACTTTGTGCATGTGTAATGAGTGCACGTGCATATTAATGAGCCGCTCATTACATATGTGCATATGTAATGAGCGGCTCATTATTATGCACGTGTACTCATTACATATGTGCAAAGTGAGAACTACTAGTTCTCATCAGGCACTGGGACTGCCTGGACCCCGCATGGACCCCGCATGGACCCCGCTGCCTCCCCACTGCGCTGCATCCCCGTGCAGGTAAGTACAAGGGGAGGGGAGGTGGGGGCACAGGGCAGGTACGGGGGGGTTAGGCACTCTTTACACTTGGGGGGGGAGGGATTAGGCACTCTTTACACTGGGGGGGGGGGGGTTAGGCACTCTACATTTTACACGGTTCACTGCAATGGGAATGGTACTTAAATGGTATTTAAAACGGTAATCTGCTGCAGTGGAAATGCTAATACCATTTTAAATACCATTTAAGATTACCAGTACTTTAAACTGGTCTGCAGTGGGAAAGCAGCATTATTGTGACTTTTCTGTTTGGCAGTTAATTTGATTAGAGAAGCTTATGCCTCTGGGTATTGTTGTTGATTACAGGTATTGGCCACGGTACTCTTAGGGGTAAATTTATTAAAGATGGGAGTTCTATTGAAGATGGGATGTTGCTCCTGGCAACCAACCAGATTCTTCTTATTTATTTAGGACCCTTCAGAAGAGTATAGACAGAATCTGATTGGTTACTATGGGCAACATTTCATCTTCAATACAACCCCCATCTTAATAAATGTACTTACTGTGCGCTTATGCACTGACAAAATATATACAATATATATATATATATATATATATATGTATGAATTAAATAATATATTTATTTATCCATTGTCATTTCAGTACAATATTTCATAAAATATTACTGTAAGCACGGAAGAAAGATTTTGTTTATGGAAAAATGTCCATTTTATATATAAAAAAACAAGTACTGTAATACACTATGCAAATTAATGAATGATCAATGACTCCATAATTCAATAACAACAATGGTGCCAACAGTGACATCTAAATTGACACAATTAGTAATAACATTTGAGGAAATGGCAGAACCTTTGTTTCATGTTGTAATGAAAACCCTACATTACACCCTCAGCTGTCACTCTTTACAAGCATGTAAACATGCTTTTGTGTTCTCTTGCAAGAGCATTACATTGTGTAATATGAAAGGAATTACAGATCACATTCACAAACATGTGTTAATATTATAGGAGATTAATGTATTAAAAGGGGTTATTCACCCCAATATACACTTTTGGCCAATATGAAGATCTATGTTCTGTAGACTACAAATATATGTGTACAAGTTTCCAAATATCCAGACAGGAAGTAAATTATTTGACACTCTTCGTAGCCTGGCTATCTACTTCTCTTCAAGCTGTTGTCTAAAGTTATCAATCATTTAGGTTCAGCAAGAATATTTATAATGCTTCTCTATGGTCATACTGAGAGGACGCCTGATCCACGCAGCGAAAAAAATCTTCTTCCATTAGTGTTAAAAATACTAATTAAAATCTATTCAGGTGTGTTAATAAAGTATATAATATACTTTAATACAATGCAAACCGTACTTCTGTGCATTGTATGATAGATTGTATGTAAAGCAACATACAAGATATATTGCACCTTTAATTGAAGACACTACAATTAAAAGCTTGAGCAACAGAGTTTGCTTAGTGGTTAGCATTACAACATTAGAGCATTGCAGTCCTGAGGTCATGAGTTCATTTCCCGAAAAAGTCACTATTTGTTTGGAGTTTGTATGTCTCCCAAGTCTCTACAAGTGTAGCCTGGTTTCTGCCTTATCTCTAAATAAGACATATAGCACCAGTAAATTAATTGGTTTCTGAGCTTACCGTATATATTCCCTACCCCACACACATACATGTACATATACTGTATACCAGGCTTGCCTACCCTCCTGAAATGGCCTGGAAGCTCCCAAAAATTGGGTCCGCCTCCAGGCCCACCGTGAAGGTGGGCAAGTCTCGCTTGTTGCCCAGAGCCCCCACACACCCTCCCCCGCTGATTCAATTAGCAGGATTTGGGAGTCTGCGGAGAGGGGGTGGGACTATAATGCCGCGATTAGCAGCATTTCGCATCATTAAGCCTCACACCCTCTCCGCAGGCCCGCAAATCACTACGTTTTGAGGGCATGTGGGCAGGGCCTAGTTATGTCAGCCTTCCCCCCATGTGTTGCCTCTCGGTGCTTCTCCCAGAGAGGTGACAATAAAGGTAGGCAAGTTTGCTGTAATACTCTATATATATATGCATATGTATGTGCATGTGATAGTGGTTATAAACGGTAAGCTCCACTTGTTTGGTACTGAATTAACTATTCTTTAAAAAGCAGAATATGTATGTGCTATATAAATAACTGAGAATAATTAGACAAAAGCTTTAAAATTCTGAAAAATATTTGTACACTAGTGATTCAGATAGAATATCAAACAATACAGATAGAATATCAACAAATACTGCCATAGTATGAGAACTTTGGCAATTAAATTAGCAAATAGTATAAAATTCCAGCAGTTATTATATTAACTGACATTCAGCGGGCTTTATAAATCATACTAAACAAAGGCGGCACCAGCACTTCCTGTATATCAACAAATTCCTGTGTAACAAAACACAGGAAGTGGACAGCAATGCACATGTAGCATCAGGGCCGGTGCTGGCCATCTCAGCACCCTAGGCAAATCACCGCTGCCGCCCTCCCCCCGACACTTATCTCCCCCTCCACCCTCCCTCACCTCAACATAGCCGGGGACTCCAGGGGGGGGAGCGTGCAGGCGGGCGTGCAGGCTGGGCTGGTGTGCAGGCATGCAGGCTGGGCAGGCGCTACCTGCAGAGCAACACTGACCAGCAGGGAAGGAGGGGGCAGCCATCACCCGCACATTGCCGCTCACCAGCGCGGGGGTGCGGGCGGCACCCGCCGATCAGATCCACAAGCAGGGGCGGGGGGATGGGGGGTAGTGGTACGGCTCACCTGTTCCCTGCTGGGTCCCGGATAAGCTGCTGGTAGTACTTGCTCTCCTCGGGCGGGAGCGCTGCTGCAGCTCGGAACTGCAGCTCAGTACCGCCCTCCTGTGATTGGCAGCCGGAGACGCCGTAGATCTATGTGAGGACTGAGGAGAGAGACGCCAGCTCTGACCGGACACTCATGGCCTGATCCCCCGGCTCGCAACGTGGGGGCGCTGGCTGCTGCACTGACTGCTCCTGCCGGGGTACACGCCACACGAACACAACCGGAGGATTACCCCCGCCCTCCAGTGGCTGGCGCCCTAAGCAGCTGCCTAAAGCTGCCTAGTGGTAGCGCCGGCCCTGTGTAGCATTCATCTAGTGTACATTCCCCCTTTTCAACAAAGAACTATAAACGTGTGTGGGTGTCAGAAAGTTTGACAGGTGTTGGATGCAGAGACAGTATGCAACAAAAGAACAGAGATCTTCAGTAATGATGGGTCAAGGGAGGACACATGAACCTAATGGATATTGAGTGGTTCCATTGCATGTTTGAAGCATAGAAAGAGACAACCTGCTCAATATCAGCAGGGCTGTCTTAACAGCAGTGTGGGCCCCTGGGCACAGCAAGGCACTGGGGCCCTTACCCATTCTCCCCTCCTAGGGGTGGGGGGTGCTATCAGCAGCAGCTTTGATGTCCCACGGGTGACAGGGGGTGCTCTAACTTCCACTCAACATGTAGGACCTGGAGCAGTAACTTCTGCTAATTACTCCTTGGTACTTGTGTACTAGCACTACGCCCACTATAATTAGTCGCCCGATTTTTAATCGCATGCCATACACCCGATGGCATGCGATGCGATTTTGACCCATATACGATATTAAATTGTATAAGCACCCTAATGGGTGCTTTTAAGCACCCTAATGGGTGCTTACAATGCTTAAATGCACCCCCACGCCACCCCCCAAGTATAAATGTGAACCCGAAGCGTGGCGAGCGCAGCGAGCCCGCGAGGGGCGGCGGTACGCTTCCTACGACCTTTTCATACCCCCACTATCCACGTCGGCATGGAGATGATTTTATAAAGTGTGGCGAGCGCAGCGAGCCACCGAGCCCGAAGCGTGGCGAGCGCAGCGGATACCTGTGAAGCCCGCGAGGGGACGCAGATACCTGTGAAGGTATCCGCGTCCCCTCGCGGAGCTCACTGCGCTTGCCACGCTTCGGGCTCGGTGGCTCGCTGCGCTCGCCACACTTTATAAAATCAACTCCACGCCAACGTGGATAGTGGGTGTATGAAAAGGTCGCTGCGCTCGCCACGCTTGCATTTAAGCATTGTAAGCACCCATTAGGGTGCTTATACAATTTATAATCGCATCTCGTCGCATTGTATGGCATTGTATGCCATATACAATGCCATACAATTTTTAAATTGTATGATATTGTAGAACATTGGCTGATATCGCATTGCATCTGCGATGAGATGGGCGCCGTACTAGTACACAAGTACCTACTCCTTTACTGCACAGGTGGTGGGAGGAGGTAACACTAATGTGTGGAAGGGGGCACTGAGCTGAATGAAGGGTCCCTTGTAAATGACTTCCAGGGAGGTAGGGGGTGTTTTATACGCAGAGGAGGGTTGGATAATGGAGTGGGCTTAATATTCGTCATTTTCCGGTAGAAGGGCAGCTTGTTTGACTGCAGATATCGCCATTATCTGGAAATAGATTTCTTAGCCTTCAATAGTATAAAAACCTAGAGTCTCAACTTTCAGGAGGTGCTGGGGACTTGGGGAGCAGAGATCAGGAGCCAGAGCAATCCATTGACAAAAATATAAAACTGTACACCAAATGTTTGGAGCTGGAGCAGGGACCGGCTGCTGGAAGGCTGAAATCTCTGGTTCTGGGCATGATAGAGACAAGTTGCTAGTGTCAACAGAAAGGGGAGAGTCCCAGCCTTTGGAACATATTCTCAGAAAAACTCTAAGTCAGAGAGAACCTGAGAAATATGACTGGGAATTGCAATTAACAGGTCGGATGTGGATTGCTTCTTTGAAGTTGGATATCTCCAGTTCCCCAGGGCCGATTTTCAAAATTCTGGTATCCTGGAAAAAGGAGATCCTCAGCTATCAGTGTAGGGCCCTTATACATCTGGGGCCTCTGGGAAAGTGCCCATTAAGCCCATACGAAAAGACAGCCCTGAATATCAGCAGTCATAGAGTGCCAGAAGAATACATTTAGCCATTCTTCTGTTAGCCTCATGCCTGATATGTGTCTCCCTGGTGTGAGCATAGAAACCAGGCAGGGCATTGTATCATGAAATGCTAATGGCTGGTGGATGCCATCTGAAATTACATGCTGAAGCTAATGAAAGACTTGAGGTAACAAGAAGGTTTCCTTGAAGGAGAAGGCCAGCCATGCAGGATAACGCAAGACAACTGTTGATTCAGGTAAATACCTGAATGCAGCATCACAGAGCTCCTTCATGCCCCTCAAGAAGAGGACAGTATCAGGAGAGGTTCAGTATCAGGAACACCTGAGTCTAGGAGAGGAGCACATTATAAGGTCCCTTCCATGTTTGTATACAACATACAGATGGTACCTTTGGAACTTCAGCATGAAACATTCATTTGTGCTTAGGCAATATGCAGGATTACAGAGAATAGTTATCACAGATCAGTGGTCTACTTCAACCAGCACTGGATGCCCATTGATGATTTTGTGAACCTGGAATGCTCAGTTCTGTATTTGTTTTAATGGAAACTGAGCCAAACTGTGTAGAATCAGGGGCGGTTAAAGATTTTAGAGTAGGGAACTTGGCCTGTTGTTATTTATATATTTATATTAATTTAGATTCCATTTAAATATGGAGAATTAGCTCCTAAATATTTATCACTGTCTGGATGTAGCCAGGTAGAGAATGCTGCATTTTGATTGGTGTATACATCCACTAATCAGCAAGCAGAAAGCCATTTGTTGTCTTGCTACAGCATGGGAGGCAGGTATATAATGCAGAAAAAGGGGAATGGTGGAGCGCTATGAATGAGGATAAATTGGGTATCACAATAATAACATTTTACCATGTCAAATTAAAATATAAATATAATATTCACAATATAAATTTATAATAAAAGAAAAACAATAAAATAGGTTAATAGCAATAGCAAATATGTTGGAGTCCCACTTTCACAGCCCTTGCTTTTAAAACTCACTTATCCACTGGGTGTCCTTATTTTGTAAAAGGGAAATTTAGGGAATCCATAAACCTTGCAGGATCGGCCGCTGGAGGGCAATTGCAGTCCTCAAATATTTAGAGGTGTCCTCACGATGTTTGGTGTAATTCACAGTCAGGACAGCTCGGCGGCCTTCTACAGATGCTTTCAAAGAAGCCCCAAAGGCACCAGCCCAGGAGGCAGATCCCCTCTGACCTACCTTGCCACTTCTCGAAGGCCCTTAAAATTGTGGGCACTGGGTATCCCCTTGGGTATGTACAGTGTGTATGTGGGTGTGTGTATATATGTGTATATATATATATATATATATATATATATATATATATACACACGATTCCTGGCGGCGGCACTCAATCACATAAATAAGCAGTGGCTTGTAGCCGACGTTTCAAACCCTTGCGGGCTTTTTATCAAGGTGCATCTCTTTGCACCTTGATAAAAAGCCCGCAAGGGTTTGAAACGTCGGCTACAAGCCACTGCCTATGGTGTGGTTATTTATGTGATTGAGTGCCGCCGCCAGGAATCGTACATGTGTAGGAGAGTCCTACTTTCGGAAGGCAACAGCAACTTTGCATTTGGCTACTATTATTATTGTCCTTGCCCTAGGAGTGCCTCCTCCATGCAAGTCTATATATATATATATATATATATATATATATATATATATATACAGTAGATTTTCAGCCCGGCACTCCCTGGAATGGGGAACTTCAGCCTGGGTGCCCTCTGGAGTAACTGGATACCGTACAGTGCAAATGCAAGCAGCGGCACTCCCAGGTCTTTTCAAAAAAACTTTAATGTAATCCCGACGTTTCGGGGAACTGGGTCCCCGTTTTCAAGGTGTGTATATATATATATAAAGGAGAATTCTGTTACTACTACTACTTACAAATGTGGTAGTTTGAGAACAGTGGTTCTCAAACTTTTTTGAATTAGGGCACCCTAGAGTATCAGAATTTTGTTATGGCATCCATAAGCTACACATTTCTTATTTGGATATGTATAAGAAAAATATTACATGAAGTAAATTCTGTCTGTATGTCATCCTTATTTACAGTTATATAGTGTTGATCATTATTTGCTTTTGTTTGTCCACATATTTTATGGTTGTAAGCAGTGGCGTAGCTACGTTTTGGGCACCCCCCTGCCATTAGGGGGGGCACCCCCCCACGCTGCCACCCCGCCAAACACCACTACCCCTCTGCCCTGCCGCCCCGCCGCCTCGCCGCCTATGCAACCCCCCCAATCCCCCACAGCCTTACCTATCGCGCTGGTCCAGGCGGCTCCGTTCTTCTGCTGAGGACCACCACAAAATGGCCGCCCCCATACAGCAGACAGTTTCAGAGAACAGTGTGCTATATGGGGGCGGCCATTTTGTGGTGGTCTTAAGCAGAAGAACGGAGCCGCCGGGACCAGCGAGATAGGTAAGTCTGCAGGGGATTGGGGGGTTAACTATAGCACCGCAGCCCCCGGCGCCCCCACATGTACAGCGCCCCCCCCCCGCGGTGGCGGGGGCTGCGGTGCTATAGTAACGCCGCTGGTTGTAAGCCATCAGCTATGGTTTTGTGGATTACATTGACCATAAATAATTTGAATTGGTTCTGGAGCATAAACCAAAGACACCTCTGCAAGTGTCCTGAGGCACCCCAGGGTGCCATGGCACATGGTTTGGGAACCACTGGTATAAACGTCCAGTATATATAAATCTTTGTCATTTTGTACAACTACGTATACTTGAGTTTTAATTTAAAACATGTTAGTTATTTTTCAGATAGTAATTGCAGAAAAATAATATAAGAATTAAAATATGATTTAAATTAATCTGTCTTTATAATATTATATACATCCTTTTTCAACAAAAGTTTGAAGTTGCATTTTAGTTATCTTAAATAGATGTATTATCATCAGCTCTACAATGCTCTTCCCCATGTCTTATTATAGACACACCACTAGCATTGCATGTCAATACATCAATCCCTTCTGCTGCCACAATTCATTTTCAGCAAGATGATATTGAGAATGTAAATAAATGCCGCAGCTTCTTTGGGCAGACAACACGGAGCCTGTCACATCTGAAAGTCTACAGCAAAGTTATAATTACAGCAAAGTGGTGTTTGGTGAGTTCTTTGCATGTATAGATTTAGCCAATAGCTTTGTAAGGGAAATGATGGTCAGTAAAGTGATCTGAACACCTAAATTAGCTTTTAGAAGAAGAAAAGTTACTAAATAAAAATTTTCAGTCAGAATATAATGCTAAGTCAATGGAAAAAGTAGAATTAACAGTAATAATACATATATCACATATGGGTACTTTTGCTGAAGGATGGATGAACAAGGGCCTTATTCAGACATGGAAGTAGTTCACTCAGGACCTGATATGCACATCAGCAGTACGCCTTCCATGTGCAGTACTTCAAACATCAAAGTTGTATGCAGGGGTGGCAGTAGGTTCAGTTGCACACAGTGGGCCAGATGTACGAAGCTTGAAAAAAAATAACATGGAGATTGATAAACAGTCAGCCAATCAGCTCCTAACTGCTATGTTACAGGCTGCATTTGAAAAATTACATATAGGAGCTGATTGGCTGGTTGTTTATCACTCTCCACTTTATCACTTTTTGAAGCTTGATACATCTGGTCCAGTGGGTCTAATGGCCCCAATATGCATGTCTCGCAGTGTTGAAAATGGTTGTGGCTTCGTAATTTGGGGGTATGGTGTCAATCGGCTTAATTCAGAGATGCATACAAATGCGGCCGCAAATGTGTACGAAGTGTGCAAAAAATATGCAAATGCTGCATCCGCCTGGATTTGTATTGAAATTTCAACCTGTGGTTTTGTCCAAGTGATAATCAAACTTCTGAATAGCCGTCTGGACATGTGGCCTGGCGTTGGAGTCCTTGTCCTTATCCACCTGATGCAAGCAAGCATCTACGAGTGTAACCGCTCCTACTGTTCAGTGCGTATAACCACTGTGTATGCTGTTGTCTAGCGGTTGTTGAACCACCTGTTACGGCGGTACGTGATAACCGCCTATTTTTATGCAAGACTAAAACTGCTTTTTACAAATAAATGTCTTTATTATACTGCACTATGGAGCGCTCTGATTTATCTTTCTAGAATATATATATATATATATATATATATATATATATATTGTCAATGCTAGTGCTGTCTTAAACCCTTGCTTTCAGTCTTCTCCCTATTGGGATTGAGTGATCCCATTTAGATAGATGCTGGAGCAGCTTTGTTCCCTTTTAGTGCTCAATTTCTGTCTTTTGTAATTATAATAAGGGGTGATGTATTATATATAATTACAGTAATATAATTAGCTATTAAGCATGATAAGCATAATAATAATAATAATAATAATAATAATAATTACATTTAAGGTATACTTGATCTTTTACTGTTTACTTTATATAATTTCTTATAATAGCTTAATAAAATACAATGGACAGCTCCCTAGAGTCAGTTATTTGATTATTTATTAAACTAATGTAAGAAAAATACTTAAAATGAGGCCTCCAAAATTATTTATTTTTTTAATTTTGAGAAAATGAATGTCAAATACTTGTGATTGTCTAAGTTTGTAAACCTGAGTACTTGCACTTATAAACCACTTTCTACTTTCTACAAGGTAATAAGTATTGACAATTGTTAGCAAGCAAGCTCAGGTTTAAGTACTGGGTAATTGGGAACTGATAGCTGTAATTTTGGGTGACAGCAAAAGTTTTTTAAATCAGGTTTTTAATTAAATTTCAAAAAGTAAACAAGTGTACAGTACAAGAATAAAATGAGCACAAAGAAATACAAACAATAGTGTAAAATATGATCCGAACAAATGGGTATGGAAAAAGGAAACAGATGACCGAGCTAGGAGGCAAAGCACACAATACAGTCAATGAAATAAATTGCTGTGTGCAGTCTCTGGGTGGGATCCCTCCTCTCCATGGTGCAGTAGGCTCCAGCCTTGTGTCAGAGTCTACTGTGCATGTCATCACAAACATGTCACCCACCATGTTCCTGAGACTAATTTCACAAATTCACATGCACAGAGGCCATCTTGGTAAAACAAATATGGGTGCACTGTGTGCAGTGTGGGCCTCCCTGGACTTTGTGTCTACTGCATGCATTACACCTATTATAGAAATAACAATGATAATACTAAATACATAATAATAATAATAATAAAAAATATACAGATAATATTCTATGTTAACTAAAGAGAAAAGAGGCTGCCTTTAGCTCTGCAATATACTCGGTCCAATATAGGAGGCCAATTCCAGGCTATATTTTCATTCCTGGCATTCCTGGGTTACTCAGGATTGACACTTTAGATGCCGCGCCATGCATCATTGGGTTGGAGACTGCTGTGCTGCAATCATTAAACAGGCAGGGGGTGGGACTAAGGGGATGGGTTGGCAAGGGGCCTCACAGAGCGACCTCTGATGTCACACTGCAAAGCTGTATTTTAGCTAAACCCTGCTGGTGCTGTATTTTAGCTAAACCCTGCAGATTTACTGCTCATCGTAAATCTGTAAACAGTGCATGCACAAATAAAATCCTGAACGACATCTCTCAAAAAACGACAAGTCCTCAATGAACTCTGGCCTTCCCTCCCCTGGCAGTCCACAAACAGATAAAGAGGATTCGCCCTCATCAGCCCCCTCAACTAAAGATGACATTCTAGCCCTGCGATCTCTTATAGAGGATCTGAAGGATTCACTAGAAACGAAACTCGACAAGGCGGTCTCAACCATTAAATCCGACCTATCAACCCTTTCTGCTAGAACAACCAAACTTGAAGCCAAGCAAGACTCCCTCCACAAAACCCAAAACGAGACATAGAGATCTCGACCACATCTTTTAGGATCTGGCCGACCTACGCACTAAAAATGAAGACCTGGAGAACAGGGAAAGGAGAAACAATCTCAGGATTCGTAATATCCCTGAAACAGTCCCCCCAACGGAACTGGAACCTTATCTACACAACTTATTCTCGCACATCCTACCAGACCTTGGGTCTCAACAACTGCCCCTTGAAAGAGCTCACAGAGCCCTTCGGCCTAAACCACGAGATGGCGATCCCCCCAAGGGACGTTATTATTCGCTTTTCCAGCTTCAAGGACAAAGAAAGAGTATTGGAATCAGGATTATTTGATGTCTGAAGAGCACATAATCCCACTTCCAGAGATTATACATTTTTCTCAACACCGCATCAGTCTTACTCTCGAATAGACATGTTCTTCTGCAGTCCCTCAGTAGCCCCACATTTCCTAAAATCCTCAATAATTACCAACTCATGGTCAGATCACTCATTCCTCACTGCCTCATTTGATTTTCTCGATACCCCCACTTCCCGCCCATCTTGGCGACTAAACGAGACCCTACTTAAAATCCCTCAGTTCTAAGAAAAAATACATCACAGATTACTTTTCCCTTAACTCCAATGATTCCCCCTGTTCTCCCTTGGTGTGGGAAGCACATAAAGCCGTTATCAGAGGCCATATCATAAGCTATGCATTTTTTAGAAATAAGGAACAAAAAGCAAAATAAACGATCTCACCGCCGAGGTTAGTACTCTGGAAGCTCAACATAAAAGGCACCCCACGGACACCGTTTATAAACAACTCACCGCAGCTAAGGCATCTCTCAATGCTTTACTAGCTGAGAAGACAGAGAGGACCCTGCATAGGCTTCAGCAAAGATTTTATGAGAAAAGCAATAAAGTGGACTCCATGTTAGCTAATAGATTAAAGGCCCGTAAGGCCCTGACTGCTATACCTGCTATTAAAGACACAACAAACACGCCACAATATAACCCTACTAAGATCAATTCTCTTTTTACAACATATTATGAACAATTATATAACCTCAGCCTCAGATTACTTATCCTCGTGTAACCTTCCAAGTTTAGATACGGAAACCTCTACGAACCTAAGCAGAACCATCACTGACGAGGAAGTCATATGTGCGCTCAAAACACAAAAACCATCAAAGGCCCCTGGCCCAGATGGATACCCGATCTCATATTATAAAGCATTTCAGACCCCACTAATACCACACTTAACTACGATGTTTAATCAAATACTTGAAGGAGCCTAGTTTCACCCAGCCACTACAACTGCCACCATCATGCCGTCATCCCCAAACCTAATAAAGACCCCCAGCTCGTCTCTAATTATCGCCCCATTTCATTACTTAACGCAGACCTAAAGATATTTGCCAAAGTCTTAGCCAATCGTCTAAACCCACTTCTTCCATCATTGATTCACCCTGATCAAGTAGGCTTTGTCCCATCAAGACAAGCCTTAGACAACACTAGAAGAACCATTGACGTCATCCACTATATTAACACCACTAAGACCTCTTCATTAGTCCTTGCCATAGATGCCGAAAAAGCTTTTAATAGAATCTCCTGGCCTTTTATGACCCGAACCCTTCAACAATTTGGACTCCAAGGCAAATTCCTTACAGCCATACAAGCACTATACCATTGCCCCTCAGCTACAGTTCTGGCGGGTGGTCTACTCTCCTCCCGTTTTCAGATTACAAATGGAACTAGGCAGGGATGTCCCCTCTCACCCCTCATATTTGCCTTAACGATTGAACCACTAGCATGCCGCATCAGATCCAACCCAGATATCGCAGGAATTCGCATCAAAGACACTCAATACTCCCTCTCTTTATTTGCGAACGACATTCTCCTCACACTTACCAACCCCCTAATCTCGCTCCCTAACCTTTTCCAAGAACTCGCAGCATTTGGAAACCTCTCGGGTTACAAAATTAATAATTCAAAATCAAAAGCTCTCCCACTACATATCACAGACCAATCTAAAAAACTTCTACAAGCTAACTTTAAGTTCAATTGGAGAAAACGTTCCCTCAAGTATTTAGGGATTCAGCTAACTAAATCTTATAGCTCCCTTTATCAGGCCAACTATCCTCTACTTATAAGATCAATTCATAAAGACTTACAACATTGGCAATCACATTTCCTCTCATGGATCGGCCGCATTACCGCTGTGAAAATGAATACACTCCCTAAATTGCAAACCCTCCCGATCCCAATTCCATCGTCCACGCTCGCTGCTCTACAATCCGCTCTCTGTAAATTTATTTGGAACAACAAGAAGCCCAGAATTCGCCCAGACATCTTATCTAGACGGCCCCAACATGGTGGTCTTGGCCTCCCCATACTTCAGCGTTATTTAGATGCTACTCGGCTGAGCCAACGCATAGCCTGGCATTCTCCTCCTAATAGCAAAAGATGGGTAGATCTGGAAAGTGACTTAGTGGGGATCCCTTCCGTCTCATATCTCCCATGGTTTCCCCGTAAGAGCTACCCACAAATCTCCCTTACATCTCCTACAGTAGATCTGACCTTAAAGTCCTGGGAGAAACTCAGAAAAAAATTTAAACTTACATCATCCCCTTCACCTCTAACCCCCTTATGGAATAACCCATCTTTTATTCTAGGCCTCAATCCCTCGATGGCCTCTCCCTGGACTTTGCCCCTAAAACGTTTGATGAACTGCAACAAAAATATGGTATCTCGAACACTCTAAGCTTCCAATATCTACAACTCCGACACTTCTCTTCTTCATGTCAATCCACACAACCCCGACAGGTTCCCTCCCAGCTAGAAATATTCTGCATACATAGGCCTACTGACAGAGGATCTATCTCTCAACTTTATAACTCTATCCTAATTAAAGACACTCCTACCCTAGATAATCATGAACGTGAATGGGAAACTGATCTGGGCCGGCAGCTTGAAGAAGAGGAATGGGAATCAATTCGCCTAGCTATCTCAAAATGTTCAATTAGCATATCAATAAAAGAAAATTCCTACAAGGTATATTCCAGGTGGTATTTGGTCCCAACTCGCCTTCACCGCATCTATCCCAATTCATCAGACCAATGCTGGAGAAACTGTGGGCAGAGGGGGACATTCTACCATATCTGGTGGTCATGCCCAATTATAGCCCATTTCTGGAAGATGGTTCTCGCACTCCTCTCTCAACTTGTCATCCCACCCTCCCCCATCGAACCCATTAACCTACTCTTATGCGCCCCAATTGACCATTTCCCAAAGGAATCGAACAAGCTGATTCTACACACAGCCTGTGCGGCTAAACATCAAATAGCCAGCAATTGGAAAAACCCAAATGCTCCTAGCCGACAAGAACTAGTTAATAGAATGTGGTTCATAGCTAAAATGGAATATATCACAAGCCTACAAAACAACACTGTTCGTAAATTCCACTCTGTCTGGCTCCCATGGTACACATATCACAACACCCCTCTTCCTGGTCAATCTTAACACTTTCTCTCACATGCAAATAACTTATCTCTTTAGCTCAAACTTACCACTCACTACTCTCACCTTTTCCCATGACTTCTTTCTCCCCGTCGTTGGGTCCCCCCTTCCCTTCCTTCTCCCCCATATATCCCTTTAAACCGTACAGCTTATTCCCGTACCTATACCAAAATACCAAGTGAAAGTGATGATCCATTAATTTAAGCCCACATCGAGCCAAATTGTATGACACTTCGACCACCATCCTATTTAAGGAGATGTCGGTTAACGTCACTCAATAATACCAAAGAGCTCACTTCACTTTTGAAACATCACTATAGTCATGTCTTATTATATCAGGTCTAATCTGATCATTGCAATGACCTTCTATATTAACTACTTCAAATGTCATCACAACTATATGTTTGTTTTGCTGACTATGTTAAGTAACTACATTCATTCAATAAAATTTATGATTAAAAAAAAAAAAATCCTGAAGTCCTGGGATTGGAGGCTCCAATCCAGGGTTTCAAATCCTGGTAATCGCTTTTCCTAATGCTAACTAAATCATTTCATTCTGGGAAAAGAATAGAGGTGGAATAGGGGCAATGTAATAATGTATATCCAATTGAAAACAATCCACAGCAGCGATGCAGTACATTATGTTCCCACACTTAAATCACTTTTGTATTCAAAGACTGCCGGCAATCAGTGTGGCTTATTCAGGAAAGCCAGGGCAGGAACAAGCAGCAGATGAAAGGATGATGTCTAGCAGCTTCTACACTAGAGGAATGACCATAAAGCAGCCATTCAAACAATGCCCTGGTACCTGTGTATATGCATGCTGTAGACCAGCTTTTACCTACAGACAACCAGCGACAATAGGCTCTAGTACGCATATATACCACTAGGCTATAAAAGCAAATTAAATTCTATTACTTCAAAACAGAGTTTTTAAAATATTTGAAATATAAAGAGTTTGTGGTTTGGCTATTTGTACTATATAACTATATATATATATATGATTCTACTAGCTACCCTGGGAGGAGACAGATCTGTGAAACAAGAGATTTTATTTACCGGTATCAATTCGAGAGCTTGGATTATTATCCCATCATTATTGGTCCAGTCATAGGATCCCCAATACAGAGGTTTCTATTTGCCCTGCACCCCTAGGGTCGGTTATATTATTATTTATATACACTTATCAAAAATTATTCACCCCAGCACGGGGATAGAGACAATCCACATAAAGGAAAAACACAAGATTACGATCATCGGACAAAAAATATTTTATTCATCCATCCAATCATTGGACTATAATTCTGTTTTTTATCTACCGAATAAAAAGAGTGTTAACCATGCCCTTGATGAGGTCTTGTTAGACGAAACGTGTTGGGCCGTTTGGCATTTCTTAAAATAAAAGACACCATAGACACACTATAATTCTATTAGGATATGTACAGTAAGTATGGATGTATTGAACAACTATTTGGAGAGTGCTACTCCATCTAGATTGACTTCTGTGTGTACTGTATGTTTTTTTTTTTACTTTTTCCCCCCCATGGTATAAAAGGCTTAACAATGGTAATATTATTTCCCCATAGATTCTTGACATTTTTTATGAGACTAGTATGATTGGTATTATATAATTCGTTACCGTTAATATAACACCCCCTGGATCTTGATAACCTCTGTTCCTGCTCTAATGCCAGCTGTCCATGTTTCTCTCTAAATCTTTCATGATACGTTTTGTTATGTAGTTGGTGTACCATTTAGTACTACAGAATTTTAAATAATCAGTAATAATCCCAGAGCTGATGATGATAACTAGTGTATTTTTACTGAGAGCCTGGGAAGTCACTCCATGAGCATATCTATAAAGGGTGTACGGTGTGCAGAGGTGAAAAGCTCATGGGTTCGGGTAGGCCCACACCCTGCAACCATTGAAAAAACTAACTTCTCCATTGGTGCTGCAGGTATCACTGTGAGCATAGCACAAGCGCTATATTTTACAGGCATCATATGGCTTGGTTGCACAGAGAGAGGTATCAGCAGTAGAAAGAAAGAAGTAATAATGCCACTGTATAGGTCATTGGTACAACCTAGATCTAGAGTACTGTGTTTTGTTCTGGAGGCCATATCTCCAGAAGGATATAAATACATTAGAGACTGTACAAAGAAGGGCATCTAAAATGTTGGATGGTGTACATAACAAAACTTACCCTGAAAGACTTAAAGATCTTAATATGTATACTTTAGAGCAGAGAAGGGAAAGGGGAGACATGACAGAACATTTAAAAAATGTCAAGGGTTTTAACAAGGTACAGGTGGGAGACATTCTTCACAGGAAGAGGAGCAACAGAACACGAGGACATGCACTGAAACTAGAGCGAGGAAGATTCAGGGGAAATTTGAGGAAAAATTACTTTACAGAAAGAGCAGTGGAAAAGTGGAATAGCCTACCATCAGAGGTGGTAGAGGGAAATACAGTAGTACAGTTTAAACATGCTTGGGATAGGCATATTGATATCCTTACAAAGATATTAGGATCAAATATGGGTTGAGGTAGCATGTTTAAAAAAGAGGCAGACTAGAGTGGTTCTTATCCGCTGTCAATTTCTTTGTTTCTATGTCTACTACGTATGCCCACTAGAGAAATGACGGGGAAAATGGCACCAGGGAACGTCACATGCACAGTAGCTTCCTAGCACTTACTAGGAGTCAAGTGTGGGAAAAGCCAGTGAGTTTGAGGGTGAGGGTGCAAATGAATGCTGCACACTCTTGATCTGCCCATGAGTCATCCGTATTTGCTTTATATTTTAAGTTGCACATATCTTAATACTGTATGAGAAATAACACATCAGCACTGTACGTATTGTTGTCTATCATGGGATAGATATTTAGTGGGATATAACCTACATCATATTATTGCAGTAACCTTGGTGAATCAATCATTCATTTTAAGTAACACCCTGTTACTGCATATTTTATAAAAGAGCATTCTAACTTTTTTAAAGTATTGTCATCACCATTTAGGATAACTGACAATGGTAGTTTGATAGAAGACAAGCTGATTTCTAAAACAGTACTCAAAGGAGTATTCAGTGCAATACAGTTAACCAGACTTGACAGAAAATAATTTGACTATCATAGAAAGAACCTATAGGGGAAGTCTTATCAGTAGTGAATGATATTGCAATATATAATTTTGACAGATTTATTGGATCATCTGTAAATACCACAGGGAATTGTAGGTTTAAATAGATAGGATTTTTTTTTTTTAGCAGAGACTCTTTGTCAAATAAATAAGTGCCTAAATTTGTTGTAAGTTCGGTTTTAAAGTAACTTTTGTGGTTGATTTATGAAGGGAGAGCAACAGACAATGGGGCAGATGTATTAATCCTTAACAAGAGATAAATGCAAGGGTGATAAAGAGAGATAAACATCCAGCCAATCACATCCTACCTGCCATGTCACAGGCTGTGTTTGAAAAAAGTCAGTAAGGAGCTGATTGGCTGGACGTTTATCTCTCTTTATTACCCTTGCATTTATCTCTTGTTAAGGCTTCATACATCTGCCCAAATGCATGCATCTGTATTTCCTGGGTTACAATGCAACACATCAATTAATTAAGAGGACTTAAATGAACTGAAACTGTCAGAATACATATGTAGTGTTATGAGGACAGAATCTGCTCTAACCCTTTGGTGCATATTCAAAATGGAGTAATTCTTTTTAAAAATCTAGCACCGCATGAATTGGAAGTTTTTTTATTTATGTGGTGCTAAAAAAAAAAAAATGTTTTCCTAAAATCCATGTTTTAGCCCTTTAGAAACCTTTAATTACCCCTCAATGACTAAGCAATTAGAAGTTCCAATTAACTTAATTAGTCCATCATTCCTCACCTTCTGGAGCGATGTCCGTTATAAGGCAGACTTACACAGCAGCACAGACAGCATTGCTGTACTTATATGTCAGCACAGGATACCATCACTGGACTTATACCGCTGACTTATATGGCAGCATTGAGCAGCACCGATGGACTTATAAAGCAGCACAGAGCAGCACCACTGTACATATATGGCAGCACAGAGCAGCCCCACAAGACTTATATGGCAACACAAGACACCACCACTGGACTTATATGGCCGACTGATATGGCAGTACAGGGCAGCACCGCTGGAATTACAGTATAAGGAAGACTTATACGGTAACACAGGACAGCACCGTTGGACTTATACAGCAGCACCACTGGACTTATTTGGCAGACTTATAGGACAACACAGGGCAGCACCACTGGACTTATACGGCAGACTAATATGACAGCACTGGGCAGCACCGCTGGACATATATATGGCAGAATTATACGGCAGCACAAGGCAGCATTGCTGGACATATACAGTAGAACTGGACACCACCACTGGACCTATATAGCAGACAAATGGCAGCACTGCTGGATTTATACAGCAGCACAGGGCAGCACCGCTAGACTTATATGGCACAATGGTCTAAGCAATTAGAAGTTCCAATTAGCTTAATTAGTCCATCATTGCTCACCTTCTGGAGCTATGTCAGTTAAAAGGCAGACTTACACAGCGACACAGACAGCATTGCTGGACTTATATGGCAGCACAGGAGACCACCACTGGACTTATACCCCTAGCGTCATCACCTGAAGGAAGGAGTCTGGATTGAGAGTGTAACCAGCTCCAACAATTTAGGTGTTTGTCTCCCATGTGTCCACTCCCACCCTGCACATTTCTCTCCCTGCATCCTCTCCCACCCTGCACATTCTTCTACCGTGCATCCTTTCCCACCCTTCACCCCACTCTCCCCTGCATCCAGGGCTATTTTTCAGCAGGCTCCAGCAGGAACTGAGTACCTTATTCTAGTTCACTCTTTCTGACAAAATATTTCTTAGGTGGACAAAACCATGTGCACTGCAGGTGAGGCAGGTGTAAAACCCCACCCAAATCTAATTATCTCTGCACAAGCAACAACTGCCTCACCTGCAGTGCACATGGTTTTGTGCATCTAAGAAATATTTTGTCAGAAAGAGTGAACTAGAATAAGGGCCTCAGTTCCTGCTGGAGCCTGCTGAAAAATAGCCCTGCCTGCATCCACTCCCACCCTGCACCCCACTCTCCCGCGTCCTCTCCCACCCTGCAACCCCCTCTCTCCCCTATGTCCTGTCCCACCCTGCACATTCCTCTCCCACTCTGCACCCCACCCTCCCCTGTATTCTCTCCCACCCTGCACCCCACTCTCCCCTGTTTCCTCCCCCACCTTGCAACCCCCTTTCTCTACTGTGTCCTGTCCCACCCTGCACATTCCTCTCCCCTGCCTCCTGTCCCACCCTGCACCCCACTCTCCCCTGCATCCTCTCTCACCCTGCACCCCCGGTCTCACCTTGTGTCCACTGCCCACTGTGCACCCCACAAGTTACTACACCGGGTGACACGAACCCTAGTGACAGCTCTGCATGGTTGCACCTCTAGAATTATACATGGCAGCACCCTGGATTTAAACGGCACCGCTGCAGTAAAAAACTTTTTTTATTTATTCTTTATTTATTTTTTCAAATAAAGTGGCCCCATAAACATCTAAAATCACAGTCAGAATGAAATGGTGTAGATCGCTAGGCCCGGGTTTCACCAGAATCTGACAGCGGTATGATGAAGATCTGCCTCGTTCTGGATCCGTAAAATGGTGCAAAGGAGTGAGCCATCCATAAACCTGCCTTAGATCAGGTAAGATTAGTGGCGGTGGGGCTGGTTTGGTTCGCTAGGAACCGAACCCACCCATTTCTACCGATAATAGATTTCTTTGGAAGAAAATGATAGAAATGATGCTCTTGTTTGTTCCCACTGTTTGCCCTCCTTTGTCTTAGATTGGAGCTGTACCTCCTCTACTCTACAAACCCTTGCTATGAGACATTGTCCTTGTCGCTCTGCAGATAAATTGCCATAATTGCTCCCATATTACATGCTCAGCTCTAACTAAGTATAGTCACCTGTGTACATGGACCGCCTCTGTCAGTATGGCTGTTTGACACTTGTCATCATCATCATCAGTAAAAATTTGCATCGGTCCAAGAATTGGGTAAAATATGCAGCTACAAACTAAGAAACTCTGCATAATGAGTAAGATGGGCAATATGCTCTTACTGAACATTATTTACATGAGAATACCCTACTAAAACCCTATGCCTGACATTTATACTTGTGACCATTTGGTCTGGAACATGCACAGACTGAAAACACAATATACGGATACATATATACATATATATATAAATATAAATATATATATATACACAAATAGAATGGTGCTGGCACTCCAGTTGTAAAAAATGGCCCTGGTGCCTCCCCAGACCCTCCGGTAAAATGTAGCAAACAACTGTAGGGTGGCACTCGCTGGGCTTTGTCAAATAAACTTAGATCTCACAACCCAGTAGTGGTCTATCTAAGTTTAGTTGACAAAGTCCAGCGAGTGCCACCCTACAGTTGTATATAAAAGTTGTCTGCTGCCCTGCTGTGAGGTCGTCTCTTAAGCTGTCTTGACAAAGAACTTTATCTTGGATCCGAAACGTTGACTAATAAAAAAGTGGTGATGTATTGACTTCATCTCACTACTATATATATATATATATATATATATATATATATATATATATATATATATATATATACACAGTATATAAATAATATAGTATGTGTGTGCATAGCCAATGATGGTCACTAACAGGGGAAAGGATTCCCAAGGAAGTGGAATCCATTTAATATTCATTTTACTGCTGCCATAAAATAATAATGTAATGTGTACCTAATTTGCTGTCTTACTTGTAATTTACAGTATCTTAAAATGGTTATAGCATGTTAAAATAAATTGTTTATATAAACTTGTAATACCGTATAAATAATTACCATCTAATTTGTACGTTCACCCTGCACTTAATTAGCTGTTTAATAACATTCTAAAATAGATGTTTCATTCATTTTAATTTGCAATAATCATTTTCTTCATTATTATCATTAGAAAAAAGTTTACATGCTCGGCTATTGAACAGAAATGGATAATAGAGTGAAAAATAACCTGGGTTCATTTCATTAAATTATTTTCAAGAGCTTGTAAAGCACTTAGTGAAAAATTATTTTTTAACTTACACTCCGTGTTGCTATTTCTGTTCTTTTCCCACATCAGTTGCATAACTGACCTTTACAAAGCCCTTTGTTTCTCACCCCAAGAGCCAAAAGGTGTTAAAATCTGTGTTTATTCAATTTGTAATGGCATGCAGTGTAATTACCAGCAGTTTGTTCTCTCAGTTGTAAAATATATTTTTAAGAGAGATCAATGAAATGTAATGTAGAACATTACAGCTGAATGTACTGTATAATGAAAAAGCTACCAAAATATACAAAAGAGTAGTGTACAATGTTAGTCTGTATTCTCTGTGAACACCGTGAATTCCACATCAGTTTTTTAACTACTCAGTTTGCTTGTAAATATCTTTTAATTTTTTTGTAGAGCATTTTATATTTTCATATGGATAGGGAATTGTATTGAAAAGCAGATGTTCATTTTTTTGAGCGTTATATAACTATAAAAATAATAAAAATGAAGTGATTTTAACAATGTTTGTTACTAGTGCTTGCTCACACTAATATTATTCAATGTATGCATGTACTACAGTACATCAAGGTCCAGAATTCTCCAGTCAGCGATTGTGATGTGGTATCTTCCTGTTCCCATTTAATAAAGTATTAGAGTGATCCCCTGAAAGTCACGTTGGGAGATTGTTGATATTAAACATGTTTAAAAATCCTGATCTTCTAATCCTAGCAAGGGATCCTGGAATCTAACATTTTTAATATGTTTTATTTCGCTGATCTTCCAACGGATCGCCGATCATCTATACCATCCGACCATCGGCACATTCTGTTGGTGACCAACCCATATCCACTGGGTTGGCGGATCAGTGGATCATGCCCTCTGATGTCTGGGCATGTGGCTAAGGTACTCCCAAGTACCCACCAGCACAGTCAACATATCAAATGTTATTATAAAATACCCCATTTTTCAGGTAGGTTTGTCTTAACTATGATGATTTAATTTCTCTTTTTCAGCTTTTACAGAAATTTTACACATGATTTTACATAAAATTCCGTGGGGCAAACTGTTCCACTGCCAGGTCCTTGGTTGTCAGGATGCTGAAGGCCACTTAGCGGTATCCACAGTTGATGGTGTCCAGACGCAGCAGCGCAAGCCAGGGCTAAGCGGCCTTCGGCATCCTGACAACCAAGGACCTGACAGTGGAGCAGTTTGCCCCGGTATTTTATGTAAAATCATGTAGTAACCAGCCCACACTGTGGAATAATTTGGTATGAGCAAATGCTTTTACTGTTCATTGGAGTGAATTTATATTCCCCCCACAATTAAAAGTTTTATCTGCACCATGAAGCGCGGGATTGGATAGCTCATTGGTGGCAAATGTTTGATATCAAGATATCGGTGGGGCGCTAGGTGGAAAATAATGGTTTTACCCGTGCAGCAGCAAATTAAAAGGGGTGTCAAGCCCTTTTTGAACACAATAAAGTAGAACAGGAAGAAAAGGGGGGGGGGGGATGCTGCGCTTGATTAATAAGAACGGTGTATGATGAAATTAAAATAAATTCATATTTAATAAACATACATATGAAAATTGCATGTGAAGCATGTTGAATTATAACAAATTAATAGTTAAAGAATAATAGTACATAGATATAAAATATAAAAAAATGCGGTGCATCTCTATGTTTATAGTCACCAGTGCCTTCTGATCTTGACTTGTCCAATATAAATTGGGAGTCCAATTGTGGGGATGGTCAGTAGGGTGTGCAAGAGTTAGTTGGTACCAACATATTTGTAGATTCCTCAAGTTGAGGGCAAAGTGGCGTTCCTCTAGTTTGATGGCAGGAGCTGTATGGTGGCAGCAGGCTGGATATGCCGGTCTCACTGGATGCCCAATTATTGAGGATAGGTTCCCAAATGCACAGTCTCAAATGTAAGTAAAGTGGGACTCCTGGGTCGTCAGCTGGGGCAAGGATTGTGGGTGACTCAATCAGAAAGCACCTAATCACACGTGCCTAGAGGCAGCACATGTTTGGGAGCGGCACTTGGATGCCTCTGATCAGGTAGACGCTTCAGGTCCATCCCTGCCAAGTCATCAAGAACCGCAAAAAGATTCTTCGGGACAGCTATTCAGCTATTGAACAATGTACTCTAAGATACTGCTAATCTAAACACCTAACCGCTTTGTCTAACCTTGCAAATCATAACATGTGAATTGACATTTGTATGCGCAACTGATGCAATGTATGTACGTACTGTTATCCCTCTTGTACCATGATAGAAGCTGCACTGTATCTACAAAAAATTCCTAGTATACGAGAGTATACATGGCCAATAAAGTGATTCTGATTCTTATTCAGTTCTTCTCATTTAGCCAATTCTCTTCTTTGCTTCTAAGCTGTCCATCGTTTGGTTTTGATCAATGGTTTTATAAGGATAATCTTATCCATAATGTTTTGTTATCCTAAACATATATTATCATTGTTATAGTAACGGTTTTACAGTTTGATTCTAAGGTTGTGCTATTAGATTGTGTGTGAATAAAAATGTACTGAGATATTTGCACGACTTAAGCTGTGTACACACGGGGCGATAGGGGCTGAAATTGCTGGAAATATGGTCACTGGCGACCATATTGCCAGTGATGGGAGTGTGCCCCGGCGATAAATCGACATCCATTTCAGAGGAGTGACAGGGCACCATGGGTTAGTTAAATATAAGAACTCCACTCACGCATGTGTATTATTTAGCTACATAATAACTTTGTCTCTGTTGCAGTTCAATAAGAGGACACCTAAAATGCACACGGTCAACTCCCACTTAATAAGAGTTATTGATGCTTGGTTCTATATTTTGATCAAGCTTCACACTGTGCATCATCCAAAGAATAGCATCCCTACCAAGAAGCAAGGTAGCAATAGTATAATGCCATCATAATTCTTCTACAATTGTCATAATAGAGAATAAGAATATAGGATACCTGGAGCCCCCAAGACACCAGGGACTAAGAAGAAGATGTGTAATGCAGGAGGATATGTGAAATTATTTAAAAGTTACTGTTCCCTAGTGGTCCCCATTCATTTTGAGATAACCTGAGCAATGCTACAAAGTAGAGTAGATAGACATTGCAATGTCCAGCTCACAAAACTAGTAATGATGTACAGTACTTGAATAACTCTTAACTTCAATAGCAAGATGCATATACCAAGAATTTAAACAAGAGGGCAAATACTTATATGATTGCCTATTATCTGTAAAAGCAGATATGTTGCTTAATATATGTTTGCAATGGTATACAAGGGAGATTTCTGCCTTACTTTTATTATGTAGGATGTACTGTATGTCTATTTTACTTGTCCATTATGGACATGCTGGAGGAATTTGCTTATTTGTTTTCTCTAAAGTAGACTACCTCTCCCTTTTATGCACCTGTGATGGACTAGTAAATTTATTTCAGCAACTACCATTCTCTGTATCAGTGTTAAAAGCTATAAATCACATTATTAACATGTCAGTCTGCTCGATTCAACAACACAGTATCCCCATTGTGTCAACATTTTAACTGTCACGCTCACCTACTCAACCCATGAAGGACATACTTACTGATGTGTTCTTTTTTAATCCTTTTATTTGTTCAAGTGGCGAACCAAATAGAAGAGATCCAAAAGAGACAAATTATATAACACCAATATAAAAAATAAAGCAAATATTACAATCTGTGTTTCAAAGACACAAATTTTTTTTTTTTGTTTTGTTCCAGTAACTGTTATTGTCATTTATTGTGTTGGAAAACAAAATAAAGAATGTGGGAAGAGCAGATGTGGAGAGGAGTAAACATTAAATACAATAAGCAGAGTGAATAATACAAAGTGAAGTAAAAAGAGCTTAAACCCCACCATTGGTACTACAAGTAGTATTATATGATTCCAGGGATTTGTCTATGGAAATAGAAATACCAGGTACCCCAGGTCATAACATTATTGAAGAGAGTCTTGGGTAAAGTGGGAGCAGCAGTTTGTGTCTAATGTGTAGCAATAAAAAGCTTGGCAGCATTGGAAATGAGGCTACAGAATTTACTTGCAGGCTTTGAAATTCTTTTGAGTAGTGTATGGGGTCTGTCGTGGTGACATCAAATGATTTTTCTCCCCTTCAGAAATAGAAGTCAGTCTAAACAGAAATGGGGTGGGCGCTGATGTCATGTGACATCAGCCATCCGCCCTGAGCAGGCATCGACCCGCCTGTGGAGCTTATTCGGATCCGTTCAGTCCTCCATGCATTCGCATGGAGGACTAACGTTGTGCGTCTGCACAGGCGCGTTTCTGCACATGTCAAGCAGGGGGGCAGAGAAGGGCGGGGGGCCCCGAGCAGCCCCATTAAAGTTTCATGGGCGTTCCCATGAGAACACTGGGCGTTCTCAGGCTAATGAGGCCGTGACGGACATGCAGGGGGGCGGGCAGCTGACATCTCCGGATGTCAGCTGCCCACCCTGTCCTCGCACAGGGTGCCCACAGTTTAGATTTACTATATAGGTAAAATTTGCAGCCTTGCGAGTCAACCAGAATAAGGTCCTGTGTTTGCAGGGGTACGCCCAGCGTTTTCAAGGGAATGCCCATAAAACGCTGAGTGTTCCCCTGCTCCAGCCCCCTGTCCTCCCCCGTCCACCCCATCCGGAGCAAACGGCCCAGAGAGTTTGAAACTCGCCGAAGCCGTTCGTTTATGGGATTTGCACATGCTCATAAATGCGCATACGCAAACCTCAAACAATAGGCAAGGGACCAATTTGGCCAGCTACTGTATGAATCGTTTCCTTTTTGTGATACGTTGTTTACCTTTACATTACAGTTCATTCTTTAGTGCGTAGTCTGCGCATCATTCCTAAAATGCTTATCAGCGTTTTCTAGCCTATTACTTGTGTAGCTGATCCTAGAGAAAGAAATCTATACACACTGTATCTTCTAACTGACTGTTTTCTTTTTCTTTTCAGACAAGTCAAGTTAAACGCTAAAACTGTATCTGTAAATAAGGAGATTTTTAAGAAAACCGAGATCAAAATCCAGCTTTATTCAGGTAAAGGTAGGAAGTCATTAGATGACCCTCATTGACAGGGCATGCTCAGCAAATATTCTTAAAAATAACTCCTGCACTAATTTATGACCTTTTGGGAGTATAATCAATAGAGCTAAGAGGAGAGGCAGCCAGACAGCTCTCCGTGCTAGCAGAAAGTTCCATGTCTTTGTTAATGTTTGCATTCTGTCTGCTTACATGCAATACGGCTGACTGCTAGGGATATCATACCCTTCTACTCTCACCAAGTTAGGAGACATACATTTTTGTTGTCAATTTTACCGTCTCGTCTGTTATACAGTACTGTATCTGATTTCCACACATACAGGATTTCCTGGGCTGTGAAGACGTATTTGCTATCTTTTTTGTCTCACAACTGAGAAACCTAGATTTTAATGCAATACATTACGGGATAGAAAATGTGGCTTAACTAGTTTAATGTCTACATTTACAATTTATTATTTTAGAATAAAATTATAACTAGAAAAAAAATTATTTACAGTAGTATCCCATAAATGGTATATCTTAACACTTCAAGAGCAGTCAGGCTTGTGCTATACTTGTTTACAGACTAATAATAAGGATGATTATCAAATAGAACAACATTGGACGAGTGTTTGGGGATATGTAGGTGGAAAAAAACTAGACAACACTATTATGAGTCATAGGATACTTTGGTCCCTGATATGTTGTCTCCAGTTCTTGGTCGCACACTTGATGGCATTTAATGAATGCAGATTCTGGGCCAGATGCACTAAGCTTCAAAAGTTATAAAATGGAGAGAGATAAACAACCAGCCAATCAGCTCCTGCATGATATTTTTCAAACACCGTCTGTGACAGGGCAGGCAGGAGCTGATTGGCTGGTTGTTTATCACTCTCCATTTTAGCACTTTTGAAGCATAGTGCATCTGGCCCTATGTCACTGTACTCATGCTAACTGTGAGGAAAGCATTAGTGTGAAAACATGGCATCACATAGAATTAATTTACTATTACGGGCCCTATTTTGAGTATAAATACAAATGTAATCATTGAATATCACCAGCTGCTACTTACGTGTGGCAGAGGAGCTGCCGCTACCCCCATATCCAAAGAGGTGACAGCTGCCAGCCTGAGTCCAGGTACCTGAGCAATGGATATGGCAGGTGCCAGGACCGGCTCATACACAGACGCCACTGTGCAACTGAACCCCGGGCTTCTATGGACTGCACTGACTGTAGACCACAAGTGAAATATTGGGCTGCCCAGTAATGCAGGGAGTGGCTTCTTTCAAGAAACCAGTGCTCTGCTTATTGCAGCCCAAACTGGCAGTCCCAGAGGCAGTCCACATTCCACACTCTAAATTGCCCATTTAAATTTATTTCACCCACCATAATGCCTTGACACATTATGCCCCTTACACTTATGACACTGTGCGGGCTAATGCTATGCTGCTCCTGAGAAGGGTACTTTATAGACCTGGAGAAAATTAAATGGAATGAGAAATGCAGGAAGTGTTAATCTTTGTGCGAGTTCTCCCACTCAGCAATAGAAAAATAGATTTGTTTTCTGATTCTATAGCTACTAGTAATTAAGATATAAATGGTAAAACACCCTCTTACCTAAACATTAAATATGGACTACACTTGGCACATGACCCAACAAAAATTGATCATAATCAAAAATTTTATTTAACTAGAATAATGGCATCATAATACAACTATTGTCATCAAGAGAACTAGAATGAAATTAAAATAACACAATTCTTATCACTATGGTAGGCAACAATGGATAGAAGAAAAATGAAAGGCCATAAATTTGAACTCATTTAAAAAATATAGTATCTCAATGTAAACACAGTATTGCAATGTAAACACAGTAGCACAAGTTACAAATCATAATTTTTAAGTTATTTTTTATATAAAACATAAAAGAAAAAGAAAATTCTCACTTAATTGCTTATCTATAAAGTACACACTCAGAGCTGGAGAAAATGGGCCTTGTTTCAGCTTCAGTTGCAGTTTTGTTAAAAAACTTAACAGCAACTGCAATCTCTTACATGCTGGAATCTACCCAGTTAAGGACATGGCCACCCAGCAGTTAAAGTAGTGGCCTGTGAAAAGATTGCAATCTCACTGCGAATTGCATTGGAGAAGTTCTACTTCAACCATAAGGGCATCCCCCTGTCTGTGCGGCCTAGCTGCTAGCTGCAAAAGCAGGCACTGAGCCACCATTTTTTAGCCTGCATTGGCTGTATGAGATGTCACACATCCTCTCTGTATATATATATCCTCTATGTATCCTCGAAAATGTTCTTGACATGCCCTTGTTGTCTGACTGCTCCCCTATCACCCTGTTGACACCCCCTGAATGACGGTCAAAATGCAGTCGCATAGTTCTCGGATGCGATTTCAGTTTGACACTTCAATGTGTATGAGAGATACTCTAGAGAGAAGGAGTTGTTTTTGTGACATGTTGAGTCAAATGAAGAGACATTTGTTGATGGGTGTGGTATAATAGGTGGACAATTTGTAAGTTTCAGCACATGGAAACCCGAATTAGTGTACAATGTCCCCTCACAAAGCTCGCTTCCAGCAAATACTGTATAAAACAGTTGAAAAAGTGCAAACAACCATATGTTGTGTTGACCACCAACATGTCGACCATTTGAACCTGTTGAACTTTTGACCATGTTGACCATATGTCAAACTTTTGACTGGACTAATAGGTCATCAATGGTAAGTTCAGCAGTGTCTAAGTCAACCCCAAATTGTTATCATGCACAAGGTCAGCCATTGTCATGTTGACCATTTGAACCTTTTGGTGGCATCAACCATATGCAGGTCCACCACATGGTGTTGACTGATTGACTGTGTACCTATCGACCTGAATTGTAAACTGATATAGGGCCTGATTCAGTAAGGATCGCATATGATAAATGGCTTGCAGCAGCTTAGCATATGCGATTCTTAACAATGCAAATGCAGGAGGAGATGCATACCACTGCCTGCTTGCATTTGCAATTGCATCGAACTGTGATGCAATCGTAGCTTAGAGAAATATAATGACCTTCAGTTGCGATGCCCCTCTGCGACTGCAGCTTGAATAAGTCTAAACTTAGGGTATATATATTGTGCATACACACTGAAATACATCGACCAGCGATATCGTTCAGTGATGTCACCTGGGCCTGCTGAACATGCAGGTGATTTGACTATATAGCCAAATTGACCTGCAAGTTAAATAGACATAAATCATTGTTAATGATGTGCGGGAACATGCATCGTTAACTATATTGAGTGTACACACTAGGCAATATAGTGAACGATAAGGCTCAGAAAACCCTTCCTGAGCAATATTTTCACTATATCCTCTAGCGCGCATGGGGCTTTAGATATGGGGGTGTGTTAAAAATTAAATCTAAATTGCAGTGTTAAAAAAGTAGTCAGTATTTACCCTCCACATAAACAAAATAACTCACCCAAATCTAACTCTGCACATGTTATAATTGCACCACCTGCAGTACACATGATTTTGCCTATTTTACATTTGCGATCATTTCTGAATCAGGCCCTCCGGATGTTTTATATTTTGCACGGTATGGGAGGCCAAGGAAGATGCAACCCATTTCTGAAAATGCCGACCACCCCATCCATCCTCGAAACACCTCTGCCTGTTAATCAGTATTCAGTAAAACACTAGCCGACAGTGAAGATGTGTTTATGGTTGTGGAATAAACATCATTGAAAATTTTGCAGAGTATTCTGAATGCACTACTTATATAAAGATGGAGCTGCTCTCAGTGCACCCGCCAGCGCAGCATATCTCTAGCGCAGGTGGGTGGTGGGGACGGGGAAGCGCCCATTGCCGCTATTAGGGCACGAATGCACAAAATGCTTGGTGGACGGCGCAGGCTGGCGGATGGCGATCGCATTGCAGGGAGGCGCTCTAATGAGAGCGTCTCTATCTATAAGTGTTTGGCCAGTTTCAATATTTGCATTAACCTATAAGCCTCATATTTTATATAACTAAAAATAGATCTATAAATATTTTTTTGATTTAGCTTAATACAGAGCAATAAAATAATGAGCTTTCAGGTGACATTTTATTTAACCTTCATGTTAGTTATTATTCTTTGAATAACTTTATTTATTGTTTCATGAGAAAATAGCAAATTCCTTTCTGTAAAACCTGCTTAGAGGCATAGTGATGCGACCTTCACATACATTTTTGTGACCTCTGGAACAAATTTAATTCATTACCACAAAAAAACTGGTCATAATGCTCATGTCATGTGAAAATTATAGTCAGCTATTATGTTAAGTCACATCGCATCACGAGTGCAGCAATCAAACATTCACAGTTAATGTTATGGTGCTTGCATTGTGCCATGGAACAGTAATATACCTTAAGCATGCCTGTGGCTATTTTATTATATAATAGATGTTAGCTGTGCTTTGTAAATAAGGCAGTGGTACTCGGAAAAAACTGTAGTAGTACTCACTACTCACCAATTGAGTTTATTTTATGCAAAATAAAACTGCCTTTAATAATCCAACGGCGTTTCAGGTTTCACCGTTATCAAGGACATACTACAGGCAAATGACCTAACATGCTTTTAAAACACTGATACAACACATATACCCCACCCCTGATCATCAAGAGACACCTGTACTCACCATATCTAGCCGCTGCTATGCTAAGCGTGAGCCGCCTCCGGAAATCTGGAAAACCGGTATCCATGCTTACATCAGCGATGGAGCGATTTCAAAAAATTGTTGCATTACCTGTAATTTAGCGCAACTACCTTTGTTTATTTCTTGTTTTCGTGTAAAGGGGGTGACTCCCGCTTTTTATATATTGTTGCAGCTTGACAAGGCAGCTACATACAGGCGCCCCTTTCCAGATACCTTCAGTACCTGGTTTCCAAATCAGCGATGGATGCTTGACGCCGGGCTCATATCAGTAATACCCCTTTCACATCGCACTTTTAAAACGGTATATTGCCGTTTTTTTCCATTTTAAAACGTTTAAGGCTGCAATGTGAAAGTGCCAGAGTTGATTTACCGGTTAAAGTTAACCGGTATTTCAACACGGTTAAAAAGCAGAGTCCTACACGTTTTAAAGCCGTTTTTTTGGCAGTTTGAACAGCTCTATTTCAATGGCTTGAAACGTGTCCCTTGGGGGTTAAACGGGTTGAATGTTTGAATGGTATTAAATGATTTTTAAAACGGTTTTCACCTGCAATGTGAAAGGTCTCAAGGCTCAGACCCGTTTTAAAGTCCCATTTAAGAATACCGTGTCATTACCCATTTCTGCAATGTGAAAGCAGTATTAGGGTAGTAGTAGTAGTAGAAGTACGTTTATTTATAAGGCGCCGCAAAGTGTCCGCAGCGCCGTACATAGCAAACAAAAAAAACAAATTACAAGGTAACGTACAGGGTGTGTTGAAAAATACAGTATAAATAGGGGTATAACAAGAAAATTCCCAGGGCCAAAAGCCAGGGGAAAATAACAGGCGCTTAACAGGAGGTGTTTTTCGGGGTGTAAGCTGCTGCTCAAGAGGGGATAGTCAGTCCCCACACAAGAAAACACAAAACCAATCACGCTGCTCACACGCTTTGGCGTGATTGGTTTTAAATAGGGGTATAGCTGGTAGAACTAAAATCAGCATCAGTTCAGAAGTAGGTGTCAAAATTGTCGAGGAGACTGAAGATGAAGTAGAGGAAGGGAAGAACAGGACAGGAGGACAGGTGAGGTAAAGAGGTAGGGTGAGTACGTGAGGCAGGAGGACCCTACTCATAAGAGTTAACATACTAAAAATAGGTGGGTGGACGAACGAAAAACAACAGGATAAGTAGGAACAGAGGGGAACGGAGGCAGGATAGGAGGATCAAAAGAGGTAAGGAGGAGGGATAGGCTAGTCGAAAAAAGTGGGTTTTGAGGGAGCGCTTGAAGGAGGTAAGGGAATCAGAAAGCCTGATGGGTGGCGGGAGGTTGTTCCAGTGCAGGGGGGCAGCGCGAGAGAAGTCTTGGACACGGGAGTGGGAGGTGGTGATTAGGTGAGAGGTCAGTCGGCGGTCAGCGATGGAGCGAAGAAGACGGGAGGGAGTGTGGATAGAGATCAGTGAAGAGAGGTAAGGAGCGGTGGAGGAGGAGAGAGCCTTGTAGGTGGTGGTGAGGAGTTTAAAGAGAACTTGGAAAGGAATGGGGAGCCAGTGAAGAGATAGACAGAGGGGGGAGGCGGAGGTAGAGCGGCAGGAGAGGAAGATGAGCCTAGAGCAGCGTTAAGAATGGATTGGAGAGGGGCAAGGCGGGTGAGAGGTAGCCCAGAGAGAAGGATGTTGCAGTAGTCAAGGCGGGAGATGACAAGAGAGTGAATGAGAATTTTGGTCGCGTCAGTGGAGAGAAATGGTCTGATGCGTGAGATGTTGCATAGGTGAAAGCGGCAAGACTGTGAGAGAGCACGAATGTGGGGGGTTAAAGAGAGGGAGGAGTCAATGATGACACCGAGGCAGCGCGTTTGGTCGGTGGACGTGATCTCGGTTTCACCAATGCTGATGGAGATAGTGGGAGAAGAGGGGATGTTCGGGGGATGGAAGATTAGAAGTTCAGTTTTAGCCATGTTTAGTTTCAGGAAGCGTTGGGTCATCCAGGCTGAGATGGCCGTGAGGCATTCGGAGACCTTGGACAGGAGTGATGGGGATAAGTCGGGGGAGGAGAGATAGATTAGGGTATCATCAGCATAAAGGTGGTAATGAAAACCATAGGAGCTGATGAGGGTGCCCAGAGAGGTGGTGTAGAGGGAGAAGAGGGCCAAGGACTGACCCTTGGGGAACACCGACTGGCTGCGGGGTAGTAGGAGAGGAGGAGCTCGGAGTGGAGACGGAGAAGGAGCGATCGGAGAGGTATGAGGTGAACCAGGAGAAGACTGTGCCAGTGATGCCAAAAGAGCAGAGGGTGTTGAGCAGGAGAGGGTGGTCAACAGTGTCATTGGCAGCCGACATATCTAGCTGGATGAGGATAGAGAAGAGGCCTTTGGATTTCGCCGATAGTAGATCGTTAGTGACTTTGGTCAGGGCAGTTTCAGTGGAATGGTATACGTTATACACGCATCCCTGCTTCTGGTCAGCTGATCGTCAGCCATGCAGCATTTGCAGTGCCTGATGGGCAGTACAGATGCCGTTACTAGGCAACGAAACATGATATGCATAGAATAAAAAATCAAATGACAATAAAAACACAGAATTAACAACTACATATTATGAACATGAAGCAATACCAAACATAATAACATAACATGAGTATATTACTGACTCTATTGACATAGAATATTTATAATTACTGTAGGTAGCCCCATCTTTCCCCAGTGGAGAAAGACTTGATGATAATATATTAATCACAACCCAGAAAAAGATAGCACACATCTAAAAGACTATTACATAAAAATAACACATACCAGAGTAAATGTGATAATAAAAATAATATAAAAATAATAATAATTACCACATAAAGGACAGCCAGGGAAAACTTATAAGAAAATGTATATAATGAATTAATGTATCACAAGAAACATTGGAGCCCCAATGTTTCATTTATTCCTTTGGGGATCATGTATTTAAAGTGAAAATCCACCTGCTTTCCAACTGCAGGAGTTTTTTATTTCGATTACCACCTCTCAATGATGCCGGGACTTGGTCAAAAATCATTGACTGCATGCTGGCCACACTGTGCCCAAAACTGACACAGTGTCACGCAACTGTTTGGTCGCTATGACCACTAATAAGAGCCTGGTGTATGCCTGACCTATGCTGGGCCATGCGCTCCTCGAAGGAACACTGGGTTTTCCCAACATAGGTCAGACCACATGGACAAGTGAGAGTATATACAACATATGTAGAGTGACAGGATAGTGGCTAGTGTATAGGGATCTTCCTGCCTGAGTGTGGATGGTTAACCCCTTCCCGACATTTGACGTACATTTACGTCATGGTCGGGAAGTACTTCCCGACACATGGCATAAATGTACGTCATGGTTTGTAACTGTCACTGCGTCTATAGACGCAGTGACAGTTAGGTGATGTCTGCTGTCCCTGACAGCAGACATCCCCCCTCGCCGCCCGGGGGGGGCAGGGGTGCCCCCCCCGGTCGGCGATCGCTGTGATTGGCTGTTCAAATCTGAACAGCCATTCACAGCGTTTCCTGTGTTACCGGCGGCTAAGCCGCTCGGTAACACAGAAAACGGTGGTGATCGGTGCAGCACCGATCACCACCGAGCGGCAGCACCCCCCTCCCACCCGCCGGGCACTCACCCGGCAGCAGCAGCAGCTCCCCCGGCTCCACCGCTACGTCCGGAGCGTCCGGAGCGCACGCTGCGCTCCCCTCCTCCCCCCTCCCCCCCGCAGCAGCAGCAGCAGCAGCAGCAGCAGCATCATGCTGCTGCTGGAAAAGTATAAAATAAAATGAAAAATGTGCAAATGTGTGTATATATATATATATATATATATATATACACACACATATATATATATATATATATATGTGTGTGTATATATATGTATATATATGTATATATATATATATATATATATACACACATATATATATATATATATATATATATGTGTGTGTGTGTGTGTGTGTGTGTGCGTATACCGCACCGATCACCAACGATCGCCAGCCCCCCCCCCCCTCCCACCCGGCAGCCCCCCTCCCTCCCACCCACCCGGCTGCCGCAGCGCCAGCACCCCTCCCACCCCCCCGCCAGCCGCAGCGCCAGCCCCCCTCCCAAAGCTGGTGACCAAAATGGGGTCACTTGTGGGGGGGTTCCACTGTATTGGTGCTTCGGGGGTCTTGCTAATGCGACATAGCACCCGCCATTCATTCCACCACCAAAAATCACTCCTTCCCTTCTGAGTCCTGCCATGCACCCAACTGGTATTTTTTGGTCACATGTGAGGCATTGCCGTACCCGGGAGAAATTGGGGCACAGATTTTGGGGTGCTTTGTCTCCTTCATTCCTTGTGAAAATTAAAAATTTTGAGCCAGAACTGCATTTTTGTGTAAAAAAATATTTTTTTTTACACAAAAATGCAGATCTGGCTCAAAATTTTTCATTTTCACAAGGAATGAAGGAGACAAAGCACCCCAAAATCTGTGCCCCAATTTCTCCCGGGTACGGCAATGCCTCACATGTGACCAAAAAATACCAGTTGGGTGCATGGCAGGACTCAGAAGGGAAGGAGTGATTTTTGGATTTTGCAGCACAGATTCTGGTTGAATGACCCCCGAAACACCCATACAGTGGAACCCCCCCACAAGTGACCCTATTTTGCAAACTACACCCCTCAGGGAATTCATCTAGGGGTATAGAGTACATTTCAAACCCCCCGGGGTTTCACCAATTTTGATACAACTGAGCTGTGAAAATGAAAAATTATTTTTTTTCATTTTCACTGCCCAGTTGTACCACAATTGGTGAAACCCCTGGGGGTTTGAAATGTACACTATACCCCTAGATGAATTCCCTGAGGGGTGTAGTTTGCAAAATGGGGTCACTTGTGGGGGGGTTCCTAACTTTTAGCATCTTATGGTGCCTAGAAACCTACATGGTGCCTAAAAAATAATCTCATAAAAAGGAGGCTCCAAAATCAAGTAGGTGCTCCTTCTATTATGAAGCCGGTGGTTTGGTCACCGTGCACACTAGGGCCACATATAGGATATTTATGAAAACCAAAGAATTGGGGGAATCAATTTTTAGTCACATTTCTCTAGTAAAATCTACTGTGTTCCTTAGAAAAATGTATTAAAATTGAAAATCCGAAAAAAAAATGAAATTTTGAAATTTCACCTACACTTTGTTTTAATTCCTGTGAAACACCTAAAGGGTTAACAAACTTCCAAAATGCTGTTTTGAATACTGTGAGGGGTGCAGTTTTTGAAATGGCATCATTTATGGGGGTGTCTCACATACAAGTCCCTCAAAGTCACATCAGAACTGAACTGGTCCCTAAAAAAATCAGTGTTTGAAATTTTCTTGAAAATTTGAGAATTTGCTAGTCATATTTGAAGCCTCCTAGTGTCCAAAAAAATGAAAAGGAGGTTGAAATAATAATTGCAACATAAAGTAGACATATGGTCTTTGTTAGTTATTAACTATTTTGAGTGGTATGATTATTTGTCTCACAAGCAGAAAATGTGACATTTTGCATATTGCTAAATTTTCCATTTTTTCACGATATTTTGGTATTTTTCACAAAAAAACACAGACTGTATCGACCCAAATTTACCACTAACTTGAAGTACAATGTGTCACGAGAAAACAATCTCAAAATCACTGGGATAAGTAAAAGCAAAAAAAAGTTATCCCCACTTAAGTGAGACATGTCAGATTTGAAAAAAATGGCTCTGTCAGGAACGCAAAAACTAGCTCTGTCAGGAAGGGGTTAAAGGTGGTGCACACCAACATGGAACGACATGTCGCCCAGGCATCAGAAGCATCCGTTCTTTCTACCCGAGAACTTGCTGCCCTGTGGTTTATCCCAGCCCGTAATATCAAGCTTCACAACTTGATCCCTAATATTTCTCCTCCGAGCATAACTAGGGAGTAGAGTAGTATTAGATAACTGCGGTAACTCTTTGTCAGTGGACAAAATTGGCCAGAAACGTTTGGCTATGGCCATGTTAGCACTGCTTCTGGTGTTATATCTATTAACCAATGGGATCCGCACCTTCTTACTATCCTCAGATTTACGTTGACTGTATAGTAAGTGGGAACGGGGACTTTCCAATACCCTGTCCTTTGTTTTAACCAATTCACTCAAAGGGTAACCTCTCTCCACAAACCTAGAAATCATCTCATCTAGAGCTGGTTCTACTTTAGCCTCATCAGATGTTATCCTGCGGACCCTCAGCATCTTAGAATAGGAAATACTCTTATGGGTAGGCAAAGGATGAAAACTCTCATTATGAAGGACCGTGTTACGGTCAGTCTCCTTTCTGTATAGGGACATTTGAATGCAGATATTTACATCAAGGAACTGAACCTCCCTCATGTCAAAATTCATAGTAAATGTAACCCCATTATCAGAGGAATTATGTGAATTCAACAAATCCAATAACTGCTGGGGCTCACCCCCCACAAAATCAGCAAATCATCGATGTAATGATGATAAAAAATTAACTCTGCCTTCAATGATCCCTGATGTAAAATTAGACCCTGTTCGACATGGTGCATGAAAGTATTGGCGTACATCAGGGCCACTGAGGACCCCATGGTGCAGCCAGACACCTGCAAATAAAATTTACCATCACAGACAAAATAATTTTTAGTGAGGATGAGCTCCAGCAATTTAACAATCAGCCCCACCATCATATTCAGGAATCCCACCAATAAATTGACGCACTGCCTCCACACCTGCACCATGAGGGATGCAGGTGTAGAGGCTAGCTATGTCTGCAGTACAAAATGCAGGAAAAATCAACAAAGGTTGAACAACCTTGAATTCGATCCAATTTCAGCAATAAATCGGTAGTGTCCCTTAAATAGCTGGACATCTTCTCTACATAAGGGTTAAGCACACTTTCGAGAAACGTTGACACAGGATGAAACGTTGACCCACGGGCTGAGATAATGGGTCGGCCAGGAGGATGTTCCCAGTTCTTGTGAACCATAGGAATCGTATAGCACAAAGGTGCCACTGGGTACTACATCATAAGTGCTTTGCCCAGTTCATTACTAACATCGCCAAGATGAATAGTCTCTTAAAGAATACTGTCCAATTCACGTTTATACTGGAGTGTAGGATCACATTGCAATACTTGATGAATTTTGGGGTCTTGCAGTTGACGATAACACTCATCTTTGTAGTCCTGAACATCTTGGACAAACACTGCACTCCCCTTATCAGCGCTATGCACTATTATATCAGATTGGACAATGCTGTTCGATGGGCTTTTGATAGATTGTGGCAGTAGTGTGAGTGTGAATCTTTGTTAACTTCATCCATCTGTAGCAATAATTGAGAAAAAGTTTTACTATATGGACTTGTGGACACTGGGTCAAACTTAGAAGGTGGAATGATCTTCTTAACTTGTGGTGGGATAGTATATCATCGCATATTCTTTTCCCAAAATACTCTTTTAACTGCAGTTACCTCTGACCACTTTCCATTGGAACGGGTCTAGCTCCCAAATTGGTGGCGGACATTGCAGTCTTAGAGTGTTATGCACAGTGGAACTTCCTTGCTGTGAAATCCTGGAGAGGACTTATGGTCAAGTTCCTCTCCTAAGATACCGCTTTGCCCTACTTCCTCATTGTAGTTGAGACCAGCGTATTTAATATTTGGTCAGGTTCGTGAACCCCACAGGAACCGGACTTGTCTGTTAATCTGAAGCATTCTACTATCAAGTCTTTTCTCACCCCTGATGAAGTCTGATTGACGAAACATGTCAGGTTATTGTGATGACTGCTATATGACTCTTCATGAATTATCGGATGAAATAATGCTGCAATTCTGCATTTTTTGCTAATTTTAATAAAATGTATCAAACAAAATAACTCACCCAAATCTAATTCTCTCTGCACATTTTACATCTGCCCCCCTGCAGTGCATATGGTTTTGTTCATCTAAGAAGGAATTTGCCAGAAGGAGTGAACCAGTATAACCTCCTATGTTCTCTGAATCTGTTTATGGTACATACAAACCTGCCAGCTTTTATAAACTTCTCAACATGTAAGTTGTAGCTGGACATCCATTAAACATATTGGATGACAATCAATGATTGGCTCTTCTAGAGCATGACTAGAAAACCATAGAATATCCATTTAAATGCACACTTTCCATCCAAGATTATAATTATCAACATAAAGGGTTACATTTACTAAAGCTTCTAAAAATTAACAGATTTGATGTTGCTCATAGCAACCAATCAAAATCTATTATTTCTGTAATGCATTCTAGAAACGTATAGACAGAATTTAACTTGTTCACATGCGCTTTTGAGAGCTGTTCATTCAGTTTCTCTACCCAATCTGGTAATTAGCCATTTCTATTTCTGTGTTTGTATATACATTGCTGTTTTTATTCAATAAAAGGTGGTATTGCACCATATGCCCCTTTTCCATTTTCTTTTGGAAATTCCATCTGGATCGAGTGAAAGCTCTGATTTGGAAATAAGACCTGTTTTTCCCCAATCCAATATAAGCAGTCAATTTGGGAGAAGAGGAGACGTTATCACATAAAAAGTAACGTAGGACCGTATACAATCATTTATGCATGTCAGTTTGTGGAGAAGAGGACCGTTCCAGCACATATAGGAACGTTGTTTGAAGTCTTACATAGGCGCCGGCAGAGGGAATTTCCTATTTCTGTCTTTTTGCTAGAATTTAACTTGTTGCTATTGTCAACATCACCTATTTTAATTTTTAGAAGCTTTAGTAAATGTACCCCAAAATTGTATTTTTGCTTGTGGCAAGGTGAGACACTTTCCTGCACCCAGAAAGTAACAGTTTCATTAGCCCATTTCCTCCCATTGGTAAAAGGAAAACATTTACTCTCTTCACAACCCTAAATGAAAAACAGGTACATTCTGCAAATATACAGTAGGTGCATTGGAAACCATTTATTGTCAATAACCATCATTTAATTTGTTTAGGTTGGCCTTAACAAATGCTGCACCTGAACAAAAGAATTGATTATTCGCAATGTACTAGCTGTGAGTTGGCCGAGCATTTTTACATTGATGCAAATTAGAAATGTTTTTATATGCCGCTGGAATCTGCACAATGTATTGGGCAATGTTATTTGATTGTTACCAGAAGATGAGTGCTGTTCTACTGAGCAACATCTTATTCATCTTGTCATCTTTCTACTGCATGCCAGCACTTAATAGCATAGACAGACCATCCCTGCTGTGCTTCAAGCAATCCCTTTCAGAAGAGCTTATTTGACAGCTAGATCCAACCACTAAACAACTTGACATGGATTATGATTATGAATGTCATGTAGAAGCATTTGCGTAAAATTGCAAACATGTGTAAATTATATTAAGACATGTCTACCCTGCATTATTATTAACATGTCGCCTTCAAAATATATTCTAAGATAACAATATTATGCAGAATGCGAATTATAGCACATATTTATCAATAGAACATATCAAAAAATGTCTGTAGTTTTATAATACATTTAAAATCGTAGCTAGATTTCAACTAGGAATCTGTAGCATGATAACCAACTTGTTTTGTGACAATACTGCAGAGGTGGAAGACCATTCATAGACTAACACGCCGATTTTTCTAGCCCCCTTTTGCTTAAAACTGATTGACCATATCATCAGGGCTATTTAATAACAAACATCTGCAGATAAAAGATATACGTTACCCTACAGAACACATCCAGAGTATTTCGAGATATTCAGATGGCAATAGCTCCTTGTCTTTATGGAACCATTATTGTAGGAGAGGAATCTCCCAATACCCCGCTCCTGCATCCTGTTTCCAAAATGAGGCAAACTGCATACCCAGAAAATAGAGGAAGCCTTGGCCACACCCCTTCAGAGAAAACCAAGCACTGAAATACAGTAACTATGTGGATCAGAGGGGGATATTTATTTTCCACAACATATGGGTCCCTCATACAGTACTGGGCTCATGCAATTAGAGCCCACCCCTCCCCTCTCTTGGTATACGTGATCTTATAGCAACACAGGTGCAGTGTCAGATATTCTCTGAAATTGCAGGGAAGTGACAATGATAGCTATCACTTCACTGTTAAGCTATTGTAGATAGGGGTCTTTGGTAAGTGGGACCCAAAAAACTATTCACATTACAGCAATATTTCACTATGATGGAATGATAATCATGAATGCTCTTGCATTTACAAGCCTTGTTCCTCAATATCACACACTTAAGGGGAGGTCATGAACCATGCTTCTGTTGCACATAGAGCAGTGGTTCCCAAACTGTGTGCCGTGGCTCCCTGGGGTGCCTCGGGACACTTTCAGGGGTGCCGCGGGTTGGTGGTCCAGGACCAATTCAAAATATTTATGATCAATTATTTATGGACAAAACCAGTGCTGGTGGCTGCCAATCATAAAATATATGTACAATCAGAAGCAAATCCTGCCCTTTAAACCATAACTGAACCTAAGAAGCACATATAAACACAATCTACTTAATTTTATATATATTTTTTGGCGCCATGGGGTGCCGTGGAAAAATTCTGATACTCTAGGGTGCCGTGATTCGAAAAAGATTGGGAACCCCTGACATAGAGAGAAGTGTGGACCATTGGTAGTGGTGGAATGATAATCATAAAGATTGCTCTTGCATTTACAAGCCTTGTTCCTCATTATCACACACTTAAGGGGAGGTCATGGACCATGCTTCTGTTGCACATAGAGAGAAGTGTGGACCATTGGTAGTGGTGATCGGGCCCTTTCTACAGTGGGAGACTCCCGTTTTTAGCTTCAAACTATTGATATTGAATCTGGACTCTGGAGGCGACTGACATTAGCGGTTCTAGCAATCATGGGTTAAACCGTTCATACCATTTATTTCACCTGTAAAAAAAAAAATCATAATACTTTACATCTCCTGAATAGATACTGGGAAGAGAGGAACTACACAGGTAAAACGTTATATAGTTATAGAAGGAACTAGTTGTAGTAGTTCATTTATTTATAAGGCGCCACAAAGTGTCCGCAGCACCATACAGAGCAAACAAAAAACAAATTACAAGGTAACATACAGTGTGTGTTTATAAAATATAGCATAAATATGGGTATAACTAAAATCAGCATCAGTTCTGAAGTAGGTGTTGAAATTGTCGAGGAGACTGAAGATGAAGTAGAGGAAGGGAAGAACAGGGCAGGAGCACTGGTGAGGTAAAGAGGTAGTGTGAGTACGTGAGGAAGGAGGGCCCTACTCATAAGAGTTAACAGACTAAAAGGAGGTGGGTGGATGAATGAAAGACAATAGGATAAGTAGGAATGAATGGGAGGGGAGGCAGGATAGGAGGAGTGAAAGAGGTTAGGAGGAGGAGGGATAGGCTGGTCGGAAGAAGTGGGTTTTGAGGGAGCGCTTGAAGGAGGTAAGGGAATCAGAAAGCCTGATGGGTGGCGGGAGGTTATTCCAGTGCAGGGGGGCAGTGCGAGAGAAGTCTTGGACATGGAAGTGGGAGGAGGTGATTAGGTGAGAGGTCAGGCGGCGGTCAGCGGTGGAGCGAAGAGGACGAGAGGGAGTGTGGATAGAGATCAGTGAAGAGAGGTAAGGAGCGGTGGAGGAGGAGAGAGCCTTGTAGGTGGTGGTGAGGAGTTTAAAGAGAACTCAGAAAGGAATGGGGAGTCAGTGAAGAGATAGACAGAGGGGGAGGCGGAGGTAGAGCGGCAGGAGAGGAAGATGAGCCTAGCAGCGGCATTAAGAATGGATTGGAGAGGGGCAAGGCAGGCGAGAGGTAGCTCGGAGAGAAGGATATTGCAGTAGTCAAGGCGGGAGATGACAAAAGAGTGAAAGAGAATTTTGGTCGCATCAGTGGAGAGGAATGGTCTGATGCGCAAGATGTTGCGGAGGTGAAAGTGGCAAGACTGTGAGAGAGCACGAATGTGGGCGGTGAAAGAGAGGGAGGAGTCAATGATGACACCGAGGCAGCACGTTTGGTCGGTGGAGGTGATCTCGGTTTCACCAATGCTGATGGAGACAGTGGGAGAAGAGGGGATGTTTGGGTGATGGAAGATTAGAAGTTCAGTTTTAGCCATGTTTAGTTTCTGGAAGTGTTGGGTCATCCAGGCTGAGATGGCTGTGAGGCATTCGGAGACCTTGGACAGGAGTGATCAAGATAGGTCGGGGGAGGAGAGATAGATTAGGGTATCATCAGCATAAAGGTGGTAATGGAAGCCGTAGGAGCTGATGAGGGTGCCCAGAGAGGTGGTGTAGAGGGAGAAGAGGAGAGGGCCAAGGACTGACCCTTGGGGAACACCGACTGGCTGCGGGGTAGTAGGAGCTCGTAGTGGAGACAGAGAAGGAGCGATCGGAGAGGTATGAGGTGAACCAGGAGAAGACCGTGCCAGTGATGCCAAAGGAGTGGAGGGTGTTGAACAGGAAAGGGTGGACAACAGTGTCAAAGGCAGCCGACAGATTAAGCTGGATGAGGATAGAGAAGAGGCCTTTTGATTTAGCCGATAGTAGATCGTTAGTGACTTTGGTCAGGGCAGTTTCAGTGGAATGTAAAGGGCAGAACCCGGATTGGAGGGGGTCTAGAATGGAGTTAGCAGTAAGGTGGCTTTGGAGATGATTATAGGCCAGACGTTCTAGGAGTTTGGAGGCAAAAGGGAGGAGGGAGATGGGCCTGTAGTTGGACGGAGAGTTGGGGTCCAGATTTGTTTTTTTGAGAATTGGGGAGACAAGAGCATGTTTGAAGGAGGAGTGGAAGATCCCAGAGGATAGGGAAAGATTAAAGAGGTGAGCCAGGTGAGAGCAGACCTACGGACTGAGACGACAGACAATATTGGAAGGGATAGGATCGAGCGGGAAGGTGGAGGGAGAAGCGGATTGAAGGATAGAATGGACTTCAGCTGCAGTGGTGGGGTAAAATGAGGACAGGGGTTGGAAGGAGGGGAGGGGAGTGGAGATGTAGGAGGTGAGGATGGAGAGGGTGAGGTCATGGCAGCAGTGATGGCAGTCCTGAGAGAGGAGATTTTGGTTGAAAAGTAGGTAGCAAAATTACTAAAGTTCTGTATAATTTTGTAGAACATTAAATGAACATCAAAGAAGAATGTTTAAAAAAGTAATCACTGTAATACACATCTTTTCTAAAGATGAGTAAATCAATAGAAACAGTGGCAACTTAAAAGATATGTTCTCACAGACTTATATTTCTAGAGTGTCCTTCCAATATGGCCTTCTGAAACATTTAGATACGGTGTCAGATTTCTCGACCCAGATCAATATGCAATTATGAAGTAAACTGAAAGAAGAATTCATCTGACCTGTCTAGAGGACAGTTATGCAGCAGTACATATAAGTTCCAGATTTCTATGATGGGAAAAAAAATTAAACTGGATTAACGGATCCTGAAGATGTTGTCTTCATTATGGAAAACCATGTTTAATGTACAGCAAATTCACTCTTTATTGTAACAGCTGAAATAATTTGACTACCAAAATAGGGTTGGCTGACACAAAATCTTCTCACTCCCATGCTGAAAGCAAAGATGGAGGCATCATCTTTAACAACAAAAAGTTTCAATGTTGATGTTGGTGTAAATAGAACCGTAAATCAAGTCCTGGGGTTTTAAGTTGAGTTCCTGACCAGGGTGTTATCTGTGTTCTCCCTATATTTTGCTGGATTCCCTGGATTTTCTCCCATGTTCTCGGTTTCTCACACTATCTAAAAACATACTGTCATTGGTATCTGACTAAATTGGACCCTGTTGTGTGTTTGTGTGAATGCGTATGATAGAAAATGTAACTTGTGGACTCCAAGGGGTAAATTTACTAAGATGGGAGTTCGAAATGTTGCCCATAGAAACCCAAAAGGTTCTACTTCTTATTTTTTTAACACCTTCTAGAAGATCTAGACGATAAATAGAATTTGATTGGTTGCTATGGGCAATATCACACCTTCAATAGAACTTCCATCTTTGTTAGTATATATCCCCTAGAGGCCAGTAGCTGAATGAAAAAAAACATATACACACAGTATATGTTTTTCTGAAGTCTTTTTACAATCTTCTTTCTGATATCATGAAAAATATAGTAATCTATATAAACTATTACAAATTGATTTCATAATATATCATTTCTATGAAAGAACAAGAGTATGACACAACATGACCAAATACTTAAACTATTCATACTGTATCTGAAAGTGTTTTTTAAGGGGCAAATCAGAGCATGATTGTAAACTACACATACCATTTTGATCTGTTAGTCTGACCCCGTAGTGTTTATTTAGGAAGATAGACGGCTAAGTAGATTTTTTAATATCTTCATGTTTGAATGTTCTAATCACAATATCATTAGCTGACTTCTGACTGACTTCAAATACATAATCTTTACATCACAAGAAACAAATGATAAATTATAATAATAATGTTAATGCAACGCATAGCAAGAAAAACAATAGAACTATCAAAAGTATGCAGGACATCACAATCAATCATAATCAATAACATTAATTAAAAAAAATAGTACATAAAAATAATGCATAGGGCACAGATTAGGAGAGAATCAAGGTCCACATTGACCTTTAAACTTAGTTAATATGTGATAGTCCAACTGTGGGGTTTTACTTGTCCATGTATAACACACTATTAATTGATGTCATTATTCATAATGGCAATATAAGAATGGTAGCATTCACCTTGTTGATATGCTTATCATGTCTACATTGACTACTGTATATCAAAAACATCCTTGGATTTCTAGAAGTTACTTACAATACCTGATCTGATGGGTATTTCAGCTCCAGTGGGGACTCCCAGGCCCAGTGATGATATCGATATGACTTGCAGTAAATCCTGCATGGTTTTTCCTAACCACTAACCTTAATTCTCAATTTCTCCCATAGTGAACATGTCAACATTCTGTAAATGATTACATGCTTAATGTCAACTTTTAAACAATGTCTACATAAATGTATAGTAAAATATGATGATGTTTCTACACCAGAATAAATCCTGTCAAGGATAGGACTGTGTCACATATACAGCGTGGGTCACTGCCCTCAGAGGGACCTCCCTCTGCTTCCCTGCACCCTCTTCCAGTGGCTGCCTTGCTGCTGTTCCATACAGATTGGTCAGTACAGTAAGAGCTAACTCCCAGCGGCTGCAGTCATTATCAGCCACTTGGCTAATGTGTACCTGGTGGCTGTTCAGATTATATATAATACAATAATTTTGGATGACAACAAATACATATTCTTCACCTAATTCACTCATTTATAGGGGTGCTCAATCTTGGGTCACGGCTGTGGAGCTGGCCCGATAGCTGTGACCCTGTCCCGTTCTCGGTCTGCTCAACCGAGAAAAAGCAGGTGGGATTCAATGTCCCGCCTGCACCAGGATGAGAAGGGGGAGTGGCCACAACCTGAGGCCGGGAAGAGATGAGCTGCCGCCAGGAGCTCGTCACTTCACAGCCGTTCTTGGCAGAACGGGTGCAACTGCTTGTGAAATCAGGTTCGTTCTGCTGAGATCCTCTGTTGAATGCTGTTGGGGAAGACAGCATTGAATAGGGCCCCGCAGCCATCTCCCCCCTAAGAATTTCTGAGCAGTTTTTATTAAAAAAACACAAACAAAACAAACACCAGTTAAGTGGTTAAACAGCTATTGTTGTTGTATCGCAGTAGCCTTAAGCTTTCCAGTGTAGAGCTATTATTATAGCCAGGACCAGGGGTTAAAGTGAGGGGGAACGAGGTGGAACTGAGTTTCACCACCTCTGATGGTGAGGTAGAAAATTTTAATCTCCACATTCTCCCAGCACAGTCATTCTCACAGAAAAGCATTCTGGTTTGCAGGGGGATGACAAAAACCCTACCACTGGCCCTGTCTCTGCCTAATTGGGGGGAGGGGGTGTAATTAGGTGGCATAGATAAATAAGTTTCCCCACCTCTGCATGACCACTTTATGCCCTAACCAAGACCTCCAATAAGAAGGGTCCAGCAGCACAGCGGACCTTCTAACCACAGATACCCTTGCGCTCGAAACTAGAAAGGATCTCTGGTATTGCAGAGTGTCAGTCATGCAGGTGGTCACTAGGTGGAAAGAGAAAAGTTCCCTCATTGAAGCCATGCAGAATGGTTAAAGGGATTGGAGCTTATTATGGCACATGAATTAAAATAAAACTGAATAGGCTTTGTGTTTACTAATGATGGAACAATAATGCGATGATCTATAATCTAGATACAATGCAATATCTATTCAGAATAAGCAGTAGTCCTTTCAGTTAAATCATTACTTTATCAAATACATTACCTTATTCAACAAGATACTGAGACCAATATAAATGTAAATGTGTATGTCGACGTTTCAATAGTAAATAAAATTGTGCTCAGGTTGAATTAATGAAGCAGTACACTGCAATCCATGCGCCTTTTCAGAACCAACACTGAGCACCTGTTTGATTACATGTTAAACCTCTTTATTCAATAAGCATCACAGTACAGCTTAGGTTGCACAGTAAAAGAAAACAGAATTGGACAGCTGTAATGGGAGGGCAGGCTATTGAAATGAAATGTATTACTTCATCATTTCAATGTATAGAGATTTATGGTTTTACATTAATTTCTGTTTCACCCAAAGAATTTTTTCATTGCTGTGACAAATTTGATTTTCTGAGCAATTTTAAATCATTACACACTGCGCCTCTTAAAGTACCTCTATTATTACATTATTAGGATCCATCTTTTGAGCATTACAGTAGCAATAGGATAAGACCTTAACACAAGCTATTCCTATTTGTAGCTTATTATGTTTACTTTAATCTGTGCCGCATTCATAATAATATAAAACAAAGTCAAGTAAAAGATTTAATAGTAGTGTATGAATCATGCTTATAAACGTTATCAGCATCTTCAATGATTTACGAAAGAGCTTTGAACCTGAACTTCTGAACTCGCACAATATTTATTTTTATTTAGTGAATAAACCCATCATTTCTTAATATAATGAGCTATGGAATGGTTATGTTTACTTTTATAATAATTACTATTTTACGGTAAGCCACTTTTAGGACCATTAAACGGAACGCTACCTGTATTGAACTCTATTATCCACAAGAACAAAAATGAAATATAAAATGAGCAAATATTTGGTTTTTTTTAGCAAACATTATATTTGATTTTCATCCATCCCATTAACAAAATAATAAATGTTTTATAAATGTACACAGAGAATTAATGTGTTTAAGGGCAACAGTTCTCCAAAGGAGCTGGATTCTCAATAAAACGTAGATTTGTAAACAAGAAAACAATGTGCACTTATTCATTGTGGCAGAGATGAGTGACTCACTGAGTTGATTCAACTCATCACAGATTGTATAAAGATATAGTTGTGAAGAATGATGGAACTAAAGTTTCAATGAAAGACTAACCTCTCTGTTCTTTCTATAAACTCTGTCACTAACATAAATCAGTATCAATTACATGCACTAAAACAGAAAGTCTGATCTGGGAACATGATGCCCAACTTTTGCAACTTGGCAATGTACTGAAACCACACTGGCATGCGTAAATTTTTGTATGCTGAGATAAGGTTCTGTCGTGTAGTTTTGTGAATTATTCACAGCTGTATATGAGAGAGTTTCTATTATATCTTTTTTATCCTGTACATTCTATCAGATATGAAAAGGTCTAAAGGTGGCCATACACGACTGTGATGTATCGCAAAACAATATATAGCCTTCCGCCACCCACTGAGCTGCACAGGACCTTCCTGGGTGGCAGGATCGATGTATCGCATGTTGTCTTTTCACATGTGATGGATCGCATGCGACCCTGTTCCCCGCTGCTTAGGTCCGATGTTCACGGGACCGCATATCGGAACTCTCTAAGACGGTCCTGGCTCTGTAACTTTTTTATGTTGATCATCGGAACCTTTATATTTCATTGTTTTCTAGTATGCAGAAAATCATATAACTGTGTTCCTACTGAACCTTAAACACACTTTAAGACCAAATTAAAAAAATAGGCTCTGATTGGTTGTTATGGACAGTGGTGGATTCAGAGGTTATCCAGGAACATGACCACCCTGTCATTAAGTTTAATTTTTATTGGCAGTAGTTGTTGGGCACTTAGATCGAGCACAGCTCCGCACTTTGGCTCAGGCTCAGTGCTGGGTAGTGTCATGGATCCTGTGCCAGCACAGATTTCCGTGCAGGCTACCATGTGACTGGTGGGATGAATTTGAGGTAGACAGCAGCCTGTCTGTCTGCATTATGCTACAGAGGGGTGCTACTGCTACTCTCCCTCCCCATTTGCTACCTGACTCACTTCTGCATGAAGTTAAAGAAGTATGCCAAACCGCATGGGCCACCGGTCCATGGTCAAAAGCCATAGGTACTGTAAGTGAGTTTGTGTGTACTCACGGAGGCTGGGGAAGAAGACTTGAGAAGCCTGGCGGACACAGAATGGGAGGCCAGCTGACACAGAAAGGGAGGCTGGAAGACATGAGGATGCTGGCTGACACGGGGAGGCTGGCTGACATAGAGAGAGGCTAGCTGACACAGAGAGGGAGGCTTGCTACACAGAGAGGGAGGCTGGCTGACACATTGAGGGAGGCTGAGAGACACAGGAGAGGGCAGTTGGAAGACAAGGGGAGTCTGAGATACACAGGGGAGGGAGGCTGGAGTGTGTGCACTCACTGGGAGACTGGTGGAAGAAGACATGAGGGGGAATCTGGAAAACATAGAAAGGCAGGAAGACATGGGGAGGCTGTATGACAGAGAGAGAGACTGGCTGACACAGAAAGAGAGGCCGGCTAACAAAGAGAGGGAGGCTGAAATACATGGGGCTGGCTGATACAGAGAGGGAGGCTGAAATATATGGGCCTGGCTGACACAGAGAGGGAGGGTGAAATACATGGGGCTAGCTGACACAGAGAGGGAGGCTGGTTGACATAGAAAGGAGGCTGGTTTTACAAAGAGGGGAAGGCTGGAAGACATGGGGAGGATGGCTGATACTGAGAGGGAGGCTATGAGACACATAGGAGGGGGATGAAAGACACAGGGAGGCATGTTGACACAGAGTGGGAGGCTGAGTGACACAGTGGAGACAGGCTTGAAGACATGAGAAGGCTTGCTGAAACAGAGAGGGAGGATGGAAGACACAGTGAGGCTGAGAGACACAGAGTGGGGGGGGGGGGGGCTGGAAGATAGGAAGTCTGAGAGACACAGAGGAGGGAGGCTGACACATAGGGAGGTGCTGAATTCATAGAGTAAGGGGGGAGTCTGAGAGACTGAGTGAGGAAGATTGAGAAACATAGGTAAGGTGTATTTGGAATAGATTGGAGAGGAATGCTCCCAGAGCGAAAAGAAATGGGCAGTCCTGTTTTGAGTGGCCTCATCTTTTTTCTCCACTTCCATTAACCTGCTGTTTAGTAATTAAACCACCAGGAGGCAGATATAATTTTGGAAAGTAGCAAGCCTGAAAATAATATACTAATGCAAAGTACTGTACGTTTGTTCGTCTTTCTTGCATATTATTACCTGCATCATTTGTGACTGTTCACTTGTGACTCTTTATACTGAAAGTGACATTTATAACTTGATTAAAAGGTGTTTCCAATATGTCTTTTACCATTAGCATTTCTATTTAATGTAACATACTGTAAAGCCCAGTCAATGCCTCTCTGTATATCTTGGCTGTTTGTATATGAATGATATATTTGGAATTCAAGAGAATTCAAGAGGGTTCAAAATAAACATCAGACCAAATTATATTTTGGAATACCAAGCTGCTTCTGGATAAGACTACAGCAATATTTGGAACAAGCAATGATCAATAAACTTATTTGTACAACAAAGTTTACTTGAAATATTTTATTCAAACTTATGTAGCACAAAAAATATGTAATTGAACAGAATGTGATGCTTTTATTCAAAATCAAATCAAACAAATAACAAAAAAATCAAAATAAAACCTAAACTACATGCAAACCCAAGCTATTTATTCTAATATGGTGCCAAAACCAAATAATTCACATGTGCTTAGGAAGAGCGAAGGAGACAAAAGGTATTTCTAGCAAACTGGCTTGGTTAACAATTTCAGAACATTTCTTCTTGGCAGGGTTGGAGGGCCCAGGGGAGAGGGAAGTCAGACAGCTGGCACAGAGGTAGGGTGCTATGATGTCATTCTGGTGTCTTGTCCTCGCTATACAAAGCCACTAATCATAAGTTAGTATAGGGCTTTCTGTTTCTGGATAAGTTGGAAAACAGTTTCCCTCTGTAGCTGACTATGGCAGTGCCAATATTATGCAATTTGTTTGGCAAAGCTGGAGATATCTCAAATTTCTTGATGGTATGCCTTTTAATACTGTACATATGAAAAAAGTGCAAAATGGTGAAAAAAGGCTTACCGACGCTAGACACATTCTTAGTTCTCAAGGTTCTGTAGTTGTTCCACATCTTTACACCTTGTCCAAATGTGCTCTATTTACTGTACAAACTTTCAATCACCCACCATCATCATCTCAACTACATACAGCCAACACATAGCACAGCAATGGAAGACAACTACTGTAGTTATTTTATTAACATTAAAGTAGAACTTCCTCACATTTTTACCAATAAATAAACTATACAAATACATGAATACAATAGTAACCCCTTAAATAACATGTGATATTAAATCTGATAGGTAGCTATCACTCAAATGCCCCATTTACAGCTTATTCAACATTTAACTACTGCAGTGAGAAATCTGCTTGTATTGCATATGTGCTGCTATTTGGCTATGCATCTGCACTGTCCAGATGCTGCAGATGGATCCAAAGATGCCTTTTCAGAGATACTGCCATGGGCAACAGCGTATAAGCGTATCTGAAGAAGCAACTAGATTTTGGGGTAAGCAGAGAACTCTGTACATTGGCCATATTTCACTGTGAACTAAAAATAATAATGATATCTCTGATGTATTCTGTGTTAAGCATTTGTTAAATAACTATGACACATAGGGCTTTTTCACATACTCTGGCTGACGCTGGGCGGCGAAACACGGCACGGACAAAAAAAGTGCCGTACACAGTAGTTGATAATGGACAGGATTGTGTCCATTCACACAGGACGGCCACGGTCCAGCCGCCTGGTTGCAGCCGGATGTCACCACTGGCTGCCGGGTTGTGGCCATCCCGACCATTGTAAACTTCTGTGCACAGCATGGCTTCTTGGCGGTGCAGGGTTTCACCGTCAGCCGGAGCGTGTGAAACCACCTTTACTATATATTAGGCATACCATAATATCTCTTTAATTCAGGACACCTAATTGCAATAGTCAGTGTGGGAAATTATGGCCTGGTTACAGTATGTGGTTGACTCAATTCAAGCCTTCAGTTTAGCTGGTTTTAATCGGTCATATAACCTGTATATTGTAAATTCTAGGTGTTCCAGTTTAAAGGAACATTATAGTAAGTCTATACTTAAATCAGGTGGAAACTGATATTTTTGTATGACTTTTAGTTGACTAAAAAGGCCACTAGGTTTAACTCTTCTCTTAGTCTTTTCTTCTCTTGGTCTTCACTTCTCTTGGTCTTTTACTATGTATTGTATAGAAATACAAGTAGTTTAGGAGGGAAATTTGCTACTTGGAGTAACTAGGTTAATGGAAAATCTGATTGATTAATTAAATAGATCCAACTTTATTGTCATTAACCATGTGCAAACAGGGCAAGAAGAGTAAGTTTAGCATGGCTTGGCATGGTATACTGTACTGTACATACAGTAGCAAATACTTGCCATCATGTTATTGTCAGTAGCATTTCAGTAGACTTTAAACTATCTTTTTGAAATATTATGACACAAGGTGCATATTAGTGAGTAGAACAATATTTGGAAATGTACAGTACAGGTTGAGTATCCCTTATCCAAATATCCGTTATCCAAATTATTCAGAAAACCATAGTTTCCCAAATGTCTTTTTTTTTTTTTGCTTAAAGCACTACTGGGACATCAGTAACTGGCACTGCTGTGGCCATGATATGTAACTGGCACTAAACATGTGCAAGATAATGATTGCTTGGCATTCAAATGCAGTGCCTGGAATAGGACACAAACTTTGTTTCATGTTTACAACATAAATGCAAGTTACCTCAAGATACCTCATTGAAATATATAAATATTCCAAAACACGAAATAATCCGTTCTCCAAAATTCTTCTGATCCCAAGCATTTTGGATAAGGGATACTCAACCTGTATTACATCATATTTATTTAATAATGTATTCAGTAAAAATGTGTTCCAGAGCAAACTTTGGAATATATATAATTTTAAGATTAATGTTCTTTCAGAAATTCTATTTTTAGCACATTAAGACATCAATAATTACTGCAGTGTTTTCTATATGATCTCTCACACAACCATGAACTACACAATTTCAGCTCAGCGTTTACAATCATTTCAGGCTGCCAAGAATGTTATTTGTGGTGTAAATGAAGAGACCCACAATCTGAGGAAAAATGTAGCAAAATATTAGCGGCTTTATCAGATATTGATTCTCCCGCTCCACACTTGATTAGCAATCCGCAGAGATAAACATGATTCATCAATAGCAAACTTCTCAAATATGGTTTCTCTTGGCAAGTTCACTACTACCACCCTGGTGAGAAGACATATTGGTATAATATAAACTTCCTAGTCTCTTAACAATTAAGACAGCTCAGCATGGCTATTTGTAGTATAAGATAATTGATTGGCACAGTTGTTGTCCATCAGGGTTTACAACATGTATAGTCTTTCAAATATTACATAGCAAATTACTATACTAAAACTGCTAAACTGCCTGAGTTTCGATCAGTTTTCCAGCACAGTCTAATTAACATACTAGAAAGTTTTGCACACCCATATAGGAAAATGTGACCAGATGTTCCTATTTTATTAGATCTGCTGGTGTCCCCATGTGTTCTGCTGGGACACTGAATTGTCCCAGATTTTCCTGCTGTGTTCTCTAACTGCACAGACGTTGCATGAAAGGTAAAGGCCTTTCAGCCATAAGGTATTTGCAAAAGAGGGGATTAAGCAAGACCCACCCTCTGAGTTCAGAAGAATCCTACAATAGCAATGAGATTAATAAATTAATAATTTGACTGTTTCTTATATGTTCTAATTCTTTGAGAACATTTTTTACATAATTAATTTTTTTTTAAGGAATTGATGCTTGGTAGTCAGTGAGCTACTGAATCCCATGAAAAATATATTTTATTGCTTTTTTATTGCACTCAAAGGAATTATTGCTATGCTCGTGTCTGCTTTAATGAGCATGTGTGAAAGAATAGAAAAAAAGACAGAGAAGAAAAAGCTAAAGAACTGTATGTCTACAACAAATAATAAGAACAGGCTACATAGGATATATCTGGTAATAAGAAAAATGTGTGGGAAACCTCTTACAGTACAAACAAATGATTTATTGCCCCCTAAAAGGGTTCTACAGGTTATATTAGGGATGTCCACTCAATTTGGGGTGTATTCAATGCGTCCGGCGAGGGGGTTAAATGGGTGGGATTGCAGAAAACAAGCGATCCTCGCTGTTTAACCCTATTCAACGCTCCAGGGGAATCCTCGCTGTCAGAGGACAGTGAGGATTCCCCCAAACAGTGAGGTTCGCGGCTAATGCAGGGAACTCGCTGCATTTAGTCGCGAGTCTCGCTGTTTTAGCGGCCGCATTCGCCGTTTCACCCTTGCTCCAATAACGGAGTGAGGGGGAATTGGCGTATGCAGGCAGTCAGTTGGGTATTGACCATGCTAGGTGTGATAGCGGGCAGGCAGCCCTGTTCGCTGTCACAGCTCGCCCCCAGCATTGAATATTGCCCTTTGTATTCCTGACCCCAAAATGAATAATGGAGTTATTTGCACACATTATTATCCTTGGCTTAAATGCAGATTTAGTTGTATAATTTTGGCAGCACTGTGGGTTATTTATTTTGCCCCATGCTGCAACATCGTTGCAACAAAGTAAAATAAAACTAACAATAGTCCTTTAGGTTCCAAGTTTTATTATATAGCAGAGGAAAGGTATGCCAGGCCAAACTTTTAAAATCAGGTCACTTGTAATCACCAGCACATAAGAAAATTGTCTGTAACAACTGTCATATACTCTCTCTCTCTCTCTATACTTTTACAGTATAAGTCAGTAGATAATTTAGAAATGATCATTTGCAAATTTCCTGTATATGGGGCAAGTGGTGAAATAGGAAACATCTTGCTATATTAAACTGGTCTTATGCCAGGAAAGTAATCAACATATCTGTTTAAATGTTTATGTGACCCATTGTAATACATATAAAAGCCACTAGGGGAAACATCACTGTGGATCTGCTAATACAGTATAAGTGGAACAATAATTAAGAAGATGACCTTACCCTGTACTTGCATGCAACCACCATGAGTACTAGCTTAGGTGCACCTACAGTGCTGCTATAGCATTGTACTCAGTGAAATTATTTAGAAACCACCTGCTTTACGATTGCCATTGCTTTCACAACAAAACATTTAAGGCTCAAGTACTAGAGCTCATTGTTCTGCACCACAGCATGGAAAAGAAGATGAATCAAGAAGCGCAGGGTCCAACAGAAATTATTATTGATTTAATCACATAATCAGCAGCAAACACTTCAGGCTAAGATAGTAAATCCATAACAGCCTGCCCACATAATAACCACCCTTACAAATTTACCAGCAAACCACTGTGCGCATTTAACAAACAAGAGGTGCAAGGGTCACCTTCACTTGGCGGCAAAATATTGACATTCTGAAGCTTAAATATGTTTTGAGTTAAGTGTTATCAATCAGCGATAAGAGTTGAATGTCTGTTAAACATAACTGCATTGGCAGGAGGATTATAAAATGCTTTCTTGTCATAATCTTGAAGCATCTATCAGACAAAACTCTGCTTGAAATCAATTGTATGAAAGCAACTGCCTGCTGTGACCATTCAGTGTCATACAAATGGAGAGAGAGTATCCCTGTGATCTTTAACCAGAACTGGTTATCTAATGAGACCAGAGCTTTAATTTCTTTTCACATCAAAATAGAATCAATGCACAGGATTTAACAGTGTATGTTAAAGAGCCATGCAGCAATGTCTGCAGGCAGGAACATGCAGCCTGGAGCAAATGCAACAATTGTCATTTCTTTATATTTCCTTTCATTTTGTCACTTACAACTTTATAAAATAATTAGTCATTAATCTTAGCTCTACATATTTTTTTTGTTCAGTGGTTAAGGCAAGAAAAAGGAAGTAATTGGCATTGAAATACACAATAGTACTTCTTTCACAGCGCAAATGCAGAGTCGAACCCGGGATTTGGACATGGGTCCATTCCGGGAGCGACCCGGCATTTGTGATGTAAGCCCCCCCACAGTGATCTGGCAATAAGCTGGGCCGCTGATGTCATAAAGGGAGCGGTGTAGCGGCGCATCATCGGGGGGGGGGGAGGAGGCAGAGCTTGGAGCTGACACTGCCTCCTCCATATAGCGTGAACAGGATGCGGGTCCTTCAACTCAAGTTACCTGTTCACACTGCAAAGCAGCCCATGTCCAACCCAGGATAAACTCTTCTTTTACCCCGGGTCGGAATGCCGGGTTGCTGGACCCAGTTCATTTGAAAAGACCCGCTCACACTACACATCTACACGAATCAACACGGCAACAACCCAGGTTATTTGTGCGATGTGAAAGAGAGTTCTTTTGAAGATGGGATGTTGCTATAGGCAACCAATCTTCTAGAAGGTGCTAAAAAAATAAAAAGTAAATTCTGATTGGTTGACCAAAGCAATATCTCATCTTCAATAGAACTCCCATCTTAGTAAATAAACCCCCATGCATGTACCCATTGAGGATAATAGCGACTGGACTCGGTGGCAATGCAATTTCATATATATTTGCAGATGCCAGCAATAAAGGCGGTGGGAGGGGGGTGTAGTGCAGTTTGTCAGCATGGCATCGCTAGTGACATCCCTCACCTGAGCTGCATATACAAATCAGGGGGGGGGGGGGGGGGGGTTAGTGACCCGCTGGAGTATGAATCGCTAATGGTGTAGTACAGGTTGGCTAAAACCTGTCCTCAAGATCTACCAACAGTTCATGTTTTTCAGGCAACCTGTGGATCTATAGTAGGAATGAATGCAGCATGTATGAAAATGTGACAGTTGGTAATGACTACAGCTGTGCAGCAGCTAGGTGATATGGAAAACGTGGACCGTTGGAAGATCTCAAGGACCAGTTTGGCAAGCCCAAATGTAGTATGCACACACTGGTCAATTTTAAGAAAATGTTATCATCAAATTTGTTTAAAATTTGTCTACTCTGTACCTGGCTTAGCCAATTTGACCTTGATGATCTGTGTTTTTTTGTCAATGTTTTAACAGGTACTTTTTTGGGTACTTATGTATTATCTGGGCTCCCATGTTAAATGCACCCCATTTTTTTATACCCCTACTATCCAACTACGCATGGAGTTGATTTTATATAGTGTGGCGAGCGCAGCGAGCCACCGTGCCCGAAGCGTGGCGAGCGTAGCGAGCCCCGCGAGGGGACGCAGTCTCATAAGAAAAACGGGAGCCCAGATATTACATAAGTACCCTTTTTTGTTTTTACAGGTACAGGTCGGGTTCTATTCAGAGAAGTGAGCCACTGGAGCAGTTGCCCATGGCAACCAATCAGCTGCTAAGTATAATTTTATAGACTGTGCTTGATAACTGTTACCTTAACTCTGATAGGTTGCCGTAGGCAATGGCTCACTTGTCTTTTTTCACTGTTTCATGAATAGAGCCCATAGACTCCTTTGTTTTATAAGGGTAGAATAGCTGTAATAATGTAAGGGAATTGTATCAATGCTTGGAGAGAGATAAAGTGAACAAATATAAAGTATCAACCAAACAACTCCTAACTGTCATTTTTCAAACACAACCTGCAGTCGGTCATTTAGAAGCTGATTATCTCTCTTCACCATACCTGTCTCAAGGATTTTATACATCTTATCCTATATATGACTTAGAAAATACACATTTAAATATCTGTTTTGCTTTACTAATAATACTCCATTGGTTCTACTCTAAACTAATTTTATCATGTACTGCAAAAGTCAATATTTTTTGTAAAGTTATTCACTCTTGCATTATTGGACTGAGAGAATTATGCTGATGCACATATCAGAACAGAACAGTTATAATTAACTCTGTATTTTATTATACAGCAAATTCGAGGTGCCTGGCATACTTTTTGGCCAAAAAATATTGTCCCACCAACCATTGTCCACGTGACCTCATGTGTTGGGGTCGCTAACACTACCTTTAAGCTTAAACTCCTCTGGCGGGACATGCTGTGCTTGATGGTGCCATAACACTAAACAGCTAGAGGCAATGATGTGAAGTATCATTGACAGAAAGTTCACCTACAGGACTTCATTTATGTAATTTCCACAGGGTAATCTATAATAATAAAGTGAGAAAGAAATTAGTGATAGCGCTGACTCAGATTTTCCTTGCAAATATATCAAAATTTATTAAAAATAATTTATATCTTTTGAAATATAACAATTAATCTATAATAATAGTCCACATACATGGTATGGTATCAGGCTAAAACTATGATTTCTGTAATCTGGCTCCCCCACCTCTGTACTATTCAACACTATTGCCTGGGTGCCCCAAATGCACTAAGTGTCTCTGTAACATGGCCCCCCAGCAGCATGTTCCCTGCACGCCTCATGTACCCCAAACGCCCTAAACGTCTGTCACATGTGCCCCCTGCAGTATGTTCCACTGCATGGCTCCCCTGTCTGTCCACATACATTGCACTACTTCAATACATTACATCATGGGTCCTCAAACTGCGGCCCTCCAGATGTTGTGAAACTACAAATCCCAGCATGCCTTGCCACAGTTTTGCTATAAGGGAGTGTTAAAACTGTGGCAAGGCATGCTGGGATTTGTAGTTTCACAACATCTGGAGGGCCGCAGTTTGAGGACCCATGCATTACATCATTACACTACATACTCGTTTATATTGCACTACATACCCTTTGTGCTACACTATATCCCCTACATGCTGCAATACATGATTATGCTTCTTGTAACTATATGCTGCATTACATCACTACCCTACACCCCTATATAGACTCCACTCCACTCCACTACTTGCTCATATATACCACACACCCTATATGCTATACTACATATCATTACTTACCCTTATATGCTATACTACATTCCACTATATGCTCCACTACATCACAACACTACTTGCCCCTATACACTGCACTATATCCCTGTATGCTACAATAAATCCCTACACTACATACCACTATATACTGCATTACATACCCTATATTTTACACTCTAAGCCCTGCACTTTCCCTGCAGGGAGAGAAAGGGATGGGGATCTATCCATGGCGTCCCATTGCACCACCAACTCAGTCTCCACAGCTGCCCTGCCCATTGCAGCAGCCAGGAGGATCTTCTGTGTGTCCCAACACTGGAGCTCATCTGCACAGAGTCAGCGGCCAGCCTCTCCCAGCTGATGCTGCTCTTCCCACCAAAGCAACACAGCACTGACAGCTTTCTCGCCGTTGCTCCTCAAATCTGGCAACCCAGGTCACATGCCCCTTAGCCACCCCATTTGTGTCCCTACCTTGAACAGTGTAAAATTATAAACTACCAACTAGCCAGCACGTAACTGTCATTTTTCAAACACAGTCTGTAACATGGCAATTAGAAGCTGAGTGATGTGTGTGTGTGAAGGGAGACTGGGCAGTGACTTGGCATTGGGATGACCCTTTCAGAATGGTTCGGAGCGGCTGCAAGATGTCACATGCAGAAGATACAAGACACAATATGGTGGCCCAGGGCCTGCCTTTGCAGTGAGGCTACGCAGTCCGGGGGTACCCCAAAAATGCAATCGCTTTGCATTTCTGTGATCTGATTGCAGTTATGTAGGCCAGGAGGCACTGCTAGGTGGCCTTGCCATGTGTTCAGTGGCCCCCAGCATGCTGGAGACTGCAGCCCCAGTTTTTCTTTTTAAGCAAAACTGCTACTAATGCTGAATCAGGGACAGGTGACCAATGGGGCAGATGGTACTGCAGCTCCAGTTATATAATACATGTCCATCAAAGACCCAGGGCTAGATTCTATAAACTTCAAAAGTGATAAAATGGAGAGTGATAAAAAGCCAGCCAATCAGCTCCAGTCTGACATTTTTCAAACACAGTCTGTGACATGGCAGGTAGGAGCTGATTGGCTGGCTGTTTATCACTCTCCATTTTATCACTTTTGAAGCTTAGAGAATCTAGCCCCTATTGAGCACTGATATAATTACAACCAGCGGCGTAACTATAGCACCGCAGCCCCCGCCACCGCGGGGGGGGGGGGGGGCGCTGTGCATATGGGGGCGCCGGGGGCTGCGGTGCTATAGTTAAAAACCCCCCCAATCCCCCGCAGACTTACCTATCTCGCTGGTCCCGGCGGCTCCGTTCGTCTGCTGAGGACCACCACAAAATGGCCACCCCCATATAGCACACTGTTCTCTGAAACTGTCTGCTGTATGGGGGCGGCCATTTTGTGGTGGTCCTCAGCAGAAGAATGGAGCCGCCGGGACCAGAGCGATAGGTAAGGCTGTGGGGGATTGGGGGGGGGGGGGGTGTTTGCATAGGCGGCGAGGCATTGCAGGGGGGTTGGGGTGCTTGGTGGGGGCCCCCCCCCCTAACAGCGGGGGGGCGCCCAAAACGTAGCTACACCACTGATTACAACATCACTATTACTTAAGATGATTTCTCAGATCCATGTTCAGTTCAGGTTGTAGACTGTGAGGTAACCTAAAGCTGTCACAAATAGAGGATGAGTCATAGGAGTGCTGTGGGATTGTCATGGGTGTGTTTCAGTATATACCTGTGATTTTGTTAACAGCCACAGTGGCCATGCCTTAAAAATATAAATGGAGAGTCTATGCCAGGTAGAAGCAGCTCGAGGAATTGATGTTGTGATCTATAGCGCACAGTATTGATGGTGGAGAAATTGTACCCACCAGCACACTAGCGCAATGCTCAGAGAAGACAATGGGAATAACCAGGTTTGCTCAGTCCAAAGCACAATGTGCATGCATCTTTGAATCACATCCATTGTTACTTGAAAGCAATCAAATGCTGTATATAAAGTAATTGAAATGTTTATGCGTTAGTCTTTTGAAAGAGTCCATTGTCCACTCTATAGTAATAAAATATAAATAAACACAATTTATTAAATCAAGATTTTGTATATCTTAGCTGTTATTTTATAAGTCTCTTTGAAGTATGATAGGATAACGATCTGGATTTTAAGTTGCTTGGTTCCAGGATAAGTGGTTACTTATGATGTACCACATGAGCCTGGAAGATTTATGGATGCTTGAAAATCTACTAGTCATTAGTGTTTAAGGACCACTTTACAATTGTAAACGGTAGACAAGTACATAGGAGAAAGAAATCTCAAGCAGTCAGTTACTTTTTAAAAAAAGGTTAGTTTTCTAAGATAAAAATAAAGCACACTTGGGCCTTGTTTGGTAAATCCTAATCTTGTATATACAGTACTTGTAGTCTTGATGTAACTATATTTGTGATTGTCTCAACATAAACACACACACATATATATATATATATATATATATATATATATATATATATATATATATATATATATATATATATATATATAAATCTATTAATCCATTGCACTCATGATTTTGTGCATATACTTCAGGGTGTGTCTGCAGATGTCATCACATGGATTCCTCTGTAAGATGTATTTTATCCATACTTGCACAATAATTGGAGCACTCTCTAGTAGTACAGCAGGGACTGCCTTATTATGGACCTTATTCTAGTTCACTCTTTCTGACAAAATCCTTCCTAGATGGACAAAACCATGTGCACTGCAGGTGGGGCAGATGTTACTTGTGCAGAGAGAATACTAAAAGCCTTGCAGTAACCTCCTCACTCTGCATTCAAAATGAGAATTCATTCTCATTTTGAATGCAGAGCGAGGAGGTTACTGCAGAGAGAGCGTCCGGATATTGTTCTTAATAAGAACCTACACTAGACTCTCAACTCAGAAACTTCCATTTAATTGAGCCCCATCAAGAAGGACTTGGTGATATTTATTTTATTTGCATCAGCTGTGATCAGCAGAAACTTCAAATAGGACCAGCCACACAAAATCCACTCACCCATTGGTTCTTACCCCTGATGAAGTCTTGGAGACGAAACGTGTCGGGTTTCTTCACCAATAAAAGAACTATTTACCCAGAGATTGACTGAGCTTATTCATTGGGAACATCCTCAAATACAAAAACACTACTTCAGAAATGTGTATTCTGTTTTGAAATTGTAATGTTATATTGGGAGGTACAGTTTCTATACTAGGTAGCGCACCCCAATCACCCCCCACTTTCCTGATTACTACACCGTTCCTCACTAACAGGAGGATTTTTGGTGGTGCTGCACACACAACCCAGCGCAACTCAGAGTCAAAAACCCTTTCTTATATATATATATATATATATATATATATATATATATATATGTATGTATATATATATATATATATATATATATATATATATATATATTGAGCAAAATATATAAATATATTGGATTGTGGGAGGAAACCAGAGTATCTGGAGGAAACCCACGCAAGCACGGGGAGAATATACAAACTCTGCACAGTTAGAGTCATGGTGGGGATCGAACCCATGACCTCAGAGCTGTGAGGCAGTAATGCTAACCACTACACCATCCGTGCTGCCCAATAAAGTCACATGATCCGGCACTCTTGTCTCGAATAACCAACTAGGTAATGCTCTGGGGCCCTCTTTGAACTCAGCAGTTCCTTATAACGAATAGAAGAAGCGGCATTCATCAGTCTTCATATGCTAACATTTTTATTGTCCCAACATGTTTCGAGAGTATGACTCCTGTCATCAGGGATAAACCAAATGAGCATTCCAAGTCACATTTATTCACACACAGATTACACCTTCACCAATCAAGAAGGCTTAGCCTTGATAACCGATACGGTACAGACCAATGTCAACACCCACTGGGAGGGTTGGTTACGACTACCAACAGCCAGCTCTTAATAAATCACATTAACCCAAAAACAAATATAAATGAAAATAAAAACATAACATAATATACAAAAAAAACATCAAAAACACAACTACGTCACGGAGTTAACACCAAGGTAATTTGTGGGCGATCAGCAACCCTACAGTACTGGGCGACTAGATCCTCGGTTTAACCTTAGAGGAAGCAATGCATACCTAGTTTATCGTTCAAGCCCCGGGGTGCCATGGCATCCAATTTCATTATCCATCTACTCTCACATCTTTTTCCCCTGTTGCCACCCTGTTTAAGCGGGGGTATATGATCAATAATTTTCATACGTAGGCTGGCCACAGAATGTCCGGCCTCAACAAAGTGCCGTGGAACTGGCAAATCACCCCTACCAGTCTGCAAAGCAGTCCTGATGGTGGTTCTGTGATTAGCCATATGTTCCCTAAAAGTTATTTCAGTCTTGCCTACGTAGATATAACCGCAGGGGCAGTAGATGAGATAGACAATACATTTAGAGGTACAGTTCAAAACATGCTTGATATAAAAATTTCTTACCGCTGTACGGATACAAAAAGTGGTTTCCTGTTAACAGGGAGCCACAGGTGGTGCACCCCATACAATGGTAACAGCCGGGTGCTTTAGATAAAAAAAATGTGTTGGCACCACAGGCTATAAAAGGTCTGTGATATCCAATTTGACCAAATGGTCCCTTATACTGGGACCACGTGAATAAGCCGGCATAAGGCGCAATTTGTGAAGCACCAGTAGCTCACGATCGGTACTGATCGTGGGCCACATTTTCTTAATGTACCTGTTGGTATAAGCACTAGAATTAGTGTAACGATTGGTCCATGGTATAACTTTGGCTTTGTCAGTTTCATCAGGGTATTTGTTCAAACACTCATGTCTTGTCATATTTAAGACTCTCGATTTTGCCTTGAGCAAATCAACTCTATGGTAACACCTCTGTGAACCGCTCAACCATATCATCCAAGGTTGCCACGACCTCCACCTAATCACTCACTATTCTCCTAATGCATAGCATTTGGGAGAATGGTAATCCTCTCCGCAAGGGTAGAGGATGACAACTGTCGTGCATTAAAACAGAATTGCGGTCAGTGTCTTTGATATGTAGGCTAGTAGAAATTTTACCCCTATGACATTTAATGAGCACATCCAGAAAACATACGGACTTGTGGCTTGTGATATAAGTAAACTTCACAGCGTGTCCAGTAGTGTTATGTGTATCAAGAGTGCCCAATAATACCTCCAATTCACCCGACCATAAAAACAAAAGGTCATCTATGAAGCGGACAAATATTACCAGATGACCACATAGTATTTAAAGGGGCAAACAACTTAGTTTCTAAAGCCCACATAAATGAATTGGCATACAATGGGGCCACTGAGGACCCCATCGCACAACTGAGTAGTTGCAAGTAGTACCGACCATTGTAAAAAAAATAATTTTTTGTCAAAGCAAGCTTTAACAGCGACATAAAAAAACAATATGTCAGGACCAACATTACATGGATTGTTGGTAATCAAGCTACACACCAGATGCATACCAGCCTCATGCGGTATACAGGTCTATAAGCTTACAATGTCAGCAGTAGATAAAACCAGACCTGGATCTACTGTATTTATGGCAAGTAAGTGATTAAAAAGGTCATTAGTATCTTTGAGGTAAGAAGCAGTAGCTTGTACACAGGGGTTCAGAAGGCTGTCAAGGTACACAGAGTTTGGTTGAAACAAAGACCCCCTGGCTGATATAATAGGGTCGACTAATCTCTTGTGCACCTTTGGAAGAGTATAGAACAAGGGGACTATAGGATATTGTACCATCAGAACTTTTAATAAATCATTAGAAATAGTAGCATCCAAACATGCATTAGCCAATAAAGTATCCAATTCAGTCTTAAATTGTATAGTTGGATCACAATCCAACAACGCATATACAGAGGTATACATGGCGCTGACATTCAGAGGCATAAGCTGTATTGCACGACCACAGCTTTATCGGCTGCGCATATCACTATATCAGTGGTGCGCTAACTCAGGGATTTCAACGCTGCATTTTCACTATGTGATAAATGTGACCATCTGGAGTGTATTGATGGACACATTTTGGGAGCATCAGTCAACATCTGTGTGAATGTCTTAAATGATGGTGAGCTGGAAGGAGGATCAAAAGTAGATACCTGGTTTAACTTGTGCAGCTGGGATGGGATGGTGCTATCATCGGTCAATGTTGCATTATGTCCAAAATAGTCCTTTAAATGAAGAGATCTGGAGAACCTGTAAGAGTCATTGAATAGGGTCATGAGACCTTTTGGCAAAACAGACAATTCAGCAGTTGTTAAGGGGATATCCGTCAGGTTGAATACCAAATCGTCTAGTGGGGGCTTTTATGAGGCCGACCTCTACCTTGCGTTCTGTTGCCCCCTCCGTGTCCGGCGGGGGGATCTGCCGTCAATTTTAGAGTTACCGCCCGTCGTGGTCGTGCCCACAAAGGGAACGCTGTAGCAGCAGCGGCTTCTGTCTGTATCCCTTCACTTTCACTGATGGAAGTACTAGAATCGTTTTGCATCAGTGAGGAGAGTGACCAAAGCATAGTCTGTAGCTACTGGATTTGGCTTCACGGGCGTTTTGGGGGTTTAGCCACATATAAACACTATTAGTTTCATAGTCCTTTTGAACCTATCTGTCTTTATCCCTTTTGAATTTAATTAGATATTTTGTATAGCGGTCGATGGCAGAGTTAACCTTATCAAGCCAATTGGTGTCCTTATTATCCAAAAAAATGGACTTCTTCTCCAAATCAGAGACAGCCAGTTGTGCTTCAGTGATGGCAAGCTCTTTGGCCGATTCCTTGACCACTAACAGTAACAAGTCCATAGAACATTTATTCAATATTCCCTCCCACTTTTTGAAAAAGTTGGCATTCTGTCGGCAATGTTGGTCAATATAAATGTTACCATATGAAGACTGACGAGTGCCGCTTCTTCTATTTGTTATATATATAGGGGACAAGTAATATTCACTTAAAGGACAACAAACAGAGTGCAAGGCTCATACAATGTTATGATGCATAACGGTGTAATCCAAAAGCCAGCAACATCAAATGAAAAAGCTGGCATCATTTATTCAAAAACAGGTGCAGAGAAAAAGGCACTGTTATAGCAATGCAAAATATACTGATCACTCAAACAAACTATTAGAGGTGAATGTTGCATAAGTTATTATTATTTTTATTGTTTATTTACAGTATATTGATCCTCATTCTGGAATGTAGTACTGTACTTACAATGTAATATGTGTTTAAGTTTTAATTGTTGATAAAAAAAGCTATTTCTGCCATATGCACTGGATAGGCGCCATGGCAGCTGCCATTGCCCCAGTTTTCAAATGTAACAATCTAACTGTTTATTCTAGGGGTGACATTCTATGGATTGACATAAATGCGCAATCTTTTTTGCAAGATTGGCCTGTTTTTCGCATATTTAATGAGATGCGAAAAACGGGCCAAATAGTGCGAATAGGTGAGAGTTGGTGCGATGTCTTTAGTCCTGAAAATGTGCGATTTTCATGTCTGAAAATCGCACGTTTGCAGGAAATCACAAATCAAAATAAAAAAAAACCAGCGCAGGGTCCCCCGCCAGAGCATAACCAGCCCCGGGCTCATTGAGCCGGTGCTGGTGACATAAAGGGAGAAATTTACTAAAGGAAATTAGTAAAAAATGGGTGTATTTGTATCCAGAAATACACTTATTTTTTACATTTACTATCCCGAAAATACGGCAATTCGTATTCGTATTGATAGCACATCAATACGAATACAAATTGACGTATTTTCGGGATAGTAAATGTCAAAAATAAGTGTATTTCTGGATACAAATACACCCATTTTTTTTACAAATTTCCTTTAGTAAATTTCCCCCAAAATCACGGTCCCCGACAAATAGGGGTCCCCGTGATTTAATGAAACCAGCACCAGGCTCAAGGTCCGGCGCTGGTTCCCGAAATACGGGGGACAAAATGACTAGGGGTCCCCCGTATTTTAAGAACCAGCACCGGACCCAACCAGCCAGCAGGGTAATGCCACAGCCGGGGGACACTTATTATATAAGGTCCCGCTGCCAAAGCATTATCCCCGTGGCTGGTCAGCATGGGCAGGGGTCCTGGGGAAGTGGGGACCCCCCCAATGAAGGGATCCCCCCCTCCAGGACTTACCAGCCCATGCTGAAAGTCCGGGGCTGTCCCCGATGCCCCTGGGCGGTAGGCATCAGGCTGATGAATAGTGTAAAAAATAGAAGAAAAACTATTGTTTTCTACTGTAGAACTATGAGTCCCAGCAAGCCTACCCCGCATGCTGGGACTTGGAGAACCACAAGTCCCAGCATGCGGGGCATTAAAGGGCCCGCTGGCACTTGTAGTTCTACAGTACAAAAAATTGTCAAATAAAACACACTGACACCCTGAAAAATAAAAGTTTAATACACACATAACACACACACTGATACTTACCTACCTTGAGCCCATAGGTCGGTCCCTGGATCCTGGGTCCGGGGTCCGGGGCTCCTGGTTCCGGGGCCTTGGTCCTGGTTCCGGGGCTGGTCCGGGGTCCTGGGCTCCAGGGCTGATGTCTCCGGGATCCAGGATCCAAAGAAGTCCAAAAGGGGTTCCTAAGGAAGGAAATCCTACTCACCTGGTCCCCGGCGACGACATCGGCATCCTCTCCGGCAGACGCGCTGCTCCCGGCTGGTACCCGCTCTCGGACCGAGAAAGTCGGCTCCTGATTGGCCGCTAGGCGGCCAATGGAATCATTCGGAGAAGAGGCGCGGAAGATGAAACATCTCTGTGCCTCTTCAGTCCAAGAGCGGGTACCAGCCGGGAGCAGCGCGTCTGCCGGAGAGGATGCCGATGTCGTCGCCGGGGACCAGGTGAGTAGGATTTAATTCCTTAGGAACCCCTTTTGGACTTCTTCGGATCCTGGACCCCGGAGACATCAGCCCTGGAGCCCAGGACCCCGGACCAGCCCCGGAACCGGACTCTTCTGTCCAGGAGCCCCGGACCCCGGACCCAGGATCCAGGGACCGACCTACGGGCTCAAGGTAGGTAAGTATCAGTGTGTGTGTTATGTGTGTATTAAACTTTTATTTTTCAGGGTGTCAGTGTGTTTTATTTGACTATTTTTTGTACTGTAGAACTACAAGTGCCAGCGGGCCCTTTAATGCCCCGCATGCTAGGACTTGTGGTTCTCCAAGTCCCAGCATGCGGGGTAGGCTTGCTGGGACTCATAGTTCTACAGTAGAAAACAATAGTTTTTCTTCTATTTTTTACACTATCCATCAGCCCGATGCCCACCGCCCAGGGGCATCGGGGACAGCTCCGAACTTTCAGCATGGGCTGGTAAGTCCTGGAGGGGGGGACCCCTTCATTGGGGGGTCCCCACTTCCCCAGGACCCCTGCCCATGTTGACCAGCCACGGGGATAATGCTTTGGCCGCGGGACCTTATATAATAAGTGTCCCCCGGCTGTGGCATTACCCTGCTGGCTGGTTGGGTCCGGTGCTGGTTCTTAAAATACGGGGGACCCCTAGTCATTTTGTCCCCCGTATTTCGGGAACCAGCGCCGGACCTTGAGCCTGGTGCAGCTCATTAAATATGCGAAAATGGAAAAAAATGCGATTTCGGCCTAGATGTTCTTAACTTTCCTATCACAAATGGGCACAAAACTCTCACTACAAAAGGGGTAGCTTCTTAACATATTTAGCATTATTTAAACTTACAGTATGTATAATGTTTTCAAAAGTTAGTTTCAAGCTGACAAATTTAGATGGTTCAACCTATGTTGTTTTTTTAGCATCAAATTAAAATCCGTTCCAAAAAATGAAACAATTTAGGTACATAAACACCTTTGAATCTGTGATAATGTAATATGACACTGTGCATATGTTTCTTTTAATTTTAAGGATTTGTTAAGTTAAAACAAAATGTACAGAAAATGATTTTGATTATTGTTATTGACCCAAAACACAACATGACAGGACCATCAAAAAACTATTTAGTTAATAATGGTGCCTGGAGTACAAATGGGGATTATTAGATAGACACTGGCTTGATAGGGAGTCAATAGTTGGATTCTCAAAAAGTTGACAGGGTTAAAGGGTTGACATGGCAAAGGTCGACATGGGAAAGGGCCCCAAGGTCAAAATTTCAACAGAGTCAAAAGCTCGACATAAAAAGGACACTATGAGTTTTCAAAAATTTTTGGTGTCCATGTCGACAACTGTCCACATGGACCCCCCCATTAGTGTTACATGTACCCTTGCTCACTTGTTATGGTTCAAGCACCATTATATTCTCCCTCTATGTTGACATAGATAGTGAAGTAAAAACAAGTTCATGTTGACCTTTTGACACTGTTGACATATTTGACCCTTCTGTCCTATTGCATGCTGACAGCTATCTAGACATTGTAGATCTATCAACCGGAACCACTGTGGTCCAAGGAGACATCATGATGTATTTAATTTAGTGTGATTTTGGAGAGGATTTCAAGTGCTAACAATTTTCTTCAATTTCATGGATTTCATAACAAATTAATAAAATCAAGTTTCTGTTAATGAATGGTGTTTTTGAAACCACTAGATGACCAGCAGATTAGCTAAATCCAATGGCCATTTAATTAAAACTAATACCATTCTATTGTGAGAAAAAAATCCCTCTTCAGGTCCCAACACCTAGAGATGCTCAAGCATAAGCTAAATGCCCCTTGAGATAATGTTTTGACCAACCCTTTTAGATTTAAATTTCAATTTATTGATTTGTTTTATTAATAACTATTTGCTACAAAAATCAAAAAGAAAACAAATCTCCACTGAAACCTCTTCTAATTCTGCATAAACTGGTATTGCACAGATTGTTGGATAAAGACCATTTAATAACTAATTTTCATAATGTCAAACTGTTGTCCTCAACATTTCTTAGAGTGCCCTAAAAAAATCAAATATTTGCTGTACTTAGAACTCCTTTAAGGATAATCTCTTCAGACTAATCTTCCTGATATGACTCTTTTGAAAACATGGTGACTTGGGGCTGACATAGCTGTGAAGCACTTGCTGTAGTTTGTGCATGATGCCCCAGGGAGCGGGCATATGAGGCTCAGGGGAGCAAGTGCTGAGCGCTGCTGTGACCCCAGCAAGATGGCAGGTGCATGCGGAACTTCCTCTGCCCCCTCATACAGCCATGGCCAGAGGAAGCAAAGAGGGGGCGGACTAGTTGTCTGGTGCTGACAGAGGGAGGAATGAGCTGCCAGGCAGAGAAAAAGGCTGCAGCCAGCCGGTAGGGAAGACATAGTTCCTGCTGCTGGGCGCTCAAGCTGCTGGGAACCGGATAGAGGCAGAGATGGAGCTGCTGTCGGAGCATAGGTATTAGCAGACCGGGCCCCCCATGCTGTCCCAGTGGCCAGGCCCAGGACTCCAGGCCCACTACCCCCCTGATGGCGGCCCTGACATTGATCACCCACATCTTCTGCACAATTTCTCTATAATGGCCTTCATGAGACAGTTCTATTTCTCTTTCACTTATCACAACCTATATTTCTAGTAGAGGTTTTTCCTTCTGTTTTTAACCCTGGTATCCACCCTTATCCTTGCAAATCACTTTTCTTGGTAAACTACCATCATTCAACCATTGAATCTCCAGTGTCATCTCCATGTTTCTAAACATAAAAACTCTTTCACCATGAAAACATCAGTTTTTTAAAGCTCTTCTGGGAATACTCACTTGTGTATCATCATAGATTTGATTGTGACCTGCATTTCTTCTCTGATAATCACTTCATATTCTCACCCTCAAGGACTGATAAAGTATGATAAACCACATGCTTGTTAGAGCCTAGTCTATACCATACAGTGACTCCACCCTTACTGTCCTAGTCTGCATTGTCAGACACAATCCCTCATCTTGTCCCAACTGTAAATGACACCAAGCAGGGCAGCCATCAGGGAGGATGATGACTGCGGGAACTCCAGTCCCGGGACCAGACAGAAATTGTGCCCAGGACACAGGTCACACCAGGCATTCAGTCCCTGATGCCAAGACCAGTCCTGGGACGGGCTCTGTGCCCTTAGTTTAATGTTTGCCATTTGTATTGTGCACTTTTTTTCTGCATCCCTGTTTAATGTATGCATACTGTGTTTTCCTATCTGACTGGCACTGCTTAACACTGTGGCACCTTCCAGTATACCCAACAATGATCCATATAATATAAGATTTGTTTCAAAGTATTTTTTATACCTTACACGTATTGTATTTAATGTTATTGTACAAGAGCCATTACAAAATGATATAAAAAGGTTGCATTTCAAATAATGTAATTACTAAAATCAGAATTTAAAATCAGCTTATGTGATGCTGAAAACAGAATCAATATCGTTCAAATCATCTTATTTCATTATACAGGTTATGGAGGACACTGTATCAATATATAATTTAAGGGTCAAAGCTGTGTTACAGTTTCCTAGGATGAAAAATTAGAAACTATAACATGCTGCTAACAAAGGTTAAACTTTGATCTTGATCTAATAAGGAGCTCATAGATTTTAATTTGGGATATTTAAATGTATTATATGAAAGCAGAAAACACAGTGAAGACCTCTGGGATTCATGGATCCCTGCATTATATCAATTTTATCAGCTAGGGTCAGAGAGTCTTTCCACAGCCGGCAATGACATTACATAAATAAAGAGAAATGAATACAATTAGAGTTTTAAAATAATGATGCTTTAAGTACTACTCCTGCAAAACCTGTTGGCAAGATGATAATTTAAAAATCGTTCAACAAAACTAAACCTGTGTTAACCTGCGTTAGCATAATGTGGTCTTGTAGAAATGCTTTGTCTTCTTTTAAATGATTTGCAAAGTAAAAGCATCCTTTTTAAAAATAAAGCAGAATCATGATTATTTCCAAGCAAAAATTTATATTTGTATTTCCATACAGATGCTGGTGTTTCAGTCAAAAACAGAGTAGGCCAAATCAATAAAATACAACTACTTTTTGTAATTTCTTAAATATGGAAATTGGCTTAAAATTTACACTAAATGAGATATTTGTACTCCAGCACTGGCAAAATATCCCTGTTGTAAGTGAACTGTAAGATATATCCCTAGGCCAGCATGTCCTAACTAAGGGGGATATTCTGGTTCACTCCTTCTGGCAAATTCCTTCTCAAATGGACAAAAGCACGTGAACTGCAGGTGGGGTAGATATTACTTGTGCAGAGAGAGTTAGATTTGGGTGGGGTTTTACTTCAAAGTGAGATCTATATTACAGTGTAAGAATAAAGCAGTCAGTATTTTCCCTGCACAGAAACAAAATAACTCAACCAAATCTAATTCTCTCTGCACATGTTACATCTGCCCCCCTGCAGTGCACATGGTTTTGTCCATTAAAGATGGACTTTGCCAGGAGTGAACCAGAATACCCCTTATGGCTCTCCAGCTGTGGTGAAACTACAAGCCCCCTTTTACCTTGCCCCAGTTTTGCTCTTAGGGAATGCTAAAACTATGGCAAAGCATGCTGCCCTAGGCTGAGAACCCTGTTTTTTTAACCCCTTTAGTGGTGGTCTTTTTTTAAGTAGTGCTCCCCACTGTGCGAGTTTTTTATGGGGAGTGTTCCTTAAAAAAAAAAAACACCACACTCTCCCTGGGTCCAGACAGCGCCGCTGAACTGTGAATCAGCCGCTGCCCGGCCCTGCTCCCGCCGCCCTGCCCCTGCTCCCGGCAGCTGGCTTGTCATAAGCCGGCACTGGACAGGACAATACAAAAGCCGGAGGGAAGGGGGAGGAGGAGGTGCCGCAGAGGGGAGGGAGCCGGGCAGCGCTGAAGCTGCCTGAGATCAGTGAGTGAACTCAGAAGTGCTGCACGGCTCTACACAGTGGCAATCCTGAGAATTTTCCGGGCTTGCCAGACTGGGCACTGAGGCACAGCCTGGAAAATTCTCGGGATTGCCACTGAAGGGGTTATGGGCTCTAATTAGGCTCTAATTGGGGAATTGTAATAAACTTCTTGCTGGAGAGCTAATAAATATTTGAAATTGACCAAGATATTAGATAAATAATACATAAGAGTTAATTTAAAGAGTACTGTATATCTGGGTTTTCAGTCCTTCACTTGTGCACAATGGTATGTTGAGTGTTCACTTCATAACTCAAAGAACAGACACAAATGTATAGAACTAGTGCACATAACAAATTGCAAACATATAAAAGTAAAGCAAATTTTATAATTGTTAAAAATGCTTCTGAAACCAAAAAAAAGTCAAGCAACAACTAATTAATAAAGTACAAATTTAAACATCATACACAATAAAACAAAACGATGTTTCCTAAAAATACATTTTATCTGGAAAGTATTAACGGCACTTCACTTTTTTGTAATTTTGTTATGTTACAGCCTGATTCCAAAATGGAATACATACATTTTTTCGTCAAAGGGACAAAGGTGCATCAACAAATTATTGAGCAAAGGCTGTGAATACTTATGTGCATGTGATTTCTTAGTTTTTTATTTTTAATAAATTTGAAAAATTTCCCCAAAACTTTTTTTCTCGTTGTCATTATGGGGTATTTTGTGTAGAATTTTGAGGAAAAACTGAATTTATTCTATTTTGAATAATAAGGCTGTAACATAACAAAATGTGGAAAAAGTGAAGCGCTGTGAATGCTTTCCGGATGCAGTGTATGAGTAAAATTGAAAATCTAAAAAGTAAAAATAAAATAGAAGTAACTTTTTACTCAGATACCTACAACACGTTTCTCAGAACTCCTGCTCTGCTTCCTCAGGCAAATTTGCAGTTGCTAAAGCTTACTGTATTGCAGCTGTATTGTAAGGTACAGTACTTTACTGGTCTGCTTCCATTGCTTGTCAGTGGATGCTGGCATAGGTCAGACGGGTACCACGATTTTCTGATCTTTAATGCTAGTTGCTAAGCAATAGGAGGAGTACTGCTTATCCTACTTACTCGTGGAACTCTTTAAAGATGGGCAGTCCCCCTTGTCGCCACGAGGGGGACCGGCAACGGGGGAGGCGGCAGGGACCCGGGGCAAGCTCCGTTCCCACGGGGCGCGCGAGAGTCTCGTGTGCACGCGCCCCTGGCGGGAGCCGGCCACTGGTGGGGGCTGGCGATTCTTTCGACAGCCCCTGCAAAGACTAGGCTGGCTCCATCTGTACTTAGAATCTGCTTCTGACAAATGCCTGTTCCTGACCTTCATTGATTATTAAGAGTTGACTCTGATATCTGCCTGTTCCTGACATTTGTTTGTTTGTCAGAGTTTTTTCTGACTACTGCCTGTCCATGACCTTGTCCTGTAGTAACAGAAGTGCTTTTTGTGGCCTGGCTTGGAGTCTAGCGCACGGACTAGGATAGAGCATGAAAGCATGGGAGCTGTAATTTTGCAGGCTTGATATATTATTTGTGCATAAATAGTCTAAAACATTGGGGGTTTTCTCCAAGAACCACCACAAGGAGGTGTGGCCATTTGCGGTGCCCAATGTGTAGGTCACGGCCCAAAACTGTGTTCTTTCATTACCTTGGCATGGATTACTAGATGAACTGGAACAGAGTTATGAATACTGAAGATTATAAGACTGGGTAGATTGAAGAACTGAAGAATAAGAATATAAATCCGAAAAATGTCCTATTCTGGACCAGAGCTGAAAACTGAAGAATATAGATGTGGAGAATTATAAGGTAGACTGGACTGGAGCTTAATATCAGGAACCCTTGCTGGCGCATGCCACTTAATAGCAGGTTGGTGTATTCTGTCACCCAGTGCCCCCCTGCAATGTCCAAGTGATATGGGTGCCTCCATGATACCTTGGATCACCTGACATCTGGACACCTGTTCCCTGACTCCAACTTAGTCACATGATTCAGGTAAACCGTCTATTCAGTCCCTGGTTCTGTGTTTGCTGCTGCTGCTAGAGCAAGCTGCAGGCAATCAGCAGACACCTGGAGGGATATCAGCTAGCCTCCCAGAATGCTCCTTTCCTTGAACACCTTGACATTTCCCCTGCAAGTTCTCCAGTGTCAGCTCCCAAGGCTTCTGGCTTTCTCCAGAGATTCATATGCCAGTATTCTGTTGTTCTGCCTACCTGGTTACTCACAAAACTCCAGCTGATAACATCTCCAGTGTGTTCCAGTCTTCTGTGTCCAGCCAAGAATATCTGCACAGGCTCCGGATACCAAAGGCTTCCAGTCCATGCTATCGGTTACCGTCCTGACCCTACCAAGGACTCTCAGTCCGCACAATTGGTTCTCAGACCAACCCTACCATTGGCTCCCAGGCCACACCTTTAGTTACCAGACCAACACTACCATTGGCTCCCAGTCTGCAACCCTACTATCCTACTCCCAGTATTGGCTCCCAGTCTGCAACCCTACTATCGGCACCCTGATGGGTGATTGATAGAGGGTATAGGATTGTCCTAGAGCTGCAATCTAATATTCTTCTGTTTTCCATATGCCATGGTCATTGGTGAAGAATGAGTTGTGTAAATGCAGAGGGAATGCTCAGATTTGGAAAAGGTGGGCTGTGCAGTAATTGCTAATATCAAAAGGAAATAATTCCTAAAGTTAATAGGCCCAGAAAGGTAGAGAAGTGTGTTGCTGTACCATGTGGTACTAGGTTGTGTGGTGAGGCAGCGGTATCCACATTATCATATGTGTAGCATAACCCGGTATATGAATTATGATACCTGGCAGTGCCAGTCTGTATGGAGGTTCTGTACCGTCTGCTGGTGCTGGGGTGTGCTGCTGAAAATTCTGCTGTGACCAGCGGTAGTTTCTAACAGCCATTTCACTGAGGATTTGCCAGTGTTTCTAAGAGATTTATCAGGCTGACTGGACTGAAGCTGAAGACTGAAGATTATGGATCAAAGAATTACCAGGCTGACGGGACTGGAACTAAAGACCAAAGAATAAACAGATGAGCTGGAGCATGTTCTTAAAAATATTAAGATGAGCTGGAGCCAGTTCTGAAAGACAAGGAGGGCCCTCAGGACGCTCCATACAGACTAGCTGGGAAAGTTTTGTACTGGCATCTGAGCATTGTGAGGAAATCTGCTATATACCACCTGATTTGGGCATTCTGGTCATGTGACCAGACAACATGTAGGCACTCAGCAGTAAAATCCTGTTGCCGAGTACTGCGGGTCGGTGGGAAAATATGGTGGCTGACCACCACTATGATAGGCATGACGAAAGATGCGGTGGGGAGCTCAGTCACCTACATGTCGGACAAAGGGGCATCCAAATGGCAGAAAACGCCAGATTGTCTGGACAGGTAGGTGACTCGCCTGTCAGACTGTGACAGTTATTCAGAGTTGCCTTTGACTGCTGTTTGTCCCTGACCTTGGCATGTCAGTCAAATTTGTTTATGACATGAATCCTGTCTGTTCTTGTTTTCTATGCTTAACCATATGTAATATTGTCTTGGAGTCACCTTACTATCTGCCATCTCCTGATATGTTCTGTAATTATCAGCTATTCTGCAAAATCCAGATATAATAAACACCTACTGCTTGGAGCTTGATGTCACAAGGGCATCCAAGTAGCTGTCAGCATATAGCTCCAAAGGAAAGACAGTTTGTCATAGACGAAGACCATGAAAAGTGTTTCAAGGAGGTCTTATCTCAATGAGTATTAGCTCATTTGGTAAAGTCTCATGCTCCATTCAGATTTACGTAATCCACAGTGATAAAAAGCCACATGCAAACTAAGTTATAACTAAGAATATTAAACGCAATAGAGTGTATGCGAGCAAATCAAACTATTATATTTATAAATAAATGGACCATTCGAGAACTGCTCTGAATAAATTATGCTGACAAGTAACATCAATTATTATTATTATTATTATTAATAATAATAATATCCCTTCCTTATTAAAATGATCCATGTTAACATGTAATGAGCACTCTTACAAAATATTTTTATTTTACTTATTATACATTCTAGAGAAAACTGCTGGGTTGATGTATGTAATTGTTGTTTCACTCTTTTGCCCATAATGAGAGTCGTTGTCCTATTTGCTCCTGTCTCAAAGGGAACAAATATCGAAATGGACTTGGCAATTTTGTAGAACTAAAATGACTTGCGTTCATCTGTATATGACTTCATTGTTGGATAATTGCTATTGCATTTGATAAATAACCAAATGTTTTCATATTGCAGCAATGGCAGTGGGATCCTATTATTTGGTACAAATGAACTACAGAGAAGTCTAATGAAAGGTTGTAACTTGCTTGCAGCCAGGCTGTCAATGGCAGTGGTAGCACTACCTAATTATGCAGCACAAAGCTTTACTGTGTCTATCAGTAGTCTACAATTAAATGGCAAATGGTGCTCATGAGGAGAACTTTATTGAGAGCATTTTATATTTTAAGAAAAAGTTTGATGAAATTTATTTTCAATTTTCGGTTTGGTTCACGGATATCAAATTGAGTAAAATCTGAAGTATCCTGACACATTCCCGTGTCGGTCTCCTAACACTAACACTATCCACTAATTAGTAACAGAGCTACCCACTGTTAGACAGCATTCTGAAAAGTGACAAGCTAATGAAACTGAAATAAGCTTCAGAAATAACAATTGCACTTTTATCGTGTGGACAAAAACAAAACAAGCAACAAACATAGACTTTTCGGCAATAAAATAACTGTTTGAGGCTATGTTTAAAATTATGCACGTTCTGTTGTCACTGGCTGTCAAATATACATATCAGTATTAAATGAGTTTAAAAAAAAACACAAGCAATTGTGTACCAGAATTTCTATATTCTGTATTAAGATTCACATTATGTGTACCTTGTTGACAAAATTCAATTTAAATTCTAAAAAACACTTGCCCCTGCAGACATTGTCAATGATATGATAGAGCTAATTAAAACATGCCTGGTGTTAACAGTTTCATTAGAGGAGATAATATTGCAGAAGAAAAATAAGAAATCATTATGATGAATGTCTCAACATTACATTACATGTTAATGAAGTGTAAATGATCTAATTATTTTTTAAAGAAAACAGATTCGATTAAACTGTCAGAATTAAATTGGAAAGGACAGCTTATTGTACTTTTTATGTACAGACAAGTTAGCATTAATTAGGCACAATGTACAGGAACAAATGAGGCACAACCCTCATTGAACAATCATGCATCTGTTGCTCAAGGCGAGTTTCGTGAAAAACTGTATTAGGAAAATTTTCTGCGCTGATTTAATACAGCTATATTTCAGCAAGGAAAATGTGAATCAGAGATTCAGTACAGGTTTTGCTCTCTCCCTGCATTCACAAAACAGGATTTGCTGTAGCGTAACTTACATTTGAAGCAGACTATGAAAACAACTGGTTTGTCCTCTGTAGAAGTAAATTTAATAAATTATAGTTTTAAACATTATATTTTGCATAAAAGTTTCATCTTTTATTGCTGTTCTTTTTAGTCTCTAATGCATGAATACGTTCAAACTTACACAGAGGTAGATTCAGTAATCATAGGTGTGCGCAGCACATTTTATTAGGGGGTGCACTATCAAAGGAGTGTGTCTAGCACCACCTATTGGGCGTGTCTAACACCGTCCATTGGGTGTGTGTAACACCACCAATCAGGCATGTCTACCATTATCTATTGGCACTCAATACAATATAAAATGTCTCTCTCACACAGTATAATCTATTTCATTTAAAGGGTCAGATACACTAAGCTTCAAAACTGATAAACAGCCAGCCAATCAGCTTCTACCTTCTACTGTATGTCACAAACGGTGTTTGAAAAATGTCAGGTAGAAGCCGATTGGCTGTTTGTTTATCACACTCCATTTTATCACTTTTTAATTACTCTGTGTAACAGTACATGCAAATAAATTCAAAAACATATTTGGATGACACAAGTATGTAGTGACACCTAGCTGCATTGTCACATCGCCATACCTCTCAACATGACCCATTCCAAGAAGGACACAATGCTCTGTTTCTGGACTTCCCCTTAATTTATGATTGCTATCACCTGTGCTGAAGCACCTTTTTAATCAATTAACCTGTGTGTAACAGGTAATGGCAATCATAGATTAAGGGGGGAGTCCAGAAACAGAGCATTGTAATGGGTCAAGTTGGGAGGTATGGTGATATGACAATACAAAACACACATAATTGATTGATGGGCACTTCTTTTAATGGAGTAAAGTCTTAAGTCTTTGGTAAAAGGTATTGCTAGCAGCAGGGAGGTGTTCATTAGGGTGTGCCTGTGTACCCCTAACACTCAATGTGCGCACACCTATTTTACTAATAGTTTTTGAAAACTGCTGATCATTGTTGACTTTAATGATGGATTTTAAAATGGCAATAGATATAAAATCATTTATTTATAATGTCATTTGCCACTTGGCACTTTGAGAACAAGCTGGTATATAGATCCACCCCAAAGTAAATTCAGTTGGATATCTTCTACCATAAACGTATTGGGACACGTTTATATGTGGTGCACCTGTGTTTTTGGGTGTAGTGATACAAAATAATGTCTATGAGTTGCCTACAAGTTATTAGAAGAAAAATAGACCGACTTTTTTACAACATATCTTAAAAAATAAGGAAAAGGTTTATCTACAAAAAAGTTACAATCATCTTTTGTTTTCAGGTAAAGTATTAAAGAGAGGCCTAACTTTACAGGTTTATTATGAACTTTTTACAGGTACAGTTGGACTATAGATTATTTATACAGTGTTTTCTGCATTTTACCTATACCAGGATGCGCCAGCATTGAGAGATTGGGATGCGTGTGCGTGGAGTCCCTCTCCATCGACTCTCACCAGCGGGGACGGTCTGGCGAGAGCCAGCCAATAATGAGAGGGGCTCCATCTGTAATTGTCAAAAAGTTGATAGGAATGGTGCTTGGACTGTATCAGGAGTTTATGCTGACCACCCAACATTTTGTCCATAAAGACTGAGGACTGGATGTGAAAGGGTTTTTATCATGGCGTAGAATAAAATCTTTGTTACCCCCATTACATACGGTATGTCTCCAATAATTGCTGAATGGTGAAAGCCCACACACACAACGAAGCATCGACAGGGTGCAAAAACACATCGCTAAGCTTTCTTTTTCTCCTAAAGGGTGAGTGCAACATACAGATTTCCTGTTTATTTTCTCAACAGTATTTTACTATATGGACATACAGTACAGTGCTGTATTTTTGTTTTCTAGCTTGAAAATTGAACAATATTTGTGTGAGTATCAAACTTTGAATGGTCTGATCTTATAGGGGATACATGGGTTTTTGTATTGCACTTTATGCATGATCACCTTGCATTTGGCACTTTATATTGTTTATATGTATTCCAACTTATACCTGTCAATAATAATTTACATATATGTCAACCACAGAAAGCGCGATTTAGGGGTTTATCTACATTTCTAATTTTTGTATTTATGATGTGTTTGGTGACAGATTTTTGATATTTCCCATTGTTGAAGCTCAGTGTGCAATATGTTCTAATTTTGTTGTTTGATCAAAGTAGAAGTGGATAAGGACTGATTTGGCATTGGAGATTGCATGTGCTGTGATCGATCTGTACTGCTGATACTGCTGATACAGTATCTGATGCTGTTTGTTATTATATTACAGTATTTTTCAGATTTGAAAAATAATTAGCATGTAACTTGCTGCAAATGATGTTACAGGAAGGTGGTGCCTAGATGTTCACCCCCTCTCTACTACTTTGACCTGAGAGATACTTTGAAAAATATCAACATTTGGGAAAAATGAATTCACATGAGAGAAATAGTGTATATTTTTGTTTTAATGAAGAGGCAATGATAATGTTCTTTTTCTTATAACTGGCAAGTGGCTGACTTATTTTCTGATACTGCTAGTGGCTGACTTACATTCACACAATCTTCTTCCTGAATTTTTTCAACATCTTCTTGTCCAACATCATAAACATCCTCATCAGATACATAAATATCCCCATCATACTGTTGCACTTTCCTCAGTTGTATCATCAATTTCTATATGTGAACATCATCAGTCTTAAGGCCCCCTTAAGGTGCCCATACACTAGTAACATTTATCTTCAGATCTGACTGGTTGGAACAAAAACATGGTTATGGATGAGTGACAGTTTGTCAGTTTTCCAACATTTCCAAGCAAATGGTCAACTATCATTTGCTCTCATCCATAACCATATTTTCGTTCCAACCAGCCTGATCTGAAGATAAATCTGCTTGTGTATGGCCACCTTTACACTTGTCCAACTTGTTGTCCAACAAGTTGGACCTGATTGACTTGAGATTTATCCTATTTGCAGGAGGATCAATCTCTTGTTTAGACCCAATACGCACGGGATCCTACAGCATCAGGCACATCAGATTTTGTCAGACAGGCACATCAGATTTTGTCATATATATTGGCCCAATCCATCTGACAAAATCTCACAAGTGTAAGGGGCCCTTAACTTTTACTATTACTCATCTTCATGTTTGCAGAGGATTCAGAAGTGGAAACAGGCTTCTCTAGGATTACAAATGTCAGACTCAGACATAGAACTAGGGAACACCCGTAGACTCTCCTCAGGGATTTGTGAAGATTGAGAATACACAGTTTGGGGTTAATTTACTAAGTTATGAGTTATATTTAAGATAGGATGTTGCTATTGGCAACCAATCTTATTTATTTAGCACCTTCTAGTAGATAATAGATAGAATTTGATTGGTTGCCCATAGCAACATCCCATCTGAAATAGAATTCCCATCTTAGTAAATCCCCCTTAGTGTTTATTTTGTTCACTCATTTGCCTGTTTTAAAGATGACACATCTAGACTCAAAAAGTGTTGAATGCGAGGATACAGCAGATGCCTAACTGTGTTGGGCCCCAATTATGCCCCAATCTGCCTTTTATTGCATGAAACAGCAGTAGCAGAACTACCATTCTGCCAGGAGTCATCAGTATATTACAGTAGCAATGGATTATGCTATCGGATATCCTTAATTGTTACTATTGTGCAATACTGTACATCAACAGAGACAATTGGAAGCTAGTATAGGGCCCATATTAAAAAAAGCTGGCGAGGGGGTTAAACGGCGGGGATCGCAGAAAACAAGTGATCCTCATTGTTTAACCCCCTCGCAGGCCGCTCAACCTATTCTACATTCTGGGGGAATCCTTGCTGTTACAGGACGGTGAGAATTCGGTACTTGTTTCCTAGCACGGCGCCCATCGTGGGTCATTGCATACCTTAAGTTAAGGTATACGATGGACGCGACCGACGCGATTTTTGGCTATTTTTAGCCTTTTCCCCGACAATTAAAAAATCGGGTCCATCGCATGCCATTATAATGGCATGCGATGCGACTGACGCGACCAACGCGATTTAACATTGAATGCATTGTACTCAATGTTAAATTCCTATGTAAAATTGGGTCCATTGTATGCCCTTTATAACGGCATACAATGCGACCAATGCGATGGACCCGATTTTACATAGGGAACAATGTTAAATGGGCCAATGAACCTGATTTTTTATTGTATACCCACCCTGATGGGTAATTTGATGGGTCAAATGCCCCCCATTGTTAATGCCACCCCATGATGAACGCCAACCCGAAGCGTGGCGAGCGCAGCGAGCCCGCGAGGTGCAGCGGTACGCGTCCTCCGACCTTTTCATACCCCCACTATCCACGTCGGCGTGGAGTTGATTTCATATAGTGTGGCGAGCGTAGCGAGCCACCGAGCCCGAAGCGTGGCGAGTGGACGCGTAATACCTGTGAAGTAATGCGAGCCCCTCTTGCGGGGCGCGCTGCGCTCGCCACGCTTCGGGCTTGGTGGCTCGCTGCGCTCATCACACTATATAAAATCAACTCCACACCGACCTGGATAGTGGGGGTATGAAAAGGTCAGAGGACGCGTACCGCCGCCCCTCGCGGGCTCGCTGCGTTTGCCACGCTTCGGGTTGGCGTTCATCATGGGGTGGCGTTAACAATGGGGGGGGGGGACATTTGACCCATCAGGGTGGGTATACCATGCAAATTGGGGTCTGGGGGGCATTTAACATTGGGCCCAATGTAAAATCGGGTCTCAGGGACCATTTTACATTGGTTCCAATGTAAAAATCTCGTCGATCGCGTCGATCGCATGCGATTTGGTTGCATGCGATGCGATCGACGTGATTTTTTTGGACCCGATGGATACAATTAAAATCGCTGGCGCCGTGCTAGGAAACAAGTACCGAGGATTCCCCCAAACAGTGAGGCTTGTGGCTAATGCAGGGAGCCCGCCTCATTTAGCTGCGAGTCTAACTGTTCCAGTGGCCGGGGAAATCGGCGTATGCAAGGCGGGGCAGTTGAATACTGATAGAGCGAGCTGTGACAGCTAGCAGGCACTGTCACAACTCGCCCCAGGCATTGAATATACACCTATGGCTTCAGCAGTGTAGCAATATCTTATGAAATCCTACCTGACCATGGTACCTTATTAATGTTAGTTGTGCACCTGTTTAGGGTTACTCAGATGAGGACATTTGTGTATCATCTTCAGAGAGGTTTAACAAATCTTAATCTTAAAATAACATGCTAAAATCAGGTGGAAAAAGATGGAAAAGTTTGGGATTATTTGTTATCCTATATATTGCTGGCCATTAAAGACGTTCCACAATCCTCCATGGCATTTTTGACATTCAGTTTGCTGTATGGGTGTCACCCAAGAAGACTGCTGAATATTGCAACAGAGATATGGAAGGATACACCGTGGGCAACGTCTTGAAAAAGCCCCAAATTTAAAAAAATGTCCATGACCCATAAATAACAAGCAGATTGTCAGGAACTCCCAGGGTGCAGTTGTACAAGTAGTCAAAATAAAAATGTATGTCGGTGGCTGATCTCTATGGAACTGAAACAGTACTGTAGCTGAGTATGTTGTATAGAAGGACATGTGATATGGAAATGTTGAGATTTAATCAAATATATCCACATAAATAAAAACAATAAAATGATGAATTGACCATAAAAATAGCAAACTACATAGGCATCAGTCTATGATTACCAACAGAGTGGTTGACAGTAATTAATGTTCATGTGACTGCAGAGAGTGCCTAATAATACACAAGAAACACTGATAATTGGAAATAATAATGCTTGTTAGCAGCAGGGCAAATATGGCAGTATAGGGCAAAGGTGAGAGTTCAAGGTAGTAATGTATTTGATCAGCTTTACTTGAAGATGGCACTCTTGAGGTGTTAGTAGTTGCTGAGTACACTGCATATGTAAAAGGCTGGAAGGTTACCCCAGGAATAACTGGACAATGAAGCATAATTACAATAACTAATGTCTGTGATATCTGGCAGAACAACGTGGCTGATGATACTCAGGATGATAAAGATGAAGCCATGTGAAGCGCTAACTAATCTGATGGGTGATTGAAAAACCACCAACCAATCAGCTCCTACAGTACCTGTCATTTTTCAAACACAGCCTGTAACATGGCAGGCTGATTGGCTGGTGATTTATCACTTTCCATTTGATCACTTTTCAAGCTTAGTCCATCTGGCCCGTAGTCTCTGGAGGTTGTTAGTGGGAACCAACAGCATACACATGGAGTTTGTATAGTACAAAGGAAACATGGGAAAAACTTGCCACACTATATGAAAAAATCAACTCCGCGCCGACGTGGAAAGTGGGGGTATGAAAAGGTCGGAAGACGCGCACCGCCGCCCCTCGCGGGCTCGCTGCGCTCGCCACGCTTCGGGTTGAAGTTGACCGTGGCGTTGCGTTAACAATGGGGGGCATTTGACGTAATAACCATCAGGGTGGGTGTACAATTAAAAATCGGGTCTGGGGGGCATTTAACATTGGGTCCAATGTAAAATCGGGTCTCAGGGACCATTTTTACATTGGGTCCAATGTAAAAATCGGGTCGGTCACGTCGCATCGCATGCCATTATAATGGCATGCGATGCGACCGTTTTTTTTATTGTACGGGAAAGCACGAAAATCGGGTCGGTCGGGTCTGATCGGGTCCCATCGCATACCTTAAGTTATGGTATGCGATGGGACCTGACGGGCGCAAGGCTAGGAAACAAGTACCAAAAATTACCTTTTCAAAAGTTGAATACCTTCTATAAATAGATAACTGAAACTTCACAGTTTTCCATTTAACTCCTGAACATTTTACTGTGTGTGCATTTTCTTCACTGTTTTTAAATGCAGAATCTGGGGTATTTGATAATCAATTTTACTTGTGCTTTTGCATACAATATAAGGTGGAGGTTAATAAGATTCTGTGGGAAATTGCTTATGAAGCAATGCACAGTTTGATTTGTGTATCTTATTACTTATTAGGCTAACACACTTGCTAATAGAATGCCAGCATCTATTAGATATATAATGTATCAAAATTTCAGTAGCTGCAACAGAGCCCAGTATTTTTTCAGTCAGAATATTAGTAAAATTGGGAATGTGATTTATGTTGTATTTTGAAATACAAGATTTGCTTGTTTTGTTGACTTCTCTCTTTGCATATTAATAAACCTTTATAGATCACATTTAATCACAGAAATATATAGATAATACATTAATTAAGGGACAATTAATAATTTTAAATTGTACATTAGAGCTCCTGCTCTGAAATACATTTAATGAGCATAAGCAGGGCCGGACTGGGACCAATAATCGGCCCTGGCATTTTCAGAACACAGGCCCATCTGCTTGTGACCTCCATTCATGCTATTGTGGATGCTGACTGGGCAGTATGGGTAGTCACTGGCGAATCTAGAAATATTTAATGGGTGGTCCCAGATCCAACTACCCCAGACGGCAGTACCCTTGCGTGGCTAAGCCACGTGTCAAAAATGGGTTGTGGCCTAATGGAAAGGAGGCTGAGTGTCACACAAAGGGGTATGGTATTACACATTATGATACACACTGTAATGTCTATTACTGTACACTTTTTTATCAAACTCTGTAATACCCATTACACATAAAGCCACATGCCATAATCCCCATTACAGAATATTGTGCTGTGGTGTCTGAGGGTGTCGGTGCACAGCGGCATCTGCTTGTGTACACTTACCCTCCTTCTGTGGGATGAATCGAGGAGGCACTCTGTCTTCAGTAGGGTGGTGTGTGCGGGGGCTGCAGATGATGTTGCTGCCTTTCCGTTGGTGGTATGATGATGCTGGGGATTAGCCTCAGCTTTCTCCCCATCCGTTAGTGCTACCGTGTGTGCATGCAGTCCCCGGCTGCTGCTGGTCCCAGTGGCACTTCTGGGTTAGCAAGAGCAGTCGTTCCCTCTCACGATACTCACTGACCCACTCACTGACCTACTAGCTCTTCAAGGAGAAGATCGGTGCAGCTGGTCATTGGCCCTTCTGGCATTTGCCAGAAGGGCCAGATGGCCAGTCCGGCCCTGAACACAACCAACTGCATCATGGCATAATGCCATACATGCTTTTATATCATCACGCCTAGACTACTGCAATGCTCTCTACCTGGGTCTCCCATCAAAAGAATTGCACCACTTGCAGCTGGTACAAAATGCAGACTATTAACTAACCAGCCGCGCTCCTGCCACATAAGTCCCATTCTCTACTCCCTTCAATGGCTACCTGTAAAATGGCGAATCGTTTTCAAGATTGGCTTACTCACTTTTAAGACCCTACATTACCAGGGCCCAAGGTACCTGCAGCAGCTTCTGATTCCTTACTGTCCTACTCGATTACTACGATTTGTTGAAGAAGGACTACTAAAAGTACCCAGAATCTCCCTGAATTCATCTGGGGGTTGAGCTTTCAACTTTGTTGCTCCAACTCTATAGAACTCTCTTCCTCGCACAGTGCGAGATGCCCCCACTGTAAAATCCTTTAAAAATAAACTAAAGACTTTCCTATTTACTCAAGCATTTCACTGATATCTACTGTTAAGCTTGTTATGTATATTGAGCTATAAAAAACAATGGTAAAGCACTTTGGGCCTTATTTTGGTTCATTCTTTCTGACAAAATCCTTCTTAGATGGGCAAAACCATGTGCACTGCAGGTGGGGCAGATGTAACATGTGCAGAGAGAATTAGATTTGGGTGGGGTTTTACTTCAAAGTGAGATCTATATTGCAGTGTAAAAATAAAGCAGTCAGTATTTTCCCTGCACAGAAACAAAATTACTCACCCAAATCTATTTCTCTCTGCACATGTTACATCTGCCCCCCCTGCAGTGCACATGGTTTTGTCCATCTAAGAAGGATTTTGTCAGAAAGAATGAACCAAAATAAGGCCCCTTGAGTCCTATTGGGAGAAAAGTGCTATATAAATATAATTATTATTATTACTATTATTAACAACCCGTGGGCTCAATGATGTGATAGTTTGTTTTATTTTACTGTCTGTACCCATAAAATCCACACAAATAACACAGTGCAACCCTGGAAGTCAGCATTCCTCAAAAGGCTAGGAAGCAAACATCAGCTTACTCCACACACTGACACCTGGACTGTAAGGCACTGACAGATACTGACGCATGGATGCTAACAGACAGACATATGCTGACACACTGACACACAAATGCTGACACACAGACAGACAATGACAATGACACATGGTCACTGACACACAGCTAAATGATGCACTGATGATGACACAGACACACAGATGCTGACACACGTACACACAGATGCTGATACACGGATACCGACACACTGACAGATGCTCTAGCACTGATAATGGCACACTGACACACAGATGTTGACATGATGACACACTAACAATGACATATAGCAGTGGCGTAACTATAAATTTCGCTCCCCCCCTGCCAAAAAGTTTGTGCCCCCCCCCCCATGGCATTATATATATATATATATATATATATATATATATATATATATATATATATATATATACACACTGTGACATATATATGTATATAAACCCATCTTCCCGGTAGCAGAAGCACAGTCCACATCATACACTGTTTAAATTTGCCAGGTTGGGGGGTGGGCACAGGGCCATCTTTGTGTCATTATGGGCCCCTGGGCAAAGCAGTGCAGCAGGGCCCCTCTAGGAACACCAGTGAATTTAAGTGTCAGAGATAGAGAGAATGTCAGGGAGAGTAGGGGAGTCAGGAAAACTGAGGAAATGAGAAGGGGAGAGAAAAAGAGTGTCAGGAATTGAAAGAGGGGTCTCAGGAAGAGAGGAATGGTAGAGAAAGGCTGTGAGGGAAAGTGAGCTAATGACAAGAAGAGAGGGTAGAATGAGAGAGTGACAAGAATAGAAAGAGGGGTGAGAGACAGAGGGTGCCCATGATAGAGAGAGAGGGAAGAGAAAGGGAGTTAAGAGAGAGAAAGAGATACACTGTCAGTGATGTAGAGGAGAGAGGGATGCAAGAGAAGGGGGTGAGAGAGAGAGAGAAGGTGTCAAACACAGAGAGAGGGTGTGAGAGAGGGTGTTAGGAATACAAAGATAGGTTGTGAGAGAAAGAGGGTGCCTGGGATAGAGAGGGAAAAGGGGGTGAGAGCATAGGCGAATCTAGGGGGTGATCTGGGGGTGCACAGGACCACCCATTAGTCCAGGGCTGGGCAATTGCCGCCCTCCAGATGTTGAGGAATTACACATCCCAGAATGCTTTGCATTAGTTTTGATATGTGGCCATGCTGAAACTGATGCAAGGCATGCTGGGATGTGTAGTTCCTCAACATCTGGAGGGCCGCAATTGCCCAGCCCTGCATTAGCCCATTTTGTAGCTGAGGGATCGAGCTTTCCAACTAGCCCAGCCCTGTGTCTCTAGCCCCCTGGAAGCTGGAACGTTTTCCCTATAGGACAACATGGGACCCGACCCCCACCCAGTTCAACGGCTGCCAGTTCCCCCTTCGGCATCACTGAAGCTCGAGGTTGATTTCAGTCGAACCCAAATCGCTGGGCCTTCAATCTGATACCATATGGGTTAATTGGTTCCAGGGATATTGAGGTTAAACCATTTTTTTCATTTCTTAAATGTAATTTCATGACTGTTTATGTTCTTTGATGGCAGATTTCTCTGGAACCAAACAGCCCAGTTTCACGGGACCAAAATCATTCGAAGCCAACTCAAAAGTTCTTCAATATGATACTGGTCTCATGTAAATGGGTCAGTTGGTTCCGAAGATATAGCTGGTTGGTTAAAGGGGGGTAGGGAGAGGGAAGTGGTTGTCTCTCCCCCTCACATCAGAAAATGAAGGGACTAGGCTGGTGTATAAGGGGTCAGCCTGGGAAATGATCCTGGGACCATATTCCCAGGTAAATTCCTGCATTTTCTGTTGTGAAAGGGGTATTATTTCAAACAGCCATGACCTGCAGTGCTCTGAATACAGCCGGGCAGCCCCCTGCTCTCTGCCCAGCTGTCAATGACTGTCACCCCTGCAGCTTCTGCTCCAATTCTTTTCCCAGATTTCACCTCAGCCCGCCCCCCCTTTAATCATGTGGTGCCGGCGCCCGGTGTGTTCCCCCGACATCAGGCACAACAACAGCGCGCACAATATTTCAAATGTCCACTCGGCTAGAGGGAACACCAGGAGGGGAGTGGGAGCTTGCTTTGCGCTGCGCTCCGCTCCTCTCCCCATAGAAGCAGCTGCACCGCTCTCCTTCTTTCCCTGCAGCAGCAGCAGCAAAGGCTCATATAGAAATTTACAGTAAGTGGCACTTTTGGGGGCATTGCTTAAGGGATGCTACAAGTGGCGGTATGTGGGGGTATTACGCAAAATGTGTGGCCTAATGTGTAAGGGGCATTACTGTGTGCAGCATCATGTGTAAGGGGCATTATGTGTGCAGCATCATGTGTAAGGGACATTATGTGTGCAGCATCATGTGTAATGGGTACTATGGTGCGCGGCATCATGTGTAATGGGTACTATGGTGTGTGGCATCATGTGTAATGGATACTATGGTGTGCGGCATCATGTGTAATGGGTACTATGGTGCCATCAAGCAAGAACCCCCTAGCAATGAGCACGTAGGTAAGCAGCACTTATGTGGCAAATATGTAATGGGCATTACTGTTTGTTATATAGTATGTAATGGGCATCATGATGTGTGGCACAATGTGTAAAGGGCGTTATGGTGTGCGGCCTTATGTGTAATTGGCATTACGGCGTGTGGCTATATGTGTAATGGGTATTACGGAGTTTGCTAAAATGTGTAATGGGCATTACTGTATATGGTCTAAAGTGTAATACCACACCCCTTTTTGTGATGCCACGCCTCCTTCCCTTGAGGCCACGCCCCCTTTTCACGTGCGGCTACGCTGTGCAAAGGTCCCCCTGCTCTTATGTCTAGATCTGGGACCACCCATTACCATAATTCTAGATTCGCCTATTGGTGAGAGAGAGATGTGAGAGAGGGGGTTGGGCAAAGGGGCAGACAGATGGGATCAAGCACAGAGAGAGAGAAGGGGGTCAGACAGAAAGAGGGAAGAGCGAGAGAGAGGGGTGTCGTGCAGAGGGAGAGATGCGTGAGAGAGAGAGGGGGGCAGGCACAGAGGGGGGGGGCATGCAGAGAGAGAGGGGTATTGTGCAAAGGGAGAGGGGCAAACAAGAGAGAGAGAGAGGAGTGTGAGAGGGGGGGATCTAGCAGAGAGGAGAGACAGAGGTGAAGGAAGGGGTCCGGCACAGAGTGAAAAAGAGAAGAATGAATGAATGGAGAGTGAGACCTTCTTTCCTTCTCCAGCGCCATGCCTCACGCACTGGGACAGTGGACAGCAGTGAGGAGTGTACTGATAAAAAACCCCTGCCAGCAGCCCTCAGCCCTCACCTTAACAAGACTACTAGAGCTGGGTGCTGGGAGCCAGGACGCAAGGCTGCAGTGAGCGGTAACACTCCTTGTGTTCCGCAGTTGGCTGTGATTTGGGGTCCTCCAGAGCTTGGGACTGGAGGATCTGGCCAGGCTGCCCGTGTCGCTGAGTAGCTCATCACATGTTCCGGTGTGTGGGGACAGGGGCGACCAGACAGGTGTTTTCGATGCTGCCGGGTGGGAGTCGGAGAGTTAAAGCAGGGGGATCCGTGATGGAAGGGGTGGGTGCCGGCGCCCACACAGACCCTGCTCCTCCAAGCGGCAGAGGGGTCTGCCTTACAATAGCTATGCCACTGACACACAGACACATGGCACTGACAAACAGATGCTGAAACACTGTGGAAAGCACTGCTGAAGATGATTGGTGGGGGGTTGATGACATTAATGGGGGGGCTGATTCTGATGATGTCAGCAGGTTGGGGGTGGGGGTGCCAGTCATGGGGGGCCTTGGAATCATGTTTTACCTTGATTGTGTGGGTGGAGGGTTGCGATGATCTGGGCTACAGAAGGGGCTCTGCTTCAGGATCTACCTGACTATGATGACAGTGAAGAAGTAGGTATTCAGGTGTAGGTGTAGTTTCCACTACAACTGAATGATTAGTTAGGCAAAATAAAATGGAAAAAAGTTTTTACAAATGTGAATAAAGGCGCTATTGAATAAGAGGTTGGTGCTCTCCTGAAGCTTCTGGAAACTCCCGATAAGGGTCCCCTTTGATATGGTTTCGTAATGAAATATGAAACGAAAAAGAAAAGAGAGAGCCAAGCTCCTCATGTAATCCTGTTTGGTTATAAGAATCACACTTTTCTATGAATTAGATAGTGATTCAATTAGTTAGACAGAGATTAATTTGTTGGGGTATCTCCCCCTTACAATCTCACTCACACAAAAAGTAGTTTAAATCGCATATCACAATATCAGATTTCCATAATAAATCAGGAGATGATATAGATTGGGGTTTCCCCCTCTGTTATGTACTCACGACAAGATAGATGTCAAGGCGCATATATCATGGTCTTTCACCTATGGATAGGTTTCTTCTAGTCCAATAAAATAATTCCTGGATTCTTGTGACATTAAACAAGTATCCTTTATTAAAACATACAGTTTTAAAAACAAATGTGATATATGAGAGACTTTGGCTGTGTGGAACCGGTTGGGACTGGATGGAATGATGTTATAGAGTGTAAGTGGAACAAGTCTTACCGGGGCCCCCTGTTCATTGTCCACCTCCAATCCACGTCCTGTTCCGCTCCACCAGCCATTTTGTCTCCTTAGATGTGGTCAAAGGGAACTGCACCGACGCGTTTCGAACCTCCGTGGTTCTTTTTCAAGGTGTACCTGTTCCCTCTGTCTTCCGGATATATATAGTGGTAAAATCATAGTCTCATGTGTCCATCGTTAGTTCCTAATTGGACTTGTGTATTCAGGCAATATTTTCCATAGAGAATCCATTGCGTATTATTGTCTATACAGGTTCCTGTGCCAGGGATCCATGTAGCGCTGTGTCACTTCCGGTGACGCGGCCGCGACTTCCTTCCTATCATTCTCTGTCCTGTGTTCCGTATAATAGTCTCCTGCTGCCGGCGTGATCGCGTCGCGTCACTTCCGGGTTTAACGTCTGTAGTCATCTTCCTCCTCCATGCGTTCCAGCGGCTTTTTTTCTCTTCCTTGTTTTGCGTTCCAACAGATTCTCTGGTTATATATGCGTTCCATTGGCGATCACGTGGTTCACTTGTGTATACATTGCTGTGTTATTCATTTAGGCTGCTTGAAAGTTATTTTCCTTTATTCTTTTTGCCTATATAGGATATTAAGTTCTAATTAGCAGCATCAGAGAATGATTGTGGGAACAGAGGGTAGTAGTTTTATAATAATATAAATATAGCAGCATATTATTTTAGCAGCATATTTTTTACATTAGCAGGAGAAGGTTCATAATATAGCAACGAAAAAAGGTTTAGCAGCATAGATTTTTTAAATGGAGACTAAGGGGCATGAAATACATGTTATGATAAAAAGGTTTAAAACGAACGATAGAATGAAGTGGGCGTTCATTACACAATATAGTGCCCAACACCATGAAATTGAAAAAACGTTAAAAAAAACTGGGGGATCCTTAAACAAGATCCAATTTTAGGTCAACATCTGCCTGAAAGGCCAGTTCATGTCTATCGAAAATCCGCAAACATCAGGAACAAAATAGTACAAAGCCTATGTCCAGCGGTTGTAACTAGACAAAGTAACAACCGGTCAATAGGCTTTTACAGATGTGGCCTGTGCCTGGGTTGTCGTAACATCCCGAGCCAAAGTCAATCAAAATTTGAAAACATTGAAATTAATGGCCAAAATGTGAAAATCAAAGAGTTTATCACATGTAATACCTCTAACGTAGTATATGCTAATAAATGCTCATGTGACAAATTTTATATCGGACGGACATCCAGGCCATTAAAGACCCGCATTGGAGAGCATTTACGAAACATTAGGAAGGGAGTTGAAGTACATTCCTTATCCTCTCATTTTAAAAAATGTCATAAATGCTCTACAAATGAGATTAAAGGTTTCTGGGGGATTAAACTGGTAAAAACAACAGAAAGAAACAAAAATTTACCTAAGATCTTAGCACAGGCAGAAATGAAGCATATATACAACTATAACACTTTAGTTCCTAAGGGTCTAAACCAAGACTTTGAACTCAAGTGGTTCCTATAGGAACTTCCTGGTATATATAAGTACCCAGTTACCCCAGTATTAATCCTTTTATTCCCCTTTTTTTCTTCTTTTTTCTTATTCTTCCTTTTTAGTCTGGTATTTATGGTGATGGCCTTCTTAAAATATATAAAAGGTTTCTATATACCTCAGTAAATATATTTTTAATTGTCCAATGTATTAAAAAAAATTTATATATTAAAAATATTTTTATAAGAAAACCTTTTTAAAAAAAAAGTATAATGTTTTTACATAACCAATAATTTTTTAAACCTTTTTATCATAACATGTATTTCATGCCCCTTAGTCTCCATTTAAAAAATCTATGCTGCTAAACCTTTTTTCGTTGCTATATTATGAACCTTCTCCTGCTAATGTAAAAAATATGCTGCTAAAATAATATGCTGCTATATTTATATTATTATAAAACTACTACCCTCTGTTCCCACAATCATTCTCTGATGCTGCTAATTAGAACTTAATATCCTATATAGGCAAAAAGAATAAAGGAAAATAACTTTCAAGCAGCCTAAATGAATAACACAGCAATGTATACACAAGCGAACCACGTGATCGCCAATGGAACGCATATATAACCAGAGAATCTGTTGGAACGCAAAACAAGGAAGAGAAAAAAAGCCGCTGGAATGCATGGAGGAGGAAGATGACTACAGACGTTAAACCCGGAAGTGACGCGACGCGATCACGCCGGCAGCAGGAGACTATTATACGGAACACAGGACAGAGAATGATAGGAAGGAAGTCACGGCCGCGTCACCGGAAGTGACACGGCGCTAAATGGATCCCTGGCACAGGAACCTGTATAGACAATAATACGCAATGGATTCTCTATGGAAAATATTGCCTGAATACACAAGTCCAATTAGGAACTAACGATGGACACATGAGACTATGATTTTACCACTATATATATCCGGAAGACAGAGGGAACAGGTACACCTTGAAAAAGAACCACGGAGGTTCGAAACGCGTCGGTGCAGTTCCCTTTGACCACATCTAAGGAGACAAAACAGCTGGTGGAGCGGAACAGGACGTGGATTGGAGGTGGACAATGAACAGGGGGCCCCGGTAAGACTTGTTCCACTTACACTCTATAACATCATTCCATCCAGTCCCAACCGGTTCCACACAGCCAAAGTCTCTCATATATCACATTTGTTTTTAAAACTGTATGTTTTAATAAAGGATACTTGTTTAATGTCACAAGAATCCAGGAATTATTTTATTGAACTAGAAGAAACCTATCCATAGGTGAAAGACCATGATATATGCGCCTTGACATCTATCTTGTCGTGAGTACATAACAGAGGGGGAAACCCCAATCTATATCATCTCCTGATTTATTATGGAAATCTGATATTGTGATATGCGATTTAAACTACTTTTTGTGTGAGTGAGATTGTAAGGGGGAGATACCCCAACAAATGAATCTCTGTCTAACTAATTGAATCACTATCTAATTCATAGAAAAGTGTGATTCTTATAACCAAACAGGATTACACGAGGAGCTTGGCTCTCTCTTTTCTTTTTCGTTTCATATTTCATTACGAAACCATATCAAAGGGGACCCTTATCGGGAGTTTCCAGAAGCTTCAGGGGAGTACCAACCTCTTATTCAATAGCGCCTTTATTCACATTTCAAAAAACTTTTTTCCTTTTTACTGTCCTTTCTAAAGGAGACGATGTGGTCTCTTTATTTTTTGAAATTATATTGGCAGCTCTAGAGCGCAGACCAAATTATTCCCTAAACAAACCTATTACAGGCAAAATAAAATGTTTGATGTACCCAACTAGTTGGGTCAACTGTTTTTGGAAGTTTTTCAGCATGTGTGAGCATACTGTTCATTAGCGTATGCTCCCACTGACCATCTCCATGCACCTGAATAGTTACCTCCCAGTCACCGCCATGGTAGGCCGTATATATTTTCAATAAACTTCTCTGTTCATGCTTCTGAAATCTCAACTCCAACTCTTGCTGTAAGATAATCTAGATGCATGCATGGTGTGACTTATACAGTATGCCTATGCAGAAGAATAAAATCACTCCAGTGAAGTAGTTTGTGCAACCTTAGAGTCCTGGTTATTGAAAATATCATACGGTATAAGCAAGGTGTTCTTCAAAAATTAATTAATAAAATATTTGGTTATACATTGTATTTGATTCTTTATCTGATTATCCACAAACTTATCAAAATTGAGTAGAGATCATTAGAGATACAGCTGTGATGCCTCATATCTGCTGCTGACTTCAGATATATCATTTAAATTATTTATACTGTACAGTATATCATTTTCTATTTCTACCAATTCAGTATATATTGTGTTGATTTTATAGATTTTTATGTCATTTTTTTTAATTGATTATAAATACATGTCATTAGTTGTCCAGAACCTTATATTGGGTACTCTGTTTTGCCAATTTATTTTTTCGTTTGGAATTTTGAGGTTAGATTTAAAAATATTACAGAAAATTATTCCATGAAAGTTGCAATTGAACACCTTAGTAGGGGTCTTTTGGAATAAAAAAATATCCTAGATAGACTATTAATACTGTACTGGCCAGGAATACATATGGCATATGAAAAGTTACTGTTTACCCTGCTCCTGTCAGAAATATCTCCAAAACCTGCTTAAAGCAAGGCAAAAAGTGGGAAGAGCACAATTATCAAGTTAATGTACTAAAGCCTTGGCATGAGATCTCCAATGATATCAATTAAAAAAAGAAAACTCTAAAACCACGTTAAGACATCAAAATACCAAAACCCTGTTTTTCCCCCTAGATTTTTCAATTCAGGTTGGACCTGGGTCAAAGCTCTTACCCCTCCCCCCCATTCACACCTCACATATAACCCGGGTTATTACCAGGTTGACCTCTTTTACATAGAACCCTTGTCAGCTCTGCTATATACATAAGAAATGGACAGTTTATGTTGGCACACAGAGATGAGGTCATATAAAGGGGGTGGTGACTTCTCACTACATTGCATTGACCAATATTGGAAGCAACTGTCATCTTTGACTGTCCCTCTCATTTGCTTACAGATCTCCTGCTTCCCTCTCGCTGCCGGCAGCTCTATGACTTCCTCCTCCTTCCAGTGCACGATTCTATCTCATCTGCAGCTCCCTAATGACCTCAGATGCCAGCACCACTGCCCCGCCTGCTCAGCCAATCAGCTAGTTCCCAACCAGGTCATCCAATCACCTCTGTTTTCCACGACCTGGGTTTGAAAAATCTGGGTCGCACCCTTCCAGACATGTTGGACACCTAGATATTATCTGGGTCAATATCACAATATTTCCAACCCAGGTGACCCTTTCAGATAGAAAAAAGTTGTTTTCTCTGTCTGAAAGGGTATTAAGGGTAACTCTATTAAAAATAATGTGAGTTCTATTAAAAATGGGTTGTTGCCTATAGCAACCGGATTCTATCTATTATCTTCTAGAAGGTGCTAAATATATAGGATGTAGAATATGATTGGTTGCCATGGACAACATCCCATCTTTAATAGAACTACCATCTTAGTAAATGTACCCCCTCAGATGCCCAATAAGTCCACTGAAGCACCAGGTAAAAACAGTGACTCGGACCAGAGAAAGGTTGTTTTATGTTCTGGGGGCATACTACTCATTAAGAGCATAATATAGTCTTATTGGCACAGCCAATTGTGAAAGAGACTAATGCTTTCTCTGGGAGACTGCAGACTCATGTTAAATGAAGGATAAATTCCCTATTAAGCCTCACCCTAACTTTTTTGACGCACAACTCTTCCGCACATTGTCACCTGTTTTATATATTTTATATATGTGTGTGTGGGGATGCAGTTAAGATCCCGGCGGTCGGGATCCCGGCGTTCAGAATCCCGACGCCGGAATCCCGACCGCCGAAATGCCGACACTTTCTCCCTCCTGGGGTGTCCACGACACCCCTGGAGGGAGAATAAAATAGCGTGCCGAGCGTAGCGAGGCACCGGGCCCGCTGCGTGGCGAGCGCAGCGAGCCCGCAAGGGGGAGGCGATCCACGTCCCCCCCTTGTCGGCATTTCGGCTGTCGGGATTCCGGCGTCGGGATTCTGAACGCTGGGATCCCGACCGCCGGGATTCAATACTGAATCCGTGTGTGTGTGTGGGAGAGGGACGCACCAATTCACTTTCTTACACAGGGCACCAAAATGTCTAGTTATGGCACAAACTTAACCCTTTGAGTGCCAGTGAATTTGTCAAAATGATGTGTAAAAATTGGCAAGCAAACATTTTTATTCATCATAATGACCTGTAATGTTTACCGTATATAGGAAATATCATCTTTTTTTTTTTACATATTTTTTATTTGAATTTATATAACAAATGTGAGCGACGCTGGCATTTGTAGCAGATATTTTTAACATCTCTCACAGAGATGTTGACACTCAAATGGTTAAACCTACAGTATCCTTACCATTTGTGTATGAATTTGGCATTAATAAATGCTGCTATGCATGCCATAAGTGGCGGGGTGTATTGCCTGCAATGCATGGTATATCCGGCCCTATATAGATAATATATATATATATATATATATATATATATATATATATATTTATATGTTTTTTGCTAGTTAAGGAGATACTGCTTTTCCAAATTGTTAACACTCGAAATAATTTCATAGAGGCTAGAATAACCAGATAATTGGGTAGAGGAGAAAACACTAGATTATATAAAAAGATTATAGCTCACATTTGTGTAAAAATGATATTTGTTTGGGAAATAGGCCTACAAAGCACCAGTTAAACGTATTAATAACATTCTACAGAACCTATTCACAGCAGGAACACTGATCTATTTTTTTTTTTCTTTTCCATTACAAGAATTAACATCTTCTTATATCCCTGCTAGGGCGGCTAATTCATTGAACATGACATCAAAGCACAGAGGTCAAAATACTTTGCCCAATTTATGACACATCAGGAGACATCTGGACGACAGGGAAAGACTGAAGGCAGCCTTTTACTGTAACTCACTTACACATATTTAAATCCTTCACAAACCCTCTAGTGGTTTCTCTAATGTGCTGACAGAATAAAAGATCTGCAATATACAAATCTTCCTTCAACAGGAATACAGCGAGTCTAATAGGATGATAATTTTATCAACATTTTTCATCCCCATGAGAACTGTCTGTTTACCCAGAAGGTTATTATGAAAGGTTTTATTTTAAATGTCTCCAAGCATCATTTGTAACGATTTCTTCCTGGAACGTAATTATGTTACACCACCTAAGCATTTTAATATAAAAGAAAATCACTCCTCCATATACCACTTTAATCAGTGTAAATCAGATTTATTTTTATCTGCATGACTTTTATAAAGTGTAATTTAATAGCCACAATGCTAAGGTTAAACACATTGATTAAATACTTGTGAAAACTATGACTCCTGTCCATCTGTGATTTACTAAGCATCCATTTGGTTTAACAAAAGGTATGTTCTATTACTGGGAACATTGCACATTGATGAGGAAATGAGGAAAAGTTTGAATGCAATTTACTTTTAATGTTAATTTGATTTATTGCATGATCGTGTTTGAAATATTTTGCTTTTAAAAATGTGTTTTATTGTTTTAGCCACCCCACCTAATGTCTACTTCCCTATGAATGAACTTCAGAGGGAGATGCATAAAACCTTTGAGAGGGATTAAGTGGTGACACTGAAAATAGCAACCAATCAGCTTTTGTCATTTATCTATGACAGTGGTTCTCAAAGTCGGTCCTCGGGACCCCACTCAGTTCCCGTTTTCCAGGCCACCCGACAGGTGGAGCTAATTATTTCACTTGATTCTGTGAGCAGATCTGCAAAACATGCACTGTGTGGGGACTTTGAGAACCTGTGATCTAGGATAGTTTATGACAGAGGGTTCTCAAACTATTTTTCTCTTGCAAGACAATAAAAATTATTATAGAATCCCAGCAAGCTACCACAGAATGGTTGCCACACACAGGTGCACCAAGAGAGGGGGGTGGTACTAATTACCTGGACCCAAGTCTGATGGAGGGGCCCCCATTACTTAGCAGCAGCAGCAGCTCTTCTCAACCCAGCAATTGCTGCTCTGTGTGTTGGACTGCAGTGTGGCGAGGCAGTGTGATCAGCAGACCATACTTGCATGGCAGCATTGTGGAGGCACAAAAAACAATTGAAGTGACTGCTAATGCACACAATTTTTTTTACACAATAGCAGGAATGAGATCCTTTTGTAGTCACTGCCCAGCATGTGTTTTTTTTATATATTCATGTTAATGTTATACCTGCTGTGAAGGCTTTGGGGATGGCAGAAACGATGGCAGGAAGGCAGTGGTTGTCAGGGTGGAGGCAGTAAGTGAAAGAGAGCAATAGCAAGGCAGATGGTAGCAGAAAGAGGCAGTGAGAGACTGGGGAGGCAATGAATAATAGAGAAAGGCAGTGGGTAGCAGACAGAGGCAGAGATTGACAGTGGGACAGAGGTTGAGGCAGTGAATGGCAGGGAGATGCAGAGGGTGGCTAGGGAGAGGAAGTGGATGACATAGGGAAACAGATGGTAACAGAGGTGGTAGAGGGTGTCCAGGAAGAGGCAGAAAGTGAAAGGGGGTGGCAGGAGTTGGTAGATGGTTACAGGGATGATGGCAAAGGGAGGCAAAGTGTGAATTAGGAGAGGCAGAAAGTGACAAATGAGAGAGAAAGGGTGGAATAGGATGATGGGGAGGCAGAGTGGCATGGGAATCAGTGGGTGAGAAGCTGGCAGAGAGGAAGAGGATGGTAGTTGGAGATCTGTTGAGGCAGTGGCTGCACGGAGATGCAGAGAATGACAGGAAGAGGGTGACTAGAAAGAGGCAGTAGGTAACAAGGATGGCAGTGGTGACAAATGTGAGGAATAGGTTTTGCAGAGGGGATCAGAAATGGGTGATAGGGGATCGCAGTATGTAACAGGAGATGGCAAAGAATGGCAGGGTGGCAGTGTGTAATGGAGGATGGCAGTGGGTGATGGAAGAGGGAGGTAGCGGGAGTCAGAGCATTACTAGGGAGAGGCAGTGTGTGTTTCATTAATGAGTTTTACCCTGTTACCCTATACATTGTACACTGTGTGCTAACATGTCCCCCCATGGACAGACATATCCCAATCTTCTGTGAACAGTTAACCCCTCCTTTCCCTCATGCTTCTCTGCTGCTACTTGCAGGAACCCCCATGACATCTGCAGAAGACCCCCTACAAGCTGATCTTACTTATAAGAGGATCTCCAGATACTCAGTGTCCTGGGCTGCTGACTGCCTATTTCACCTGCAAGTTTCCTACAACTCAGATGCCCCAGGACCTGAGTATCCACTTGCTACCAGCCTTGTGCCCCCTATTGATAGCTGCATGTAGATGAAGGAGCCAGGAGTGCAGACAACTGGTGGGACAGGAGAGGCAGAACACTGGGGACTGGGCAGAGCTGCCTGATGACTCCTCTGATGATCGCTAAGTCAGTGATGTGAGGAGTCTGAAGTAACAGACAATTTAACTGATTTTCAGACTCCTTAGTTCACTGACTGAGAGATTAGTGAAGTCATCAACCTGATGGTCAGCAACATGGAACCACTGGGGTTTCATTTCAAGATCTACAAAACAGAATAAAACGTACTAAACCTGGACCTCTGTTTTGGTGATCTGTAAAAAAAAATTGATCATAGATATGATAGATTATTCCTGTAACATCTTCGTTTCCATTTCCCCTAGATGGTAGAGTTTCTTATAATGTGACATTGTATTGTAGCCATTTTCTGTACTTCTTGACATGCACTTTTCTAGATCAAACCTCTGACACTGTTACTAGAGCTGAAAGTTTACATTTCCAGATCCTGAGCCTTATTCTGGTTCACTCTCAGAGGAAAATTCCTTCTCAAATGGACAAAACCAAGTGCACTGCGGGGGGGGGGGGGCAGATATAACATGTGCAGATAGAATTAGATTTGGGTGAGTTATTTTGTTTATGTGCTGGGAAAATACTGACTGCTTTATTTCTGCACTGCAATATAGATCTTTGAAGAAAAACCCCACCCAAATATATTCTATCTGCACATGTTGTATATGCCCCACCTGCAGTGCACATGGTTTTGTCCATTTGAGAAGGAATTTGCCTCTGAGAGTGAGCCAGAATAAGGCCCTCTGTCCTTAGGTCATACATGTGCACTCTGTAGGTCAGAGGTGGCAAAGTTATCAAAATGGCTAATTGAACATACTGCTGTTTAATGATGACATTGATTCCCACATGTAAGCTTAACAATTTGAATAAGCTGTACACATCATACTAGTGCTTAATATGAAACAACTCAGAGATGATGAATGGGAAAAGAATAGCAGCCTGTGTACCCAAGTCAACATGTGCAGATACATGGCTGGTCCCATCATCAATCAAACCAATAGCTGGATACAAAGCCTGATTCTGAGTTGCATGCAATGTCGAGGTTCGACCTACTGTATTTGAGTGATTATTTTCACACTACGCACACACACATATAGACCATAAGTTCACACAGAATGGCAGTAGCAATGGAGATGCACAGTGTAAGAAATGTCTGCCATTGCCTGTGGCATTCTGTAAGATGGGAACCTGGCCCCATAATCATTCACCATTCTGGTGTTTAATAGCCAACACCTTACATTAAAGTTAGATGGCCACTACTCCCTTTTATATTCTCTCCTCGCAGAACTATTTCTTACCCGACTGTTCCAAGCCTGATGTGGTCAATTGGGAATCTGCATGGGACATGACGGCATGTAGTAGTATTTGCATATAGTTGAAAAAGTGCCATGAAAAGAATAACATGGATGCTACAGCGCCTGACCCTATACCACCTCTTCTGTTAAGAGTATTGTTTTTCTGTTGAGTAGCAATCAAGGCACATGAATGTTTAGGAACTATGGATAATACATTATATATATTTTGAAGTGCATTATGGTTCATAAGACAAGGTCAAGTTTAAAAATGTATCCATTAAAGTTCAATAGACATTGTAGGTTGGCTATGATTTTGTAGCTACCACACTGAAATTCCCAAGTTCAGTAAATGGATGGTTAAAAATGGTCTAATGTAAAAAGACGTGTGGCCATCTAGGATAGACTGTCTTATAGCAAATATCTCACATCTCACTTTCACAGTATATTCACTTTTTAGATTAGCACATATGTTTTTCCCTCCTAGAAGTGTCCCCCATAAAGCTTTGACCAACATCATTGGGTCTGTTAGAACAATTTGAAGTCTACATCAGAAGAAGATCTGTGGTTGGTTCTCCAAAATATTTGGAACAACTTCCCTGCTGAGTTCATTCAAAAATAGTGTGTTCCAATTGATTTAGATTTCTGTTCTGTTTATTTATTTAACATTATGCTAATTATAAAAAAAATAACTCTAATAACTTATATTTTCAAAAAATGTCTACTTTGTAGCATTTTTCACATTATTATATGTGTATATTGTGTAGAGATGTGAAGATCCGGATTTACTCGGATTAACCAGGAACTCAAAACGGGATCTTATTGGCTATATGCTGTCACAGGTTTGTGACAGCTGGATAGCCAATAATATCCCGTTTGATTTCTGGGTAAATCCGAGTAAATCCGAATAAATCTGGATCTCCACATCTCTAATATTGTGACAAGGAATGACATACACTGGACACAGGTGCAGTCTGAGTATTTATTTGTAGCAGGCAACAGAATTCCAGTATGTACACAGGGTTACTGTAAAGCAGCATACAGGTGTCAGAAGTACAGTTCACCATACTCCTCACCGCTTCCAGTGGCCCTACCGTAGCTGGAAAATCCAGGAATCCAAAAAACATGGATATGGGATAAAAAACCTGTATGGATATATGATAGTTTATATTATCATTTACCACACGAACATAGATCCTGTTTTTAATTTTCATCCGGATTCCTCACTATGCACTACTGACACTGATCACATGTTTAATATTTTATCATTTAGTTTATAAAACTAAAATATATCTCTGCCTGTTTCTGTTTAAATAAATTGAATTTACTTCTGTTTTTATGAAGTATTTTCTAAATTTTGCATTATTGTATTGCTGAATTGAAAATGTTACAATTCAGAAAGAACAAGTTGCTTCCTGACACACTGTTTCTGGATCATTGGTCTGTGAAGAGAATTTAAAGGTGTCAATATCAATAAATTACAGTGTTTTGGCCTGCAATAGTATTAGAACAGCATGATTAGCAAACTATTGTATTCTAAAAATGGCAAAAATGGAGATTGATAAAAACAAAATTATAAACAACATACTGTAGGATAAAAACATAACTTAAAAAAAGAATCAAAAGAATAAAACCCTGCAATTACATTTGTTGTTTACTGTAGATAAAATCTTTTTTCAAACCAAGTTTATAAATGAGAATAAATGGGCCCATACTGTACATCCAGAGCTGGTGCAAGGCTTTCGGCAGACTAGGCAAAACTTCAGCTTACTGCTCCTACCACTACCTACACAACAATACCTACAGTACTTTCTAGAAACTCAAGGGAAAGAGTGGAAGTGGAGTCTTAAAAGTTTAAAGCCTGCCGTTTGCATTATATTCAACAAGTCTCTTTGAGTCATCCTACTTAATTTTGTGATAGTCAAACTCAGCTGCACCCTCCAGCTTTTGGAAACCCTTGGCAACTGCGGAAAGCTGCCATGGGGTAGTTGAGCCGTCACTGCATACACCTGCAATCAGAAAGAATTGCTCAATGATTCTAGAACTCCCCTCCCTAATTTAATGATTTTTCAATCATCCTATCTGCACCAATTCATTGCATATTTTATTCAGTGATTTGTAAATGTTTTCAGCCATAGGTGACGATTCTGTGGGTGCTCAAGGGCCCAAGCACCCACGGGCCGAGTCCCGCTGCTGGGACGCCATATTAACTTGCTAATTTGCAGCTGCATCACCCACATTGCCGGACCCGCCGGGAAGAGTGTATTCTGTCCGTGGAGTACCTGCACTGTGGGGGCATTTATGTAACTGCACTGTGGGGGCATTTATGTACCTGCACTGTGGGGGCATTTATGTACCTGCACTGTGGGGGCATTTATGCATGTGGAACTCTGTTGCTGTAATTTGAATATTGGAGACAACTGTGCTCCGTAATATAAAGTGGCATTATTTTGTGGCCACACCCCTTCCCCATGAAGCCACTCCTCTATATTTTTTGGCTTGAGCACCCACCAGCAAAAACATAAATCGGCACCTATGTTTTCAGCAAATACCGATCTACCAATCTTGAAAGGCTCATCAATTTACAAACAATGATTGGAAATGCGTTCATCATTCTGATACACTAACAATAGAAAGCTCAAATTGATCAGTGAATTTCAACATGTTGGATAATCTGATTTATGGATCCGATCAATTTTTGGTTGGATTTGGCGATTGGTGTACCCTGTTTTTTGCAGATTTTTTCTCTCAGCAATCTGCAACATGGGGAATTTCACCAATTTATTGCAGATGTTGTGGTTCACTCATCAGAAACTTTGTGGCTCAGGACTGTCCAAAAAGTCTTTTAGTGACCCTCCCAAAAAATTAATGACCCTTTGACTCTCAGTGAACCCACTCAGGGCCGACCCTCCTCATTCCCCTTAGTCTCTCAGTGACTCCCACATAACACAAATTTCCCTCTTTCTCTTAGTGACTCATTCCATACACATTCCCCTCTGTCTCAGTGCCCCCCCCCATTTCCCACTGCCTCAGTGATACTCCAGCATCCACTCTGTATCTCTGTGACCCCTCCCCCACATTTGCTTCTCTCTCTCTCTCAACATTCCCTACTACAGATGGTCCTGTTAGTGGGATCGGCCTTACCCTGCCCAATGTTGGCCACCCTAGCCAGTGGGGGCTGCTTTGGGCAGCTTGGCAGTGCAGAAATTGGGCAATATGAGTGACAGACCCCAGGCTCTTTCCTGCAGGCCTGGAGATGTGCAGACACTCATCAAAGAACACTCCTTTGCATGGCAGACTACTGGAAGGGCTGACAGAAGAAGAAAGGGTGGTCTGTGCTGTATCTGAGTTAGAAAACACACTCAGTGTGGCCCTGCCCATTGGTTCATTGCAGCCTCTACCACATAAGTCAGGGGCAGACCCTTATCTGTCGAAGCTGGGACTAATTTATTACATATTGATATTTTACAGATAGAGGGGCAGATATATTAAGCGTTAACAAGAGATAAATCCAAGGGTGATAAGGAGAGATATACAGTACGTCCAGCCAATCACCTGCTAACTGCCATGTTACAGGCTGTGTTTGAAAAAAGTCAGTGAGGAGCTGATTGGCTGGATGTTTATGTCTCCTTATCGCCCTTGCATTTATCTCTTGTTAAGGCTTAATACATCTGCCCCAGAATACCTTAAAGTTATACAAATGTCAACCGTACAGCAGAGTAATATTGATTTAATACATTTAGAGGTCCATTATGGTGTTTATAGCTGATTTAGAATTTTATGTAAAAGATTACCTTTTCATACAAGCATTTGTGCTTTTTGGCACTGCAATGTAAACACTTGTATTTTGAGTAAAGGTGTGCACACATGGGCTGATCCGGGAGTCGCCACTATCGATTCAATATTGGTGACCCCCGGGAGCCGGCAAGATGCCGGCATCAGCTGGCAGAGAGGGAGGGATGGCATGGCAGGGGGAGCAGGTTAGTAGAGATTGTGGTTGTGCTGCACAGTCTATTTCTACATTCGTTGCCACAAGGCCGAATGCATGCACAACCAATCAGAATCTATGTATTTTTTATTTAGCACCTTCTAGAAGATAATACACAGTATAGTATCTAATTGGTTGCTCATAGCAACATCCCATGTGAATTAGAACTTGCATCTTAGTAAAAATTCCCCAAAATGTAAATATTCATTGGGGGAAATTTACTAAGATAGGAATAACACTTCACATATGATGTTGCTATGGGCAACCAATCAGAATCTACTTCTTCTTTATTTAGCACCCTCTAGAAGATAGTAGACAGGATCTGATTGGTTGCCCATAGCAACATCACATGTGAAGTCTTATTCCCATCTTGGTACATTTCCCCCATTATGTCAACATGATTATTGTTTACATGGGTATAATGTCAACTTTAACCTTTAGCCTTGAGAACATTCGCCATGTAGATAACGATGAAATTTTAACATATTAAGTGACTTACCTGCTCTAGACAGCTGCAGCGTCATCGTCTGTGTCCCGGCAGTCAGACCTTTGATCCTCTGGCATTATGGCAAGTGTTTCTTCCCTATTCTTAATCGCTACCCCTAGGGCCTAACACAAACCCTCCCTGCAGCCTAACCCTAACCTCATCATCAGCCTAAGCCCTCCTGTCAACACTCAATATTGCCAATATTGACATGTTGCATATTGACATTTTAGTGTCAACTTCATAACTGAATGTTGACATTGTCATTTTGACTACATTCCATTTCAACCAGTGGTTAAAATATGCCATGTACTATACATACAATAAAGCAGTAAAGCAAGGTACTGTAGTTTAAAGCATTGTGAAAATTATAGACTGTAAGCTCTTTTGGAGCAGGGTCCTCTTCCCTCCTGATCTCACAGCCCTCTTCTTGCATTTCAATTACAGCTCTACTCCCCCACCACCTGTACCGGCATCTCTTCTCACTTGTGTTCATTCATTTCTACCACTGACAATTTGCTCCTGGTAACATATAGGTTGCTCCGCTATTGTGAATAAAATACAGAAAGAATAGTACTATAAGCACCTCCCTGGCCACACTGCACAGCATAATTTTTTGGGTTGAGAAGAGCTGCAGCTGATGCCAGGTAAGAGGGCACCATTGGGCCTCTACATCAGACCTGGTCCCAAGTAATTAGTACTTCCTACCCCCATCTGTTGGCATTACTGTCTGTGAACCCTGTATTGTTCTAATATGTACCCTGTTTACAGTGCTGCAAACCACTTGTATAGTGCAAGTGCATATCACTTGCCTTATAAGTAAAAGTAATACAGGTTGAGTATCCCTTATCTAAAATGCTAGGGACCACCAGCATTTTGGATAAGGGATTTTTCTGGTTTTTGGAATATATTTTAACATACTTACCTGGCCCCTGGTGGTTCCCCGATGGTCTCCCGGTGTCCACGGTGTCCCCCAGTGTCCACGGTGGCCTTCAGGATCCTCTTCAGCGGTCCCAGGGGACATCATCAGCACGCGTGCGCACTCGTGCAATGCACTCCTGGGACCGGAGATGCAGCTGTAGAGGATCGTGAAGCCTGCCGTGGATGCCGGGGGACGTGGTAAGTATGAAAAAATGGTCTGGGGAACAAAAACAAAAAAAACACGGTTTTTGGAATATTTAGGTTTTTGGATATATGGATACAGGATACTCAACCTGTAATAATAATAATAATAATAATAATAATAATAATAATAATAATTATAATATATTCACAACTTTGTGTAATTATAAATGCCCATTCCCTTCCTCCAGTGTTTGTACATTTATTTATTTATTTATTTACAGTTTCTTATATAGCGCAGCAGATTCCATTTCGCTTTACAATTGTAGACAGAGATAAAACAAACGGTAATAACAGACAGACTTGGAGGTAAGAGGGCCCTGCTGCAAGCTTACAATCTATAGCGCAATGTTGTCTTTGTGCAAATTAACACAGAAGTCTGGAGAGCTAGTGTCTTTACTACCTGCAAATAATTCTGAACCAATGGCTACAGCAGATCTTCCTGTATAACAAAATCTTCCCATAGATAGGACAAGTGGATAGCTATCATATAATCCCCGTACATCTACACAAAAGTACTCTCCTAAACTCTGCAGAAACTTTTATGTAAAATAGTCTAATTTGTTTTAGCTATTTATATATTCTATGCCATATTGTATTCTTTCTTATTATATTCTGTTTTGCAAATGAGGTAAAATATGAGTATAACCTACTTCTATATATATATATATATATATATATATATATATATATATATATATATACACACACACACACATATATATATATATATATATATATATATATATATATATATATATATATATATATATATATATATATATATATATGTAAATCACCCTTCTAATTTTAAACATAGATTACTTCCTAACAGACGATCACCACATTTCATGAAACAATTTAAATCACTAGGTGTGCCATCCTATAAGTGTGTGATAAGGGAAAATTACCTCACAAACAAACATTAGGCTTAAAGTGCTAAAATGACAATACTATACTCAAATTGCACATCTAAAAATGGAGATAATGTTAAGAATGCAATTTCTTACGTTTTTGCTACCTACTGTTATTTGAATTTCTCATTCCTGTATGTATAATTGGTCATGTACAAAGAAGTAGCGTCTCTAATTCGTAGATTTATCTCTGATTTGGGTGGAAATTATAAGAAGAATCAAAACGTGTATTTACGGTTTATCACCTGCTGTCTTCAATTAATCCCTATATAAAAAAGATAACTGCAAGGAATCAAATACATCACTATCTTCTTTTGGATGAAGACTTTTAAATTCAGAATTTCGCAATCATATATTGTGTAGCTAGGCTAAAATAACATTTTTTTAGGAAGTTTATATTTTACATTGTCATCTATACACTGTTTTAAATAAAACCGAAGTGCTTCAGATCCCAAATTTTCAATTTGATAATATTCTATATATTAAAAGACTAATGGCCCCATACACTATGCAATTTGGGCCTGATATCACCTTATTCTAAAGGATTGGGCCAAGAAAACCGGTGAAACTGGTCCAAATAGCATGTGTCTGAGGTCTAATCCGATGTGCGTTCATGCGCGCATCGGATTGGACCCGGATATCATACATGCTGCACGTAAGATCTCTGAGTCGGACCACGCTATGGCGGCAGGGAGCTGGGATGGCACGCGATATTGCCGCTCGCGAGTGTCTGGGGCGGCTGATGGTAAATTTTATGTGACTTCTAACGTAGAAGAAGTTGCATAGCGTATGGGGGCTTTAACACTGCTCCTCACCTCTATGAGGAATTCAAGTATTTGCATGTCTTCGGCCACTAGATGAAGCCTGACGGAGCAATTGAAGTGTGGATACCAGTGCTGACATTACTGTTATGTTGTACCATAATTTTGGTTACCAGTAAACTATGGATGCGCTTAAAGAAATTAAATTGTCTTTTATAGACCAGTTGGTTTATTATTATTATTATTATTATTATTATTATTATTATTATTGTTGTTCCTTTTTGTCCTCATTACTCAACTAAGAAATAATAGGTCTAAAAAGGTGAATAAAAGTGATCTCTTGTGTAGTTATCAGAGTACAGATGTGAATTATGTGACAATATAATATATTTTGTGTACTATAATTGAATAATAATTGCACTTACAATGTCAGGGCTGATTAATCAGTAGGGCGCAGTCGCAGAAATAATATTGCTGGGATCACCCTTCTTAAAGATTTGTGTTTCTATCTGCACTGAGCATGTTACATCACGATGTCACGTACAAAGAACAGTGAGTGAGAAGCATGCTTTTTACAGCCTTTTTACTGCATATCTCATATGTATTGAGTTGTTTTTTTCTTAACAATTACTGCCTCCTATTAATAATCATTACGTATACTATGTTATGACCATTTTTTATTAGATATATGTTGATTTTTTACCAATGTTTGTTTGACCAATTGGGTAACAGGCTGAAAGGCCAAATGTTTCACTTCCTGTACCAAGGTATATAAACCCTGATCAGACCTATACCACTATACCTTTGAAAAAGTTGCCTGTGGGCAACGAAACGCGTCAGCCAAGGTGCTACAGTCTGACACTTGGGACCCTATACAGAAACAAGTTCTCACTTGAACCAACTCTCAGCCATCTCCCCAACATTGAGGATATTCCATCTGGGACATTTACTGGATACCGCAAAGGGACACCACCACCTGCTACTCACCGGAGCTCCTTACTTTAAGGACTGAGATCTTATTCTATCAGGATCAAACTTCACTATCCGGTCAGGTTTATGGACACCCGCCATTCCAGCTGTTCCCAAAACCCTCTGGGAGACTGTACCCCCATTCCATTTGGAGAGTAATCTCAGGAACAAGTGAGACACTGTACACTGTTTACATCTGTATCCCATATATGTACTTTACATCAAGCTGTACACCTTTATTTTATGAAATTGCTTTTAGTATTTGAATTTTATTAGAAATAAAATTAATTGTAATACCCAATTGGTCATATATAATTTTTTCATTTAGCGCTCCACCACCCTCTGTGTAAGCATGCCAATGCTGCTACTATAAGGCAGGGTAGGTAGAAGATCCAGGTAAAGGGTTTTGGTCAGAATGGGTAACACAAACGTAGGCTGCTGCTGCAGAGATACAGTATAAGAGAGAGACACATACTGCTGTAGTGATATGGGGGAGGTGGGCAGAGCAGCTGTAGAAACACAAGGGGGAGCACATGCTGCTGTAGTGACACCGTAGGAGGGGGGGGGGACGGTCTTACCCCTGGTGTAAAACAAAAATTCTAATTTTGATCCTGTTAATGTTCCCATTGATACAAACAGAAATTGGGGCAATAGTTTTTGTTGTATGGGATAAACAAAAAAATCTTGCATTAGTGATCATTTATTATCCTTATTTGCATAACAAAAATATTAGTATGTAGGTTTGTCTGTAGATGGCATTGTCTGGTGTAGATGGAATTGTTGGTGTTCTCTGTAGAGATATATTTAATCACTGCACTGCTCAACTGCAGCTCATTCCAGATCAAGGGCTTATGTCCCGTTGCTAGCCAGTGTAACAGTGTTTATAGCATAAACAAGCACATTGCATAAAAGGTTAATTGACCAACATTATTAGCTGTGCCCTGAAGTCTTCTTACATTTACACTGATTATTATTAACCAGTGCTATCAATAAAGTTAGGCTTAATAAGGAAATGTGCAAAAGTATTAGAAAGTAACATAAATGCCCACAGTTATGGGTCACCGTTACATCATCTTCTCAAATAATAAAATAATTGATAAACATTTGCTTTGAAAACAGAAAATGGAGCATGATGTGGTTGTGGGCATTAGCGGAAGCTGTTGAAACAGCTGTGTCCCTTAATGTCTCCAGTGTAAATAACACACCAAATATGGTGCAACTTATTTACAGGCTTGTTTAGGGCTATCATGCAATTCTTCATTGCATGATATTAGTTATTTGTACCAAAGAGGTGCTGGTGACAAAAGGTTTGTATGTGCCATATAGTGACTGAAGAGTGCCAAATCTTAAGCTGGGCATACAGTAGGTGACTTCTCCCCTTGAAGAAGTGCCCTGCAAATTACCCTTGATCTCATCCAACCTGCCCGGCTCAGAGGCAATCTAGAAGATTGCTTCTGCAGCCAGTGCGACTTACAGGTTCTGGTGCAATGTGCTTGGGACTGCACAAATTGCATGTAAATCGCCCACGTTTATGGGGGCCTTTAAATTCGTCCTTGTCACTCTGAAGTCTGCAGTGGACCTGCTCAATTCTGGGGAAAGGGAAACATTAATTTGTTGTCAACACTTACTATGAAACCTATGTCATTTGGGCATTATGTATTGTTTCCTAAAAGCAGATGAACAAGACTGTAGCCCTAAACTTCTGATTATTGCTGTTACACTCCTAACAGAATGTTTGACTTACTGTACAATATATCCTCATTACTATACAGGAATTCTCCACTGTTCCTATGGACTACAAAAAGTACAACACAGGCTAATAATACCGGACCTCTACTGTAACTCTAGGTGTAAGGGCCTTATCATAAGATATTCACACTTTCATGTTATGGGGCTTTGTCAGTCTTATAGAGGTGTCCTAGTACGTGTGACAGTGATACTCTACCTGGCACAGCGAATATGTACCTTTTAGATGTCTGCGTTCCAATTTGATTAGCTGGCCAGCGGGGTGTATTCTCCTTGAGACGGAGGTGTTAAGCAAGCCATAGGGTAGTGTCAAGTATCTTCATTGCATTAGGGCTTAGTTTCCAAGTGGCTCCAGTACTGGGCACCGCCATCTTTCCTGGATCATGTGATTCACTTTTGGCCTATTGGAGACATGTCTATGCTCAGCTTATTTCTAGAACCAATCTCAGTTGCCACTGGGTATATAGGGAGACTCCTGAGACTCAGGAGTCTCTACTAGAAAGCCGTTCTCAGCCTGAGCTGTATGTTTGTCCTGTCCTCCTGGAATCTGCTTTAAGAGGAAACTCTGCTAGATGAAGTCAAAGTCTAATTAAGTCACAGTCTAACCGCAGTCCCAGTCAAATTAAGTTGCATTCCAAGTCCGGTGCAGTCCATTCTGGTTAAGTATAAGTCGCAGTTTAAGTCTGTCAAGGTCTAGTCTGGTTAAGTCACAGTCCATGTTCTGTCCAGTCCAGATAAGTCTCAGTCTCTTTAAACAGCATGGTCGGATTTTGCTTCTTATATGAATAATAAGCAAGTAAGATGCACAAACAAAGCAACACGTGGTTGAACAGGAACTTCTGTCTCAGTCATGCCCTGCATGTCCTGGTGCATGGTGTATTAAGACTATGAGCAGTATTCAATGAGAAATATTCTCCGGAGGGCTCGCTGCCACTCCTGCTCCCACTATTCAATGTGGTTAAGACTCGCCGCCACTCACGGCGAGTCTTAACCCCTGCAGCGGACAAGCGTCCGCGGCAGGTAGCTGGCAGGGAGCCGGGGGACGGTGGCAGCCAGGGAGATTAAAGTCTCCCTGGCTGCCCCAGAACATATGTGGAGGGGAGGAGGGCTCCCCGGGATCCAGGCAGCACAAGCTGCCCCCCTATAGCCAGCGGGGGACCCAGTATTCACTGCACCCGATCGTGCATATGTAATGATCGGGTGCAGTGAATATATGAATATCTAATGAGCGGCTCGAGAGCTCCGGCCCCCTGCTGGCTGCTCTGTGTAAAAAAAAAATAATAATAAAATATTTTTTTTTAAATTAAATATATATTCATGTGCTATAAGCACATGAATAAAAATAACATGCCCCTTCACAGAAAAAAAATCCTGATTTTTTTTTTACACCAAAATTAAAAGAAAAAACCTTTTAGTTTAAAAGTTCACATTCCAGTTCTCCATGAAAAGATGGAGAATTGCTACACGGAGAGACACGACGAAAATCACTTAGAAAGATGGCGAAAATATCACATTGAATAGGGTGGTTCACTTTTGGAGAGCAAAATGCTCCTTCCAACGCGAAAATAGCACAAACTCGCCATAAAACACGGCAAATTTTTCTCATTGAATATGGCCCTATATGTATGAGGACATAGCTATACACAGGAGTGTGAGTGATGGCTTATAAAAGGATAATTGAAGGTGAGTGGTTCATTTGGGTCGCGTCAGCTGTGAAACACGGAGCTGCTGATTCTCATCGACAGGCAGCCATTGCAAT